>NC_092876.1:201865591-202509111 GCF_028372415.1 Notamacropus eugenii | reverse complement strand
TCCTCATCCATCAATTGAGAGGACTGAGCAAGAACGTGACCACTAAGTTCCCATCTACCTCTAAATTCATGATCCTCTGAAATGTAACTAAGCCTAAAGAATTAACTTATCAATTAATTTAAATTAATCCTACATAAAGGAAGTCATTAAATGCTAAGACAATTCATGTGATTAATATCAGCATTAGTGTCAAGTGATACTAATCAGGTAATTAGAATCAGTTGAGGTCACTCAGTCAGCAGAAGCTTCCCAGACAAGATGAATTTGATTTGAGTTGTGCAGAAATTAAAGGATGTATATTAATGAA
The DNA here is from genome assembly GCF_028372415.1 of Notamacropus eugenii. Taxonomy (NCBI): domain Eukaryota; kingdom Metazoa; phylum Chordata; class Mammalia; order Diprotodontia; family Macropodidae; genus Notamacropus; species Notamacropus eugenii. The sequence continues at coordinate 202,508,804 of NC_092876.1, read as the reverse complement.
AAGAAGAGGAGAGGTTTTGTATCCCCACATAAATCTCCCATTTGCATCTTAAAATTTTAAAATACAACATTTCCTCAAAAACTGACTCCTGTTCCAAACTTCTTCATGCCTGTTGATGGCACCAATAATATCCTTCTAGTCACCAGGTTTACAAACAATCATGGCATCATTGTTGACTCCAAGGAGGCCCCTCCCTCAACCCCTGTCTGCCATGTCTTAAGGTTTCTGCTTCCACATCTTTCATATCTGTCCCCTTCTTTCCATTCACACTACCTTCTTCCTAATTTAAGGCCTCATCACCTCTTACCTGGATAATTATAATAACCTCCTAATTGGTTTTCTTTTCTCCAGTGTCTCCCCTCTCCAATATTTTTTCCAGTTGCCAAAATGATATTCCTAAATCACAGATAATGACCATGGCACCTCATCCCTACTCAAAAAGCTTCAATGCATCACTATTGCCTATAGCAAAAGTTCTTAATTTGGCTTTTAATATGCATATATGTGTATATGTATAGACAGAGAGATAGATGACTGCATTTCAATAAAACTGGTTTTCTTTGCTATCCTTTGTATTTTATTTTATGTATTTAAATCATTATTCAAAGAAGAGGTTCACCAGACTTCCAAAGGGGGTTCATAACACACAGACACACACAGACACACACACACACACACACACACACACACACACTGATTAGGAATCCCTGACCTATCGGATAAAATACAAACTCTCTCATTTGATATTTAAAGCCTTCTATAATCTGGCTTCTACCTGCTCCTTTTTCAGTCACATTTTGCATCACTCCCTTTCATGTACTCTCTATCCTAGACAATCAGCCTTCTCTCTGTTCCTGGTAGGTGACGTTACATCTTCTACCTTCATACCTTTGTGTAAGTGGTCCCCTGTATCTGAAAATCTCTAGCTTCCTTCACAACACTAATGAGGTGTTCTCCTTCATTAGACCCATTACCTATTCCCTTAGCCATTCACACACTCCGTCCTGAAATCATGTTATATGGATTGGTGTGTATCTTGCATTTCCTTGTGTAAATGTCATGGCCACACAATTGAATGGAAGCTCTTTGAGGATCGAAAATGTTTCATTTTTACTTTCATATCTCTAGGTCTTATCCCAGTGCCTTGCTCATATTAGGTGTTTGGTAAATATTTGTTGAAAATTAAATGAATTTAAGTCCAGGAAATGGCATATGCATACACAGGTATGGAAGCAGGAACAAGCATGTTTCTTAGTCATTTATGTAGTGAATCATCCTATTTATTTTGGATATTGTTACATATAAGGAGAATACAAATTGAATGCTAAGATGACTGTGGACTCAAAAAGTTTACCATTATATCTTATATTGAGTTTCTGACAATTCACATATAATAAACATTTATTATCTACTTTATGTATAGCACTGAACTGGGAGTGGGAGGAAGGGAAGATTGGGGAAGAAGAGAATAGTGCAAAGCTTAGATAAAACACAGTTCCTGCCCTAATAGCGTTTATAGTCTAGTAAAGGAATATGACAAATGCCATAACAAAAATAATATGTGATTAATTCATGACATACATTATATTCTGGGTAGGGAAAGAGGTATGATACTGATGGCAGAGATTGTAGGGAATGTTTGGGGGAGGAATATGTCATGTGGAGAGCAAGTCTATTGAATGTAAAAATTGATGACTTTTTACTCAAATTGTTCATCATTATTATCACAAGCTCTGAAAGTCCTGCCAAGCTGAGAAAACTTCTAAATATGGTCCTTTTTCCTTGTTATGCTTGCTGTCTGGAGTGGCTTGTTACTCTATGATGGTATAATCATCAGGTTGGTCTAAAGGTGATGAATTTGTTCACCAAAGTAACACATAAAGTGTGTCAATGAAGGCGTAGAGGAATTGCTTTCTGTGTTGGAGGATGGAATATTCATACTGATGAAGATAAAGATTCTTCAGGCTTTGAAGGAAAAATAGAAAGCCATAGAATGACTTTAAGCAGAATAGAAGATGTCTGCCAGCAGTGTGAAAGATAGATTGCAGAGAGAGAGAAGGAAGATGGCAAAGAAGATCTGTTATGATAACTTGGGCCTATGCTAAGGTAGTAACAATGAGAATCTGGAGGGCGTGGATCAGGGATTCTTTCAGGGAGGTCAGTGAACTTAGATGGTGAAAAAAAAATTATGTCTTTATTTTTACCAACCTCTAACTGAAATTTAGCATTTCCTTCAGTTATAAGTGTAGGCAACAAACAGTTGGATTAGGCTTATTACTCACTTATCCCTGACTCTCTGGATACTTTCTTCAACAGCACTGAGCCTGTACAGCATTCCTAGATTTGCACTTTAAAAGAAGCATCTCTGTACCTTGAAGTCTAACAATTCCCTTAATAGTTAACTGCTAACCATAGTGCTGACAGCCTCCATAACTGAAGTGAGGGGAGGGGTCCTGAAGACGTTTTTATTAGGCTGAGGGCAGATGTTGAGTCTTCTAACGTGAATGGGGCCTAAAGGGAGCTTCTGTGCATAGCCCTGAGAGATCAGATATGCAAATTGGATCACAGCTGTGCTTTATTAAATTGTAAATCCTAACCTGCCTTGAATGAGGTTGACTTGTATTGGTAGCCTCTCAGACTGCTCTGGTGAGATCCCAGATAAGTGAAAGCGGTGTGATGAATTGAATGGTATGAAGTTCAGAGCTGAGTGTCTGCCAGATGTTTTCATGTGCTAAATACCATTTCTCTAGCTTTTACTTTATAACTGCATTAGGCCAGGCAGACATCCAAAGTGGGCTGTGTTCTAGTCAGATGAGGGTATTTTTAGCCCACTTGATTGAAGATGAACATATGTCTGTTTCTTGATGGAATCAAAAGATTGTCTTGTATTGTCTCATCACAGGAATGTAGGAGATTTCACATGGTCCAACAGGAGATTGTGCCAAGTCTTCCTACTGTCAGCAAAAGGTTAGACTCTGTGGCAGATTTTTTAAAAATAAGTCATCACAGTGTCTCCTTTACCTCAGCTCTCTCTCATTCTATAACCGGAATATTTAATCAGACATTTATTGAACATCTGAGTACGCTGAATCTGTGCTGGATATTGGAAGGAAATGGGTAAGGGACAAAGTGTGCCCAAAACTAGATGGGAGAGGACTTCAGAGGATAGAGAATGGTAGGTGGAATGTTTGGAAATTGGAGGAGAGATGTGTTGGCCAGGGCCCCAGCCACTGGGCAAAATCCCTGGACTTGCTTGTCTGGGCAGGCAAATCCTTGGGGCAGTTCCAAAATCTGTGGTATGAGGGGAGCAGTAATCATTATTTAGAAGCTCCCTTGCACACATCTATTTTCCAGTTGGTTGTTACAGAACTTTAGTAGATACTGGTTCAGGGAAGCTGGAGACTGAATCATAATATTAGAGCTATAAAGCTAGAAGGGACCTTATAGACTATATAGTTCAACTTCCTTAATTTTTAGATTGTTAAAAAATACACAACCTAGGATGGTTAAGTGATTTGCCCAAGGTCACACAGATAGGAAAGGCTGGATTTAATCCCAGGTTTTCTGAATCCAGAGCCAATGCTGTTTTCATCAGGGGTACCAGCTGGGAGTGAGGCAAGTTAGGGTCCAGGACTGGTTAGGGAGAAGGAAAGTAAGGGGTTCAAAGTGAGTCACACTCCTCACTGATGTGAATGATCAAGACATGGGGCAGAAGAAGCAAAGAGAAGTATGGTCAGCAGCTTAGGTTGGGATTATGGAAGCCAGAGTGTAGGAAGATAAAAGAATACAATGTTCCAAACAATTCTCTCTCTCTCTCTCTCTCTCTCTCTCTCTCTCTCTCTCTCTCTCTCTCTCTCTCTCTCTCTCTCTCTCTCTCTCTCTCTCTCTGTCTCTCTCTCTCTCTGTCTTTGTCTCTGTCTCTCTGTCTTTGTCTCTGTCTCTCTGTCTCTGTCTTTGTCTCTGTCTGTCTCTCTCACTCTCTGTCTCTGTCTTTCTCACTCTCTGTCTCTGTCTCTCTGTCTGTCTCTCTTCCTCCCTCTCCCCATGAGTGGTATTTGGTCAGTGGTCAGTGCTGGGGGGGATGATGAGTCTCTTCTCAATGTTGGGGGGAGGGGGAAAGGACTGTTGCTATTCCTAGCATTCTTGGCCTATTTTCCTGTATGTGCCAGTTGGTTGATACTGATGGTTGTGGAGATGGCAGGGCCCTTCTCCACGAGTTGCTTTCCCCATGATGGGACCAGACTACAAGCAAAACTGATGCTCTGGGACACTCCATTTCCCAGGGCTTTTGGTCCCAAACAGTCTCCACCTCAGCATTTATTAAGCAATGATTATTTGCAAGATACTCTGCTAGGTACTGGGGATGTAAGGACAAAGATAAGAGTCTCTGCCTTGAAACCTTAACATTCTACTTGGGGGAAGCAGCATGCTCAGAGAACAATATATACAAAATACATATGAACAAAACAAGTAACTTGGGGGAAGACAACACTAATAACTGAGAAGAACAGGGGAAAAAACCCAAATGAGCTAAGTGTAAAATGGAAATTGAGATCTAAGAAGCAGAGGTGAAGAAGGAGAGGTTCCAGTCACAGAAAATTGAAAGACCTATGTAAGGTATGTGAGGTGGGAGAACGAAGATGCATGAGGGGGTGTGTTGGGAAAAATAATGGGTGATATCAGGAGATCTGGATTCAAAGGCTGCCTATACCACTTGCTACCTGTGTGATTTGGGGCCTCAGTTTCCTCATCTCCAAAATAAAGGAGTTGGATTAGATGACCTCTAAGATCCCTTCCAGCTCTAAATCTTCGAACCTCTGGGTAGGGCATTTTAGCTGGAACACAATGTTTGAAGAAGAGTAATATGAAAACAACTTGGAAAGAAAGGCTGGAGCCCCACAGAATCTGGGCCATTAAATTGCCTTCTCTGAGGGCTTTATAATATCCTTCTCCCTTATTCTCTCAAACCACCTTCTCAAAAGAGAGATTTTCAGGTCAAGTTGGTGACAATAGTTCACCAAGATGGAGGTGTAGATGGCCTCTCCTCTTCCCATGAGCAAAACGTGTCTTCTAAGGCCACTTGAACCCTAAGTAAAAGTTTATCCCAACATCCCATGCTAGTATTTATTCATTGGTCAGATTTTTCATGCTTCTTCATATGTTTAATGGCTTTTATTTCCCATCTTAGCATCTTTTTATCCAGTATTTCATCTGCCTGAGATCTGATTAGCCCTCTGTCAAGCTTGCCAGCCTGAGGTCATGCTTCTCCTTCCCCTTGTCTGTTTGTTCTCTGCAAGTTCTTCTGCTAGTGTGGCTGGCAGAGCCATAGGCTGCCTGCCCCAAGGACTGCTCCAACCATCCCTCTCTACTTCACATCCCCAATAGCTGCTCTCTATCTGATAGGCCATTACTACTCCATCGTTACTGCTCTCTTCCAGACAGTCACTTAACTACAGTGACATATCTCTAAATTTCGATAGCTTATCCAGAAAGGGTTCACCTGACAATCAGACTTTTTACAGAATAATTCCCTAATGTTATCAACTGCAACCAATTCTTTCAGTTCTCTCATAGGATCATAGACTTATAGCTTAGAGACATCAAGTCAAAAAACCCCTTTATTTTCCAGATGAGTAAAAAGAGAGGTTGTCACTCACCCGGGATCTCAAAGCTAATTATAATAGCTAACAGTTATATAGTGCTACTATGTGCCAGTCACTGTATTAAGTAGTTTTCAATTCCTATCTCATTTGAGTTATTATTATATTTGTGATGTTGGCAAGCAGCTTAAATGAGCATATATCTCTGTTTTATTGTCTTGTTTTATTTTGATACCATAAAATATTGGCATGTGATACATGATGAAAATAATGCTGCTTTATGTGAACTTCTCAATGACAACATTTTAAAATCACATACTTCTAAACTGGATTTTGGGGAAGCTTAGAGACATTTATTATTTTTTCCTGATGTACTTCTGGAGAAAAGTTAGGGAGCAAGACTGATCATCTTGGCAATAAAGTCTACATGGAAAATCACAGGTTTAGTTTTGTATTTGTTATTATCTTGAGTCAGTAGTGACACTAGTCATTAATATTTATTGTATTTAGGTAAGGTTCTTTGGGGGCAGAATTCTTGGACATAAATCTCGCCTTAGGAGTGGAAAAGATTATGATTTAATCTGGACAGTATTTTTGCTCTACTCATCTTTGCTCTTCTGACTTGAAGAGACAGAAGCTGTTACAAAGTGAAATCTGTCTCAGAGTCTTAACTAGAAGTGCTGCCAAGATTTACATACTGAGATCCCCTGACAAGGAAATTTCACCTTGACAGAATATCTTCCCCAGCTAGGTGGCACCTAGCACCTATGGTTGCCATTCAACGAGAAAGAAGAGAGAAACTAGCACTTTTACTCAGGAAATGTTGCTTATCTAAAATCAAGGTTCAATATAAGACTAAGGTTTTATAAAATCAAATGGGGAAGAAATCTTAAGCATACAGTAGAAATATTTGCTGATGTTAACTTAGTGTATGCTGTTTTAGTGATAATGTATTTAGATTTGTCTAATTAAACATGGATGTGTCAAGCAATGTTGTTAGCCTAATTTTCTCAAGTGAGACCTCAATGATTTGTTTGACCAGGGAAGCTGTTGCTGCTGAGCCAGAGGGCTGCATGATCCTGAGGGGATAAGTCAAGAACCAAACATTTTTCTCCCCATCAAACATTTGTTAGAAATTGAAAATAACTCCTTGTTCCTCATCTCTTTTCTGTCAGACATTTGAGAATGATTTCTCCAGCAAAGAAATATAATATGAATGATTTTACTTACCTGTGGGGTTGCTTCCTGCCAGGAAAGTCAGGATTTTGAGGCTGGGAGAGAAAGACACATACAATAGGTGTGCGGTATGCATAATAAGTAGATACTGCAAAGGTTTTGCACAAGAATTTGTGCCCATGGAAAGAGGAAAGTTTTCTACTTTCAACCCAAACAGCACATTAACCATATTTATGGCAGCCCATATTCATGTGGTTTATTAGACTTTTCTTTTTCTAAAATGGAACAGTATTTCTGATTTAACATTAAAGCCGATAGAGAACAGACAGTTGGTGGTATTTTATTAACCTTCTCCAGCTAGGCTACCTACAATGATGTAATTATACCTCTTTATCAGCCTGTCCAGATGTATTGAATTGCAGTCCAGACAGAGCATGCTTCATTTACAGAGAAGTGGGGACAGAAAGAGCAAAATGCTCTATTGTAACCGTAAGAAAATAAAGCAGATACCTTTTCCCTTTGACAATACAGCAGTGATAGACTTTCATGTAGTTTTCCATCTCTGCTTCACACCCAAGAGAAAAGCTAGTTCCTTTCTATTGGCTGATGGAAAATAGAGCCCCACAAATGCAGCCAGAGAGTGTTGGCGCTATGCCCTCTGAGGTGTTAAGACAGGTTATTGCCCTCTGTCTTCTGCAAGTAGAGCCAAAAGAAAAAAGGTCTCTTGTAGCTTTAATTCCAGTCAGAACTGGAACTTGTGACAGAGGCTTTGCCTCAGACAGACACATCAAGGGAGGTGGGGAAGAGATTTCTTATTTTCCATCAGAGAGCTGTCCACCTCTCTTGCTGGGCTTCTATCCCCAAGGGTCCTTTGACTCTCTCATCCTTCACCTGGACCCACACTTTTCCACTCAGGAAGACTGTCTCCAATCTGTAGGTTGGTCTGGTAAACTGTGCCATGAATTCCTAGAATAACAATGCGTGCGTGTGTGTGTGTGTGTGTGGAGGGTGATGGGATGAGCAAGGAATAAGAAAAGAGAAGGAGATCAGCTGTGCAGGCTGGGCATCTTGGCTTCTCTTTTCCCTGCCCCACCTGCAAGCTCAAGCCCAGTCCTCCCCAGGCCCTGTCCTCCTCTGTTTTCTCTTTCTACATTGCTGTCTATCTAGAACTTTCATCTGTTAATAACAAATACCTGTCATCCTATGTTTCACATTCATTCTCTCCTCTGACTTTCTCTCAAAGATTCATCTTTAGGTAACTTTTCTTTGGCTGGCTGCTCTTTCTGTCATCCCACATGACACCCAAGGCCAGAAGAAGAAGATGGCCTATTCTTTTCTCCCTTCTACCACTTTTAAATCCTCCATCTACCATTATCATTCAGCAACTCCTTTAAAGTTCAATCCATCCTGTACAGATCCTAGTTGCTATCATCCATGGATCTCATCCCCAAAGTTTCAATACCTGCTTCGCATTCTCCTCTGTCCCAATCTCTGACTCTTCCAACCACAGCCTCCAAGTTTCGTAATTTCCTCAACTTGTATGACCTCTATCTCCTTTCTACTTCTGATATGCCCAGGAGTGGTCATAAATACATTAAACTTCTCATGTTCATGTTCACTCAAGTTAGTTGCCTCAGGTGTCACAATTCCTAGTTGTGGCTCTATACTGAGCAGTCTCATGGCTTAGACATGAATCAAAGTATGTTATGTTATTATGTGTGTCATATTTCCCTCTTCTACATTCCCTTGCCCTGGTGAATAGGGATCAAGGATTCAGTAATAGGATGTGCTACTTAACTGTATGTACCCTGATAGGATTATATGCTCTGGCATGAATATCCACAAACAGCTCCTCCACCAAAATATAGGGAGTGATTTTACCATACTGACTATATAGTTATCCTCATTTACCTAGGATGGTACCTCTTCTGCATAAGGAGGAGAACCTGATCCAAATAACTAAGGCTGATAGAGCCATGAATAGGAATTTCTGCACCTACAACAAGCATCATGAAGCACACCTTCATCTGAACAGAAGTGGACGGAAAATAGACCCCAAGCAACTGACTGCTTCTGGGGTACAGGGGGAGAAGAGATAGAGATTATCCTGGTCTCCCATCAGATAGCTTATGATTTTAACTAAGTATTCTCGCTAACTAAGCTGTTGACATCCTCTACATTCACCACCCTGATGCAAAGCTAAGATCACCCTACCCTAGGTATGCCTCCATAAGCTGCCCATTCAATCTGTTAACCCTATGTAATCTAGTGCTACATAGAGGATATGAGTAACTAATTTCAGATAGATCATCTATGGATGCTTATTTGCTTCAGTGGAATCTTCTTACTACATGAAGCACTTTCACAAATACATTAAAATAGAAAAGGACTGGATGAAGCTGTAAGAGGTCATTTATTTCAGAATCACCATCTTGGCTCTTATTTATACAAAGGAGAATGTCTCTTAAAATTTTTTTCAAATGTTTAAAAATTATTATGTCTCTTACCAGTTTCCTTTTTTGTTAATGCAAACAAACAGGAATCCCAAATCATAAGTGAACTCTAGTGGGGAAATGAAACTTGGATAAGAATATTGAAATCCCAAGCAGATCTGGCTTAAATGTGTATCATCTGTGTACTTGTGTTTCAAGATCACTATCCTCCCTCTTTTGCTAGTGCATAAACAGATAAACAAAAGTGCTTCCTTGATAACACTGGAAAGAACAGAATTCTGGATTTAATGCAAATGCTGAACAGTACAGGAATATACCAGTCCCAGAAGAAGTGTACTTCTACCAAAATGGAGAAGGGAGATTTGTGCATGTACACTACAGTGTGTAAGAACTCAGATGGGCATAAGCCAATTAAGTTAAAAAGTTGTTCATTAGGCATGTCATTCTCTAGATGAAAAGCAATGTTGAGCAAGATGTTCAGGTTTAAGTGAAATGACTTTTATGTAAATCTAGCCCAGATGGCAATTAAAGTAAGGCCAAAGCCTTTAGGAGGAAGAGAAGAGGTTTCTTTGTTTTGTTTTGTTTTGACCTCTGTATTTCCATTTTCTTCAAATCCAGACATATTGTGGGTATAAATAAAAAACCTTTAGTAAAAACAAAAGGAAGCAGGAGAAGTAAGGAGAACCATTGGCCCTAATCTTGATGAAGAGCCACTAACTCTGAAGACTGGGAGCCCTTTCCTGGGTTTGAGTCTTCTCATTTGTAAAATGGAAGGGAGTGTTGGGCTCGATGGCCTCTGAGGTTGTTTAATGAGGTTAGCTCATTCTGTGATTCTAATTATAGAAAAGTATTTATTGGGGACCTATTAGCTCTATACTATGTAACAGATGGATGCCAAAAGTATAAATATGAGTTGCTCCTAATCTACCAAAGGAGTCTCTCAGTAAGGAGGCAAAATTAACTTACTAGAAATAATTAGAGAACAATTAAATGTAGTAGGAGTTCAAAGAAGGAAAGGACCAGTATTTACTGAGTGCCTGTTATTTGCCAGGCACCATGCTAAGCGCTTTACAAATATTGTCTCATTTTCGAGCTGGAAGTATCCTTAAAGGTCACCTCTAACTGTTCTTAGAAATCATCAGCACCTTCTTTGAGGAAACCTAGGTCCAAAGTAGTTCAATGACTTGGCCAAGGTCATCGAATTCCCTGTGGAGCATGATTTTTAGTCCTGTACCTTTTTCCATTACAGTGTTCTCCCTCCATCTTGAAAACGTCTAGTTTATTATGTCATCTATATTGGCCAAATGTGCTGGTCAGTCAGCAAGTCCAACGCTACTTTGGAAGAAAACCCAGGCATTTTCATTAAATTCAAGTTGCTTATTTGATGTCAGAATCCTGTTTACTGGGGTTTGCTTACATGAGAACTGCAAAACTGGACCTTTCAGAATGCCCTTCTTGGTAGGAAACAGAGTAACTCTTAAAGGCCTGGAACAATTAACTCCTCTTATAAGAAGACATCGGTTGGTACAGTTGCTAATGGCCTTAAAACTTGGAAGAAGTTCTTAGCATATTATTGTTGGGACAGATGATCAGGCACCATATGGGAGGAAATGGGTATTCTCCTGAGACAGGCTGTATACTTTTGCCAAGACATTTTATTGAAAATTTTGAAAAAATAAACAGGTCATTAATTGGGTCCAGATTTAGCTCCACCAAGTAGTGCAAAGATACAACTTGCCAGATGCTTTCCTACATTTTATTTCTTCAAACAGCAAACTATTTATGTTTTCGTTTAGTGACATAATGGCTTTAACGTAGTCCATTGTCTCAATTATTTTTCACCATCCGCTGTCTGTGTATCACTTAAATATACAGGAAAATTTCAGTTAAAAGAAATAATCAAAGGAAGAAATAAACAGCAGCTAACTGGGCAACAACCCAAGGCCTAGAACTGTGTAGCAAGTCTGAAAAGTCTCTTCCAACTGCAGTGGGCACAATTGGGGGAGGAAATGAGCCTTAAAATCCATAATTAATTCTTCCTCCAAAGACAATCAGCAGGGTGGGTTTGACCGCTTTGCCTGAAGTTTGGGCCCCTCCAAAGCTTCTGTCCTGAGCATTCTTATACAAGCCCTTTATATAAAAACAAAAATGGTAATTAAGGGGGAAAAGAATGGAATCTTGCCCAGAGAGGATTATAAGAAAGAATTCACTCAGCAAAATTTCTTCACAAAAAAATACAGTTTCTCCTCTGAAAGGTATGTATGTACGTTTAAAAAGAGCTATGCATGACGACAACAGAAAAGTATGCATCTGTGACCAAGAAGGTGAAGGTTTTTTTAAGTGTTTTGTTCCTCCCAGGGGTGGAAATGAAAAAAAGGTGTGAAGGTAGTGAAAGGACAGGTTTACATAGAGCTAAGAGCCTGTGAGCTGGCAAGTTTGCAGGACCTTGCAGGGAACAGAGTCTACACAAAATAACCTAAGTCACAGATAGCAGACAGCAGGTAGACATGCCAACCCAGAGTACGTCATGAGGGAGGACTTGATTTATGATAGCAAATCCAAAGCAGAGAACAGAGCCCCTCTCCTGGAAAATTGTAGAATTTCAGACCTACTTTCCTGCTTTTTTAGAAACCATGAAAAAGTTTGAAGGAAAGTATGTTTGCAATAAAAAGCAAACAAATGCTTAAGTATTGGCTAAAACAACACACCAAACTCAAATAATTGATGTTTGCTTAAACACAGAGACATAGACACAGACACGCTGACATTTAAATAATATTGAAAAAGAAAATGCATTGAAAGTCAACAATCCTCCTGTCCTAAGTTGCTTACTACTGTCTTTGTGGGAATTTGGGCTGGAATCCCAATTAGAGTTCTCTCCCTTTAATTTGTCCTGTGCTCTTGCTGTGTGACCTCAGTTTCTCATCTCAGACCTTGCTCTGAGCCTCAGTTTCTCATCTGTAAAATGGGTATGGCAATCAAGTCTGCACTTCTCAGGGTTGTTGTGATGTTCAGATGACATCATATTTATCTAAACCCTTTATCAACATAATAATGATTCATCAATGGTTTAAAAGCAAGGAAATACCATTTACCAGAGAAAGAAAGACTAGAAAAGATCTCCTGAACATCCTTTGTTTCAGGTAAATCAAACACCCTACCTAATTTTGTTTTATGGACGTTATCCAGGAGTTGATCTTTAGCCAAGAAATGCTTGATTTATCAATGCCCTTTGTAGTAAAAGATTGCCATTTTAATACTTAAATGGGTCAAAAATCTCTCCAGTGGTACAGATCACAACCTGTCCATACCTTTCATTCTCTGGTAGTCTTGCCCATGTTCTCCCAGAGAATTTCTTTGAAGGATATACCCAAAGTAAAGGAGACCTGACTCTGGCTGCTCATTTTTCCTGTCTCTTACTACACGACCTACCTGATGCCTTTTCCAGGGATATATTTTTTCCTTTAAAGATGACCTTCCATGTCTGTTTGTTATTCCCCAGACCCATTTCCTACCACCATTCCTTTGCCCAGGCTGTTCTTAAAGCCTGGAATGTACCGCCTTCTTAACTCTACCTCTTAGAATATCAAACTTCTATTTAAGCTCAGCTCAAATGTCATCTATGATATTTAGGTCTATTCCACTCTACCCCCTAGGTGCTAATGCCCCCCCCCTACTCTTTATATATTTGATATTTATTAACTATATACATATAACTCCCACAAGTATATAAACTTCTTGAGGTAGAAGCATATTTAATTTTTGTCCCCAGTATCCCCAGTGCATTGTACAGGGCCTGACATGTCATAGGTGCTTCATAAATGTTTGGTGAATGAATGAATGATCTGTGATTTCCTCTCTACCCACAAAACAGATCATAATCCCTTTGCCCCTTGGCAGATAAATCCTTGGAGAAGGAAATAGCAAACCACACCAGTGTCTTTGCCAAGAAAACCCCAACATGGGATCATGAAGAGTCAGACATGACCTAAAGGAGTGAACAACCCCAACAAAGATAAGTCCTAGGGAATGGCCTGAGATGTACAGAGATTGAGTGACAGTCTGGGGGTCATGTAGTTAGTAACAGAGTGGGTACCAGAGCCTAAGTCTTCCCAACTCCAAGTCCAGCTCTCTGTCCATTACACCTTGAAACCTTCCATCTTCCTTCTACTATCAAGTTTAAATCCATAATTTCTACCCATTGTTCCTAGTTTTGTCCTCTGGACCAACGTGGAACATGTCTTAATCCTTCCTCATAAAAACTTCAAATACTGGAAGTCAGTTATCATGCCAACCCTAATTCTTCCACTGTTGAATCTAAACATCTCTAGTTTCTCCAAAAAAGCAGATGGAGCTTTATATTAACTAAAGTATATGTGTAGTTAAATTAAAATAAAATGAAATTGTAACTGAAATTGCCAGGAAATAGGATTGAATCCTTCTTGGTAAGGATCACTCAGTACCCAGAACTTTGACAATTCAATTTAACAAACATTCAGTAAGTGCTATATGATTCATCATATTCTGAATAGAAAAGGCAAGGAGGCAGTGTGGTGCAGTGGAAAGAGAGCTGAATTTGGAGTACTGAATTTAGGATCATGAGATTTGAGTTCAAACCCCAATTGTATAATTTACTTTACTGTTTCTGTGACCTTAGTCATATAATATTTCTGGGCCTCAGTTTCCTCATCTGTAAAATGAGGTACTTAAACTAGAACACCTCAGAGTTCCTTTCCAGTTAATGGCATATGGTTCTATGAGTAGAACAAAAATAATCATCCTTTGTAATAAAGTAAGATTTAGAAATGGAATGCAAGAGTGATTTATTGGCAAAATAATCAATAAAATAAACCTTATCAAGTAGAGAAAATATAAAAGCTATTATAATATCATTGGATATAACATTCATTTATGTCAAATATGAGAAAAGAAAATATAGTAATATAAAATGTAGGAAAATCTATGATATGATAAAAAGGCTAATATTAGAGAACATGAACTAGTATTTCAGTGGAGAAATACTAGATGCATTCCTATTAAAAATCAATGTTAAATAGGGATTTTTCATTCTCCTTATTCCTATCAACTTAATTGTAAAAGTCTTGACAATAGTAATGCATGAAAATTAAATGAAAAGAATAAGTATTAACAGTGAATAAGTTATACTATTTCTATTTGCAGGCAACATGATTGTATACATAGAAATAGCAAGATGATTAGCAAAAAATGTTAATGGAAGTAATAAAATGCATTCATGAAATGGTGGAATACAAAATAAACCCATAAGTCATCACATTTCTGCATATCACCATTAAGAAGCAAGGAAAATTGATATTGAATAGGACTAACCTTTACAATAAAGACAGACATATCAGATATTTGGGTATTAAGACATCAAGACTTACAAGCAGCCTCTACGCACATTCAGCTCAAAATAACTATGACAAAAATTGAAGAAGAATCAAAGGAATGGAGGGATTTCTCCTGCTCTTGAGAAAATCATGGTACAAACATTATCATTTCCCAAACTAATTTATAGATTTCGTCTAAAATTCCAATTTATTCTTTCATTAGAATTAGATAAAATTATACCACAGTTCATATGGAAAAATAAAAGGGCAAGAACACCAAGAAAAATTTTTATAAAGAGAAACAGCAAAGGGAGACTAGCACTACCCAATGTCCAAATCAACTGTAAAGACTGTCCAGTCCTGAAAAAAAATCAAGAAATAGGTCGATAGAACTGAAAAAAAAAAAAACCCAAATAAAGTTCCATGTATGTAAAAGGCTAGCATTTTTTAAATCTATACCTTAAAAACAACAGCAGATAGAAAATCAATATTTGATAGAAACTGCTGAGCAAACTGTATAGTATGATTTGGGTTCATCCTACACACCAGTTACTGCAATAAGCTCTAATTAGATCAGCTATTTAAATATTTTTAAATGTGAGAAAAGCAAATAATATATTCACCTCAACTATGGAGAGGAGGAAGATTTTGGTAAGTCATAAAAAAGAAGCTGTTCTGTTCCATGTTTCAGTATTAAATCAGTAACTGGCAGAATCATATAGCTTGCATTTACTTATTGGCATATATTCCCCTCCCCTCACCAAAGGAATTGTAAATTCCTTGAGGATAGCACTGTCTCATTTTATCTTTGTGAGTGGCAAAGTGCCTGTCACATAGTACCTTTTTAATAAATGGTAAATGAATGAAAGAAATTTGAATTTGATCTTTGAGGAAGTAAGGAGCCATTGAGTTTTCTTGTGTTGGAGGGTGATATGCTCAATTTGA
Organism: Notamacropus eugenii; assembly: GCF_028372415.1. NCBI lineage: Eukaryota > Metazoa > Chordata > Mammalia > Diprotodontia > Macropodidae > Notamacropus > Notamacropus eugenii. The sequence goes on along the minus strand of NC_092876.1, from coordinate 202,493,279 downwards.
CACCTGTTTGGAAGATGAATTGAAAAGGAACACACTGAAAGCAGGGAGACCAGTTAGGAAGCCTTTGCAATAATCCAACTGAGAGATAATAAGGGCCTTAACTAGTATGGCCGTTGTGTAAGTGGAGAGAAGGGGATACATATGAGAGATGGTATAGAGGGCAACTTGACTAGACGTGGTGATGAAGGGGGGGGGGGGGAGGGAGAGAAAGGAAGAGTGAAAAATCCAGACCAATTGAGATTATGAACATTTGCAGAATTTAGAATTTAGTGGGTAGTTCCCTTGACAGAAATAGGGACATTAGGAATAGTAGTTACTTTTGGGCAAAGAGAATGTGTTTTATTTTGAATATAATGAGTTTGGGATGTCTATGGCATGTCCAGGAGATGTTTAGCAGCTAACTGGAATGGAGCTCAGGAGAGAGAAGAGAGCTGGACATGTAAATCTGAGAGTCATATACTTAGAGATGGTCATTGAACTCATAGAACCTAATGAAATCACAATGACAAAGAAAGTAGAATAGAGAAAAGAATTCAAAATGCCATTGACCTGATTAAATATCTACAGAAGACAGGACATTTAAATAATTGGGTCCCACTTTTCTCATGCTTTTTTCCTTAGTTCTGCTCACTATCCTCTTTCCCTTGACATTGGAATAGTAAGACTGAATATGGGTTCAAATCCAAACTCACTATTTAATGCCTGTGTGATCTTTGGAAATTCCCTTCTATGGGCCTCAGTTTCTTTGCATGTAAAAATGAAGGGATTGGACTAGATCATCTCTAACATCCCTTTAATCTTTAAAATTTATGCTCCTATTATCTCTAAGCTCTAAAATTCTATGTCTTTATGATTCTTTGTTGGTTACTGAAAATCAGATAAGTCTGAACCTTTTGGAGTTATCCAACATTTTTATGAAATAATAAAAGTAATCATTGCCAAAGATCTGAACTTGTTGAAATGTAACACAGGTTGAAATATATTTAAGTACTTGTTGACAAACTGAAGCACATGTATTAACTATTTTTTTTTTAATATGTAGTTCACAGATACCTAAGACAGGGAAGTTAGATAATTCTTTGATTCATGGATGGGGGAGGGGAAGAGAAGAAAAATTCTTATCTTTATGCCCATGGGCAAAATCAAATGTTACTTTTTTAAGCCAAATGATTTTTAGTGCTTGGAATGTTGATAAATGTACCTTTTCAAGATTAAAAGAAGGGACTTAGGAATTTAATTAAGTGCAATTAAGGCTTAGAATTTACATGCATTCCTAACAGGTTTTTTAACCTATTTTTATACCATATAATATACTTTAGACTTTTTTTTGAGGGCTAAAGACTTGAATTAATAAGATTTTTTTAAAAGAGAGCTGTGTTGGCTAATGAAGACTCATATAAAAGTAATGTTCTTTTCTAAATAGAGGCAAATAAACTTCAGTGTCTGAAATATTTTATAGATGTTCCATTGAGTAGTGGAACAAATACTGTGATTGGAGTCAGATGACTTGGCTTTCAGTTCCAACTCCTTCTTCCTACATTATTTAGCTTCTTTGACCTCAGTTTCTGACTCTACAAAATGCATATAATAATACTTGTACTACATACTCCGTAGGGTTGATATGAGATATTGTATGTAAAATGTTTTCTAACCATAAAACTACATAGTTGTAAGATTATAATTGCTCATAGTAGTAGAAACTATAATAGCAGGTGTTAAATGCTAGGCCCTTGAAGCCACTGAGAACTCTGACTCCTCATCTTCCTAGTACTGACTCCTATTCCTGCTTAGTCCCAGAACTCTTCCACTTGAGTCCAGGAGCTCTGTTGTACAGAATTTCTCCTTTTCTCTCTGGAAAACTTTACCAAAACTTTAGCATTATCCAGGATCACTTCCTCTGTGTCCATAATGCTTAGAATTCCTACCTTTTTCCAGAAACTACTCACTATTTCTCGTAACTGTCATCTGCTACCATGTTGGGGAAGGGAAGAAGAAAGTGTTTATTAAGCACCTACTGTGTGCCAGGCCCTCTGCTAAGCACTCTCTACATATTGCTTCATTTGGCTGTGTGAGGTAGTGTGCAGTTCTGTCATTGTCCCCATTTTACAGTTGGCAAAACTGAGGCAGACAGAGGTTAAGTGACTTGCTTGAGATCAGACAGCCAGTAAGTGACTAATGTCAGATCTTAGGCCTGGTCATCTATCCACTGAGCCACCTAACTCCCTCCCATGGTTTTCTAGCCAGGTCAAATAAATGAACAATCTACCCCTCTAGGGAACCTCATCTGAATCTTTATGTGTACATCTCCATTCTGGTTTCCTCCATCTTTGCTCATACCCTGGGATTTTCCTCTAACTTTTTTTACTTCCTTCTCTTTTTCATGTCTCTCCCTGCTCATAGTTACTGAGAATACTCCAGAACTTCCCTTTATGCTAGTCTCCGCCCTCTACCGCAGCTCTTACTTCCATCTCATTTGCCCAAGTGGCTCCTCATCTCATGTTTTCCCTTTTCCAAATTTGCACTGCCTGATGTAAATCCTGTGTCCAGGCATAAGACCCCATGGGAATATGACATCCTGGAATTTTCTCCAATGAATATGAACTCCTTTGACCTGTCATTATGGGCCCTTGAAGCCATGCTGTAGAAGCCCCTGCCCACATCACAGAAATAAAGGCTGAATTACTAGAGAAATTGCATAACAAAGGACAGTATGGCAAGCTGGGACACTCAAACTGGAAGTTGTTCAAGTTCTTACCGTAACAGCTCTTCTACTCCCTGCATGAATTCACATAATCTCTCTATGGAATTTATTTTTTGAACCTATAAAGTAAGTGAGTTTGGAACTAGATGATGTTTCAGGGCCCTTTAAAGTTCAAAATGCTAAGTAAGGTTTCAAGTGTGAGAGCTTGATAATCAGGAAGGAAGCAAGAATTGAATGAGCAACATGTTCAGCATCCTACCTCATAACCTCTGGCAATAAACGCACACAGTACTTCGTGGCTATTTTGGTTTAAAGGATGTCTTTCCTCAAATACCATCTGGTCTAGCAACTTAACCTTGAGTTTCTCCACATTTAAAAGCAGTGTAGTTATGACTTGTATGAATTCCAAACCCTCAAACATGTCAGTACAACAATAAAATTTCTACCATCATTCAAAAACCTGCAAAAATCTCAGATAGACTGTGAGTTCCTTGAGGGCAGAGACTTTGGCCTTATTTGCCTTTCTGTGTATCCTCAGCATTTAGCACTGATCTTTTTTAGACAAACTGCCATCTAATTATATTTCCCTCATCTTGTGCTTGGGAAATAAATTTCTTTACCCCAATTTGAGACTTTACATTTATCTTTGTTAATAGGGGTTATTACTAATAATAATGATAGCTTACATTTCCTTGCTCTTTAGTGCATTAGTTATATCCAACTCTTTGTGACCTCATCTGGGGTTTCCTTGATAGAGATACTAGGCATATTTGTTTCTCTAGCTCATTTTATAGTTGAGGAAACTAAAGCAAACAGGGTTAAGTGACTTGCCCAGGGTCACACAGCTAGTAAGTGTCTGAGACAGGATTTGAAGTTGGGTCTTCCTGATTCCAGGCCCAGCATTCTATCCACTGTGCCACCAGCTAATATTTATATAGCACTTATTATGTGCCAGTAGTGTGCTAAAACATTTTATAAATATTATCTTATTTAATCCTCACAACATCCCTGCAAGGTAAGTGCTATTATTATCCTCATTTTACAATGAAGGAAACTGAGGCAAACTGAGGTGAAGTGACTTGCCCAGGGTCACAGAGTAAGTAAGTATCTGAGGCTGGATTTGATCACAAGTCTTTCTGACTCTAGGCTCAGTACTCTTTTATCTACTACGCCACCTAGCTGAACCCAAACTATAAATCTATTAAGTTTCATCTTATTAAATTTAGTCTAATGTTCTGATTTATCAGGACCTTTTTTGGAACCTATATATTAGCTTCCAGTGTGTTAGCTATTCCTCCCAGATCTGAATCACTGACAGATCATAAGGATGCTAGTTAGACCTTTATCCAAGTCACTGCTAAAGGTGCTAAAGAGCACAGGGCCAAGCACAGATCTTTTGGGGATATTCCAGGTACATTCCACTGATCTAGACCCCTAATAATCCTGTTTAAAAAAGAAATACAATTAATCTGGTGTGATCTTTTCTTGATGTAATGATATAGGTTCCTTAGGATTACTGCCTCTTTTTCTAAAGTTCTCTTATCTCTTTAATACACTTTTACTTCTCTGCAAAATGAGGATAAAAATTTCTGCCTGCCTATCTTATTATGAGACTAGAAATGAGATAATAGGTGGGAAAGTATTTTGTAATAGGTAATGTGTTCTCTAAATGTAAGACAAAAACCTCCATGAGTAAATAGTATGATAGTATGATTAGCAGCTGATAAAGCTAAGTTAATCTTGGGCTTTGTTGAGAGATATAGTTTTTAGGATTAAAGAGGTGATGGCCTGTTCTAGTCAGATCCTATATGGAGTATTATTTTCAATTCTGGACACCATATTTTAGTTGATGATTTAGAGAGCATAGAGTAGTGCACACAGAATTGATGAAGAGCCTTAAGTCCATGTCATATGTTTTTGGTCATCCTTTGTTTATGAAGAGGATGACATCATGGATGTTGTCTTCAATTGCATAAAGTTGTTGGTCTTACTCTCTTTTCCTGAGTCATTGAAGTCCAGTGACAAGACAAAAGTCAGGACGACTGGTGATGGCCTGGGATTCAATGAATGACATTGGAGCCTTTGATGTTTGACCAAGCTCTAAGCTCTAAGTGATCTACAGTTCCTGCTTCAACATGGCCATTGGAACAAATTGTTGTCATCCCTCCTCTACTAGGAAGAAGTCTTCACATGCTTGGGGTAGATATTCCCCTAATTCAAAAACAGATTTGAGACCTGTTGGTTACCCTCAACCTGGTTTAGCCTGATACAGGTTTGCTTGTGTGTGGCTCCTGTACATACTCTAACTTCTTGGAGCCACAGCCATGTCATAGGAAGATCACTTGCAAGTATTGAAATCTTTATAATGGAGAAGAGAAGGCTCAGGAGAACACTAGCTCTCTTTTTATTCTTGAAAGACTATTATGTGTAGGAAGGTTTAGACTGCTCCCACAGACCAGAACTAAGAGAAATGGGTACAAGCTCCAGAGAGGTAGATTTAGGCTCCATGTAAGGAAAAACATTCCTAACAAAGCTTTGGAAAAGTACAGTGGGCTGCCTGGGGAAGTGGTGGGTTTCTTCATTCAGTCTTCAAGCAAAAGCTGGATGACAAGTTATTGATGTGTTATGGTGAATGTTGGAGGGGGCACAAAATTTTCAAAACATGGAAGAATTGAGGAGATCCATCTCAATAAAAACTTATAGAGTGCTAGTAAAGTGTTTCATGCTTTGGGGAATGCAGAAGAAACGTATGAGACAGACTTTGTCCTCAAGCAGCTTGTGACTTCAGTGGGAAGAAAAATGTACAAAACAATGAAATGACAAAATAAGGCAGCATATAACTAATTGTCAAAATGAGAACTGCAGATGGTAGTGCTTTTGAAGATCAAGATAGAGAGGATCCACAATATAGACTGGAACCATTTTTGAAGGTTTCATGGAGAGACTGAGACTTGACCTGGACTCTTCTGGGTGGATAGGGTTAGATAAGTTGAGAGAAAGAAGAGATATAACCTAGGGAAAGGAAAACAGTATCAGAGAGGACAGTGATCTTGTTGGAAGGAATGTAGAACGAATGGAGGGAAGTAGGACAATTGCCATCAGTCTCTTAATTTTTCTCCATCAAGTCTCTGATTTGCATGAATTGTGACTAGTATTGTGGAAGTGGAAGGAAATTAAAAGGAATTATCTTACAATGAAAGTTTAGACAAAACAAGTTTGATTTAGTAGCAGGAGAAAATATGTACCCTAAATACCTAAGATCTTTTCTCTAGTCAGCTAAATGCAGGTGGGTTGGGTCTGAATCTCATCAACCTATGAGCTTTTCAAAACTTCCACCCTATCAGTAGTGATAGAGAAACAAAGAACCCCTATCCCTGGCAAAGACCAGCAATTCACAGTAGAGAGTAATTGCAAAGAGTGAATACCAAGACTTGCCAAGTGTAATGTCCACTGCTGGCTCTTAGTGATTCTTCTGGGAACAAATGATGATGCTAAACCTAAACCTAAAATGTAATGCTAAGGAACATACATATATACATATATGTATATATGTACATATATACACACATACATGTACACACACACACACATATATATATATGGGGAGAGAGAGAATCTCTGGGCAAGAAACTAAAAACATTAAAAAGCACGAGTAGTATTTTTGACAGTGCTGGCAAGGGAAAGTAGAGGCTTAAGGGAAAGAGAATAAAGAAAGGTTTGAGAAGTAAAAAATGGTAGATGAGAATTAGATTTTGAGTTCTGAACTATAGTTCAAAATGTAGGGATGCTAGCTCTAGCCATAGATTATATTTACTTAACCAGGGCTAATAATGAATATACTTGTCTGAATTTGGAATTATGCTGAGAAAGGAGCTAAAATTCTGTAAATAAAATAGCTAAAATGTCCACACCCTTTGATTCAGAGACTTCACTCTAGGTATATACCCCAACAAGGCCAAAGATAGAGAGATCTCATGTACACAGAAATGCATTTTGTAGTAGTTGAGAAATAGGAACAAAAGTAGGTGCCCATCTTTTGCGGAATGACAAATAAATCATGGTACATGAGTATAATATAATGTTACTGAGTTCTAAGAAATGATGGAAATGAAGAATACAAAAAATCATGGGAAGACTTATATGGAGTATTATAAAACAAAATAAGCTGATTCAGTAAAGCAATACACACAATGATTACCACAATAGAAAGAACAAAAACAAAAACAAAGCCAAATACTATATAATTGTAATGATCAAAGTTGCACATGAAGAAGAATGAAAAAAATATACCTCCCTTCTTTGCAGAGCTGCAGATGTGTGGTGTGAAATAATGCATATAATATCAGAGTTAGATGATAAGTTGATTAGTTTTCCTGAAATGCTTTTTTTGGTCTCTCAGTTCTTTCTTTTTTATTCTTTATTATAACTGATGGCTCTCTATGGAGGGAAGGGTGAAGGATATATTTGGAAATGAAGGTGATGTAAAAAAAGATACCAACAAAATTTATAATTAATTTTTAAAAGATTTATTAACTTGAATGGAATCTTGAAAATATTATTGAAGGCTTTAAGCTAAAAATGGAAAGAGAAAGAGATATCTGTCCACACATATCTGCCAAGCCAGATACCACAAGGAGTAGTAGTTACAAGGTAGAAAAAAGGAATACCATTAGAAGAAACAGTAACTCACAAAAGATAAAATCCAAGAAGAAAGCCAGCAATAAAATTCGAGGCCTTAGACATTTATAAACAAAAATACAAAGTGTCAATAATAAACAAAATGATGGGGAAAGCAGAAGGTGGTTGGTTGGGAAGACTTTTTTGAAAGAGTTCAGGAGATAATAGGAAACCATCGAAAGTTACTGAACTATGGAGGGACACTCAGATTTTTGTACTGGGGCAAAATCTGGCAGTGATGTGTAAGATTCATCAGAGTGGAATAGGACTGAAAAATAATGAAGGAAGGACACAATGAACATGAAATGGAGAGGATAGATCCTAAAGGTATCAGGGAGATAGAACCAACAAGATGTAGCAATTCATTGAATGGGATTTTGAAGGATGAGGAATCAAATATCATTATTTCAAGCACAAATCACTGGAAGACTGCTGGTGCCATTAAGAGAAATAGGGAAATCATGAGAAGGAAGAAATAGAAATGGCCAGGAAGCACTTGGAAATATCAGTCAGGAATTCAGGGAAAAAAAGATGAAAAGGCAACAAAATACAGATCTTGGAGTCATTAATGTAAAGGTAATAATTGAAAATGTGGGATTAGATGAGATTGCAAGGAAAGCAGAAGAAAAGAAGAGGAGAATAGAGCCTTGAGAAATATTTACATAAAGGGGACAGAAGGAAAAGAGTAAAGCCCTAAAAGAAGACTGGGCAGCTAGGAGTCACATTGGATAGAGCACTGGGCATAGAATCAGGAAAACTCATCTTCATGAGTTCAAATCTGGCCTCAGACACTTCCTAGCTGTGTGACTCTGTTTGCCTCAGTTTCTATATCTGTAAAAATGAGCTGGAGAAGGAAATGGCAAACCACTGCAGTATTTCTGCCAAGAAAATCACAAATGGAGTCACAAAGAGTCTGACACAACTGAAACAACTGAACCACAGCAACAAAAGAAGACTGGGAAAGAATGATTAAAGAGATGAGGAAAAAAACATAAGAATGTAATGTTATTGAGAGCCACAGGTGAAGGGAACATCAAGAAGGAAAGGGGGGGGGGGGGCAGTCAGTGCTTTCATGTGCAATAGAAATGGCAAGGAGGGTGAAGGCTGAGAAAAAGCCATTATTAGTTGGCAATCAGGAAATCACTGGTGACTTTAGAGAAAGATCAACTTCTACACAGTGATGGAGATAAAAATCACATTAGCAATGAATAAAAAAATGGAGAAAATAGAGACTGACAATGAAAGGTGACAGAGAGAAAGGAGTAAAAAGACCTTAAGACAGGGAGCTTACACTGGGGGAGACCCAAGGATACTTATAGACTGATAGGAAAGAGCTAGTAAAGAGGAAGAAGGTGAAAATGCATAAGGGAAAGAGAACATAAATGATGAAAGAAAGTTGGAGGATCTGGGAGAGGGTAGTGAAAGCAGCCAATATGAAGGGACTGTCTTTGACCAGAAGGAGGACTTCCTCTGAGATGAGTGAAAAGCTATAGATGGCATTTTTGAGGTATGGGAGATGAGAGCTGATGAAGCAAACTTTAGTTGACCTCGATCTCAATCAAATAAGAGCTGGGGGTAGCTAAGGGTAAGGCTGAAGGGTTAAGGAGAATGAAAAAATTTTGGAATGACCAAGGAGGCCCTATGAAGGGCTGTCAGTTGAACAAAATAATTGCAGGCAGTGGGTCTGGAACAATGGCATACAATGAACAACTGAAAGAACTGGGCATGTTTTCTCTGGACAAGAGAAGATGAAATGTGGGGGAGGGTGACATGATTGCTGTCATGTGGAAGAATGATTAGACAGTTTGCATAACTACACAGAGAAGAACTAGGACAAATGTTTGTAAGTTACAAGAAGAAACATTTTGGTCAATATAAGAAAACTTAAAAATCTGAACTGTTGAGAAGTTGAATGAATGTGCTGAATTTTACGTTCCTTTCTAAAAGTTTTCCCACAGAGGCTGTAGAGATCAGATTAATTAATCCCTGAGATCTCTTCAAACTTTAAAAATTCTAGTATTTTAAATATAGAGAGGCAGGGTAGCATAATGAATAGAATTCCTGAATGCCAAGTCTCCTCATGGAGTGCAACCCTGAGCAAGACATTTAACCCTTCAGTACCCCCAAGCAACTCTCTGAAACTATTTGTTACAGGTGCTTTTTGATCATGTCTTGCAGATAGTCCCATAATTTTTAAATTGTCTCTCCTGGATCTATTTTCCAGGTCAGTTGTTTTTCCAATGAGATGTTTCACATTATCTTCTGTTTTTTCAATCTTTTGATTTAGTTTTCTAACTTCTTGTTTTGTCTCATAATCATTAGCTTCTCTGAACTCCACTCTCTCTTTTAAAGAACTATTTTGTTCAGTGAACTTTTGAACCTTCTTTTCCATTTGGCTAATTTTGCTTTTTAAAGCCTCCTTTGCCTCATTGACTTTTTGGACGTCTTTTTCCAATTGAGTTAATATTTTTAAAGTTTTGTTTTTCTCGTCATTTTTTTAATTCTCCTTTAGCAAGCCGCTGACTCGCTTTTCAAGCTCTTCTATGGCCTGAGCCCACTTCATATTCATTTTGGAGGTACTGGAGGCAGAAGCCTTGACTTTCTCTGACAGTATGCCTTGTTCTTCCTCATCCGAAAGGAGGGAAGGAGATGCCTGTTCACTAAGAAAGTAACCTTCTATGGTCTTGTTTTTTTTCTCCTTTTTTAGGCATTTTCCCAGATAGTTACTTCTGAATCCTTTGTCAAAAGGAGGGTCCTAGCGTTCCTCCTCACCCCAGGACAGTGCTCAGGGCTGAGATTCAGATCAGCTGCTCAATTCCCCCAGGGGCTTTGGGTGGGGGCAGGGCTGCCACTGAGGGCTGAGGTTCAGATCAGCTGCTCATTTCCCCCAGAGGCTTTAAGCTGAGCTGCTTGCTTCTGGGGCCACAGTGGCTGCCTGCTGCCAGCTGCTGCTGCTGCTGCTGCTGCCACCACCTGGGGCTAGTGCTGGGGGGACCCTGCTCCCCTCTCTCACCAGCTGGGAAAGCCCTCCCACACTGACCTTTGAAGCTTTCTTAGGCACTTGTGGGTTGAGGGATCTGGGACCCTCCCTGCTGGGAATTCTGCCCTGGAGGTCTTTTCCTGTCCTGTTCATCCCTGTGCCTCACAGCCAGGGCTAGGCTCTGCTCGGCTCAGTGTCCCAAGGGATAGACCTTTCCTGTCAGCTTTCCAGGTTACCTTTGGCTGGAAATCTCTTTCACTCTGTCATTCTGTGGTTTCTGCTGCTCTAGAATTTGTTAAAAGTCATTTTTTACAGGTATTTTGTGGGCTGTGGGGGAAGTGCTAGAGTATATGAGTCTTTCTACTCCACCATCTTGGCTCTGCCCCCTGGAATTCATCTTTAAATGAATAGGAAGTAGTCTGTATTAAAGAGATTGAAAGTAGACTAGAGTTATCAGTTAAAAAAAAATCTTTGCAACATCAGTTTTTTAAGCTTATCACTTATATTGCCTATGAGGCAGAATTACTTTGGATTCCCTGTGATGTGTTTATAAAGTTGGAATGTATGCAAAGGGGAAGGATGAATCACAAGGAGATATTCCTGGCTTCAGTAAGAGCACTCCATGCCTTTGGCCATGTATAAACTAGATTTTACTAGGCGTTAATCTGTGTTCATCCATCAAGAGACAAACTTGGAAATATTAAACAAAAAATATTTTGTTTAAAGGTCACACTGCAATGTTGTTCTTTTAGCTGGAGTGTTTGGTATGGCATTTGATTCCATGAATCAGTAGAAGTAGACCAGGCCAGCTTTGAGAATGGGCAGAGGCGGAGGACAAGTAAGAAACTTAAATTAGGTTCATTCCACTCCATCCTGCCCCACCCCAAATTGCCACCACCATGAAAGAAGAGCCCTCTGCCCAATAGTCCTGATCTATATCTTGCCCCTGGACCCAAATGGCTTTGGAGGAGAAAGTGAGGCATCAAATGCTTGGTGACTTTGCACAGACCTCTTTCCCTTAATTCCAATTCACTTGCAAGTCATGGCATCACCTTCCTAATGTCATAGTCTTCTTTAAGAAAGAAGGACAAACAACAACTATGAGAGAAATATAGACACAGTTTGTCCATTTGGACAGTTTGAACATGAATGAGGAGTGTCTCTCCTTCCAGATATCCTAGTCTGTAATAGGCATTGCACCAATGGAACAGTCATGATGAAGGCATGTGACCTGTTAATAATGGGACTCCTCAAGGGCCCCTGTTACCTTTCTGTAGCCACTGAGAACTCATCTGCTAACATTTCCTTTCTTATCTATGCGTGGATAATTTCTATCTATTTTTTAGAAGTACTGTTGTTCAGTCATTTCAGTCATATCTGACTCTTTGTGACCCCATTTGGAGCTTTCTTGGCAAAAATGCTGAAGTGGTTTGCCATTTTCTTTTCTAGCAGATTAAGGTTAACAGAGGCCAAATGACTTGCCCAGGGTCACACAATAAGTGTCTGAAACCAGATTTGAATTTAGGAAGAGGCATCTTCCTGACTGAAAGCTCAGGCACTCTATCCACTTCACTACCTGGCTACCATCTTAGAAATAGAATGACCAGATTAAGAGCAGTAATAGTCCACAGCAACATTCTGTGTCTGTCAGAACAAACTTGAGAAGCTGTGTGCAATTCTAGCTACTATGTTTTATGAGGGACATTAGCAAAAAATAATAAATGGTAACTTGGAGTACAGAGAAGAGCCAGGATGATGAAAGAGGGAGTAGAAGGCACTCGGTGCACAATGTAAATCAGGTGTGGACAGGTATTTATTTTCTACACACAAAAGAAATACTCAAAGAAACAAAAGGTGCACAGTGCACATGGAACACTTAAAACAGGATTCAACAACTTAACTTCTAACTACAGTTATACTCTCTTAGGCTTATGCTTAAACCTCATAAGAACGTAAAGTCGTTTTGAAGACACTGTAATAGTCATTGTTATATTACACTTCTGTGCTGCAGTGTCTACAAAAGACCAGCCAGAGGGGCCAGGCGTGGACCCTTCCTGTTTCTGATGATATCTTCTCCAAGTGTGCTGAGGCCTTTGCCAGACTCACCCCTTCCCCTCCCACCACTGGGCCAGTCAGATCTATACAAAAAGACTTAGGACTTCTAGACTTTTTGAACTCCATAAAGTCACCTACAAACCTAGATATATCCACCTCAGGATATTTATTCTCCTAAGCTCAGGAAGGGGAAGTTAGTAGCATGGTGCATAGAATGCTGGGCCTGGAGTCAGGAAGACTCCTTACTGAGATCAAATGTGGCATCATTCACTTATTAGCTGTGTGACCCTGGGCAAGTCACTTAACCCTGTTTGCCTCAGTTTCCTCATCCATAAAATGAGCCAGAGAAGGAAGTGGCAATCCATTCCAGTATCTTTGCCAAAAAACCCCCAAAAGGGGTCAGGAAGAGTTAGACACAAATCAATCAACAATAACAACACTTTTAACAAAGAACGAACACAAAAGAAACAGTTCACATCCAGCCTTAGGCTTGCCGAGACAGGACACTTGTTTTATATGCCATGTGCTCATGGCTGCATTGCTGCTGAGGTCACCCTGGCCTCCACCCCTTATGAGAAGCAGCTTGAGATATTCCTGACCCAATCTGTAGAGAGCAGATGGGGAGACGGAGCCCTTTTAAAGATTGACTGAGTCATTTTTGCTTCTGGATCATTGGCCAATAAGGAGACTTTTCATTATCCTCAGCATTAAGCCCTTCAGTGCTGAATCACACATAGCCCAAAGAAGCCAGTGCTCCCACACGTCTGTCTGGAAGCAGGTACGGCAGCTCTGTACATACTCTCAGACGTGACCCCTATAGGGCAATTCAGCCACTTTACACAAAGAACAATAGAAAAGAGGCTTGTGCATGAAATCAGGAACCTTTGTTAGGTTAGAGCTTTTTAAAGAGTATGTTAAATTTAAGAAAATGGCTGTCCTGCTTGCCTGTGTCCCCTTCTGAACTTCCTGTTAATGTTTCATTGACACTTCTTTCTTTTCAGCACTAATCACCAACTCCCTCATTGGCTATGTCTGAAGATATATGCCACATTAACTCTGTCCCTGTAGTATATTATCTCTCTGTCAAGAGATGGTAGACTCACTTTACCACAGGGCTTCTGAAGTCATGATTGGTCACTGTGTCAGAGGCCTGAAATCTTCCAGCATTGTTTTCCCTTACATTTTCGTGGTCATCTCCCCAGGACATTTTTTAAGGAGCTCTGGCAAGTTCACAATCCAAAAGATCAGAAGTCCAAAACATCACAGTCCAAAAGATATCTCAGTCTGAGGTCAGAAGGCTCCAGACTAGGAGAGTATGTAGGCTACTTTCTCCACACCTCCAGACAAAAGGCAACGTGAGCTTTAATAAACGCAAAGTTTTACATTGGGGATACAAAAAGGAAGTGAGATTTCAAGGAGTTACCAATCTGACATCTAAATAACAGACTTACCACTTAACAAAAATGTATACATCCTTGTAAAAAACTTTGAAAAGAATCCCTTATATCTAAGGATTCTCATATAAAAATATAACATCAATTTTAAATTTCATAGCAATAAAGAGTATACTCAGCTTAGGTCACTAGAATAATATACTAACTAGACAGCAATACCACCCTTCAGGTTCAGATATCATACCCTGGAACTTGTTCAATTACAAAAACTTTGGGGTGTTACCTGAGGCTTCAGATTTCCCACTTCCCTCTTGGTCCCCAGGAGGATGAGGCCAATATTGATCCACCATGTCTGGGCAGCTACTGTTGATACATAGACTGTACTTTAGCAGAATGAGACTTTAGGTTTCTTTCAACCAGGAGTATGAGAGTGCTTTTGTGTGTTTATTTGTTTTCACTCTGGCTCCATTGATAACTGCCAGGCTACTGTGGAATATTATGTCATGTTGATGCCCCAGTGCATTTGTGTGAACCCAAAGAATGCAGTATTTGTAATCTTGTGGCTTTCAGAGAAAAATATCGAGACCTTCAGTCTTATGTGGAAAGGACATACAGTGCTTTTCTTCATAATTTGACTCCTAGATACTGCAATGCTTCTAAAAAAAGAATCAATACACATTCATTTTGAAAATACAGCTAAGATGGAGATGAAATAAAGCATTCATACTGGCAGTAAATTTGCTTTGAAATACAGGTGCCAGAATATGGCTACTATATGTTTTCTCCAGAATTCCCTCTACTATTCCTCCAATAAGTTCTCCAATTATCTCCTTAATCCCCCAAATTCAGAGGCAGCTAGACAGCTTAGTGGAGAGAGTGTTAGGCATGGAGTCAGGAAGACCTAAGTTCAAATCTAGCCTCAGACATTTACTAACTCTGTGACCTCGGACAAGTCACTTAACCTCTGTCTTCTTGAGTTTCCTCAACTTGAAAATGACATAATAATAGCACCTACCTCACAGGGTCGTTTTAAGGACTGAATGGAATGTGTATAAAGAACTTATGATAATACATGGCATGTAGTAGGTTCTTAGTAAATGCTCATTCCCTTCCTTTCCTAAATTCTCCATGCTCTTTGCTCCTTTTGAATGCAGAAGTGATGGGAAGCAGATGCCTGTCTTAGTTACATGGTTATTGTGACAGGGCCAATCCTAGAATGCTAGAAGCTGAACTAGATGGATGTATAGAAACTATCTAGTACAGGGGTTCTTAACCCAGGTATCACTGAATAGATTTCAGCAGGTTCAATTTTTAAAAAATATATTGATAACTTTTTCAATATAACTGATTTCCTTTGTGATCCTATGTATTTTATGAATTTAAAAACATTTGTGAGCATTTTAAGAAAATGTCCATAGGTTTCACCAGATTGCCAAAGGGTCCCATGATAGAAAAAAATAATCAAGAACCCCTGATGTAGTGTTCGCTCCTGATCCAAGAGAATGACTCAATACCAACAAGACTGATGACTGCCTTTGCTCAAGATCACGTAGCTTTATCATACTGCTGCACTGAGGCATGTTTCTCCATTGCATTCACAAATGTGCTCTTCATGCTTCCAGACAGTCGACAGTGGTGGGATCTTTTCATAACCATTTGTTGTTGTTCAGTCTGTCTGACAGAGGAGGAAAGTGAGGTAGATGGGGCTAAGTGACTTGCCTAGGGTCACATAGCTAGTGTCTGAGGCTGGATTTGAGCTAAGGAAGATAAGTCTTCCTGACTCCAGGCCTCCTCTGACACAACCTAGGTATGTGACCTTGGGCAAGTCAAATGTGTAAAGCATTGTTGTTGCTTGTCCTTTGTTCTAGAAGAGGACCTTGATATCATGGAGGTGATGCCATGATATGCAAGAGAATTGGATTTAAGTGAGAGAGGGCTATGCAAAGCGACCAGCCTGACTTTCTCCTGCAGAGCTATCTGGGTCCAGTGGCCAGATGTAAAAAGAAACACTCGAGGGGATTATAATCTAATGGAAGCTGGTAGGAGAGTTAGGACTAATACAAAAATACATGAAGTAATGTTGTGCAGAAAGACCTGGATTCAAATCTCCCTTTGCCTATGTATTTATGGGATTTTAAGCAATTTACTTCTGTTGACCTCATCTGAAAATTATGAGGGTAGGACTAGATAGCATCCAGGGTCCCTTAGTTCTAAATCAATGAATGTAGGACATAAAGGACAGACTCGAGGCCATCTAAACATGAATTTCCTCAGCTATCCTCCTCCACTCCCCAAAGTGTCTCAACACTAACTCTACCTTCTTTATAGTCACAGAAGAGAACTCTTTTTTTGTCACTAAGGTTGAACCTACTACATGTGCCATTCATTGATTCCATTCCCTTCTAACTCCTCAAAAATAAATGCGTGATGAATTCAATTGCTAAAACTTTAAATACTGGGATGGCAAAATCAGATAAGAAATTTTCCTTTCTTAAGTATCTCAGTTCAAATTCTAATCACTTTTAGTTAGAATTTTATTCACTGCATTACAGAATTTGAGAGCTGGAAGGGGCCTCAGTGGTTAACTTGTCCAAGTTATACATGAAAGGAATAAAGGAATATGATAATTTTTCCTGGCTGTGCCCCATGGCTGGAACGCTCCTTTCTCTGATCTGCCCACTAACCTCCTTGGTTTCCTTTTAATCCTCACCCCCCCCCCCTTTTTTCTTTTACTGGAAATCGTCTCCAACTCCTCTTAATTCTAGTGCCTTCCCTGTGTTGTTTCCTATTTATTCTATATATAGTGTGCTTCATAGATATTTGCTTATGTGTTATCTGCCTGATTAAACTATCAACTGAGAGCAGGGACTGTCTTTTGTCTCTTTTTTGTATCCCTAGCACTTAGCATAGTACCTGGCATATATCATAGCTGCTTAATAAATTGATTGATTCTCCATTATAACATAGCCTATACACTAGATCATACAGTATATCCAGGGCTTCTTTAACTTTTTCCACTAGTAACATCTTCAGAGATTCTTAAACTGTGGATTGAGACCTCGTGGGGTCCAACCCAATAGCATATAGTTTAACATATTTTCTTTGAATTAAACTTCATTTATGTGTTTTTATGACTAATGAAACATTAGACTTGTTCAATTCGATTCAAACTATCTTATAGATAATAATCTCTATTTGATTGCCTAAGAATCTAAACCTATCCTCCGACCCACTTATAGCAAATCGCCTTTGCCCCTTGCTTCGCTAAGATTAAGGCCTCTGGATCTCACCTTCCCCTCCCTTTGCTTTCTTTTTCCCATTCCTCAACATTTCTCAGCAATTGAAGTTTATGCTTTCTTTTCTTTTTTGTCATTGCAGAGGAGACTGCCCCTGAAATCATACATTGATTCTGTTCTCTTTCTCACCTCCTTCAGGGGACCTTGTTCATTCTCTCTTAAGTACCTTTATTCTTTTCCTTTCCTCTGGTTCCTTTCAACCTGCTGATAAATATTTTTGTTGCCTTAAAACCTTCTCTCTCTCTCTCTCTCTCTCTCTCTCTCTCTCTCTCTCTCTCTCTCCTCTCTCTCTCCCTCTCTCCCTCTCCTCTCCCTTCTCTTCCTCTTTTATCTGTCTTCTTTCCTCCTCTTTCACTCTCCCTCACCCATATCTCTCCTTCATACCATTCCCCCATCCCAGTTTCCCTTTTCTTCAATCCTGAATTACTTTAAAAAGTTGTCAGCAAATGATGCTTTTTCCCTTCCCAAATCTGATGCTGACTCGAAAACATAGCATTTGAATCACCTTTGGAGAACACCAACTGTACAGTTATCAGTTAAAAGGAATGCTCTATGCCAGGACCTGGATTGTCTCATTAACTTCCCCCAGCGAAAATGGGTCTAGAATTCCTATATAAGTTCAAGATCAGCACCGTGTGACCCCATGTGGAAAAGAACTCAAGGCTGATCTGGTTTTCAGTCGAGTTAACATAAAAAGGCAGTAAGGGGAGATGTGAAGGCTGACTGCAGCTGGAGGGCCTTTTGTCATACAGAGGTGCTGAAGTCTTGATTTAGACTTTTCTAAGCTTTAAATTGGGAGCTTTTCTTTGTTTGGACTATAAACCCGGGGACAAGCTATGTTTAAGTTTGAGCCAGACAAATGAAAAGCCGACTTGGCTGTATACTTACCAAAAGTGCCTTTTTCACTAAGCCCCATACACAGAATCCTATAACATAACTGCTACAGACTTGGCTGCTTTTCACATCAAATAGAATGTTATAGGGAGTGGGGGGAAGAAAAATATTTTCTCCCACTACTCTCCTATATGTACCCTTTGCTTCAGCCAAACTGAACTACTCTCAGTTCCTGAACACACCCTGTACTTTTCCTGCCTCCTTGGTTGGCTCATACCATTCCTTTTTCCTTCATTTGTCCATCCTCTCCTCATCAAGTGTCACCTCCTCCAAGGAGACTTTCTTGATTCCTGCCTGGACCCCACCCCATGCAATTTTTTCCTTCCTTTGAAGTCCTATAACTTTTTCTCTCTTCTGACTTTCTCCTCTCAATTTGTATTACTGGTATTGCTGTATACCCTAACTATGAAATTGTAAGGCAGAAATTATCTTACATCACTTTGGGATATATTTTCATCAAACGACTTATTATATGTAAAGTGATATATAAATGTTAGCTATTATTATTTTTGTAATTGCTTGCAAGTGTGTAACAGGCATTCCATAAGTTTTTATTAAGTAAATGTCGTAGTAAAGAGAATTACGTATCGATTAAGTAGTAGAATCAAAGGAGAGAAAAAAGGGAAATGTGGGGATCATTATTCTTTCAATGGACGCTCTGGTCGCCAAGCTCTCTTCTGAGTGTCCCATTCTTTTAATTCTTTGTAATTTTTCTTCTGCTAATAATGCAGTTGAAGTTTGTTGTTGTGGTTCAACTAGATAAAACTTTCTCGGCTCACGTCGGGTGGGTGAAAGGCAGCGGTTTCGATTGCCCGAAGCCGTTCTTTCATCGATGGAGGACAGTGCATTAGGAAGCCCTCTCCGATGACCTGGCTACAGGTAGAGGTTGAGCCGCCAGGTGTTCCTGTGCCCAGCCGTTTCTCCTCCCCCTCCTTTCTTCTGAATTCTCCTGCGGCGGCTCCTGGTGCTTAGTCAGCGGGGAGGCACGACTCGGCTGTTTGCATTTGCCCTCAGAGCCGGAGGGCTGGGAGCCCGCAGCCGCAGCGGCAGCTGCAGCCCGGGCTCGGCTCTTCCAAGCTGACTTGGGAGTACTTTCACATTTTCCCCCCTTCCATTCATTGGCTTCTCGGGGTCACGTGCGGGCCCGGGCCCGGAGGGGGGGCTGGAATTCGGGAGTTGTAGCTTTTGGCACTGCTTTTTTTTTCTTTCCTAAAAAAAAAAAAAAAAAAAAAAAAAGACTTGCTCTGTGCGTCTCTCCCGGGCTTGTTGCCTTTGCACTACTGTGAGTAAAGTTGGAAGCAGCCGCTCAAAGGACTGGGGGTGGCAGGTAAAAAAGAGAGAGAGAGAGAGAGAGAGAGAAAGACAGAGAGGGAGAGAGAGGGAGAGACAGAAGGCAAGCGAGCCGCGGAGATGTTCAGGCAGGTCCCCAGGACCCCGGGCTCTGGCTGCTACTATCTCAATCCCATGACCCCCGAGGGCCAGGACATGTACTTGCGGCTGGATCAGAAGATGAGGCGCTCTCGGTACAGGATGAGCAGGATCCTCGCGCGCCAGCAGCTAGTGACCAAAATCCAACAAGGTGAGTGGCTGGGGAGGGGAGGGCACACCTGCGCCAGGCTTCCCTCCCCCTCGGCCCGCGGGCCCCGGAAAGCCCTTTGATTATGCCAGGTGTGCCAGCCCGGATCTCGCCTCCTGGACCGCGGCGTGTCCCCGGGCTGCCCATCAGTCTCCCTCTGACCTTCTGGGGCTCCTGTTCTCAGCACACGGTGACAACCGGGCGCTGCCAGGTAAACAGAAGCAGCGAGCGCCTAGGTGGAGGACGGGGGCGCCTGGAACGCTTTCCAGAAGTCGTCCGGGGATGTTAGCAGAACAAGCGGGCAAGGTTTCTCCTCGCCCCGTAGGGTTTGGCGCTTTGCTGGAGGGTTGTTTGTTTTTTTTTTTTAATTTATTTACCACGGCCACATTTAAAGCCCCAACTCTGGTTAACTTAAATAAGCAGTCCCTTATTTTAATCCAAGAAAGGGAGAGGAGAAAGAGGGAAAAGGAAAGACAGCCCTGCTCTGATCTTATAGGAAATCTTTGGAGGTCGAGGTAGGAAGATGAGAAGAGCTCTGTCGGAAGTTTACAAGTTGTCAATGGACTTCTTCTTTGACTATTTGCATATTTATCTCAGCAGTTGTGACAGATTTATTGTCTTATTATTTCTGGGAAAGGATTAAATACATAGGCCAGCTTCAAAACAAATCCTTTGACCTTTTACGAGGAGCTAGCAATGAGCTGCTTTAATTACCTTTCTGAAGCAGAGGTGGGAGGATATTGATTACCAGCTGCCCAGGTGAGTGTTTTTCTCCGCTTGAAAGGGAGATTCATAGGAAAAGTCCCTAAAACTTGTCCATCTCAAGGAAACTTTAACATATGGAAGAAAGTTGAAAGAGGAAATAGAAATTGTGAAGTGATTTCTTTCTTTTTCTTTAAGAAGCTCATTTCTGACTTTTTCCTTAAGTAATCAGCTAATGACGCAAAAAGCTGAAGCTGGTGATTCAGTTAAAAATAGTGAAATATAAAGACCAGTAATTTCTAGTGTCTTTTAGTAAAATAGTGACCAATTAAATCTGTGGGTTTGAAAAATATGCAGTCCTTCAAGGGAAATTCAATATTGAGAGGGAAATTGGATTAGGATCTTTATTGTAATGTATCCAAAACGAACAATATATATTCTTGTAGCTGGCATTTGATGAGATTGTTTCCTTGGAAATTAGGAATTGTTTGTGAAGTTTCAGGAACCGGTGATGTGTGAAGGATACTGGTCCTCCATGCAGGTCTCATTTCAGGAAGGATATTATGTCATTCCATAAACTCTGTGTACAAGTCTTGATTGAATAGAAAGAAAAAAAGAATTATTTCCCTGTGGATTGACTTGAAAATACATTAGGCATAATTTCAGAAGTAGTTCAATTTTAGTTAAAGACTACAAAAAAAAGTTGCTTTACAGCATACTGTTATTATCATCACTAGAAAAGGTGCTCCTTGCGTTTGATAATTCTGACAGTGGGTAGTCTGCGTGTTTGCCAGTATTCATCCAGATTTGTTAAAAATCCAATTTAGTGAATTTCTCCAAAATGTATCTAAATATTGATTAATTTTTTAGAATATGAAGTGATGTATTTACTCGTTTGAAGACTACTGATAATAGTTGTCTTTCTAAGTGTTCAAAGTGTTTTACATATATTATCTCATTAGATCTTCTGTTGGTCACCATGTTTTCATCACTTAGTGTATAGATTCTTGCTTAAAATATCTGATTGAAAGATTGGGGGAGCAAATCTCATCCTTATGACTGCGAATATTAGGATCCTGGATTCAGAGTTTTAAGAGACTTTTGAGATCATCTCGTTTAAACTTCTCATCTTATAGCCAAGGAAACTGAAGCTGGGAAAGATTAAATGTCAGGTCACAGAAGTAGCAAATGGCAGAGTCAGAATTCGAATCCTGGTCCTCTTCTAAATCAAGCGCTTTTTCTTCCCCTGTGGCATAATGCTTTCCTCAGTTAGGTATGTTAGTGTGTACGTAGGTATGTTAGTGTGTGAAAGGCCAAAGTAAGACTTTAGCTCTTAGAGAATTCCTGCGATTGGAACCAACTGTTAAACTCTATAGCTATTAACATCATAAAAATAACACACGGCAGCATAATAGACAACTCAGAGCATGGAAAAGGAATTAAAGATGCGACTACAGAAATTTGGAAAGGCAGTTGATAAAGGACCAGCCTTGGAGTCAGGAAGGCCTGGGTTCCTTCCTACCTCTGACAAATTTTGACTGTTATGCTGTCTAAATTAACTTAACCTCTCAATGCCCCAGGCAATTTTCTAACACTGTAATTTGGTGAATAGTTGCTGGTCTGTATTGGTTTGGGGAGTTGCCTCACTCATAGCTCCCTACACCAGTAAAATCACAAGTTTGAGCAAAAAGATAGCTACATTACTGTATGTAACAGATAATATGCAAATTTTGTTTTGAATTACTTGTTTGATTTGAATTATTGCCCAGACATCTTAATTAATGCAATGCATAGTAAAGTTATGACCCTGTGAATCACCTTTGGATTGGGCATAACAGGCCAAAAGGCCAATCTTTACTTCCTTTATATACTTTATGTCTAGAATGTAATATTGGATCCTCCAAGAATATGATCATGTTACAGACCCAGACTTAGACTTTCACATTTGAGATTTCCAGTCAGGTTTTATTTTCTCAAGTATATGGAAACTTTGCTTTACTTGCTTTCCCTGAATCACCATCACCCCTAGTGCATGATGTTAGGTTACTTTTACGGTCTATAATCATTCCACTAATGTTTACTAAGTGGGTATGACATGGGTAATACTGTCAGTTTTTTTTTAATATTTTACATATCTGTTCCTTATACTGACAGTCACATCAGGAAAATAGATTTTCATCAATCTTATCCAAATCTGTCATGGAAAAATGATCACATTATGTTAGTGAAATTTTCGACTGCACTTATAACTGCCTATTTTCAAATTTTATTACTGTTGTGTGCAGAGTAACCAATAATAAAAAAAATGCTCCCTCCTCACCTTATTTCAGTAAAATAGCCAGTGAATAATATAGGGATGATTCAAAAACTTCTAGGCTTTTGTTAAGAAACAGGAACACTAGAAGGGATTGTGATGAGACATAGGATCAGAATTAAAATTATTCAAAGCCAAGGAGAATCTCAGCTGACTCATCTATTAAAAAAAAATTTACCTTCCTGCCCCTGATGAATTTTTCTCTATAGATTTTTTCTAGTTGTAGAGAGTAAAGTCTCAATTTAAAACTGTGGGAGTTATTAAAACTAGATTCTTCCACTCCTTGGAAGTTTGTCATTCGCATCTCTTTCCTCTTACTCTTGTATGCAGGTGGGGGAGGAAAGAGAGAAAAGTGGATTGATACCTGCTCGTTGCCCACCTTACAGGTAGGCACCATGGGAGTTAAGTGTGAGTAAGCTAGAGTTTAGAAGATGCTTTACAAAAGCAAAGTGGGGTTGGCTCCTCCTACCGTTTTCTGAAAGCAAAGATCATATTGACTATGAGTGTACCCTAATTTAAGAAAACTGATATTGGAAAATTCGAATCTTAACTTACAAGACAGATCAGATAATGTTTTACATTAAGAGAATTATCTAGGGTTATCAAATGAAATAGTTCACTGCAGAATTCCATTAATGTTTTCCTGCCCCAGTGAACTCTAAGAAGCAGAATGACCAATGGGGAGGTAGCACCAGGATGGATATGGAGAAACCTATGTCTGCGTGATCTGGGAAGAAACTTTATGGGCCTTACTTTTCTTTTTTGTGGTATTATAGATTTAAAGCTAGAAGGGATCTTAATACAACTACCTCATTTCACATAGGGGGAAACTGAGGCTCAGAGAGCTGATGCTCAATACTACACAAATAGTGAGATTTGATCCCTAGTCCTCTGACTTCTATTCCAAAATTTTTTCCTCTGTGCCACACTGGAAAATAAGAAGGGGCCAGGTAGGAAGAATCTTATTAGGAGCTACAGTTCAGAAGTGAAGATTAAGAGCAGCTCAGAAATGACCCTGTGGCACCATGATGAACTGTGATTCTATTAACATTTTCCCTGACAACTTCTTAGAAACACAAATATTGTAGGACAGGAAGAATGGCTCCCTGTACTTCCTCCCTTCTTCCAAATATGTTATTTGCTTGTGTTTCCTTGTTGTTTTCCACATCGAGCCTTCCTGCGTTCAGTGCTTCCTTGGTCCCACCAATGACCCACTATGGTATAGCAGGATTTAATGGAAGAATTGGGGAAGTCTGATCTGGAAAACTAACTTAATAGAGTTTTATAACTTAAAAAAAAAAGCTTACAGAAATATTTTTTTTCTTAGAACACTGTACTATAAAGAGGCTTCATTTAGGGAATTGCCCTACAGGTATAGCCAAAGGCAAGGGAGACCTATTTCTTAGCGACTTGGGATTGGACTTGTACAGGTACACCTATTCTCATTACAAGATTCATTGCTTGATTTAAAAATGCAAACATCCAGTGAAAAGATTAGTGAGAGACCAAACTTGTATTTTCATTGGATTTTCTTCCCACAGGACTCTAGAGTAAGTTAACATTTTTTAAACATTATCAGGGGACAGGAGGAAGCAGTAGTACATTAGTGCAGATAGAAATTCTGACTGATGGTCTAGCATTTTGAGAATTTGCCCAGCCTTCTTTGCCAAACGTTGGATGGAGGAGACCGCATATTTACAAGGTGTAGATGTCCTTACTTCCTTCCCACTCCGTTTTTATTGGGGGAGATTTAGGGTGGAGCAGTAGCCTAGAATCCATGATGAGAATGCATTAATGATTAGTCAAGTTCTTTTTAAAGCAAATAAAATGGCAACTGTCATGGGTTTATATTTAGTGAGTCAGACTCTCTTGCTGTTCAAAACTCATGGCTGAAGTGCGACATATAAAGGATACTATTTAACAGAAAGTACAAGAAAATATGGTTAGTGAGGTGGAGTAAACTTAGCTAGCATTGACTAATTTTGGAAAGCATCAATAGTGAATGGAATCAGATTAAGTTACAATTACGTAAATACTTGGAGACTCTGGACCAAGTAGAAATGAACATAATTTCATTATTTTGAGTGCTTATGAAGAGGTACCTAAGTAGACATAAGTAAACGTTAAATTTTATATTTAATGAAATTATGCCCCCATATCTTCTCATATCCTCATTGCAGAGGAGGAATTCTGGTATGTGAGCAGATGCAAGTATCTACCACTTTAAGATGCAGATTTAAGAGGAAAAGCATCCTTTTTATCTTCTCTCCCCATAGTATTTTAATTCTTAATAAATTTTAGTACGTTTTCTTCCTTTGTTCCTGAAGTCTCTTCACTTTCTTAGTTCTTGAGTCACTGACTGATTTAGAAGCACACTTCAGAAAACCCCAACATCACTGTTAGGGACTGGGGCAATGCCAGTTCAATATACTAAACAGTCCAATGAGAATAAATCAGAGAAATGGTCCTTTGAGTTTTGGTCCTAATTTGATCTTGGTAAAGTATATGAGTCTGGTGTTTAGCAGAGATGTTCCAGTCATAAGCATACTAGGGGAGAGGAATATGAAGACTAGCTTATAGACTGGCATTGGAGGACAAGGTGGTACCATGCTACTGTAGTGCACATACATTTCTATAGAGGTGGAAAGGCTCAGCAAAATATCTTTTGGAGGCCTGATGAAACCAGAGTATAATGTCGACATGACAGGGTGTTGGGAACTTTCTTTCCCAAAGATGAAATTTATCCTTAGAAATTATTTCATAATGAAAATGTAGCCCCTTTCATATTAATTTGTGTAAAGCTTTATTGTATATTTTCTTATGAGACAAACCACTTACTCTTGGGGGGAAAGTAAGTTTCCAGAGTTGATTCCTTAGAATAGATGTCATTCTTCATAATTCTTGACTGGCTAAGATAAAATCAGTTTTCTAGAAGTTGGAACTTTTTTTTTTCTTTTTTTTCAGATCACCAAACCTCCACACTTTATTCTAATCTATCCTACAGTCAGCCACTGAAGTGATTTTTTCCAAAATGCCAATCTGACCATGTGACTACCCTACTTAATAAACTGTAGTGACTTTGTATCAACTACAAAATATTCTGCTAGGCATTCAAAGCCCTTCATAAAATAGCCCTGCCTTTCCAGTCTTCTTACACTTTGCTCTCTAACATGTACTCTTGGAACCATTGCCACTGGCTTCCTGCCTGTTCCACAAAGATGTTCCATTGCTTGGCTCTAGCCATTTTCTCTGACTGTCCCCCATGCAGGGAGTGCTCTCCCTTTTCATCTCTTCTTACTTTCTTCCTTTAAGTCTCAACTAAAATTCCATCTTGTTTGTGATCCATCTCTTTCATGAGTTCACCAGTTGTTTTTCTGCCTATGTGGTTCTGTAACATAGATCCAAGACAATTGCATCATTTAGTTTCATTAAAAAAAAAACTCACACACAACTTTCCCCCCCTCTATGTAGGAAGCCACATGTATAGAGTATATATGGGGGATACAACAGAGTATACATGGGAGATTCAAGTTAGTTCCCTACTCCTGCTGTATCCCCAGGTCTATTCAATGAGATTGACCCAGAATCTCTTCCTTCTGTTATTTCCTGTTTGTCCTGTATATAGCTTCTTTATATATATACTCATTTCTTTGTCTCTTCCATTCAATTGTGTACTCCTTGAAGGCAGGGACTGCCTTTTGCCTCTTTTTGTATCCCAAGTGCTTAGCACAGTGCCTGGCACATGGTAGGCTCCTAATAAAAATTTGTTGATTTGTCTAATAAAGCAAACCACTATCAGTGCGATATGAAAGTCTCCAAAAGAAATGACCTTACATCATCTTCTATTCAGCTAGGAGAACAGAAGTTAGGGAGAAGCAATGTTATCTGTCTCTTCCTGTCTTACTCATTAATAATGGAAACCAGAGAGATCTTTAAATCCACACATTTAGGCAATAGTCCAGTTAGTCTACTTCCCAGTAGTAACTGTGGGCAAGTCATAAACACATAGAGTAGCAAAAATCTACATCTTCCAACCTAGACACATACTTCACAGTGGGATATCATTCAGGCCACTTTTAATCAATAGTTACTGCCCTTTGCTGCCTTTCAAGTACAGGAAAGTCCATAAACTCATTTCTAATGCTCACATATGCATGTGATTTTTACCTAAAAGGATATGTTTTATCCCTTTCACTATTCCTTGGGGGAGGCATTGTAGTATAATAGAAAAAATACAGTCAGAGGACTGATTTCAAATCCCATATCTTTTACTACTTGTAGGACCTTGGGCAAGTCTTTTCACCATCCCTATATCTCAGTTTCCTCACCTATAAAATGAAGATATTGGATTAGATATCCTCTTAGGGCCTTTTCAGCTCTAGCTCTCTGTTTCTCTGCTACCAGTATTAAAAACATTGATTTTTTTAGGAGGAGACATGCAACTTGTACTTGGGCATCACCAGATTCTTCTCCGATGTTGGTGGAAAAACAGAATAAGTCCATTTTGGGAGGATATGAAGACATGTGCCTTACAGGTCCAATACCATTGTTTCCTTGAAGTTTCTCAACTGTGATGACTGGAGCTGGGCTCCAGATGGATTATTTGTGTCTTTACCTTCCTCTTGAGTCTCCACCTCCCCCATCTCTCCAAGGTATCTCTCCTACTGGGGAGAAAATGACAACAACGACCAAAAAAAAGAACCCCAAACCCTGAGGAGCTGACTTAAGATCTAAGAGATTTACTGATTAAAATGTGTCTTCTGAATGTTTTAAATTTCGACTAGACTGATGCCACCATTACAGAATTCTTGTCTTGGACTGTTCAGTTAGATGAGGGGTTCTTAACCTAGGAGAGTCCACGGACAGATTTCAAAGGGCCCATGAGACTGAATGGGGGAACAATATACATCACTATTTTCCACTAACTAAGTTTTAGCATTTTCTTCAATTACTTATTAAAAACAACAACAACAGCATTATTCTGAGATGGGATCCCCAGGCTTCACCAGACTTTTGAGGGATTCATAACAGAAAATAAAAGTTTAAGAACCTTCGTATTAGATCTGCAGGATTGTCCACCCCTCGTCTCACATGTAGCTCCTATTTATATGGTATTTTAAGGTTCTTGGGACTCTTTAAATACATCATCTCATTTGATGTAATTGGTCCATTTTACAGATGAAGAAATTCTCAGAGCGAGTGAATTGCCCAGGGTTGCACAGCTAATCAGGGTCTGTAGAAGGACATGACTGCAACTCCATCTGGATCCAAGGCTAGCATTCTTTTCACTATAGTACACTGCTTCCTTGGCCTGGATGATGAAAAAGGGGCCCAAGCGTCATGGTGAGCAAGTGTTATTAGAACATTTTGTTTGTTGTTTCCAGGTCCAGGACAAGGCTTTCCTGAGTTCTACTTTTGCCTTCAGAGATTCAGAAATGGGCTTGACCAGCCCTAGGGAAGATAGTTTAATGAAGAGTAGAGACCATAGGACTCGCCTCACTCATGACTTTCTCTTTTTTCAAAGCTGTAATAACTATGAGACCTTGCATGTGTTCAGAGAAGAGTTTGGCTAATATGGAATATTCCATTGCTGCAGGGGGCTCTCAGCAGGAAAAGAACAGGAAACCACTACAGGGTTGTTAGGTGGCTGGAGGTAATGTGAGAATATGTTTAGTTGGGGAGGGGACACACTAGAGCAGGACATCAAGAGGACAGTTGCCCAGAATGAATTTTGACTTTGTGGTTTTAAAATATTTCTCCCACTAGGTCTGAAGAAAGGAAGTCAAAAGAATTTAGTTTTACGAAATAAATTTAGTTTCCACATGAAATAAGCAATCATTGTGTATCTCTAGTCTGTAAATGTTTTATTGGGAGAGTTTGTTTTGTTTTTTATTGAGTGTTAATATGTTACTATAGTCTGTGATATGAGGGGGGTGTGTGTGTGTGTGTATGTGTGTATGTATGTTCAATATGGAATCAAGATTTAGTGCTGGCTAGAAGGGACCTTGGAGTTACTCTAGTCCTACCCCTTCATTTTACAGAAGAGGAAACTGAGGTCCAGAGAAATGAAATGATATGCCCAAGGACCTTCCAATAGTTATTATTGGCAAATCACACAGGAATAGAGTAAGAAAAAATAGGAATAGGAAGTGTCAGCATTGGTAGAAATGATAAAGGACCAGCCACATCTTCTGACCTGGATGTATGCTTTATGGTTAGGTATTGATGAACCATCAATAAGCATTTATTAAGCACTTGCTGTATGCAGGAGACTTATGAAAGTCCTTAGCTTCAAGAAACTTTGTGTTCTGATAAGGAAAACATGTACATCTATAGGTACACACAAGATAGACAAATCAAATATTGTACAAGGTAACCTTTGAAAGGAAGGTACCAGCAGACCAGGAAAAGTTGCCATAGTCATTGCTGCTTGAGTTGCGTGCTGAAAGAAATTAGGGCTTCCAGAAGGTGAAAGTGAGCATTCCAGGCCTGGGAGACGTTAGTGAAAGATGAAATATCTGTGGTGTGTGTGAAGGACAGCAGGCAGAACATTGTATGGCAGGAACACAGAATGCAAGAGCAGGGTAATGTGTGTGTTGATATAAAAGATTAGGTTGTAAAGAGTATAAAAGTCAAACAGACCAATTTGTATTTGATCCTTGAGATAGTGGGGACCTAGTGGTGTCCGAGTAGAGGAGTTGGTTAACAGAGATGGGAGGTGCAGCATCCTGTGTTTAAAAAAAGGTCAACAGGCAAGAAGTACAGCTTAGCTCAACCATAGAGTATGTAAAGAAATAGAGGAGTAATGTATGAAAAGATTGGAAAGGTAGTTTGGGGCCAGATTGAGAGACTTTAAATGCCAAACAGAAGCATTCTATAGACTAGAATATTTATACCATAGGATCAAAGTACCTTTTGTGTCCTTGTGACCCCAGAATGGAGCATAGGAACACAGTGACCACTCAGCAAGGGTCAAGTGACTGGTCAGAGAAAATTGATGCAGAACACTGAAAGGGTTTTCATGATATTGACTGAAAAGACCCGACCTTTAAGGTTTTACAATCCATATGAATTTGAATGTGGCACCATTTGCTAAATCAGCAGGAATAAAGGCAAGCCTGTGTGACTTGGCTAACACAGGTATAGCGTTTAAAAATCTGTCATGCTTCAATTTACTCTCAAGTCAGTGAAACTGACCAACTTAATGGTGCAACTTGAGATAATGCCGATTGAAAGTGACTCCCTCTTGCTTTAATAATGCACAATGGTGAGGGGTGTCACAGAATTGAGGTTGCAGTCTAATTTGGCCCCCTCAATCCCCCAGTCTATACATCTGTATTAGCTTTTGAGCTGAGGGAATGTACTGCTTATGCATTTCAACTTTCCACTTCAGGTGCTTTCCTAGTTAACTTTTAAAACCATAAATATTGGTGGGAGCTCTATTCAGTTTATAAGTGAACTATAATATTTCTCACATATTTGTATTCACCAAGTGAATGTCATGAAATAATATTCTTTTTGACTGAATGTTTTACTGGAAGCAAAGATGTCATGAAATAATATTCTTTTTGACTGAATGTTTTACTCCCATCAAATCATAATCTTCTAAATCTACCTAAAGGAAGAAAATGGGCAATAGAGCCAACCCTGATGATACTCTAGGTCTACCTAAGTAAAACCACACTACTCATTTGTGAAAACTAAAAGTATCTCCAGATGTTTATCATTGACCTTATGATCATATATAGAATTCCCCTGAAGGACACATTTCCAACTAAACACATCTTGCAAAACTGAGAATGAGGCACCCAGAAGAGCTATACACATTGTCTTCCTTCTAAATTCCAACCCTCTAGCTATTAGCATTCCAGTCCACCTGCAGTTTTTCCCCCCTACGGAGGGTTTTACTAAATGAAAAAAAAAAGAAAGAAAAAGAAAAATGAGAGCTGAAGCTGATAAAGCCATTGAGATGTTTTTATTGCTAGCCTCATAGGGGCAAGAAAGCTTGGCAAAGCCAAAAGGAAATCAGCCTTGCAGAACTTTGGGAAGAAAGTCCTCCAAAGGAATTTCACTCTCAGTTCATCAGCTGTAGGTTCAAACACAGGTAGTGATGTAATCCCTCATTTGGATGATTTATTTATTCATTAGGATACTTACTGCTAATGACTACCAGTTCCATCAAAGTTGCACCCTAATGAGGGTCAGCATGGTATGAGTTATAAAAAAGGATTTTGGAACTATGCCATCTCTCTCGTGTGTT
This sequence comes from Notamacropus eugenii, assembly GCF_028372415.1. Lineage (NCBI taxonomy): Eukaryota > Metazoa > Chordata > Mammalia > Diprotodontia > Macropodidae > Notamacropus > Notamacropus eugenii. Next base: position 202,462,430 of record NC_092876.1, on the reverse strand, counting down.
CACTAGTAGTTTATTCTGTCTGGGTGGTTCTGTAACATGTATTGAGGCCAATATAATTGCAGCATTTAGTTGTGTTTTTTAAAAAAATCTCCTTCCTCTCCCCCCGCTCCCTTCCATGTAGAAATACCACATGTAGCAGAGTGTATATGGAGGATACAGTAGTTTCAAATCAATTCCTTGCTCCTACTGCATCCCCAGCTTTGTTCAATGAGACTAACCCAGAAGCTCCAAAAGATCCCAAATTGTCCCTGAGAGTAAATCACTGCTCTACGGCAAAGGTGTTAAACCTACAGGTTTATGTTTGCAAAAGGTGTTTTTCACTGTCATGGAAGATATATAAAGTCCAAACCAAAAGAGAGTTTCCTGTCAATGGTGAGATTATCCAAAAGCTTCTCTTGGAAGACAGTTTGCACATTGCATTAAACCCTGTGCTATTACAGGACCTTCTTAGTTAATTAAATCTACCAGAATACCAAATGGACCTAGCTATCCACAATGGAAGAAAAAAAAAGGATTAAGAAAATTTACTGGAATTTGGCATGCAGCTAGATGAGCAGCCCATTTAGTCCATTAATTTATCTTGGACAGGCACTTCAGGCAGACAATTACTTGGGCACAGAACAGACTAAGAGGAAGAGCTTGAGCTGAATTGCATTTGGGAAATTGCAAAGTGCTTTTCAGTGATCCCACACTGCTTGTTATTGTGAAAGTCCATCTTTTTAGCATTGTTGTTACTACATTACTCTCGTATAGCTGTGAATAAAGGAATGCTGTGATCTTAGTTACAAATATACTAGTAACCCAAAGGTAAATGGGCAGTTGCATGATGGGTAAAAATGCATTCAAATTCAGGCCAGTTTAAAAAAAAAATGAATCAGCACTTGATATGCGCAGGGTACTGGTTACAACATACTACCATTGAAGTTACCAGTGACAACAGTGTATGATAATTGGTGTGAAAAGCATCATAAAGGACCTCTGGTCCTCTACAGGGAAGTGGGTCAATTATATAGAGCTAGAATGAGGGCATTATTTGAGGACAGATGCAGGAGAAATTCACATATAAAAGGAACTGATGTATTGATTTTTTTCCCCCATTTATGAAATTCAGAAAAATTCCACCATTTTGAAAAAAAATTCACCTTTTGATAAGGGCTTTCATTTTAACCTTCTTGTATTTAAAAGTTTATTTAATTGTTTGTATCTACTCTTTAGATAACTTGGCAGATTAGATGGTATGCAGTTGTAAACCATTAACTAACCAGTAGCACAGTTCAGGTTTTAGAATTTATTTATTTTTGTCTACCTTGCATTAGAGTGAAATGCTTTTCCCTCTGCTTTATGATTTATTTTTGACCAATTTATAAGATTTGATTACTTTGAACCAAAATTTCTCTTAGTCACCACTGGGACATTTGGAAGCTATCTCCCCTTTCCTAGGCTTTGTGAAGGGTATTGTCATGTTACCTTCATCACCATATCATACATTCTGCCTCATGACATTAATTTTCCTAGAGGTCGATTGTTCCTCATGATAATACCCAGAAATAAAATTAATTTCAGATCCATCTCCAGTTCATTTAGCAGCAGACATGCTCAGGTAGAACTACTGTCCATCCATATATTGCAGGAAACTGAGCTTTGTTTTGGAGTCTTTCTGAAATGCAAGGTATGTCCTGATTACTGCCATCAAGATATGATTATAACGACATGAAGCCAGCGGTCATGGAAGGACTTCTTCAGTTAGAATTACGTGGATTTAATGAAAATATTTAGTCTTTTGGTGTTTGTCACTTGACTTTTTGCCCAGACTGCAGGCATTATACAAGTTTCAAGACTTATTTGTTGACTTTGCACTATTTCAAGATAATTAGGAACAAGTACGTATTAAGCATCATCACTGTACTAAGGACTGAACTCTTTAGAATCATTTTGATTATATTTTTGTCATTGGCTTGCTGTTCATGCTCTCCACATATACAGTTCTAGGTTAGTGTGGCCAAAGCCAGCCCAGTCAGCAACATCTACCCTCTCCTGCTGCCCACTTGAGTATTGCTTGGTTTTATCAGGAACACTGTGTTCAAATTAAATGCCAAGACAGCTGGAATTCTGACATTTGGCAGAGATACTGGCATGTTTAGGTAGGAACTGGTATAGTATAAAAACCAGGCTGTCTCCCTCCTCCCCCATGTGCCCTACCCTACCTCAGCTCCTCCAAAGTGAGGCTTTTTCTTCCTGGAAAGCACTTGAGACCAAATCCCCATCTTCCTCCTGATCTCATCAAAAGCCTTCAGTTCCACAGAATTTGGTGATACATGTGACTTATTCAGAGAGAGAGAGAGGAACTGCTCACTGATGAGATGGAAGTCCTTTGTGGAGGAAGAAGGGAATTTAGTTGCCTTGTATTGTTTGTGGAGGCAAAAGAAGGGCAGTATATTTTTCTATTATATTGCAACTTTACCAAACATACTAACATGGAAAAGAATCCAGGAAGATTAGAGTGTATCCATTATAAGATAGCAGCCCTGTATGAAGGTTTCATTTTTAGGATTTTGTAATTCTATCAGACAAAACCATTCTTAGCTGCAGTTGTGATTTGCACTTGTACCCAGACAACAGTAGCTAGTCAGAAGAAAATACCAATGTTCTGCCAGGTTCTGATGTCTGTGAAATTTTGCCAGCAGCAAAACAGGATCAAAAATAATAAACAGACCTCCTCCCTCAACTGCCTGCATGGTATTTACACAAAGAGATTGATGAACTCTGTGTGTGTGTGTGTGTGTGTGTGTGTGTGTGTGTGTGTGTGTGTGTATTCAGGAAAGGGAAGTTTTAGGAAGAAATGTTAAATCTTTGGTGTTGGGATATGTGTAAGGTTTAATATTTTATCAAATGATTAAGATTCCATGGAGCTTAGAACTGGAAAGAAGTAAGGAGTTTATCTAGTGAAGGGGTGGGGAACCTGCAACCTCAAGGCCACATGTGGCCCTCTAGGTCCTCAAGTATAACCCTTTGAATCCAAACTTCAAAGAAGAAATCCCCTTAATAAAAGAATTTGTTCTGTAAAACTTGGATTCGGTCAAAAGGCTGAACCTAAGGACCTAGAAGGCCACATGTGGTTTCAAGGCCACAAGTTTGTCACCCTTTCATTTTATAGATGAGGAAGCAGACCTAGAAGGAAGTGACTTGTCCAAAATCATAGAAAGTGGCACAGCTGAGATTTGAGTGTAGGTGTTCTGGCTCCAAAACCAGCACTCTTTTGAGTAGGATGGTCTCTAAAAGAGAACAAGTGTATTGGATTTCTAGAACAAGTTACTTTGACATGTGATACTATGAAACTTCCTTGGTTTTTAGGGTCCATTTTCACCATAAAACAACGTGAGATTGATTGCATTTTTTGATACAGGGAAATAGCAAAGTCTAGTGTGGGTATGTTGAGGGAGTAGAACAAGCCAGGAGATCTACTTTCTCTGATTCTGTCTTCTTTAGTCTATTGCTTGACTTTAGCTAATTGACTTAATCTATCTCTGTCAGCTTCCTTATCTGTCAAGTGGATATTATTTTTGCAGAATTGTTGAGAGGAAAAAATAAAGTAATGAATGTGAATATTTCACATTCGATCATTTTTTTTAGTACCAAGGTGCTGCCTTGGCATTCACTGGAGCCCAGACCATAGATACCATTTTAAGCCAGTCTCTCCCCTCTAGAATATTTTTGTAAAGAACAAAGCGTTAAGAACAGTAGCTGTTGCCTGTTTCTAGGAAGGGAAAAGGGATTTTAGTGCTCTGGAGGACTGTAGACTGTTCTTTCTTTAAGTCCTAACCCCCTTATCAAAATCATTGATTATGCCCAGTCAAGCCTCAGCCCTTGGTCATTCCTACATATATGCTGCTGAATGAAAATGATAAAAATATTCTGACTAGGTCTATTACAATTCTACGTTACATAACCTCAACTGGGCCCTCACTGCTGCTAGGCAATCCTGCTATACCTTCTTTATCAACTCATTGTCCCACTCTCTGTAGCAGTTCTTCCAAACCTTTTCATCCCATCTTAAACCTCTCATTGTTTTCCTCCCCCCTACCTTCTCAGCTGAGAACTTTGCCTCATATTGTACAGAAAAAAATTGAGGCCCTTCACTATAAACTCCTGCTTCTATCACTCAGATGCCTTCTTTCTCTATTTTCTCCTTCACTTCTGTCTCACATGTTGAAGTGCTCTTACTTGATCCTTCCATCCCAAATATTATCCAGCATTTCTTCTGCCCTTTGGGGCCAAAGTTTTTGAAAAGGCCTTCTACAACAGATAATTCCACTTTCTCTTTTCTCATGCTTTTCTTAATCCTTTACAATCTGACTTCTGACATTATTCCACTGAAACAGTCTCTCCAAAATAACTGATGATCTCTTAGTTGCCACATCCAATGGGCTTTTTTGTGTTTTGGTTCTCCTTGACCTCTTTGCAGCCTTTGACACTATTGATCTCTCTGTCTGTGTCTCTCTCTCCCTGTCTCTCTCTCTTTCCCTTCCCTCCCCTTCCCTCCAGGTTTCCAGGGCTTACCCATCTCATTACTCTGTCTTTGTCTCCTTTGCTGGATATTCTTCCAGATCATGCCCTCTAACTGTAGGTATCCTTCAGGGCTCTGTCTTGGGCCCTTTTCTCTCTATTACTTCACTTGGGAATCTCATTAGCTCCCAAGGATTTAGTTACCATCTTTATGTTGAGGATTCTCAAAGTTACCAATCCTGCCCCAGCCTTTCTGTGATCTTCAATCTTGAATCTCTAGCTGCCTTTTAAGTATCTTTAATTGGATGTCCAGTAGACATCTTAAACTCAATATGACCAAAACAGAATTTAATATCTTTGCCCCTGACTGTGCCTCACCTCCTCTCTTCCCTGTTACTTGTGGGTAACACCATCCTCCAATCATCGTGGTCTCTTCACTGTCTCTCCTCCACCTCCACCCCCACTCCTATATCTAGTCTATTGCCAAAGTCTGTCAATTTCACCTTTGGAACATCTCTCAAACATTCCCTCTTCCCTCCCCTGGCTCTGCTACCACTCTAGTGCAGACCTTCATGACTTCACACCTGTTACCACTGCAGTAGTTTGCTAACGATCCTACCTGCTTCTAGGCTCTCCCCTCTCCAAACCATGAAAAGTGATTGTCCTAAAGTGCAGGTCCAGTCAAGTCACCTCCCCACTTAATAAGCTCCAGTGGCTTCCTATCACCTCCAGGATGAAATACTAAATTCTCTGTTTATCATTCAAAACCCTTCATAACCTAACCCACTTCTACCTTTCCAGTCTTCTTATACCTTATTCCCCCTCCCTGATAGATTCTCCTTGATCTAATGACACTGCTCTATTTGCTGTTGCAGGAAGAAAACTTCATCTCTTGGCTTCAGTATTTTCTCTGACTGTCCCCCTTGTCTGGAACCAATATCCCTCCTCTGCTCTCACTACAGACTTCACTGGCTTCCTTTAAGTTCCAACAAAATCTCACCTTCTATAGGAAGTCTTTCCCAAACTGTCTTAATTTTAGTGCCTTCCCTCAGTTAAGTATTTACTATTTATCCTGTATATAGCTTGCTTTGTATCGTTTTATTGCGTGTTGTCTCTGCCGCAAGATTATAAGCTCCTTGAGGGCAGGGATTATTTTTTTGCCTCTTTATGTATCCCCAGTGCTTAGTACTGTGCCTGACACATAGGTGCTGAATATGTTTGTTGACTGGTTGGAGGTAAAGGGAAATCAGAGTTGAATGACTGGACCCAAAATTCAGTGTCTGTCTGGAAGGAAGCCTCTTGTGGCATGCCTCAGGGATCTGTACTTGGCCCTGAGTTATTTAACTTTTTTGCCCCACCAGTAGTCTGGATAAAGGCCTAGGTTTCATGCTTGTCACATTTACAGATGGCAAAAAGCTAAGAGAGATAGTTAACACTCAGGATGACAGATTAAGGATTAATAAAGAGCATAACAAAATATATATGTATAAAGAAGCACATACCTACATGTTTGTACAGACATATACATGTGTATAATTTTATGTGTATATATGTCAAATTTAACAAGATAAACCCCCAAGACAAAGAGTCTTACATTTGAGTTAAAAACAAATTGACGTAAGTACAAGATCAACATTAGTTCGCTAGACAAAGATCAGGGAGTTTTGGTGGAATGCATTATCACCGTGAGTTAACAGTATTCTTAGACAGTCAAGAAGATTAGCACAATTGATTAAAGAAAGCCTACTGGGCTATCATAGCATGCTTACCTGGGTGCCTCATTTTGGAAGTAAAGGATCTCAAATTGATTCCATATGAGGATCATTTGAAAGAACTGAAGAGTTTTAGCTATGTTCAAGTTTTTGAAGGGGGGTTGGAAGAGAAATCAGATTTGTCCTTGGCTCCAGAAGGCAGTGAGAAGTAGGAACAACCAATGGTAGCTTCTGAGAGACAATTTCATCTTGATGTAAAGGGAAAAAAAAGTCTTAACAGTCCTAACAGAGCTGGTAGGCCTTCTAGAAAAGGCTGGATGACCTTATGTTGAGGCATGCTTAATGGGAAATGTTGTTCAGGCATGAATTAAACTGGATGGTCTCTGATTTCTCTTTCAACTCTGATATTTCATGTTTCTCTGAAAATTGTGTTCCATTTCTAAAAAAAGTAAAAGCTAACTATGCCAGTGTGCTTCTATTTATTATTCTTTCTTAGTTTGTTAATAGATGCAATTCTTTGCACCATTTTACATTTTTAGATTTTTTTTTTGTTTGTGAGTTTTGAGATTTTTTTAATTACAGAAAGATAGTTAATTTAAGTAAATTGTAGCTAATTGTGTTTATCTTAATCTCAACTTTTATCTTCTGACTCACTGGGATTGGTAGAAAAATTTTATTTATGCTCAGATTATTAAATATTTTACCCTAAATAAATGATTTCACCTAACTGAATAGGCTGAATAATGGGCTAAACATAGATTTGATATAGACATATGAATGTACAGTTGTGCACACACATACAGACACACATGCACACATGTAGGTGAGTGGCTTAAATTCTTTTATTAAGTATAAAATTAATTACAGAATAAAATAAAGAATGGAGTCTATTGTTGCTTAAAGGAGACATGAATTCAGTGCAGAATTATATAGCTAAATTAAACTATGTGTAGCTAAGGTTTTTCCTCAGTATGAATTTTCTGATGTTGAAACAGGTCTGTATTTTGTTCTAAATATTTCTCACATCAATAATATATAGAAGACATTCATTTAATGTGATGTCTGTTATGCTCTACAATGTATTGGATGCTGACAGAAGCCTTTGACAATTTAACATATACTGAAACCCATAGAAACATTTTCATTGTGAATTTCCAGATAAATGGGTTTTACAAAATAATCTTAACACATTGTGTGGGTAAAAGCAGATTTGCAGAATGCCTAATTTCTCTCTAGAGCCATACATACAAAAGCTTATTTCCATCACGAAATGACAAAGTACTGATCTGGGGTAGGGAAAGAAGTTCCTCTCTTGTAGCTTCATACACCAATGAAATTACAGATCTGGTAAATGCATATGCACATATGTGTATATATACACATGGACATCTGTGTATAGATATGTATATGCACATATGCATACACATGGATATCTGTATGTATATATATATATATATATGTTTAAGGTTTTCTTTATTTCTTTTCAACTTGATGTCAGTTTTCATTTCCTTTTATTTTGTTTTATGTTTCTGTATCTCTGGTGCCTGGTAGGTGCTTAATAAATACTTGGTGATTGACAGAAGCTGACTTTTCCTCTGGTATACACATCCACGCAAATTTTTTAGCGCAGTCACTGAACATTTATTAAGCACTTACTATGTGCCAGGCCTATATTAGGCTGGGGATACAAAAATGAAAGAAGTAGACTGTGAAAGTTTGCTGTCTCTAATAGGGATCAAAAAGAGTCTTGAACGAGGATCAGGGATCATGGTAGTTGGGAGAATATCCAGATTGTATAGAGTAACATCCGACTGACTTGTCAAGAGAAACAGGGGTCCAGAATTCAGTGACATCTTTCTCCCACATCTGGACAGAGTCATCCTCCCCACCAACAGGGATGTGAGGTACCTGACAGCTTTCCTGCATCCAGTTGACTTAAAAGAAAGAACACACTTCTTGTTTATACCTGCCTTGGCCATGTGAACAACCATTTATAAATCACTGAAATTTGTGACAAAGGCCGACAATTTGGTGTGAGAGTTATGAGTAGCTGGAGATGAGAAGGCAAAAAAGCTACTATCCTTTAAGCACCTTGGTCTGTCCCAGAAACAAAGGGAAGGAGTTTTTGACTCATTCTTTTCTTGGCTCCTTTGAAGCTGTACCTAGAATTCTGCCTAGATTTTTGAATTTCTCTTACCGCAAAGCTTGTAGCTAAACTGGAGGGTTTTTAGTAATAGTCAGCAAAGCTGACTAAGACTGTGTAGGTATTGACATATGGAAAAATGTAAAAGGAACCAAATTTGAATAGTGAAGCTAAAAGCAGGGTAAAGGAAAATGCATTGGGGATCTATATATAGCTACAGCATGGGGGAAAGACTACAAGGGAAATTGATGGAAACTGTTACAACTTAAAAAATATATATAAACAAATCATTGTATCTGATTAAATGTGGTTTGCCCCTTCAAAATAAGAGTGCTTTAACTAGTTGCTAATATGTATCTCTCTACCCCTCCAAATGTTTTCCCTCCCTATTTCCCTACCCCCCCCCCATCCCACATACACTGATTCCAGAGTGCTTTTAAGCAAAGACGGTGTCCTTTAATTTATATGTCAGGATGCAACAGCTTAGCTTCCATAGCTCCCTTTGGCTATCAGATGGTGATAGAAGGACCTCTTTAGATGGCACAGTAGATAAAGTATTGGGCATGGAGTGAGGAAGACCTAAGTTCTGATCTTGCATCAGACACTCACTGGCTGTGTAACCCTGGTCAAGTCACTTAACATCTCTTGCCTCAGTTTCCTCATCTCTAAAATTATAGCCTCTACCTTCCAACATTGTTATGTGGATTAAATGAGATGATGCATACACAACACTTTGCATACCTTAAATGCATATAAATGCCAGCTGTCATTATGAATCAATCAGCAAGCCTTTATTAAGTACCTACTATGTGCCAGGAACCATGTTAGTATCAGGGATGCCAAGACAACTTTCAACGAGTTTATATCCTAACATGTTCATCCTACGTGCCAGAAGCCAAAAACCCTAAATCGAATTCTCAGAAGATTGCGTAAAGCATTTATTTGAGTGGTGGCAATATTACATTGTCCAGTTATGGACACTGCCTTATATTTACTCTCTTCCAGACACATCTGGAAGATCAGCGGAGAGGAGCACCTGACATTTACTCCCACTTGAGCTTTCAACCTAGTCTAAAGTCCAGGAGAATTGAGTAGTTGGGGTAGCATATCTTTAAGGTCTTCTTGACTTTTTTGCCAAATAATTCTTTTTAAACCTTCTGTGTTTAGTAAGTGTTGTTTAGCTCAAACTAATAATCTATATCTGTTGGGCTCCACTCATTTGATGAAGTGTGATGAAAGCTGCATTTTCCTACAGCAGGAAGGACAGAATTCATCTCTAGCCAGCTTTGCCACTGTTTCATCACCTTCATAGGAATTGTACATGCCTGGCATCAGAAGATACACATGCAGTCCTTACTTTAACTAGCCAAGGCTTCATCGGACAGGCGTTTTATCATCTTTCATTCTTATCAACAAGCCCTGAATAGCTGGGCCCCAATCCAAGAATACTGGAATCCTTCTCTCAGAGTAGAACTCTGTCCTATTTCAGTAATCCATGCCAATCTCCAACACAGGTCTCTGGGGCATCATTTTCCCCCTACCTTTTAAGCCGCCCTTGGACAATATATTGAGGAAAGATGATAAAGAATTATTTTCACCCTAAATTTGAAAGGGGCTAAAGATATGACTATTCCTGCATCATCAACATCTTGCTACCAATTCAGCTCGTTCATTCATTCCTTACCCATTTGTTGAGTACTTAGGTTCATGGAGCTAAAATGTACAAACACCCTTCTTCCCTCTGTAGTGGGAGAGACAGAGATTAACAAAGAATTCAAATATCAGTGAGGCAAGGCATCACTTATTCATTCAATAATAATGTATTGACTACAATTTGCAAAGCATTATACTGGATACTCTGGGGTATATACAAATAAGCTATTGTCAGTGGCTTCTCAAGTGATCATGGCTCTCCAAATAAAGCAGACTAAATGCTTTGAGAGTTTAGGGAATAAGAAGCTCTCTTCTCTCTAGATGATCAGGGGAAGGAATATGTTAGAGCTCGTTAGCATTGACATTTGATTTATAGTTTGGGTTTTGTTAACTGAAGAAAAAGGAGGGAACAGCATGAATAGGTGAGAAGGCAGAAAAGTCAGATTTGTGTGCAAGTAGACCACATTGCCTGGGAAGTGGGGAGGTAAGGTAAAATAGGACAAAATGATAGAATATGCCAGGCTGACGAGTTTAGGATTTTATTCATTAAGCACAAGGGAGCCATCCGAAATCTCCCCAGGGCAGAGATGTGATCACAATAGTGTTTTAAGAAGATTAATATAATAAGGTGCTATGTGTAGGATTAGAAAGCAGGAGACTGGAGATAAAACACTAAGGTTATTATCACAATAATTTAGGCATGAAGCAATAAGGGCTTGAACCAAGGTCATAACTGAAGTGGAAGGGCCAGATATGAATGACTTCTCTTAATTTTTGGATGCCACTCACCAATACATATGTTTGTAATGTGTTTCATTGTTTTCATATGTGATTACAATTTGTTTCCTAACCTACCTACTCAAATGTGTTCTCATTTAGAGTGATAAGACAAAATAAGTATTTTTCACCAGTTCTTGTGAATTCAGCTACCATTTCTATACACCTAACTTCTAGAACAATTGACATAGCTCTTGTCTCTCTCTGAATTTCAGGCCTCCATCACCAGTTGTCTATCAGACTTTATCATTTGTTTGCTCCATGGTCAATCCGCTAGAATTTATGTGTGTGACATGGTCAGACTGAAGTTTTGGAAGATCAGTTTGATAGTTGAGTGGAGTGAGGAGAGACTTCAGGCAGGCAATATTGTACTATTGCAGATATGTGGTAATGAAGTCCTGCAGCAGGGTGCTGGCATTGTCAGAGGAGAGAAAGGGTCATATAGGAGAAATTGAGGGTGGAAACTACAGCACTTGGCAATTGCTTGAATATTGAGTTTGGAGGGAAAGTGAGAACTTGGGGGTGACACCGTAGGTGTCTCAGACTGAAAATGTCCAAATGTAACTTGCTATCTCTTCTCTAAAACTCTGTCTTTTTTTAAACACCCTTATTTCTAAGCACCGTCCTTCTAGCTATAGAGCCTTTTTCCAAATCTTCCTTCTCTTTCACCTTTCCTCTTTTGGTTCTATTAAATTACCAGTTTCTGTTCATTGTACCTCTGTAAGACCCCTTCCATCTGATGCCTACTCTTTCCTCATATAACATAACCACCTTAGTTCATTAACTACTATATTACACTGTTATAGTAGATTACTGATTTGTCTCCCTGCATCCAGCATCCATCTTTTACACAGCAGCCACATTGATATTCCTAACACACCTGTTTGATCATGGCCCTCCCCTGCTCAAGAAGCTTTATGGGTCTCATTTGCTTCTAGAATCAGATATGAAAGCTGGCATTTAAAGCCCTTCACAGTCTGATTCTAGCTTACTTTTCTAAACCATTACATCTTATTACTCTTTGTGTGTACTACATGCCACCTGAATTAGATGAATCACTGTTTTTTATATATGATATCTCATCTCTTGCCTCCATATCTTTGCACAACTTATTCAGCATGAACTTCCTCCTCTTTTCTCCACCTCTTAGGATTCCTTGCTTCATTCAAAGCTTGGTTAAATCTCTGCCTGGCTTAGCTGCTAATGCCTAAGTTACTTTGTATTTACTTAGATATATGCAGGTTATTTTCACTATAGGATAGATGTAAGCTCCCTGAGGGCAGAGATAGCTTCATTTTTGTCTGTTTGTCAGAGAGTAGGTTATTTGATTAATGCTTATTAGCTGATTCTAGTGCCTCTAAGAAGAGACCTTCATTAAACAATAACACACTCATTCAGTGACTAACGTTAATAGGAATTATTCCTTACTGGACGGAAATGGACCACTTTAAAATTGAAATGCTCAGGGCTGTAAGCACCTGTGGAAGATGTCCACTATTCTTCCTTTTATAGGTATATAGTTAGTTCATTTAAAAGTTCACTGATGAATGAAATAAAAAATTAAAATTAAAAGTTCAGTATAAACTTGTATGGTAATGGAATTTTTATTTTAAATTAGTTTGAAATTTTTCAACAATTTTTTTAAATGTGGTTTTATTTCCCTACATTTGCATCATGCTTACTTCTGAATATAAGAAAGAATTGGACAAGTGCCAGTTTTCAGAAATGTGATTATCCCACAACATTAGTTAAATTATGCTAACTCAGATTAAATAGTTATGAACTTCAAGATAAATTTGCAAAGAGATTAAATAACAAATATTCTTCTAGGACACCTGTTCTGGTGGTTTGTAGAGAATTTTTAAGAACTGAGTCAGCACTTGATCAAGAAAAGGAATTGCAAATGGAGACCCTTCCAGAAGTAATTTTAAGGTGTTTAAATATTTTATGAAGCACTAAATCAAATATATTTGCCTCGGGCAGGCTCCCTGATGGGGTTGAATAAGAAATATTCATATACCACTTTACAAGAGCTATTAATGTAAAGTTTAAATCACTATATGAAATTGGGGTCCCGATTTTATATCCAGCCCCAGTCAATTTCAGATTGAATGGGAATACCTGAGGGTCTTTGGCAGTCGTACCTACATGTTCTAAAATGGTATGGTCGCATCAGTTAATTTGCTTCTACTGTTCATGTTAACAGAACCCTGAATGATTCAGGGTATCCTTGTATACATGAGGCTATTTCCACAGTAACTTGTGATAGCTATTTTAAAGTGTTTCCTTTAAATGGTGGATATTCTACATCCATTCCATTTTTATCTTTTTCTTTTTCCAGAAAATTTGATTTATCTCAATAGAACAGTTCTGTCCAGTGCAATCATGTCAGTGCTAATATGTGGAGCAAGTTAACCCTGGGAAGTGGATGACCCTTAAGGAAGTGGCCTGGGATCCGTAGGGGAAAAAAGAAGGCAGGAGATCGCATAATGAATGTTAGTGCCTTGAGGCAAAGCTCAGTCATGTCATGACAGTTTTGACTCTAATAAAAATTCTGGGTCTCTACCCATCTTGCTTTGATTTGGACAGTTTGAATGAAAACTATAACAAGAAAGAGTTTATAATATTCCCATCAACTCTTATGGAGACAATGCCTCTAAGAGTCTTTGTCCTTGGAACTTTTCATTAATTCTTGAGTTGAGCCTTTATAAACATAATTCAATATTGTACGCTGTCTATGGGAACCATGTATCCTGATTTCAAGTATTTTGTCCCATTTATAATTTTTTTCAATATTAATCTATGTATCTTAATTTGGAATTTGGAAGCTGTAGTCACATTCAAAGCCCATGTTAATTTATTTCCTTTCAAGTTATTTTCAGAAGGGAGGGGGAAAAAAGAGGAGGAAAATTTTTGCACGTATTTAGAACACACATTTCAATCTGTAGTCTCTCCCTGCTGTACTAATGAGAATAAAGTTTGTGTTCCAAGTAATTTTCTTCACCCCTCAGGAAAATAGGTGTAGTGTAAATCCTGGTGTTTTTCAAGACTTTGGTAAGCTGTGGGTGGGAGTTGGACTTAAACCTCACAGACTGAGACGTGTTTGTTATGAGAGAGAGAGAGAGAGAGAGAGAGAGAGAGAGAGAGAGAGAGAGAGAGAGAGAGAGGAAAGAGTGTGTGTGTGTGTGTGTGTGGAGTCGGGTGAAAGGGGAGGAGTAAAGAGTAAGGCAAGGAGAGCTTGTCTTTCATTTTTTATCATATCTTACAGTAGCAAGATGGCAATTACTTAAACTTTTAGAGATAATTGGTTTTCTTTTCCTGGAAATAAAACAAGAAAGAAACTAATTTTATGTTCAGAAATTGTGGGTTTTCAGAGAATTTAAAAAAAAAGACATTTCCTCTCAGCATCTCCTCACAGTCCCAGTTGTGTTTGATATGCGTAAAGCTACTGCATTTGTTGCAAATGCTCTTTTGTTGCCACTATTTTGTAAGGCTTCTAATACAGTATGGTTAGTTATACTGGAAGGAAAGTGATACCGACTGGCAAAGGCAAGAGCTCTTCCAGCAGGACTGAGCTGATTGATGCATCATGAATCTAGTATCTCCTAGTTGTGATTCATGCCTTCTGATAGGTGCATTCATCACTGTGCATCATGTGTCAGTGGCACAGGCTGTCTTCATTCTGCCTTGGACACATGGGTGTTCTGGTAACAGGTAACAGTTAAAATGTTGGTGTAAGGATTGACTCTCCTGACTCTTTATTTGTATCACTTCCCAGTTTGAGGTGGCTCATCTTTTCCAAAAGACAGACTAAATGTAATCAGGATCATTTACTTAGATGAGGCTTCTTCCGCTCCTATATCTCCATGGCTTCTAGGTCCAAGTTCATCGTTGAAGAAAGCATTTTGAAGTGCATGAAGCTAGAACAAAAGAGCAAGCCAGCTCGGGCTGCCCTCACCCATCCAGCATGCACATACAGTGTTTTAACTGTTCTGGAAAGAATGAAGCATTCATAAGCTGTTCCATTTTCAAGAAAAAATTTCCTGTGACATTTTAATCCCCTTTTGTGCCAGAGCATTTTTAGATTTTTTCTGCTGCAAGTCATCTCAAATGCTTTGTATCTTTCACTTTGGATGAATTGCATATTATGAGCGTGACCCAAGATAAAATATAATGCCAGTATTATTGGATGAAAGTCTCATTCTTTTGGACATTCTGGGCTGCTGGTCAGCACATAAATACTGACCTCTGAATATGCAGAGAAATCCTTAGAGACTTGTGCTTAAGAGGGAAGAAATGACTTTTAAAATTAAAATGACCACCTGTAACACTAAGCTTGGTTTATGTTTCTGTAAAACAGGTTTTTCTTCAGAGGACATTGTAATTAGAAACATTTGTTATATTGTGAAGGGAAGAAAGATCAGGCATTTTTCTGGAAGAGGAAACTTAATTATCTCTGAAGATGTACCCTGGATCTTTATTGTTAGCTAGTAATTTTGCATGATAGAAAATTTTTAAAAATGCTGAATTCCATCAGAGCATGTAGGCACAAGGGTATATATATATGTTCATGCATTTAAATATACAGGTATACTTAGACAAGTCCCCTAACTATTGAATGTATGCTCGAACATAATGAATAGCAGTTTGGGGATTTGCTAGGTGAGTTGGTATTAGTGATTCAAAGAGATTAATGATGAATGAGAACTGGATAGTATTCAAGGTCCAGAGGCAGAGATGAGATTGCAGTTTTGTTCTAAAGTCTAAAGGATGGAACAAATGAAATCTGATGAAAGTGAAAAGAGAAATTGACTTTGGTGTGCACGCTAACCTCACAGTAGCAGATCCCATTGGGTCATCAGTGACTATAAAAAGTAGGCAGGTTAAGCAGCTGTGATTTGAAGGGGTTCTAGTCAGAACTTCCCTCCTACCCCACCCCTAAATTTTTCCACCACTTGTCATTCCATCATTATAATTTCAAATCTTTTTTGTTCTCATTTTTTTCCTTTAAGAGTGAGATACCCCTAGGAGGAATCAAACCTTCTTTATTATTTAGTACTTTAGTAAGTATTAGAGGAGAAGGGAACATAAGATTGGCTAACCTCTCAAGTTACTAGGAAGAGAGAAAAGGAAGCCCAATTAGAGGAAGTATGGATTGGGTGGGGGGTGTCAGGTAATGGTGTCAGTTATGAACTTTATAGTCTTGCCTGCGACCAATCAGAGGGTGTTGAAATCTCTTCTTCATGAAGGTGAATTCTGCCGTCCAAGCGAATTGGCCTTCTTGCTGTTCTTTGCATGCACAGCATTCCATTTCCTGTGTCCATCATTTTGTACCAGCTGCCCTCCATGCCTGGAACATATCCCTTTTCACCCCTACCTCTTAGAATTCCCACTTTCTTTTCATTCCTCAGCCCAAATGCCATGAGTCCTTTTCCAGTCTCCTCAGCTGCTGGTGCCTCTCCCTAAAATAACTTTTGGTTATTTGGGTCCGTGAATAAATGATAAAATATTTATGAAATGCTTACTATGTGCTCAGTGCAGGGATACAAATTCAAGCAGGCTGTCTCCTGGTTCTCCTACCTATCCAATGACTCCTCATTTCCTTTTGCAGGATCCTCCCTATGGATTATGCTTTGTCCGTGGGTGTCCCTCAAGACTCTTTCTGGGGAATCATTTTCTTTTTCCTCTATACTATTTCACTTGGTGATCTTCTCAGCTTCCATTGATTCATGAAACATCTCTATGCATCTAATGGTGCAATGAATAGTGTTCTGGTCTTAGAACTGGAATGACCTGAGTTCAAATTCAGCCTTAGATATTTTCTAGCTGTATGATCTTGGACAAGTCATTTAATCTGTATTTACCTTAGTTTCCACAGCCGCAAAATGGGGATAGTAATAACAGCTACTTCCCAGGGTGCTTGTGAGGACCTAAAGACATCATATTAGTAAAATGCTTACCATACTTACCACATAGTATGCACTTAATAATTGCCTGTCTCCCTCTTTCCCCCCTTTCCCCTCAGACCTACTTATCCAGACCTAACCTCTTTCCCAATCTCCCTTCTCACATCTGCCACTACCTATTGGGCATCTCAAATTGGATGTGTTGTAGACATCTTAAATCCAACATGTCCAAAACGGAACTCATTATCTTTCTTCCTAGACCTTCCCCTCTCCCTAACCCTAACGTTCCTATTATTTTTGAGGGCACCACCCTCCTAGTCGCCGAGACTTGCAACGTAATTGTTATCTTCAACTCTTCTCTCCCTTACCTGCCATGTGCAGTTATGAAGTCCTGTCATTTTTTTTCTACATTCTCAACATTTATTCTCTGATGCCTGCCACCATTCTGGTGCAGCCTCTCATCACTTCATGCCTGGGCTGTTTCAGTAGCCTTCTGGTTGGTCTCCTTGCCTCAAGTTTCTCTCTCTCTAATGCATCTTTCACTCAGCTGTCAAAATTGATCTTCTTGAAGCACCTTGGACTGTATCCAAAAACCAAAACACCCTGTCTCCTTCCCTCTCACCATTTTGATTAATTCTGTTGCCTCTTTATTGCCTCTGGATTCAAATACGAAATCCTCTGTTTGACTTTTAAAGCCTTCCCTAACTTACCCTCTTCCTACCCCACACATATCCTGTGAGCCAGTGACACTAGCCTCCTTCTTGTTCCTTAGATCTCTTGATTCTGGACATTTTTACTGGCTGTCCCACACGCATGTAACTCTGCTTTCTTGTATCCTCCTCCTACCTTTCCTATTTTCCTTCAAGTCTCAGCTAATACCCCACCCTCTGTAAGAAGTCTTTCTGTCCCCTTTGATACTAGTGCTATTCCCCTGCTGGTTATCTCCAGCATATCCTGTATATTGTTTGTATGTAGTAGTACATACGTAGTTTGCATCTTGTATTCCCCATTAGACTGTGAGCTCCTTTGAGAGCAGAGTCTGTCTTTTGCATTTCTTGGTAACCATAGTGCCTAACACATAGTAGGCACTTAATAAATGCTAATTTACTGACAGTCCTTTCCCTCCAGGAGCTTATGTTTTACTAGGGAAAGGCAATACATTAAGCAGAGGGAGAGAGGATAGGTACACAATGGCAGGTCTCTAAATGTCTGGATAGTGACATGGAGGCAGGTGTGAACAAGATCAAGTTAGAAGCTTGATCACCCTTGAGTCTTTTAGCACACTAGTGAACAGAGTGCTTTGTCAATGTTAATTACTTGTAGTAGGTTTGGCTGAAATTTCTTTGGAATTTGTCTTGGAAGTATTCTGTGATTTTTGCAGGTAGAAATAGCTTGAAAGATTTTATGGTCTATCCCTACTGCCAGACAGGACAGCATATTTAATAACCATCCCTAAAAGATAATATTCCACTTAGAAGAAATTAATGTCTGGAAAAGATGAGGAGAAACCATGAAATAATGGTCCTTTATCTATTAAACCTTATAACCATTGTTATTTTCAAATTTAACCAAAATTCTGCTTTCTACAATTAAAATGCTCCTTTGTACTATTTCGCATAGAAATAAGATAATTGCTCCATGTACATGTTTTTTTCAGAAAGCAGTTGTTGAATAATCATCCACATCCCTTACCTTAAGTTTTGTAAAGTGTATTACCTGTGATTTTTCATTTGATCTTTACCATAACTTTGTGAGGTAGACACTTTTGTTGTCCTTCTCTTACATATGGAGAAACTGAAGCAGAGAAAGGTACAATGACTTACCCAGGTCCATGTAGCCAGTCAAGTATCTGAGGCAAGATTTGAACTCAGGACTTTGAGTTTCAGCTATACCACCCGCCTATCTCAGTTGGCTTTTTGGACATGATTTGGATTATTAGTGTCTCTTGGTTATGACAGGAATTAGCAGATAATCTCTACTGAAAGGAGATGTATTGTAATTAGTATCTATTAAAGATGATAGTATTAACTTCACAATTTCTATAGTACTTTAAGATTTATAAAATACTTTCTTCACAAAAGCCTTTGTGAAGAAACTAAGATTCAGAGTCTTGCAGAACTTAAGAATTGGTGCTGGAATTTGAAGTCTTTTCTGACTTCAATTTTGTTGTTTTGCACGCATGATCTCTCTGTCTCTGCCTCTCACTCTCTCACATACCCACAACACTCTTAAAGTACTGTAACTACAAGGAGATGTGCAGTAAAGGTGATGTGACTACCTTTAACCCAGGAATCTAAGAGAAGGAGGCATTGTCCACTATCACGTGCACACAAGACAAAATGAGATTTATTGAGTAGATGAAGCAGCTGGAAAGTCATAGCAAGTTTCATTTAGTCTTTAGTAGACAAAGGGCTTTTGCCAACACATGCTGGTAACTACTGCGCACGTGTCAGCTGTTCTGGGAGGATGATGTGCACTTGCAATTTATGAAGCTCAGCTGTTCTTGACTGTAATAGATTATAAAGTGTATTTACAGTGATGATCCTTTTTTGTGAGATGCAAACATCCCAGATTGTTCACACTGAAACTTGGCTTTCCTGCTTTGTTTTTATTGCCCTCTTGTGTAGAAATTGAAAAAACTGACGGAATCAGATGAGCCCCATATTCTTATCAACCATTCATGGCTTTCTCTATGATAAGAATTAAAGGATACAATAAAATTAATATCTTGTAATAGATAAAGCCATATGTATGTTCATTGTTGATCTCAATGGAATTCTTATGAAACAGGCATACAATCAGTAAGCATTCAGCACCTACTGTGTGCCAGGGACTGTGTTAGTTGTTGGGAGTACAAAGATGAGACATCATACATAAAATTTATAGAGAGCTAGCATGGTAGAATGAATAGAGAGCTGGCTTTGGAGTTAGGAAGACAAGTTCAAGTCCCATTTTCTTACATAAAAGTACTGGCTGTGTAAGGTGGAACACGTTATTTAATACAGTAAGTTATAAATAGTTGTTGATATGCATGATTGACATAGGGCACTTTCTCATTAGGAATTCCTTTACCTGTGAAATCACGGGTCTGAACCAAAAAAAAATCAAATACTCTCTTAGTTTACATCCAATAACTCATACAATAAGACTGACTGGTATAACAGTCCCATTTGTAAAAATATTGTACTGTCCTACAAGGGGAATAAATCAATATGAGCTTTTGGAAAAGAAACTAAAACAAATATGTTGTAAGTTCTCATCTACCTTACCATTTCTTGAAATTTGACACTGATCATTAATACATTCTTGAAGCTGTCTATTCCTTTAACTTCTGTGTTATTGATTTTTTTGTTTTCCCCCCTGGTTCATACTCTACCTCCCCTCCATCCCTTATTGGACATCCATGCTTAGATCCTCATGTTTCCACCTAGCTTGGAAGTTCTCCCAAGGTTCTAGCCTCAATCTTCTTTCTTTGACAGATAAAACAAAAAAATAGTTTGGGAATTGAGACTCAAAGTTACTGAGATGGTAGTAAGAAAGCACTTGGCTCCTCTAAATATATTCAAGTCATCTGCTACAGATGAATTGAAATACTATGGTGTTGAAAAAGCTCATGAATATGGTTGATGACCTGCAATTAGTGACCTTTGAAGAACTGTGGAAAATAGAAGAGATGCAATAGGACTAAGGATGGTCAAATGTCTCGGTTTTCTAAAAGGGGAATACTTTTTTTTTTTTACTTCACAATATAAGCAAGTGTGCTTGGCATTAGCTTTCTAGCTAATTACCTGTCTCTTAGTCCATCTTGTATTTATTACCAGATTAATCACTTCAGTCTCATCAATACTGGTATGACTCTTTGTAGCAGAGTAGTTTGAAACCTGTCCATGCATTATCTCATTCTGTATGACCCTTGTCCATTCCTCCCATCAATCCTCCAGAAAGGAGTCCACCAGGGAGTTTCTCCTAAGCTTTTTAACATTACATGGGCAATAGCAAAGCACATATCTTCTATATAATATTGCTTGCTTTTACTTCATGACTAGGCCACCTCATTTTCATATATTTCTTGAGTAATGTCTACCTAGGGCTTCTTAAACTTCTTCTACTTGAGACCCCTTTTCACCTTTCATCAGTGTTGAACCTGAGGGGCACAGTACAAAGCAAGCATGCTTTGTGTTCAGAACCTCAGCTGCTGTGACTTTGCACAATGCAACATG
Organism: Notamacropus eugenii; assembly: GCF_028372415.1. NCBI lineage: Eukaryota > Metazoa > Chordata > Mammalia > Diprotodontia > Macropodidae > Notamacropus > Notamacropus eugenii. Next base: position 202,441,516 of record NC_092876.1, on the reverse strand, counting down.
GGCAAGCTGCCAGAAACACCTCAGATTCATTACACATTTGATTTTCAATACATTTTTCATCTTTGCACATTCAGAAACCTTTTACTGTTGCCAAAATTTTCATGACCCCATATGGGACCCACAGTTTAAGAAGTGCTGTTCCATACAACTTCTTACAAATAACTCTTGATAATATGCTGCAGATGGCCATATCTCTTCATTGCCATTTAGGCAAACTGCAGTTTGGACCTTTTGAAGATTGTGCTATTTTCTGTGATTAATCTTCTGAAAATACTATATTCTTTATGTCATTCAAGAAACTACTGGCTCCCTATTGATAACTCCGTGAAGACTCGAGTTTCTATACCTGATTTTTGAGGCTTCGTGTCTTTTCTATCCAGTCTTATTTCACACTACTTCATTCCAGCCTGAATGCTGACTTCACTGTTTCTCCTCATACACTGCTTATGCTTTGCTTCTGTATCTTGCATGTATAGGTTTTTGTTCCTGCTCAATCATTTTTTCAGTCATGTCCAACTCTTTGTGACCCCATTTGGGGTTTTCTTGGCAAAGGTCCTGGGGTGGTTTGCCATTTCCTTCTACAGCTCATTTTACAGATGAGGAAACTGAGGCAAACAGGGTTAAGTGATTTGCCTTGGGTCACACAGCAAGTAATTGTCTGAGGCCAGATTTGAACTCATGAAGGTGAGTCTTCCTGACTCCAGGTCTGGCAGTCTATCAACTAGGCCACCAAGTTTCCTCTATATATAGTTACTTCCATTGAAATATCCATTCCTCTCAACCTATCTAGATCTTATCCAGTCTCAGAATTGTTCTTCCCTGGCAGCTCAAGATCTGCCTTTCTGTCTTCTGGTCATAACCTCATTATTTAACGTTTTACCATTTATTTACCATTTCATTAAAAAAATGCATATATACATAAAAATGCATATATGTGTATTTACATATATATGTGTATGTATGTATATATATTCACATGTCTTTGTATGTATGTAGATATATCATGTATGTGTATCTATATATAGATATACATATAAATTTGTGTATGTTTTTTGTCTTGCCAATTAGATAATAAGTTCCTATACTCATAACCAAATACTAAGTGCTTGATAGATTAAAATACTGAAATTGAGAAACTCTTTTTGATAAGGATGATTTTACATGCACTACTTCAATATCTCACAAAGCTAAGACCCTATTTTGATTTGACATCAGTTCAGAAAGTGGGTACTTCCAGCCATTTGCAAAATTTCTGTAAGATTTCAGATTGCATAGTAGATCATTGTAATGTATTTGCTGAGTAAGGGCATAGCTCTAGTTATTATAATTTAGGACTAGATTTATGTTAGCTATAAAAATAAATCAGAATAACTAAATACTTTTAAAATTCAGTTATTTAAATTAAGCTGTATTGATTTAAACAAAACCTTTTTCCCAAGGAAGCCAAATCCTTTCATGTATGTTGTATTAATGTATTATAATATCAGGTAAGATAAAGAACAATCGTATTGCTGCAGTTTTTCATATTAAAGCTGAGGGTACAGCGGGGTTAAATGCTTTATTCAAGACCAGTCGGTGCTCAAACTTAGATTTGTTCTTTCCACTAGAAAATTTTATATACTTTGGATGATTAGCTGTTTTCAGAGCAATCCCAAGCATTAAGGTGACCATTGAGAGTTCCCTGGGAACTTATATTAAAAATAAGTGGATGGGGATAACTATCCCCCAAATCAGCGGAAGGTAAATATACAGTTTAATGTATGGGAAAGAGCATTGGTTTTTGGTGTAAGAATACCTGGGTTCAAAGATGGCTTACTGCCTGTATAACCTTTGGTCTCTAACATGTTCAGTTTCCTAAACTATAAAAATGGAGGGTCAGACTTGGAGGATCTCCAAATTTCCTTCCAATTCCAAATCTTTTGATAGGATTTTTGTTTTTGAGAAGAAACAAAGTATAGTAGAAGGAATATTAGACTGGAAATTAGGAGACTTGGGTTAGGGTCTGAAATCCACAGTAACAGCTCACAAGGAACTTCCCCTTTCTAGGCACTAGTTTCCTCATCTATAAAAGAAATAGGTTGGATGAGATGATCTCTACGATTCCAGCCAGTTCTCCAGCCTATAATGGAAAACCTACTGTATTTTGCTTTCTTATTATAGTGCCAATATATGCTGTCCTGTGCTCTGAAATCTCATTTCGGTTTGAGCTGCAGCCCCTAAAAGGCTGTTTGCAAGAACTTTCAAATATCTGTCCTTCTTTGATTTGCTGGTTTGCAAACTCATCAATTAACTCTGAAGGAGAAACATAAACCTGTTGTCTAGAATCTGTCATAGCTAAATAAATCATGCTCTTTGACAGACTTATTCAGCCATTCACCTTACTTCTACTGGAACTACCACATGCTTGTCTGCCTTACAAAGGTCAATCAAAGATCTCTTCTTCATTGTACTTAGAGAATGGATCTCTGCATCAGGAGTGAGTTTGGCATGGATGACCTCCAAGGTCCCTTTAAGCTCTGGGATTTGTGAGACTGAGGAGTGGGTCCTAGATAACAAGTTAAATTCATTTGAATGTTTGATTCTACCCTAGATGAAAATAACTTAGAAATTCTGGAGTCCTGAAAACAACTACACATTTCAATCAATCCATTAGGGCAGAGATCCCTAACCTTAGGAGAGTAAACGGTTTTCAGTCCTCTAAATAAGAAGTTAATCTGCTTTATGTTATGGACCCCTTTGGCAGTCAGGCAAAGCCTGTGAGCCCCTTCTCAGAATCATGTTTATGAAATGCATAGAATACATAGGATTACCAAAAAAAAGACTAGTTTTATTGAAATTCAGTTATCAAAATTAAAAATATTCAAACCTTAGGTTTAGAAGCTCTTCTCTAAACCTTTCAATTCACTGAGCTGATAAATATGTATGTATATGTATATGTACTTACACATTTCTATGTATACGTTTTACATATACCTTTCTATAAATGTATTTGTGGTACTTTTTTCATAGGGATCGCAAAAAAAGCTCACTTTGGAAATGGTGCTCTAGTTGGACTTCAGCCTTGGTCTTTTCCCCAGTGGAATTATTGTGTTCAGGCCGCTGCTGATTACTCTTTGATTGATAAAGTCAGTCTTTGCCTTAACCAATTGTGTTATCTGTAGTGGGAAACAAGATATCTCAACCCTTAAGAATTATTATGAAAGTCCAGCGAAAGACCAGTTGGACTTGTCTCAAGGATATCTTAGACTGGCTATAATACATGACTTGAAGCATATTCTTTAATTAAATAGCTTGATAAATCATATAACTCATGGCTGAGAACCCTCAAATTCTGGATTTAAATAAATTGGACCCAAATTTTCGAACGGTACCCTAAATGTCATCTTTTAGTTTTTAAGGTATTGTCTTCACCCAGAGCTTATTCTGAGAGAATATAAGTTGTGTTTAGGTTTCTACAGATAATAGGTAACTGAGTTCTTAACCATATGGGGTATGGTATGTGCCCTATCCCCATGACTTTATTAGGGTTACGCAGAAGGTGGGAAAAAAAAGAAGAGAAAAAGAAAAAGGCTGAAAATAATTTGTTGACTTCCTTTTATAGGCCAGTAAAAAAAGAGGTCATTCTTTCCACAAAACTGTCTTTCTAAGAGTCCAGAACAATTCACCTTGGGGGTGAATTGCCCCTAATAAGGATAACCAACTTCAAAGAAGTACAAGGAATGACTTCAGATTGGTCATTTTGTCTGGGCACAGCCTGCCACTGAGATGAAATTAAGAGCTTTAGTTCATTTTCAAAAAGTACTAATGGACGTATTGATATGCTCTAAACAGAGATATGTGGAACAGTCCCAAACAAATACTCCTTTCCAGGTAAACTCATCTAGAAGATCAGGGGGATTCCCTTGATCAAATCCCCTTGCAAATGTAGGACCAAAGGTTGGCATTATAGTTGGAAGATTTTTTACATACATCATCCTTTTTCGTTCTTTACAACCATCTCGTGAGGTATGTGCAACAGGCATTAACTGTTCCTGTTACAGATGACAACAGTGTGGCTCACAGGTGCTAACTTTGCCATAGTTGAAGAACTAGTAAGGGTCAGAGGCAGTATTTAATCCCAGGTCTCCTGCTGACTTAGTCTAGTACCTCTTTCACATTGTCCTGCACTGGCAGCTTGAGGTAGGCTTCCTCTTTCTAAAATATCACATTTACTTCCTTTAATAAGGGAGCAAGTTGCGGGAAAAAGCTCACTGGATTTAGAGCTGTGGTCCTCAGACTCAAGGCCAGTTCTGTCATTTACTTGCTGGCTGTGTAGTCTTAGACGAGTCATTTCATTTGTGTTAGAGTTTCTTATCCATGAAATAGGGATGAACGAAATAAAGAGCATTTGTTAAATGTTTGCTATGTGTGAGGCACCATAATAAATACTGGGGACAACAGGTAAGGTAAGAAAGCCCCCGTCCTCGAGGAAAGCACCATATATACAGGGGAGTAGTAGGGAGCTGGGGAGGGATGTTTTGGTCTGTGAGATCCCAGGGATGGTGACTGGAGCCATAGGTTAATTGGTTGATGTGCCCTTTCCAATAAGGGAAGTATTGATTTGAATAGTCTCCCCCAAGGCAGAGGTAGGGACCTGGGGGTGGGTAGAAGGTAAACTCCTGGCAGCATGGCATGAAGGTTACCAAAGGGCGATGTTGATGGGTCTGGGAAAGGCTAGATAGAGAGAACTCTCCAATGTGGAGCCTGGGACCCAGGATGGGAGCTGGGGTGGTAAGTGGGAACCAGGGTAGCATGACCTCCTTAGACTCACAGGGATGCTTCAAGATCAGATGAGATGTTTATAAAGCACTAAGTGGTGTGAATTACTATTATTTTTTATTTATTAATTTTATTTTCATTGTTCTACAATCACTACCATATAACTTAGTTTTTTTTTCCCCTCCCTCCCCCCTCCCTCCCTGAGACAGCATGCAATTTTATATAGGTTCTACACATACATTCCTATTAAATACATTTTCACTATAGTCATGCTGTGCAGAAGAATTAAAATGAATGGGAGAAATTATATAACAAACCAAAACATAATACAAAAGAAAATGATCTGCTACATTCTGCAATTGAATTCCATAGTTCTTTCTCTGGATGTGGAAGGCATATTTTGCCTTAAAAGACCATCAGGAATTTTTTTAAATCCTTGCATTGCAATGAAGTTTCAAGTCTACCAGAAAAAACTCTCGCACACTGTGGCTGTGCGCAAAGTTTTCCTGGTTCTGCTCCTTTTGCTCAGCATCAGATCATATAAGTCTTTCCAGGCCTCTCTGAACGCTTTCTGTCCATCATTTCTTATAGCAAAGTAGTATTCCATTGCATTCATGTACCATAATTTATTCAGCCATTTCCCAGTTGATGGGCATCCCCTTGATTTCTAGTTTTTGGCCACCACAAAGAGAGCTGCTATAGATATTTTGGTACATGTGGTACCCTTTCCCATTTTTATCACCTCTTGGAAATAATACTATTGTTATTCAACTATATATACATTTACTCATGTTCTAAAATACATGTGGTACAGTGGAAACAACACTGGTTCTGGTAGCAAAGGAATTGGGTTCAGATCTTACTTCTGATGCTCTGTGTTCAGATCTTACTTCTGATGCTCTGTGATGCTTAACCTCCTAAGCCTCAGTTTCTGTATCTGTAAAATGAAGGTTTTATACTAGATGGCCTCTGAGGTGTCATTTCTAGCTCTGAATCTCTGCTGCTATGTTGTCCAGGCCTTTAATGACCACATATTTCAATTTTATGGCCATAGTAACACAAGCCCTTGCAGGTTCTGCCAAGCTGGAAAAGATTCTGGTGGCGGTTTACTTATAATCCAAACCAATAAACATTTATTAAGCACCTACTAAGTGCACGCACTATGCTAAGCACTAGGGATACAATTAATAAAAAAAGAAAAAAGTCCCTGCTCTCAAGGAGCTTACAGAAAAACAGGGAGACCACACAAAAGAATGCAGGAAAATGAGGTTGAGGGGGCATGGAACATCAGCTAGGCAGAACAGTAGATGCCAAGTGAGTGATGTGAGAGTCCAGTTTCTGCCATCTATAAAGGAAGCCATTGGGAAGAGTTTGGTACAACACCTTCTAGCCCTCTAGAAGGAAGAGGAGGCTATGGGAGGTGGTGTTAGTCAAGGCTTCAGTTGGCATCATGGTGATGAGTTTAGAAGTGTTGAGCCTGTCCTGGGAGGGGCTTCTTGTGCTGTGGAGTTCAAACCAGACAGGGCAGCAGATGCAAAGTGGAGTGAGACTCCGGACTGTGTATAAGTCATCAGAGGAACTGATTGGATGAACACCATCTCTCAGTACCTCTATGGAGATCTAAAGCCAAAACTAGATTGAGATTTCAATTTTTAAGAATGATTTGAAAATTTTTACTCTCCAGTTAATCTTGAGAGAACATAATTCATCAGGATCTGCATTCATTTTTTCAAATGAAACCAGATTTGTCAGCTAGATGGTGCAGTGGATGGAGTGTTAGACTTGGAGTCAGTTCAGATCCTGCCTCAAACACTTATTAATTGTGTGTCCCTGGACAAGTCACTTAAATTCTCTTGATTTCCTTATCTGTAAAATTGAGATAATAGCACCTACCTCACAGAGTTAGCATGAGGATCAAATGAGATAATATTTGTAAAATGCTTTACCAGAGTTAAAATATATGGTTGTTGTCCTTCTTTTTCGAAGAGGACCAAAATGACATCACCATGATAAAGTGAAGTTTCAGTTTGTCTGACTGTGGCTGATCAGACCAATGAGAGCTTGGAATGCTCTACAAGAGACTGGGCACGGCCACTCTATATGAATTTTGGGGGTGAGTACTCCAAATTTGTGCATCATACATTTACTTTGTGCTGTCTCAATTCTACTTTGCTCAAAGAGCACAGCACCCTTTCTGATGTAGACGTACCATGCTGAGCGGTCCTGTGCAAGTGTCTTCCATGTTGCACAGTCAAATCCAAAGTTCTTGAGAGAGACCTTGAGAGTGTCCTTGTATCACTTCTTCTGACCAGCAGGTGATCACCTGCCCCATGAGAGTTCTCCATAAAATAGTTTTTTTGGCAAGCACACATTTTGCATTTGAACAATGTGGCCAGCCCATCAGAGTTGTGCTCTCTGAAGCATAGTTTGAATGCTTGGCAGTTCAGCTCGAGCAAGGACTTCAGTGTAGTACCTTATCCTGCCAGGTGATCCTCAGAATCTTCTTAAGACAGTTCAAATGGGAGCGATTCAGTTTCTTGACATGGTGCTGGTAGATTGCCCATGTTTCACAGGCATACCACAATGAGGCCAACACAGTGACTCTGTAGACCTTCAGTTTGGTAATCAGTCTAATACCTCTTCTCTCCCAAACTTTTCTTGTCTCCCAAACACTGAGCTCGCTCTGTCAATGCGTGCATCAACCTCATTGTCAATGTGTACATCCCTGGAAAGTACACTCCAAGGTAAGTGAACTTATCCACAGCATTCAAAACTTCTCCATTCCTTGTAAACAATGGTTCCAAGGATGGATGATGTGGTGGTGACCGATGGAGCACCTGTGTTTTCTTGGTGTTAATTATTAGGTCAAAGTTAACCACTTAAAACGTATAAACACTAAGTAGAACAGCAAGCGATGCCTGTCCCAGGTTTGAAGAAACCTCCATGTTCAGCATTTCACATGATTGCTGTAATTGTACTCATGGCCTCTTACTTTCAACTGAAGCAGGAATTTTCTCCCATTCATGTCTTTCTTGGCTTAGCACATAACACAACTTGCCCAGTAGGTGCTCCATAAATATTTGTTGCGGTTGGTGTTGCAACCACATTCCAATATGATGTCTGAGATGGTAAGGGTGTTCTGTGGCTCCTGTGGTTGGCCTTAGTGCTTGTTCATTAGCAAACATTTCCTTCATAGTCTTGGACCATTTGGGCCTTCCTCTTACCTCTAGAGATGCTAGGAGAGTTGCCATTACATGTCTAGAATGTGAATTGTTTGAGTGGATACCCGTATTTACATATTGATCAGAATTCCTCAGTCTAGTTCAGCTTTCCTTGAATGGAAACAATCTGTAGATATTTTCTGCTCAACCTAGTCTTCTCTGGTCATTGGTAAAGAACAAGGAAATACATGGTTTGAATAAAGTCAGTCAGCTGAGTGCTGACTATGTGTCAGTCAGTGTGCTAGACACTGAGTATTATAAAGATAAGACTAAGTGTCTGTCCTCAAAGAGCTGATAGTCTGTGGAGGGGGAGATAAGATGTATTTGTATGCACAATGGATATGAGTTGTCAGAAAGCATCTATTATATATTATTATATACCAAGCACTGTGTGATTTGGGACTAACAGCTGGGGAAATTAGAAAGGTGTCCTGTGGATGGCAGTACTAGAGCTAAGCCATGAAAGAAACAAGGGATTCCTTGTTTGGCAGAAGCATTTCTATTTGCTTCTAGAGATAATAAGGAGTCACTAGAGTTTGTTGGAGAAGGGGAAAGGTAGCATTACTATTTGACATGGTCAGACCTGTATTTCCAGAAATCACTTTCTGGAGCTGTATGAAGGACAGAGTTGGGGGAGGAAACACTGGAGGCAGGAGAGACCAATTAAGAGGCTATTGCAGTCTGCTAGCTGAGAACTGATGAGCACCTGAACTCTGATGGTGGTGGTGGTGGTGGTGGTGGTGGTGATCATATGAGTGGAGAGAATGGAACAGATAGAGATGATATGGAGGGAGAAATGATAAGATTTGTCAGCTGATTGTAAAAATTTTGTCTGAATTGTGTATGTTGTAAAGCTGGAGCAAGAACTATCACTAGGCACATGATGAATTAGATCAGCAGTCTTCAAATATCCCCTTTGCCTCCCAACATACACACGTTTCATTAAAAAATTTGAATGCACACTCTTTCGTATGCACCAAGGCTCAGCTACAGTGCCACCTTCTAGATAAAGCCTTTCTCATTCTCCCACTATTAATCTCTCCCCGTGTGTGTGTGTATCTATCTTATATCTATTTTGTACAGGCTTATATATGGACATATATTCTTGCCTCTAGACTATAGCCTCCTCAAGAACAGAGGTCTCTTTTTTCTTTGTATTTCTAGAATCTAGAACAATGCCTGCCAAGTAGTAGTCATATGTTATTGATGACTACTTTCCACCAGGCCACTGTTCCCAATTTTTCAGTTGCTGCCCCTGTCCTACCACTGGAAAGAAGCTAGGAGAAAGAGAATTAGTGATCTACCCTGATGGGTTCCATGTGCTACACTGCCTTCATTATCCCTACCTCTCATAAATGCTGCCACCCTGGTCCCTGACCCTGTAATAAAGGCCTGAACAGGCTGTAACTTCTACTGACCTGCCCCCCCACCCCCTCCCGCCCAAGTCTGTCTTGATGTCCTTTTCCAGAGGCCCTTCATTTAGCCTATATGTGTACTCATTGCCATAGCCTTTGCTACATCCCACTCCTTGGAGGGAGGTAGAAAGACAGAAAATCTAGTAACTCTCCTCTTGTATCAGTAGCCACCCAAATAGAGTAGCTTTGGTCAGAAACTCTCTGTCTGGGAGTGAGGAGACCTTAGAGCCTTATTTTCTTCAAAAACGCCTATCAACCATCTTATATAGCCTTTGGGGGCCATGGCTCCCACTTTTGGAGACTGCTTCTCTAGATAAGGAACCATTCTGTTGTCCTACTGTCTTTTAGCTGACCCTCAGGAAGACCAAATTGATAGCATAAGTCGTTAGTGTATATGCTACCCATCCTTGCTTTCTCATCCTATGCCAGTGTAGTCCATATGTGCCTGGAAATCTCCTTAGGAAGGCTGCCACCCAAGGTTCTGGGAGCTTTCTTCTTAATCTCCTGTCATTCATTACCTGGATCCCAATGAAGCACACATGTTTTCTTGCCACAAGCCAACTCACCTTCTTTTCCAGTCCAGCACTGCTCTGATAACATACTTAAAGCAGCTTCTCATGTGTATTCTTAGTTTGTAGTGCATCGCATGTACCTCTCCATTACCTTTTGAGTGACCCTCGACTTCAGTTTATTTGGAGGTTGTGGTGTTCCATGATTTGCCATAAAGTGTCTTGAGAAGAATATCATTAAAAAAATAAGTTTTTGACAACATTAAACTTAACCATCATGTTGACAATACCAACCCTAGCATCTGTCTGGAGGAAGGGATGCACTTGTTTACCTCTCTTTGACTGGCTAGTACAAACCCACCATTTGGTACTACATGTCAGGAGCTCATGAAGCTCCACATGGCATCATTGTTTCCTGGCAGTTCCCAGCTTCTTTGCATTCCTAAAACAGTGCAGAGGCATGAAGAGAGGGTTGAAGTAACCTTTACTCAGTAGGGTAGGGTGGGTAAAAGGAATGGTGGGTTATTGAGAGACATTGTTGCCCAGCCCAGACCTAACCTGCCATAACCCAACAGTTTTTGCAAGTGGAAATCCACCTTCTGTCATCTATGGCCTAGATACAAACCACCCTGGCCAAGTGAGGAACTCTTCTGTTCTATGAAGAATCTCATTCTACAGCTCGAGTAGCCTCCTATAAAATTATTTGGTGCCAAGGTGTGGAGAGGCACTGAAATGATTAAACAATACTTTGCTTTTATATGACATCCCCAGTTGGTTCAGTTTGAACAGCACACCTATGATTGAAATGCAACATATGCCTGCAGGGCCAATATCCTAATAAAATTCACCGTATAGTGAAGAAGTCTTCTTTTCCGCTGGCAGCTTCTGTCTTATGATGGGAATGGATTTTAAAAGTGGGTCTTTGTAAAATCAGAACTTGCAAAAAAAAAACTATCTCTGATTATGTAAAAAGGGGAAAATGCTGAGGGGAAGTGAAAACTTTGCCAGTGAGAAGGTAATACTTTGAAAACAGGAGAACTGTTTCCCAGCTATTTAAGTTTCCTGCATGGAATGTCTAGCATTCTGTTATCACCGTTTCATTGACAGCCTCTCAGGACATGCATCTCAGCATGCCTCACCCATATATTTTTGCCCAGGTGTCAAAAATAGGCAGGCGATGGGGTAAGTGTGAAAGCTGTTGAGGGAACAAGGCAGTAGATTCCAAATGAAGGAGAATAGATTGTGAGTTTTAGAGGTTACTTGGAGTCTTGGCTAAATCATGTCTTAGAATGGAATTAAGTTGAATTGGCATGTGATGATTGGTTTCTTTAAAGCCCAAATAAGTAATTTGATTACTTTGTTGGTAATATTAAAGATTGTGTTGATTTAGTTTAAAAGGTTAGGATAAAAATTGGCACACTAGTTGAAAAAGAAACATGAAGGATCACAAAGAAGTATGCAAAATATCAAAGAAATGAATAAGTGAAAAAGATGGGTTGATCCCTTGGCAAGGGTGAGGGATAATCAACAGACCTGGGTGCTCCATTGATATCTTACTGATGTCAAGAGAGTGAGGAAGGGCTCTAGCAGTTTGGTTGGACTTGATATGGTGAACTTATGGATAAATGGGTTACAATTCCATTCAACAAGTAATTTTTAAATGCCTACTACATTGTTAGTTTTGTACCTAGCTAGAGATAACATAGAGAAAAATAAAGCAGTCCCTGCCCACAAAGAGCTTATATTCTATGGAAGGGAAACAAATACACAGATAAATATATGTAAAACATATAGGGAGAAAATGCCTATATTTTTGGTAGGCGAGAGCATTAACAAGTGGAGTGATCAGAAAAAATACTCTCTCCAATGATGTGATCTATATCATTGGAAAGAATATTCATATACATATGATCAAAGTTCCATTTCAGTATCTGTAGCTATATAGACTCAAGCAGAAACTCACATAGACACATTCTTTGCCCTTATGTCTACAGGTAGAAAAAAAGGGAAGAAATGTATTTTTGACCTGTTGTTTACAGCTTGGTATTACCTATTTATTAATCTCAAGTTTCATTATTTGATGAGTCAATTTCTGTGTTAAACATTATCTTTAAGGGACTAATACTTCAAAGTTTCATAGATTCAGGAAGGCTACATGGAGAGAGTGATGGAGACAAATTGCTGCACCCAGAGTCAGAACTAAGTTCAAATCCTGCTTCTTGTCCTGTGGGATCGAATCAGGAGCAAGTCCTTTCACCTCTCTGAGCCTCAGTTTCCTTCTTTGAAAAATGGGGATAAGCCTACCCACAGTCCCTATTTCATGGGGTAGTTTTGAAACTCAAGAGAGAAGGTATAAGAAGTCTTTGTAAATGTCAGTTGTCATCATTAATATTTTTGTTGTTTTCCTGTGGACCTCGCCTCTACCAACAAAGACTGCAGCTCTTCTAAGTGATGCACCTCCAGTGTTAGCAGGGCTGGTCCTTGAAGGCATACAGTCTGCTGCTGGGCCCTACCTTGAAACCTTTCCAACTTGGTAGGATTTGCTAAGGCTTGTGTTCTGTGGGTCATAGCTTTCCTTCACATGAAGATGAGGTATTCAGAGAGGACTTGAGTGAAGGAAAAGGAATAAGTAGATTTTTAAAACCTACATTTAACTTAGTTCTATGACTGTTTCCTTACCACGTAACTATGAGGCCGTGGAAATGACATAGGCATGTAGACAAACATGCCTGAACTTTACACAAACAGCCAATTAGATGTGTATATTTTATTTTGGCCTGAAGAAAAACATTTGGAAATGTAGATGTGTATCCATTTACAGAAAATCTACCAGGCTATTGCGTACTTCTGACATATTTCTGTCTTGTGCACTTCCTGTCTTAAAATACAAAAATAAAGGATACACAGACCAAATCCTTGCAAATCAGAGGCTATTCAGACTAAGGAGCTGAGCTAAAGGCACATGGTTTTCTGATGATGACGATGGCCACATCTAGGGTGAATGAATCATCCTAACCTGGCAAATAAGTCTCTTCAATTTTAACAAAATGATTCATTCAGGAAAGGCAGTCAATGTAATAAGGTTAAGGCACAAATATTCTGACTTAAAGGTCTCAAAGCTATGTAATGTTATTCTTCTTTGAAAAAGTGACATTCCCATAGTTTTGGTAAATTGCTAGATGATGAGGGAAGGATAAAATTAAATTTTATCCACTATTTTAAGGTAACCATTTAAATTTAGATGTATCCACAATAGCACTTGAAAGAAGAAATAAATGTGACACCCAGGTTCAGGCAATTAATACGTATAAGAAACTAAATATAATCCCACAGTATTAATATTATATTTTTCCAAGCTTCCAACACTCAACCTGGGTAGGAATGATACATTATTCCTAATGTGAAAAGGTGGAAAAATGTGGATTAAATGATAATTCAGTTAGATGGATTTGAAAATGACTGAATAGCCAGACTCAAGAAATGTTTAATGGTTCACTGTCAAACTGGCAGGAGGTCAGTTTGGAATTCCCCAGGGATCTGTGTTTAGTCCTGCCCTGTTTAACATTTTTGTCAATGCCTTAGTTGAAGGCATAGGTGATATGCTTATTAAATTTGCATATAACTCAAAGCTGGGAGGGATAGCAAAAGCCCTGGGATGAGGATCCAAAATCCTCACAAGCTGGAGCCTTGGAAAGAATTTAATGTATACATGGACAGGCTGCCATCAAATGTCTGAATTGAATAAGATGAAATTCAGTTAGGTTGAATGTAAAGTCCTACAAATGTCTTTACAAAAAAATTTCATCTTCAGCAGGATTAAATGAGGCAAGCATGGTTAGACAATGATTGCTCTGGAAAAGAGAGGGGTGGGGTGGAGAGAAAGAAGTTTAATGGACTGCACAAAAAGCAAATGCCTTTGTGGGGTGCATTGAGAGAGGTCCAGCTTACATGAATAAGGAGATGGTGCAGTGGATTGAGTGCTGGGCCTGGAGTCAGGAAGACACATTCTTGAGTTCAAATTTGGCCTCTGACACTTACTAGCCATGTGACCCTGGCCAAGTCAATTAACCCTGTTTACCTTTGTTTTCTCATCTGTAAAATGAGCTGGAGAAGAAATGACAAACCACTCCAGTATCTTTGCCAAGAAAATTCTAAATGGGGTCATGAAGAGTTAGATGCAATTGAAAGCAATGGAACACCACCACCACCTGTGTAGTCTGTGTGGGTCAGCCATTATCTGGAGTGTTGGGTTGAGTTATAGGTGCTTGTGTCCTATAAAGATAAGTTGAAGGGACTGGATATATTTCTCCTGGAGAAGAATACCCTTGGGAGGACATGATCATTACTGTGTTCAAGTATTTGAAGTGCTATCATGTGGAAAAGGGATTAAACTTGTTCTTTATGGCCTCAGAGGCTGGAACCAATAATAGTGACTACAAGCTACAAAGAGGAAAATTTAGGCTTGAGCTCATCAGGAAAAGCTTCCTAACAATTAGGTTATCCTTTGTGTCGTGGGCTGTTCTCAAAAACCACTCCTTAGGGTCTTGGAGCCTGAGGTTGTATGATCACTTTTAGGATAGTATATAGTTTTTGTTATTGTTCAGTCACGTTCAACTCTTCATGATTCCATTGGGGGTTTTCTTGGCAAAGATACTGCAGTGGTTTGCCTTCCATTTGCTTCTCCAGCTCATTTTACAGATGAGGAAGCTGAGGCAAAGAGTAAGTGTCTGAGACTGGATTTGTACTTGGGTCTTATTCCAGACTCATCACTCTATCTACTTTGCCACCTGGCTGCCTGAAGTCTTTTGTTTGAAGTTGTACTTTCATCCTTAAAGTCTTTCTTCTGTACGTTTGACTTGCCCCCATGTCAGCTTTCCACATAGCAGTTTCTTGGGGATTGTGCTGTCATTCACCCTCCTTGAGTACAGTTCTCAGTGGAGTCCTGGTACAATAAGCATCACTCTTCAATTGCTTATATTCCAGGACCTTGTTGCTCAAGAATGATATCTTGACAAGTTCAAATCCCAGAGCCTTAGAGAAAATTGCTCAGTACCAATCATCTCTAAAACTTTTTTCCCATTTAGATATAAAGTCTGATGCCTCTCTGATGACAGTGACATCTGCTGTCACTTGAGAACTTTAGTTTTATATTTTTTCTTCTAAAATAGTCTCACAAGCCAATATTGGGTAAGAAATACATAACAGCCTGGTAGCCTTTTTTAGCATTGAATAAAAATTCATTTCTACAAAACAAAAAATCCTGAATCTAAGATTTAGGTATTTTTCCACCAGACAGAAGTAGTATGCCCTAGTAGGGTAACTGAGCTGTAAAGCATAAATTATGTTTGATTGAAGCAGATATAAGTGTATTACTCTTCTTTCTTTGTTAGAAAATAAATGACTGTTAAAATAGTGGCTCATAAACAACATTAACCAGCTTGACAAAATCTCTTTCAGAATGATTTTTTAAAAAAGAACTATCTGGCTACACAGGAATTAGAACTGGAGGATATAAACAGATAGATTGAGCATTTATTAAGTGCTCACTACGTACCAGGCCCTGTGGTAACCACAAATAATAAGGCAGTCCTTGCCCTCAAGGACTTAGATTCTAATGGGGGACACATAGTAGGTGAGCTTGAAGGGGGACGAGGAAGTGGCAGGTGAACTAAGACAGATGTCTTGGTCTGGGTAAGTAAGGCAAAGCCTTGTCAGAACCCAGGGTGGTTGCAGGGATGAAGACCAAGGTTTAAGTGAGGAAGGAATCTCAGTGAAGAAGAGATGATGGCCTGAGTGGAGATGACTGAAAAAGAGACCTTGGAGATCATCTGGTCCAATGTATACAATTTATAGGGGAGAAAAATGAACGTTCACAGAGGTTAATTGACTTGTCAAAGGTCAAGCAACTAGTAAATAGAGCTGCCATTGACTACATCTAGTAAGTGGCATTTTTAGGCACCAGTTTGGAATCTTTTCCATTTTTTTGAGCCTTTCCTTTCTAAATTCACTCTGAACACATTCATTCATTGAGCACATTTACTGAGTACCTACTTTAGGCAGGCACTGGCAATCTTTAATTTGGGAGCAAAAGTGCTTTTTGGTGACTTATCCTCAACCCTCAGGTTATGTTCAGTATTAAAAAACCCTGGGAATGCTCATGACTTAACTGCTGATTATAAAGTCTCACTGGCTTGTCTATGTTGAATATATTTAACGTGGAGAAAGATCCTTAGGAGACTAATATTACTAGTACAATGACTACTAGTAGTAATACTCTTTCTCCTCCTACTAGTACCCCTATTAGTACTACTACTACCTAGCATTTAAATAGCATTTTAAGGGTTGCAAAGCACCTCACAAATAGTATCATATTTTATCCTTACAGCAACCCTGGGAGGTAGATGCCACAATTCTCTCCATTTTACAGGTGAGGAAGCTGAGGCTGAGAGATGTTAGTTGACTTGCCCAGGTCACAAAACTACTGAATGGTGGTATTCCAACTTGGTTCTTCCAGACTCCAAATTCAGCACTCTTACCCACTGCACCACCTCACTGCCTACAATGAATGACATAAGACATTGTCTTTGATTTTCCTTTGTTCAACCTTTTCATTAATGACTTAGATGAATGTCTATGTGCCTGTATCAAATATGAAGCTGATACAAAGCTGGGAAAGAGCTATGAAGTTAGATGACAAGATCAGAAGTTAAAAATATCTTGATAAGTTGTAATGACATTTAACTGTGGATAAATATAAAAATCTCAGATTTAAATTTTTAAAAACCAATGGCAGAAGTCCAAAATGAGAGAGACCTTACTTGGTAACATGTGATAAAACAAAACATGGAAGATTTAGTTTAATAGAAATTCAATATGACCCAGATAATTACGAACTCTGTGATACTGGATAAGTAACTTAACTTTTTTCTGCCTCAGTTTCTCCATTTGTTAAAAATAGATAATAGTACCTACCTCCCAGGGTTGTTGTAAGGATGAAAATGAGATCATATTTGTAAAGTGCTTTGCAAACTTTATACAGTGATGTAAATGGTAGTTGTTATTACTATAACTATGATACAATACCATGATGTTGCTGTCCTCAAAAAATAATAACTTTTAATCTCCATTCATAAAACTACAGTGTTCAGATTAGAGCAGAGAGTATGCTGAATTGTTCACTAATCATCTACTTGGAGCGCCATGTTTGGTTTGGGGATGTAAGATTTTCAGGACACAACAAACCAGTGTCTAGAGGAATAAGACCAGATAGAAAGTCCTCTAGATAATAAACCCATATGTGAATGGTTAGAGGATCTGAGGCTGTTTAGTCTGAATGACTCTTAAAGGGGTTAACGTGTGGAAAAAGGAATGAACTTACACTGTTGTTGTTGGGGGGTTTTTCCCCAGGGACCAAAATTAGTTATCAGTGGTTGGAAATTATGTAGAAGCAGATGTTAGCTCCATAGAACAAAGAATATAGCAACTAGAGCTGCTCACAGTGAAATGGGCTACCTTGAAAAGTATGGAGCTTCTGCTGCTACTGGCAATATTACAGCACAACCTGGGGAACTATTAGTCAGGAAGCTTATAAGAAAAAATGTCCGGTTTTTATGTGAAGATCAAACGAGGTAATTTCTAATTTCCCTTTCTACTCTAAAATTCTGTTTTTCTGATGCTGTGATTTTATTCATCCTGCTTAAACTCTTCAGTCTTAAAATTTTTAGTATTTCAACATAACTGCTTTTAGAATTTCTCCTTTATAAAATTCTGCCCACACAGAAAATGTTAAATTACAAAAAAAACAACAACAACCCTTCACCACTCAGTCAGGTATGCCAGGGATTTTGCCACTGAAAGTACAATTCCTCTGACTCTTTCCCCAGTAAAAGATATTTTTCTAAATATCCTGGCCTCCCCTTTCACTTCTCAAAGTGTAGGTACTTCTGGGTAAATTTACATGCAGTAATTGGAGTTATTGTACCAAGAGAGCTAACTACCCTTAATCTTGGCTCCAAAATTCACAAGCTAATTTAGAGCAGAATAATTTTCTTGAAGTCCCAGTTTCCTTTACATGATAATATTTTGTAAATTTTTAAAAACTGAGATTTGAAGTGACTTCACTAGATTATATCTTCCAGATCTTGTAAAAACTTATCAGTTTCTTTCATTCAATTTTCAGGTAATTTTAACAGATTTACTGAGCATTTACTGGACATTGTAACATCAAGATGAATGTTTAACAGGAGGAATAGCGCACAAAGGGATGGCTAGGTGGTGCAACAGTTAGAGTCCCAGGGCTGGAGTCAGGAAGACTCATCTTCCTTGAGTTCAAATTTGACTTCAGACACTTACTTGATATGTGACCTTGGGCAAGTCACTTAACCCTGTTGGCCACAGTATCCTCATCTGTAAAATGAGCCAGAGAAGACAATGCAAAACACTCCAGTATCTTTGCCAAGAAAACCCCAGTTGGTATCACAAAGAATTGGACATGACTAAAGACTAAACACTATGCAAAACAAGTAGAAAACATATTCCTTCTGAGAACTCAAAGTAGAATTGAGAAGATGAATAAAATATTTAGAAAATAACTGCAGAGCAACCAGTATGAACACATGCTATCAACTTCTAAACCTATGTAGGAAATTCCTCACAGGGCTTCTTAAGAGCTTGTTTTTATTAACATTTGGATAATTAGATTTCAGTGTAATTGCTTTCCTTTATGCTCCTATATATTTTCTTCTGATCTTTTTCAGAAGGACTCCATAGATTTCCCCAGACTCTCCAAGAAGTTCATGACACAAAAATGATTAAGAAGCTCTGCCTCTGGCATTCTTGAATTGGGTCAGTTAACGTGCTTTCGCAGACTTCCAGGAATGGGAGCTTATTACCACCACCACCACCACCACCACCACCACCCCCCACTACCCCAAGACAGCCTATTCCACTTTTGTAAAGCTCTAATATAATTAATCTGTAAGATCAATCAGTAAACATTGACTGAGCACCTACAGTCTGTCAGGCTGTGTGCTAAGCACTGAGGATACAAAAAGAGACAAAAGACGAGGAGTTTACAACTTAATAATTTAGAGATTGAAGAGACCTTGGAGACCATGTAGTCCAACCCATTAATTTTACTAATGAAACTGAGGCCCAGAGAGGCAGGAACCCAGATCCTCTGATTGCAACCTCACTGATTTTTGTACTATTCCATCTTGCCTCTGATTCTTCATTCTTCATGTTGAGCTGAAGAGAATTGGTACACAGGAATGGCATATAGTGAGAGCTTAATAAATCTTTCTTGACTGATTAAGAAGTCATGTGTAGGAATTGGCCAGTTTTCTTTTGTTAATTAGAGTTTCACATGTTTGTTGCCTAGGTAGCAAAATTCATTGGCATACTTCAGACTCCATGTTGCCAATGAAAACCTTGGGCTTTGTATTATTTCCCTGACCATAAATTCCATTGTTGTGGTATTCAAGTCCTAGCATTTTAGAGCTGATGTTAAGTTCTTCCTATTTCTAGTTATAAAGCTAGACGACATTCAGTTTGGTTCTGTATGGCCTAAGAAAAAACACCAATTAAACTAACTACAGTTCAGCAGGTAGACAGTGCAGTAGGTAGAGCACTGGGCCTGGAGTTGGAGATCTGAGTTCAAAACCAGCCTCAGATACTTACTAGCAGTGTAACCCTGGACAAGTCACTTAACCCTGTTTGCTTCAGTTTTCTTATCTATAAAATGAGCTGGAGAAGGAAAGGTAAACCACTCCAAGATGTTTGCCAGGAAACCCCAAATGGAGCCACAAAGAGTTGGACATGACTGAAAGAACTCAGCAACTACTACAGTTCAGCCAGTGAAGAGAGCTCTGGACTCAGTCAGGAAGACCACAGTTCAAATCCTGCCTCAGACATTTATTACCTGTGTGACCCAGCAAGTCACTTAACTATGTCTGCCTCAATTTCCTCATCAGCACTTAACTCCCAGGAATATTGCAAGGATCAAATGAAATAACATTTATAAAGCACTTTGCAAACCTTGAAGTGCTATTTAAATGTGAACTATTATTCACGTAACATTTCCTAGATACTAATTACTTTAAATAGAACACTTAAATCTTCTAAATATGCTCAGCAGTAGGATGTGAGTGGGAGCATTTTTTTTTTCTGTTGAGAATTACAAACCCACCCCCAAAAAAGTTATAAGCCATAGTAATCCATAGGCATTAGGAGATAGGAGAGCACTTCAGAATTAACTGAGGCCAAAAAAGGCCAAGTGACTTCCTTACAGCCACACTACTCATCAGTAACAGAGCCAGAATTTAAATCCAGCCTGGTTCAGTCAAAGGCACAATGGATTCAGAATACAGAGAACTTATATTCAGATTTGACTTCTGCTCCCAACCTGTGTACCTAGGCACATCTCAGGGCCTGCGTTTATCCATCTGTGACTGTGGAGTCAGAAGACCCAAGTTTACATCCCAGCTCTGATAAATAACCACCTGGGTGACCTGTGACCTTGCCCAGTCACACTCTGTTCCTCCTGTAAAATGAGGGGGTTGAACTAAATGTTCAGACTTCATATCTAGGTTCCTATAACGATGTGACTCAACATCCAGGGTTCATTCCCCATATATCACACCAATCTTGTGTTGCTATTGCTAAGTGAAATGTTTACCTTTCTCGTTTATATTTTTTTTAAATTAACAAACGTTTATTTTCTCTACCTCCATCTCATCCCCATTAAAAAAGGAAGAAAGAAAAAAGAATCTTTGTAAGAGATGTAGTGCATGCCTGTAATCCCTGCTGCCTGGGAAACCAAGGCTGGCAGATGTCTTGAGGTGTGGCAGGCTAAGGTAATCATACTGAATTTGGCATTAATAGGGTGAGCCCCTAGGCTTCCCAAAAAGGGAGGGAGTGGGATCTGCCTGGTGAGTAGCCTGTGCCCTTCCAGTGTGGCCAAGAGAGGGAAATCCAGTCTTAAAGGGGAGTGTGTGTGTGTGTGTGTGTGTGTGTTCAAACAAAACAAATTCCTCCAATGACAGTATAAAAAAAGTTATCTTATTCTGCCTCTTGTATCTGTCATTTCTCTGTTTAGACAGTGGTCAGCATGTTTCATGACTGGTTCTCTGGATTGTTCTAAAAGTGTTCAGTAGGACTATAGCAAAGAAACAATTTCATAATACAACAAAAGAAAAAATAAATACTTTAGTTTATCAATATTTTGAAAAAATGAGATTTTATCATTAGGCAGTTTCTCTACCACTAATATTATTTTTCTTCATGAATTACTGTGACTGAAAAACAATTGATTACTTGGTAATAATTCTGGGGGGTGATTGGCATCTCCTACCCTAGCTTGTTCTGACCTTTAAACAGCAGATACAGAGTCTGTTAAGGGTGATACTGGAAATCCTGACAGTTCAATGGGCCCTAGGCCAGATTGGTTATCACTCTTGTACACATTAACCTGTCACTGGAACAGGTAGGCCAGATCTATTTTATGATCAATCCAAGAGGGGGAGGGGGAAAGAGGAGAACAGATAAAGAAAGAGAGCAGAGAAAAAGGGATAATGGAAAGGGGAGGGATAGAAGAGTTCCACTGAGGGTGAGACATGAAATACTTGTTGCAACTAAAATGAATTCTTGTCGTAGCTTGCTTTCACTTGGACTGTGGTGACTCAGAATTATTACTCATAGGTATTGTTGCCCTTTGAAATTGAGATTCGCTGTCCTACTGCTTGAGGGGAGCTAAGAGGTCCCAGGGATAGAGTGCCAAGCCTGGGGTCAGGAAGACCCAAGTTCAAATTCAGCTTCACTAGCTAGGCAAGTCACATAGAGCTGTTTGCCTCAGTGTCCTTATCTTTAAAATGAGCTGCAGAAGGAAATGGTAAATCACGAGAAAACCCAAGTGAAGTCACAAAGAGTTAGTCATCGCAGAAATGGCTTAATAACCACAAGGAATCCTGTAGCTTAGACTTCTTGGGAAATTCAGGGCTTTTTCTTTTCTTGTTTTTCACACTCCAAATCTGTAGAAGGCAGCAGGTGCTATGGGTAGAGCTTGAAAACATGGAGTCAGAAAGACCTCAGTTCAAATCCTCTGAAACTTATTCTCTGTGTGACCCTGGGCAAGCCACTTAATCTCTGTTTCCTCAGCTATAAAATAGGAATAATAGCACCCACCTTCCAGCAGCTGGGAGGATTATATGAGATAATCTATGTGAAGTGTTCTGCAATCCTCATAGGGAATCGCTGTATGGATACTTATTGTTGTTATTGAAAATAAATATAACTTATTGGATTCTACAGATTTTACACTAGTGCAAAGAAAACTTGGGTTTTCAAAATTTATTTAGCAAAGGTAGATGTGTCTGCCAGTTTAGCATCAGTTCTTGGAAGTATCTTGACCTAGAAAAACCTCTTATATTTCTATACTTGGTCCATTTACTCTCTATGATCCAGTGACACTGGCTTTTTTGTTCTGTAGCACAACACTCCAACTCATGACTCCATGCGTTTCCCCCTTGCCAAGAATGTTCTCCCTCCTTATTTCCATATCCTGACTTCCCTGGATTCCTTCAAGTTTCAACTTGTTGTTCAGTTGTGTCCGACTCTTCATGACCCTGTGGATCATACTGTCCATGGGGTTTTCTTGGCAAAGATCCTGGAGTATTTTGCCATTTCTTTCTCCAGTGGAGAAGGGTCACATAGCTAGTAAGTGTCTGAAGCTGGATTTGAACTTAGGTCTTGCTGACTTTAGATCCAGCACTGTAGTCACAGACTCACTTAGCTGCCCCCCAAATCTCACCTACGAGAAACTTTTCCTAGTCCCTCCTTAATATCAGTGCCTTCTCTGTGTTGATCATTTCCAACTTGGGAAATTCCTATGAATAGGATATATGAATATGATCTATATATCTCACATGCCCCTTACAGGGTACAGCTATCGTCCTGTTTATAGCTTGTTTTTTCAGTTGTATGTTGTCTCCTCTATTAGACAGTAAGCTCCCTGAAAGCAGAGATAGTCTTTAATCTTTATTTATATCCCTATTGCTTAGCACAGTATGTGGCACACAGTACATACTTAATGTATGTTTATTGACTATGTGAGATCTGAGTAGGGAAAGGGTTATCATCTACCTGGGAGGTTTGTGGAAGTTTTTTGAAGGAGGTGACATTTGAGTTGGATTACAAAGGATAACGAGGAATCCAAAAGTCAAAGGATGAGAGAGAATGAGAGAGAATTCCAGGCCTAGGAAATAGGACCCAGAAGGACCTTGACTAAGGAACTCAGAGGGTTTTTAGTAGAGGAATGATACGATAAGATCTAGTATAAGAATTTTTTAAAATTGTCATCCAGCCTTCTAGTTTTCCCCAAATTAAATGTCCTTTTTAAAGTTCTCTTGAGGCCTAATGCATAGACCATTCATTGTGTATAATATAGGCATTCCTCTGTGCTAGCTATTAGCAAAATTAAGTCCTCCGTAAAATCCAGCAAACGTTTGTTCAGCTCCCATATGTTATCCACTGTAGATATGAAGACAAACAAAAAACCATCCTAACCCCCCATGAGCTGGAGGAAACTCCAAGTCTCTATATAGATAAGTAAATACAAAACACATGCAAAGTCATTTTGGAATGGGAGAGGAGAGAGTGCTGACAGCTGGGAGGCTCAGGAAAGGTCTTTTGTAGGAGGTGACCATTGAGCCAAGACCTGAAGAGAGCAAGGGGTTCCCAGAGATGAAGTGAAAAGGCATAAGAAGACAGCTTATACAAAAGCACAGAGGCCCAAGAGAGAATGTCCTGGCAGAACCACAAGAAACCTTGTTTGGCTAGGAAAGATATACCTGATGAGTGATAGTCAATAACCATTTTTAAGCATCTCCTGTGTGCCAGGTACTATCCTTTGTTGTTGTTCAGTTGTTTTCAGTTGTGTTGAAATCTTCTTGACTTTGTATAGAATTTTCTTGGCAAAGATCCTGGAGTGGTTTGCCATTTCCTTCTCCAGCTTATTTTACAGATGAAGAAATGCAGGCAAAAAGGGTTAAGTGACTTGCCCAGGGTCACATAGCTTGTAAGAGTCTGAGACCATATTTGAATTCAAGTCTTCTTGACTCTAGACCTCCACACTCTGTCCATTGCATCATCTTGCAGTCTTTAGGTAGTGCTGTGCTAACCATGGGATAATGTTAAATAGAATGAAATCAATAATTAATAATTTATGTAAATATCTCTGTAATATGAAAATCTAAAGAGATAAGTTGAGGCCATATCATTCAGGGCTTTACATGTCAGAAGACTTTGAGATTTATCCTAGAGGCAGGTGCTAGGGTGGCTGTGCTGTGAGTGGAGAGAAAGCCAATGCCAGAGAGGAAAAATAAGACATATTCCTGTCCTCGAGGATGCTGCAGTCAAGCCTTTGGCTGTGTTCTGAATAGAATAGCAACCCCAGTGGGATTAAAATAGGGTCAGTGATTCCTGTAATGTTAAAGATTTCCCTGTCTTCAGGCGGAGGAGAATGGTGATTGCAGAAATATTTTGGGGGAAACTTTTGTTAGTCATGATCTGTCCCCTAATCACTCAAACCCAATTCAATTCAAACCCTATCATGAAGTCAAAACTGGTTAGAAAAAAGAGGTTAGAATGTAAGTTTTCAACTGTGATAAAGATTTCATTGTGTGTAGAAATTCATGTAAGCTCCACAAGTTGTTTTTCTAACTAGCTAAAAATTGATTTTAATTTGGGGAGCAGAGTATAAGAAACCTAAAACAGAGAAGAAGAAAGAAAGAAATGAGCCCCAAATATAAGTGATTAGTCATGGAAACAGTGCTATCTTAGATATTCAGATAATTTTTAGAAATGATAATGGTGTCAGGCTTCCTTTTGCTGCTCTAGAATCTATAATTTGCATTATTTTTAGGATCTTGCTATTTAAAGAAACAGCTCATTTAAAAGTTGGCAACATGGTTATGGTAGAGTTTATTTCTGTCACTGTGTAACTTGAAATGAAAACAAATGCTGCATATGATGGGAGACTTGGAATTTTTTTCTTTAAAGAATCTGTTGCTTTTCCCAGAAAGGTTTGTGCGATAAACAGAATGACACACACTTTTATTTTTCCCAAACTCAGTGTCAAAACTCACAAGAACAACATATCATGGTACAGAGAATTTACCCAAAGGTGACATTATCAGGATTGAATCCCCACAGTGTAATCAGAATGAATAGGTGAACATGCTGATGGAATTCAGAGAAAGGATTTCCGGGAATTAGGTTATATATAGTCTTTTTGTAGTGCCTGAATGAATGATTGGTTATAGAATATTACTCTACTTAAATTTACATTCTTTGGGGGCTCTGGGCAAATCTTGCATTCTTTTTAGAATAGAACTGAAAAGTAAGACAGTCAATGGCTACAATTTTAACCAGACTCTTTCAAAGAGGACTTGGGAAACTTTTTCTTCATTTAAATATGTAGCTTCGGTCTGTACCATTCAGTCTTTTGGTGTAAGCTGACTTTGCTTCAGTTATTAGACATGAATGAGTACAGTTGTGTGGGGGTAACTGGTGAATTTCAAAGCCAAATCTTGTTTTCTTTTTTCATTTGGATTTTCTGTTCACCTTCAAACAGGAGTATCAACTGAGTATGTATATTCAAGCAGGAATCCAAAATGTTGGAGTCTGTATAATTTTAAAAATTCATTACCCTTTTTTTATTCTCAACACAAAGAAAGCACCCTGATGCTGAGAATCTTTTTTTCCCCGTTCATATATTTTGAAGTATATGGATCACTTTTGGAAAAAAAATATGTATGTGTGTGTGTGTATGTGCATATATATATATATATATACATATACATATATATGTGTGTATGTATGTGTATATATATATATATATATATAAAACCAGTGTTGGTGTAGTGATTAGAAGACGGGGAAATCAGGAGAAGTCCTAGCTGTAACATGTGTCCATGGATGAGATACTTTGGATTGTTATTCCTCAGCTGTAAAAAGAGAAGTTTGGATTAGATGATGAATTTCCAAGACCCCTCTGGAGCTCTAAAAACATTTTGATTTTATGATACTTAGATGGAGACTTTGGTGTAAAATATGAATATCACTATCTCTTTTTTTTAATCTTAAGGTCTACATGGATGTATGAACTCATCTAAATAGGACTCTGGCCCCTACTTCATAGAATCCTACAGCCAAGTTTTCTCTCTCAGAATAGTCCAGAGAGTTTAGGTCAGAGATTTGCTGGCTGAGTTGAATTCAAGTAGGATGGAAAGGGGCTCTCTTTTCTGCCACTCTATCCTTTTCTCTTCTCTTCCTCTTCTACAAAATGAACATAAAATTTAGACCGTCTCCCTGGATGAGATTTAAATAAAGGCCGTATGATCACTTTGGAGGCATCCTCCACAGAGGATCATTTTTCAGGTATAGGTTGAACTAGATGGCTTCAGAGCCATCTTCTAACTGAAGGTCAGTGGAAGTAATTTGTTACAAAGCTTTCTATAAGTTTGATTTTGGCAGTGGGGATGTGGATGACCCTGGTTTCTCAAAGGCTATACAAGTGGAACACAAACTCTGGCTGGTCTTATAAAGCAAGAAAGGCCTCCAGTTCAGTCATAGTCATAAACTGTCTTTTGTCCAAGGAACACCTTTACCCTTGCTCAGTTTAGAGAGATTTATTGCTAGAAAGTCGGCCCTCAGTTGAAAAATATTTTACTCATGCTTACAAAAACTGTCTATTGTATTGATGAAAGACACTGAAGAAATCACAGATTTCTGAAGTATAATTGTTTTTGGTATTAATAGAACATGCAAGTTTATCTTTATTCCAAGGCCCTGAGACTTCACTCATGTGGGTACTCTATCCACCAATGCGGATGATAACCCATCCATACTTCATTAAATAGTCATCATGATTTGCTGTGGTAGAGAAATTCAGCTTTGCATAGTAGCCAACAATTTGGTGCTAAGTTTCTCCAGATTTAACTAGGAAAGACTTCAAAGAATATGCACATAGTATCATAACCTTGAAGAACAACCCAGGGAAAACTCCATTCTACGATGAAGTATAGGAATTTAGTAGAGATATTTTAGAATATTTCTGTAAAATAGTTTATAGGATAATGGATTTAGAGTTAGAAGGCACCTTAGAGATCATCTCCTTTTTATTTAACATCTTGAGTTTCAGTTTTATGCAATGAGAAGGTTGGACCACATACCCTCCAAGGTTGCTTCCAACTCTAGACCTGTGATCTCAAGTTTGCTGGTGTAAATATAGCATGCTTATTTTTTTAAAAAGGTGAATTTAAATGTGTAGACTTGGAATTTTAAAAGAAAATAATAAAATGTTATATAACCCCAGCTCATAGTACAGCCTCAGGATTTTTCAGTAGACACTAATTTAGTGACTTATGGGCATTTGAACAAGCAGAGTCAGTGTTCTGGTAATTGCAACAATTCTGAAACATAATTGTATGTCATTTTCTTTAGTTTAATGGCGTTGTGAAGAGAGGGGAATGGAACACTGTCCCCCTTGTTCTTTTACAAATACAGCCCTTCCAGTTACCTAAGTAAAGGGTGAACATCAGCGTCTCTAAACTTCGGAGATTAAAAAAAACCTTGAATATGCCAATCATTTTTGAAATAACTTATAATTACTTAATATTTCCCATTTCTGGTAGTCTCTCTCATGAAGATACTAAACATGGTTAAAAAACAAAACTTTGCCTTTCTTTTGATTCTCTTAGTGTCCAAGAGGAGATACTAGAGGTTATTGTTGACTTACCATTTTTAACTATTCTTAGGAAAGGGACTAAAATGATGAAAGAAGTAGCAATAGAGAGAAAAAGCAAGCTATTTTAGACAAAAGACAAAAGCATAGCACAGAGATTTACTTCTGAAAAATGTGCCTTAAGGATTCAAAACAATTGTTTTCTTATGCCACTGTGATATTACATCTTTAACATATGCATAAGTAAATATAAAGGCAATCCATATTTGATGAAATAATCAGCTGATGGATCTTTCCTGCGAAAAATACTGACTTAAAAGGTTTTACTTAACCACTGATCATGCTTAAATTCTCTTGTGTAAATTTCTAAATGCTTTTTAAAATATAGTAAAAAATGGACATGTCATGTCTCTGGATTTATCATAGTTGAAAACAAAATTATAGCCCCTGCTCCACAAAAAAATAAAAACCCAAGAAAACAAATTTACCTGCCATAGGCTACATTCTGATATACTTTCTGCTTATTAATATTATATTTTTATTAAATATGAAAGGCAGCATAATATAGTAGATAGCTGCCCTCAATCAAGAAAATTTGGGGTTCAAGTGTCACCTCTGAAACATAATGGCTGTTCAGTTCTAGCCAATTCACGTGAGTATTCTGGGTACCTCTCAAGAACTCTTAAGTTTCAGAGAAGGTATCAACCTTTATTAGGAGAGGGATTTTCCTTATCTGAAAGTGTATATACCAAAGGAATCACAGGCCTAGGCTCTATCCTTAGCCCCATACTGCAGCTGGGTTGGCCCAGTGGACAGAGCACTGGATCTGGAATCAGGAAAACCTGAGTTCCAGTGTTGCCTTAGACATGTACTACGAACTGTGTGACAAATCCCTTCACTTCTTTCTGCCTCAATTTCCTCAATTGTAAAATGGGGATAATAATAGCACCTATCTCTCAGGGTTGTTGTGAAGTTCGTATAAGAAGGTCATATTTGTAAAGTACTTTGGAAACCTAAAAGTATTATATGAATGTCAGCTATTGTTTTAAGTTTTTTATTACTAGATACTTGGTACAAATATTACAAAATATTTGGCACAAACCAAAGCTTTTATATTCTAGTTTTCTTTTATAAACAAAGCAGACTATTCGAACTAGGGAATAACCATGCTGTTAATTGATAAAGATTATGTCCTTGGGACATATTACATAAATCATATCAATTTTTCTATAATTTTTTTTTTTGAGAGCAAGGGTCCAGGTTCAAATCCTGGAAGGTTTTGCTACTTTATTGTCTGTGTGATAAATCGCTTAAACTACCTGAATCTCAGCTTCCTTTTGTGAATTAGGAGAGTTAGACTAAATAATTTCTAAGATCTTTTCTAGCTATAAATCCAATAATCCCCTGATTTTACAATAATTTATTACTTCTGTTTTTAGACCAGGGATAATTTTGCTCATAGTCAAAGTATACTTTGAAATGCAGTGAAAAATATTTGAAATTTAGTTTGAATGAAGGTAATTCATTTCTTGAAGTTAGGGATAGTGGTAGCAAACCAGAATATCAGACGCTACTCTAGATGAAAGGAGATGAACCATACTATGATGGATTTAGTGAGTCTGAGGATTCCCTAAGGTACATTTAGTCTAGAAGACCCTTGAGAAACTGAATAAGTTCTTGAACTGGCATTTGGGACGTCCTGATCTGAGTGGAGCCTGAGGCCTGGCAGGCTTTGGACTACTACGGTCTTAGTCGGATCTTCAGGGCCATAGTTGGCAAAAGACTAGACCAGCCTTGAAGCCACACTCAGTATCTCCCATTAGAATCTTCCAGAGATATAGATATAAACCTACCTGTGTCTTGAGATTTAGCCTATAAAGGAAATATTTACCTAGGCCATCACTCTAGTATATTTGGCCTGTTGAAGTAGATCTTAGGTCTAGAAAGCACCTCAGACCATGCTGTCTTGTTCTTCATTATCAAGTTACATATTTGACCTTGTTTTCTTTAAGCAAGAGTCAGGATTTGAGGAACGAGCCCAGGAAATGAACAAAGATTGAGTGGTTTAGAGAAGACAAAAGGAGAACAGTAGAAGAGAATAGGAGAAATAAAAATAAATACTAGTAGGAGGGGGACAGCTGGGTGGCATAGTAGGTAGGGTTCCTGGAGTTGGGAAGATCAGAATTCAA
Organism: Notamacropus eugenii; assembly: GCF_028372415.1. Taxonomy (NCBI): domain Eukaryota; kingdom Metazoa; phylum Chordata; class Mammalia; order Diprotodontia; family Macropodidae; genus Notamacropus; species Notamacropus eugenii. Next base: position 202,411,684 of record NC_092876.1, on the reverse strand, counting down.
ATTTGGCCTTAGACATTTACGAGCCGTATGACCCTGGGCAAGTCACTTAAACTCTGTTTGCCTCAGTTTCCTTATCTGTAAAGGGAAGTGGCAAACCATTTCAGGATCTCTGCCAAGAAAATTCCAAATGGGGTCACAAAGAGCTGGACCAAACTGAAATGACTGAACAGCAACAGCCACTAGTAGCAGGGGAAAAAAAAGGAAAATGGACAAAGGAAGAAAAGAATCTTATTAGAGATAATTGTGTAGACATTGTTTTGCTCTTAGACCTACTGTATACTTTTTTCCACACTACTAGTGAACTCCAGTGATTTGCACAGTCTTTGGCACAGTGCTTCCAAGGTCAGGCAAAGGATAAAATACTTTAGCCCCTTCTGAGCACACACAGCTGGGCCAGTAAACAAACTGTTTTTCTTCATTTTCCCACCAACATTGCTATGGTCTTCGTTCTGCAGGAAAACAGAAAGGATAGGCTACAAAACTGAGATAGGAAATGGCCCTGGGACTTGCCAGACAAGCATTTATCCATCTGATTGAAAGAGTTTGAATGAATTTAAGTACTGCAGGCAAGTTTTCCATTCATTTAGATACTCAGTAAGCCCTTATTAAGTACCTGCTTTGTGCCACAGACTGTGCCAGGAGTACAAACACAGAAAAATCAGTGCTTGCCTTTAAGTAGTTTACATTCTCTTCGAGGAGAAGCAACATGGTCATGGATAAAAGTAAGTTATGTGCAAAAATATTTTTTGTTGTTGGGGTAGTGGGTGCTCAGTTGGAGACATTAAAAGGAACATAAACACCCGGGCTTAAATAGATAAACCCTCATTTTTCTTGTTGGGAGTGGAAACTGAACAGGCAGCCACAAAAATTTTGAGGATTTATATATATATATATATATATATATAGTGTGTGTGCGTGTGTGCGTGTGTGTGTACATGCATTCCTGGATCACAGTAGGTGAAGCTTTTACCGATCTGATGAATAAGTAATCATCAAAACAAAGCATAATGACTCATCTGTACTTCTCCTTTATGAAATGAGAAAACTATTTATTCATCTTAAGTCTTTCTCCATTTGTCTCTATTTGGCATGCATGTCCTGAATAATAACTTCAGGATTGCCTCTCATTGCTTTATCCAAAGGACAGACCCAGGGTTTTATGAATTTTTCTGCTGTGGGCAAAAAAATAACACTTTGCTTTAATTCTTTTTTTAATGATGGATCCTGTCGGTGAAAATGCCTAACAGATCTTTATATTTTACCTGATTTTCGCCCCTGCCAGAGTCTATGCTTTTTACTTGTGGGCTTTATTGAGTAACGGGTAATTGTTGTATGCAGTTGCCCTGACTTTAAGTAGAACCATCATATGCATCTGAAACAGGAGTCTGGCCCCTGGAGTTTACAGGTTAATTTAATCTGTTCCCTGTAAATTATTTAATAGAAAGCCAGTGTTTCAGAAAACAACATGCACCAGTGCCACTTTCTTGTCACATGGAAGACAGAGTGTCTCCCTTTAGGAGGACAGACTGACAGTTCCACTTGTCTTAGCTTTAAGATAATTAGATCAGTAACTTATTCTCTGCTGAAGACTAAACCTTATCTTATTGGCTAAAGTTCAGAATCAATCATGTGTTCCTCGTCCTGTCCTATCTTGAAAGCAGGGAGCAGTAAACAATTTGTATGTTTCAATTAGGTTGCCATAAAAAATGAGTAGCTGCAAGGCATTAGTTTATTACTGGTATCCAGCCCTGTTTTCATTTACTAAATGGCATTCTGAAAGCCTCCATTCTCAACATAATCACCTCAGGGCAGCCACTGAGTATGGCCCTGAATGATTCAATTATGGCTGAAAGTCGTTCTCTTCCCAGAACATGAGATTGAGGACTCTTACAGTCTCCTAGCGTGTGTCTAATGCTTCCATCTTTGTACTTACTGGGATCCTTGCATAAAGATTGCTACGGAGAAGCAACTGTAAGAAGATATTTTATTCTTTTTCTCTTCCATGATTTGATGTTTTCCTTGTACCCCACCTTCCTCTCCCCTCTCTACCTCTATCAGTGAAGGTCCCTAAATAAATGAGAATAATAATAGCTAACATTTATCACTACAGTGCTTTAGAATTACCACGCATTCCTCTTTCATTTTGCTATTTGAGTTTCACAACAACTCTGTGAAGTAGTATATCAATGGGATGTACCATGAGGTAGGAAGAGGGGAAAGGAACAAGTATTTATTAAGTGTCTGTTTTAGTACAGAGACTGTACTAAATGATTTATAAAAATTATCTCATTTAATCTTCACAACAACCCTGAAAGGTTCTTATTATTCCTGTTTTACAGATCAGCAAAGTGAGGCAGACAGATCAAGCAGCTTGCTCAGGTCACACAGGTAGTCAGTGTCTAAGGATGGATTTGAACTTGGATGTTTCTAACTCCAGGTTAACTACATTTTCTTATCTCTTTACTTTGTTGCAGTAACAAGAGAGAAGTTGCCACCTTGCAATAGGTGGCAAAGAATAACAGTAGCTGTTTAATGGTTTTGGATTTCACAGTAGCTCCTCTACTGGCATATGAGAATGTAGGGATGAGAGTCCTGTGGCTTAAAGAAAACTCAGCTTGGAGTCATTGGGGTACTGGGTAGAGATGATTGAGACAGGGTTGTTTCTGACATTGATGGGAAAGAAGTATTGGCAGTGGAGGGGCAAATGAAATGAGTTTCTTAAACTTCTCAATCCAGGGGCAGCAGTTGACTAGAAGAGGTGGTGAGTATGTCTGCTTTTCACAATTACTCTTTGTCTGTAAGGGACCTCTACTTTAATTGGATTTGGTGAAAAGCTTGTGTCCTCCCTAAGGAAAGGAAGACTTTTTATTTTTTTTTCATCGTATATAATTCTTTTTGGTAAAGCATAAATAATGATGAAGTATGGATTAGCTTGAAATAGCATCACAGATATTTTCTAAATTAATCTTTTTAAAGTATATTTTGCTTGCTTGTTGATACACAAGAGCGTGGCATGCATTTCATTAATTTTAGTTCTGCAACAAAGCTACTTTACTCATAAGGTTAAAGGAATTAATTCAAGTGAAACTATTTAGAAAACAAGAAATATTATACATATGTATGTATTTTATGTATGTGTGTATACACGTATGTTATATAGATACTAAATATAGTATCTATATACTATACCAAATATATATATTAAATACTAAATATACTAAATATATGTATATATTACAAACATGTACAAACATAGAGTTATTTTGAGAGCTAATAGTTTCCAAAAATCCATTTGAGACCAAGCTTTTTTATTACCCCATGGAATTTAATTTTGTATATTTTCCTCCATTTTTACATCTGTCTGGGCTTGGATGGACAGTAGTATATTAAGATGTTTAGAATAGAATTTAAACTACTTTTTCTTGTGTTTTTTCATTTTTTTAGTTTATTCTGCATTATAAACATTTTTCTCCACCATTTTCTAAAGCACAGACAATCAAATCCTAATTTATAGCATTTGCTGATTTCTGAGGTGCATCAGATGTTCATGCTGAAAATTTAGCATATATGAAATTCAAGCTGGCTCCAGCACACCCCTGAACTAGAATAATTATGTGTTTTATCTTTTCAGTCCTTCTTCTAACTTTTGTCATCCTCAAGTTTTCTTTTGAGTCAATGACTTCCTTTCTACATCCTGAAAATGACATAAAGTAAAGACAATGTACACATAGTTACATTGATGGTATTTGACTTAGTAGGCAAAGAGGACTCATTAAGGATTTTTAAACAGGGGAATTAACACCAAACTGAGCTTTGGGAAGACTTATCTGCTGACATTGTGCAAGATAAATGGGAAGGGGGAAAACCCAGAAGCAGGGAGGTCATTTAGAAAGCTACTGCAGTAGTCCAGCCAGGAAGGGATAAAGGTCTGACCTAGGATGATGGCATAGAAATGAAAAACCAGAAACCATTCTCCTACTTTTGTTCCTACATCTTTATACTCCTACCCTCCATCTTCCAATGACTTCTCTTCCTACAAGGCTATCTTTCTCACTTTTCTTCTCTGCTTCCTTCCTTGATCATCTTATGCAATGATCACCTCTTTTTCCAGCCCTGACCTCTCTCTTGAGCTCAAGAGACATATTTCTAACTGCCTGCTAGACATGGACCTGGATATCATGCTGCCACCTTAGATGCCACATGTCCTCCATTCCCAAAAGTTATGAGTCAATCAAGATTTATTAAGCTCAGTATTATATTATGTACCAGGAACTGCTCTAAGTTCTGAGGACACAAAAAGAGACAAAAGGCAGTCCCCGCCTTCAAGGAGACAATATGCAAAAAAAAAAAAAAAAAAAAAAAAAGCAAAGCTACGTACAAGATAAACAGAAAATCATGCTAGAATTAAGAGGCAATAAAAATAAGAAGGTAATAGAAGTGTTATCACTCTCACTCGTAAAATTACTATGTATTTATTTTCATATATTTTGTGTCCTCTTAATTAGAATGTAAATTCCTTGAGTGCAGGAACCTTATATTTCTTTCTTGACCTTTGAGTTAGAAGTTCAGTCCTTGCTTCATTGCTAAATATTGCAGCTCCCATGTCCAAGTATGGGCTCAGCCAAACTCAAAGCATGATGCCTTACACATTAATTCAACATTTGTTGAACTGAAAACTTTTGTCAAACTCTTGAATTCTTTTTTTTTTTTTAAATAACTTTTTGTTTTTCTCTCAATATCCATCATTGTTGGGCATAGAATTTTTTTCTCGCTAGTCTTGGCTCCTGCAGCTACTTACTAGAAGACTGCTACTGATTCCAGTTGCTGGAACTCAGATGATTTTCTGAACTTTCAAAGCTTATGAAATTGTAACCTTGTGTGTTTTGTTGTTTAGATACTCATTCACCTCAGATCAGGATATGAGACACGCCCCACGAAAAGAGGTCCCATGCATTCATGGTCACATGGCTACTGAGTAGGAAGATTATGCCGCCCTACTGCTGCCTCCTCCCAATAGAGGCCCCACAGCATTTCTTCTTCTTCACCAGAAAATAGTGAGGAGAGAACAAGTGATAATCATCTTTTTGTATTCATACTTCATTCTGGCTCAGCTGCCAAAAGTGGGCTTTTTGTTACAATAATCAGAGGATACTTACTTGTGATTTGAAATAGGAGAAAGGGACCCCTTCCTTACATGTCTGTAAACAGGCTCATGAAGCCTCCGTGTTGGGTTGGTACCAAAAAGGGTATATTGCTCATACTCTAAAGACTGGGCCCCCAGTGGCCCATTAAATCCAGATGAAGAAATTCAAGCCGAGTGAAATGAAGCAATTTTCTGAGTTTACACAGATCATAAGTGTCAGCAGTAGAATATGAACCCAGATCCTCTGACTCCACAGCGAGGAGGTCTTTCCACCATTTTGTAATCAGACTGTGAAGGCCTTAAATGACAAGCTGAGGAGTTTATATTATATCTTAGGGAACCACTAAATGCTCTTATTCAGGGAAGAGACATTGTTAGTCCTGTCCCTTCTACCCAGAATTTCCTACACATTGACTCTTTACTTACTATGTGTTATTGTATCTGTGGAGAATATAATCTAGGCAGGCTATGACTGTTTAACAAGAATGTGTAAAGTAATTTACTAAGCCATACCTAGGAGGAAAATGGTAAAAATGATCTTTAATGTAATAGACAAGAATTAGATATTTGATCAAGATCTTAACACCTTGCATTCCCTGACTAATCTAAAATGTTATTTATAATAGTTACTGGATATTTAGAAGAGAATTTCAGGATTTTATAAGTGGATAGAATTTTAGAGATAATATAGCTTCCCTGACCTCTCTTTTGCCTCAGATTAAAAGAAAAACAAAACAAAACAAAACTGAATCTCAGGTTGAGTAACTTCTTCAACTAGTTTGTGGCAAATTCAGAATCTTAATTGAAGTGGTCTGACTCCTCTTCCAGTGCTGTTTCTCTTAAACTGTGCTGAGTAAGGGATATGATACCTTTAGATGCTCCATCAATTTCTTTTTCTGCAGTCAATTGAACAGAAGGTGTGGTGGTGCTAAAATATTTTTTTGTCATTCTCTTTTTATGAAGATGTCATAGAGCTGTATTTTGAATCCAGGATAATTTTTCTCCTTTTGAAACCAGATAGCACTGTTTCATTTTCTTTGAACTACATTGATGTTTTTAAAAAACAATAAGATAATATTTTCTTAAGACAAAAATAAATATTTCTAAGGAAAGGTGTTATTTCCTGAAGCATCATGTGTCAGAAGCTTAAAGAGTTCTTGACATATGTGGTTCTGATACCCAAATCAGAAGGAGTCAAAGGTAAAGAAAGTGAAGGTTCATAGGCTAGGTTTTGCTGAAATCTTGCTTTCAAAAGTCCCTCTATGTTCTTTCCTTGTACTTTATGAAAAGTGACATGAAGATGACCCTGGGCTCCTAGAAAGCTGTGCTAATGGAGAATAAACATTAAAAAGCAAGTTCTGGCAGGCCCTCCTTCCCAAGCTTGAGAAAGCTTTGGATACAAGCCCAATGACAAGATTGTGCATCCGGGACCAGCCTAATGAAGACTTGAAAAAGGCCATTTCCAGAAAGTTGGTACCAGGTGATACAACACCTTGAGGCAATAAAAGACTGCAGTCTTCATAAGCTATAGGAATACTCATACCAAATCATGAATCTCCAGAAATATGTTAAGATTTTTACCTCTTTTTTGAGAGGGTACTCTAAAGGTACTTTGCTTTAGAGGTAAAGGGTACTTTATTTGATGGTTAATGTTCTGCTTAAAAAGATCTACACCTTTGACACTATTTTGGTTCCATTCAGAGACATTGATCTAACCTTCTAAAAGTTCAGGACAGTGGATTATTAAGTGTTCTTTTAACTTCTACAAGATTTTCAGCCTCTCAATTTCCAGGTCCTTACTTCATGTGAAAAAGATATCTGAAGAAATCTTTATGCTGAATCAGATAAGTCAGAGTGATAGGGATTGATGGGAGAGTATCATATTTGCCTGGTGTTTTAGGAGCTACTCAGCAAAAGTCACTGAAAGTTTTGGGCCACCAATATTCAGTAAAACCTTGAATAATATAACTCAATCTACTTTTCTAATTTAAGTTGTTTGGTTTAGCCCTTATTAAAAACATTTCTCAAACCTGTTAGTATGCTTTTTGCTGTATTAAATAGAATTTTTTCTTTTTATCTGTTTGTTTATGGCCAAATGATGATTGAACACTAGAATTCCTCGCCCCTTTGACTTTCAACCATAATCCATTTTGACCATGCTCAATCTTGGTCATTCCTCTCTAGAACTGCTCTTTCCCAATTTCTTAATCCATGGGTGTTAGTGAAGAAAAACACAAAATCCTGTTGATTTGGTCTACTCCAAATTTTCATTTAATCTCAGCTTTTTGCTTAATAATCCATGTATTCATCTATTTTCAAACATTTTACACTCTTTCCATATGTAAATGTTTCTCCTTCCCTTCTCTCTTCTGGTTCCTAACACCACGAAACACCCACCCTCTCCGTTTCAGGATGTATTTTTCCTTCACTGAGTTCATATCCATCATTTGCCCTTGACATCTTTGAACTCTTCTTTATCTTCATTTCACCTCTTCTTTCTCGACCTCAGAAAAAGTTGCTCTCCTATACAGAGCTAATTTCATTTCTACTTAAGATCCCTTCCCATCCCTTCCCAGACCTAGCTCTGTTTCATCTATTTTTCCCAACTTCAATATTTCCCTCTCTACAGGTTCCCTGCCACCCGTCTTCAAACTTGCTTAGTTTTCCTAGCCTAATAGAAACCTTTCCCTTGCTTTGCCATTCTTTCCAGCTATTATTCCATCTCTCAATTTTTTTTCAAAGCCACATGTTTATAAAGAATAAAGCTTTACTGCTTCCATTTTCTCAACCCCTTATTATCTATCTTCTGTCAGTGTTTCTGGAGAAATTGCTGTCGCACAAGATGACAAAGAGAGGTCATCTAGTCCAATCCCCCTCATCTTGCATGTGAGAAATTTCAGTCTAGAGAAGATTAGTAACTTGTACTAGACAAGATTTAAACCCAGTTCCTTGGGTTCCAAATCTGGAACTTCTGTCCAATGCATCCATAATGCCGTTAGGTACCAAATCTTTTTCTCAGTCATCCTTCCTGATGTCTCTGTAGCATTTAAGGGGAATTGTTAATCCCCATTTTATTGAGTCTTTCCTCTTCTGTGACCCTGCACCATCTTGGCTCTCATTCCTGGAAAAAAAAAAATCCTTCTGGGTTTGAAGAATCCTTATCTTCCTGTATTCTGAAAGTAGAAGTTTCCCCTAAGTCCTCAGCCTTATCCATTATTTTCCCTGGGATAATCAAAGGGAGGGGGAACAGGTAGGGTGGCAAAAATTTAAAAAGTGTATGTTTTATTAGAACTGATTACTCTTTGTATCGGATTTAGTTATCTTAAGCAGATCAGTTCTGAAGAAAAACAGTTCTGAAGGAAAAGTGCCCTGGATGGAATCCTACTGACCAACTCAGTCTAAACATTGTTTCCTTAAAAGAAGGAATAAAGTCAAAATTCTTTCCAAGCTTGATAGCATAACAATTGCTTCAGGATAATAATGCAGTTTGCATCTCAAAAGCTAGGAAACATCTTGAGCCTTTTAGCAGACTAGGGAATAAAGCTGGAAGCACAAAATTATTCACAGTACAATTTTCATCATTTTCAGATGCTAGAATCAGCTTCCTGACATGAAAATATATTTATTGTAGAAGCTTATCTTATGCCCTGGTTATAGTCAATTCTGTGGTTTCTGCCTGAACTATGAAATTGCAGATGTTGTTAATTCTGAAACTAAACATTTGCTGTAAGCCAACTCAGGTTTGCTTTTTTAGCATAAATGTAATGCTGATCTTAAAAAAAATCAGAACTTGGCAATTTTTAGGTTATCTTTTCTGTTTTTGTTTGCCAGGAAGAAAACAAACATCCATAAAATGTCAGCAGTCAGGAAATTGATCTAATTCCATTCATATTTATCTTTAGTGGATTCTTTGACTGAAGACTTGAATAGGAATGAATCTGAAAAATGCATAAAGATACCGCCAAAGGAGAAGAGAAAATGGTGGTGGTGCAGAAGCTGCCCTTTAAATCTCCATTCAAAGGTTGTTACAGAGCATTTAAAAAGTACTTTTCTGCTTTAGAGCACTTTGCAGACATTACTAATTAAACCTGGCAATCCCTACAAGGTACATAATTATTATTATCCTCACCTTACAGATGGGGAAACCGATACACCAAATTAAGTGACTTGCCTTAGGCCACAGAGAGCACAAGTGTTAGAGCCAGAATGTCAGACTTCCACCAGGAGGATAAAATCACAGCTTATTTGTTCTTGTTGAAAATGATTCATTTCACCCCAGGGCTCTTCCAGTTGGGGCACAGGAGTGGTTTCTTACATCACTCTATATAGTAGGTGTACAGCAAGTGTTGATACTATTTATCAAGACAAATTAAGGAAGTCCACAAGGAATGTTTACATTTGAAGCATTTGGAAGAGGGAGAAAGAAAGGAAGAAGAGGATGGAATTGCCTATTGAAAGGTGATTGACTGATGCCCACCATTAAAAATGCCAAGGTTATATATTTGCTATTTGGTCCTGGCAAGACAGGAAGAAGAACCCACTCTCATCTCAAAAGGACAGACGTCAAATACCTGAGATGCCAAAAGAACGGAGACCAGCCCCTAAAGGAAAGAAAAGTATTAGTAAATGGCAGCTGTCCCTCAAGAGGGAATAAGATGCCAAATCTTGTAGGGGCTGAAAAACCACCAGCATGTTATTCAGTTCATTTAAATTCAAAAAGAAAAATCAAGTATCAGTAATAATAGGGTGCTTGGGGAGGCCCCTGAGGAGAGACAATATGGAGATAATTCAAGGTCACTGCTTTCATGGGGTCCAGTAAGAGATAGGATATACATGGATAGCTGAAATGTTTTATGATAAAATTCTTAGGTACATAACAAAGTTTTAAACTTTGAAGAGCAAGGTCCTTATAAAGAAGAAAATCTGGGAAAGCCTCATTAAGGGGGTATAGGGAATCATATGTTGAAAGGTATAGTGTCAGGAAGGCATAGAACATAGTCAGCAGACAGAGTAATCTAATTTGTCTGGAATATTGAGTTATGTATCTGGAGAATACTAAAATTAGACAAGCTTGAAGAGGTAGGATGGCACCAGATTGTGTCAAGAAGGCCAAGAAGAGGATTTAGAGCTTGATGAACAGGGTTCCTCTGAAAAGTGTTGAGCCAAGGAATGACATGGCCAGACCTAAGCATAAGCGATACACAGACTGGGTTAGAAGAGGAAGGCAGTGGAAGACCTCTTAGGAAGCTCTTCATTCAGGCCTATGCGAAGGTGATGACAATGGGAATGAAAGCAGCAGAAAGGAGAACCTGCCAGATGTGCACCATCTTGCTGAAGAAGAGGACTTCTGAACTGATTGGATGTGAGAGGTGAAGAAAAGAGGGGAATCAAAGGTATCAAGTATGAGAACCTTTGCCACAAATAGTGAAGTCGAAAGAAACACTCTGTGGGTAAAACTAATATACTTGGTTTGGGTCATAATGAGTTTTAGGTACTGGTAGGATGTACAGGTGGTCCATGATGGGGAGACTCTGGCTCTTTCTGTTAATAACCTTGCCTCCACTTGGGGAGAGCCTCTCACTTGGTCTGTAGCTGAGACCTCAGTGTGACAGGAGTTGCCAGACCTTCCACTTCATTGAGTTAAACTTATGTTTGCACACTGTCTCCCCCCTTAGATTGAGTATCTTGAGAGCTTGTTGACCGTTTCATAGTTCAAAGGTAAGGGAGATATGGGATAACTATCTGGTTTTGATCATTGTAACCAGATACAACATAAAATTTTGATGTCAAAGTAGATAAGGAAATCTTAACTAATTATAGTCTATTCTGGTCAGACCATGTCTAGAATACTGTGTTTAGTTCTAGGCACAGCATTTTAAAAGAATGGTGATAAGCTGGAGTATTTCAGAGAGTTCCAAGAATGGTAAAACTTTTGATTCCATGCCAAATGAGGACCACTTCAAGGAAATAGAGATGTTTAGCCTGGAAAGAAGAGAATGTTTCATGGGCAGGTGGCAGGGGGGAGGAACATGATTGCTGTCTTCCAGTGTTGGCTATCAGGAAGGAATTGGATTTATTCTGTTCTGTAGCTATGCTCTCTGGGACCAAAGAGGCAAATTTAGGATTGATGTCATTTTTTTAAAGAATCCTAATAATTAGCACTATCAGAATGTTGAATGAATTGCCTCTTGAAATAGTGAGTTTAGAAGTTTTAGAAGTTTAGAAGACTTCAAGCAGAAGTTGAGTGACCACTTGTTGATTGTGGTAGGGGAGTCTCTTTGTGGACTAAATTACCTCTAAGGATGTTGGTGTGAAACTCAGAAGATACTTAAACATATTCAACCCCACAACTTTCATTCTACATTTCACATGCATATGAACACAAGGAAGCTGACCTGTCTCTTGGTGAGATTGATTTCCTGGATCTGAGATACGCTATCCATTGTCTGCTAATCTTTATCAGTAATTTCCTGGGGGTACTCTTACTTAATGTGTTTGTCTGTGATCTAAATGATGGAATTGAGTTCACCAAGCTCATATCAAGTCTAAAGGAAGTTAACATCCTAGAAGATAGAGATTAGAATTCTGTGACCTCGTTAAATTAGGAAGTGTTCCATCAAGCCTGGGATTGAGCCCAAGTACACGATAATGCACTTACATTCCAAGAGAACAACAACAATGAATTACACAGATATAAGATGAGGAAATAATAGTGAGATAAAATTCTACTATGTATAAAGGTCATCAATATAATGTGGTATTATTTATAGCAATATAATTATGATAGCCCATATTAACTGAATTTTTTTTCCTTTTTGTTCTCTCTATAATGTAGAGACTCATGGTGGGGAGGTAGTGCTTACAAAAAGAGTAACATGATTAGACATAGGGAAGACAATTCTAATTAATTTCTGTGTTGTACATTTCTTTTGAGAAGCTTGAGCAAATTAATATTTTTTGTTACTGGTTCTCACAGTGTTCCCATGAGACAATGAGTTATATACATCCTTCATTTTATTAAGGTGCAAAGACATTAATTGACTAACCAAAGGTCATGTAGTAACCAGACTGCAATACCAGATTCCTGCCTCCCTGTTCAGTGTCCTATACACTGCTTAGATAAATCATTCCTAGACCACTTAGAAAAAAATTAAGGGTACCAGAATGTTTCCACACCTGAAAAAGGTAGGATCAAATACCAATCCAATCCAATAAGCATTTTTTGTTTGTGTCCCTGCTGTGTTCAAGGTTCTATGCTGCAAAGGCAATAATGCAAGAGTGCATACCTAGAAGGAACTTACATTCTACTGGACTAATATACCTTAGGAATTGGGTGCTTTAACTGTCTCCATTTATATGAGGGGTTATTATAAGTATGATGGTATTTATTGAAGTCGAACATGAAAAAGTGCATTTAAATTAAATAAGATGAATTTTATCAATCAACGAGCATTTATTGAAGGTCAACTATGGGACAGACACTGTGCTTGCTACCTCCCAGGGATAGAGCTTACATTCTGCATAGATTCTTAACTTTTGTTTCATATACCTCTTTAGTAGTCTGATGCCTCTCAGTCTTATTAAATAAATAAAATGTATGCAATTACAAAGAAAACCAAAGGTCAGTGAAAACAAAGGTGTAATTTTTATCCCATCAAGCTTGACAGATCCTTGAACTCTATCCACAGAGTCCATAGACCCCTAAGTGAGAAAACCTAGTCCTACAGGGATGCATTATCTTCATAGATAAGTAAATAAATATGCAGTGGTGAGGGACTACCAAGTATCTGGGAAAATCAAGACTTTTTGGCTAAAAGAATATTTTATCCTAATATTGACTTCCCAAGGAGGTTATAGAACCCTGATCTCTTAATAACACTGAAAAATCTAATCCACAACCATCCATTGTATGGTTTTAAGGCCACATGGTTTTGAAGTTATCTTCCTGCTTAATGTTTGAGACAGCGAGGTATTGCATTAGGATAGAACAGAACTTTGTACCTGGAGCCCCAAAATGCTAGTTATTATTATGAAATATAGGACACATTTTTCAGCTATTAAAGATACTATATTTTCTTTCCTCCATCCCTTCCTTCCTAGAAGTAATCCATCCAATCCACCATTTTTATAAATGAAGAAACCCAAAGAGGTTAAGAGAGTTTTTTCAAGGTTATCCAGATAATAACTGACAGAACTGAGATTTGAACTCAGGTCCTGTGATTCTAAATTCAGGCCTCTTCCCACTGCATTCTGTTCTCTCTGTATTGTATCCACATCATGATTGCTTTGTTTAGAAAACAGGAATGCAGCAATGTACCTGACATGCACTGAAAGACAGGCTTCCTTGTAGCTGAACACAATGTGCATGCAAGCCTTGTTTGGGGGACCAAGACTCAATGTATCATCATTTGCCATTGCCTTAAGTAAAACTAGCTTAAGATGTTTTCACCATGTGGACTGACCATCTGCTCACAATAACTGAAAATTCACTTCCAGTATTAATATACTCTTTCTCTGTTCTTGCTTATCTCTGAAATGCCTCAAGCAACTGCTCTTCTCATGTGAAGCAGCCACAACAGCTGTGGGATTCATGAGGGCTTGTCTCTGCCCCCGTTTCTGTCAGTTGACAAAAACAGCAAAGAATATTCCCCCAAAAGCCTGAATATTGTAAACTCATTAAATGTTAGCTCCTAATAGACAAAAAAAAGTCATTTTGACTGTGAGATCCCTCACACAGAACTGACACCTGCAGTCATCCTCAGGGCCAGAATAGTCTATAAGGGAAGTTACAAGTTTCTGAGGGAAACTTTTCACAGGTTTTTCAAACAAAAAAGTCCTTCCTTCAAACCCTCTATCTTTCTGATTACCAATTAACCAAAACCTAGCAAATGAAAAAACAAGTCTTCTCTTTAAAAAGAGTGAAAGTCACAAAGGCAGCAGGGTTGAAGGAGGTAATCATCTTGTTGATTTCTTTCATTTAATTTTTTTTTTTAGCCAGTAAAGCCAGTTCTTAAGGACTGATGTGATGAAAAATAAAAGTATTTGCAATAAATCAGTTTTCTTTCTGTAGTGGGTTGTGCTTTCTGCCATAGAGTTTAGCAAAGAGAGGGGCTTTATAGTATTGGGGAAAGATTAAAGCACCTTAGCATCAGAGGATCTTGGTCCAAGGCCATATCTGACCCTATCTATGTGACCTTAGGCAATTTGTTTAATCACCCTGGGACTCACTTTGCTCACCTGCAGAACAGGGGACTTGGACTAGATGGCCCTCAAATCCCTTCAAGCTCTGACTTTATGATTCTTTTGACTCTTCATTATTTGTCTTCCTTCAGTTGAAAATGTTATCTAGGATAGACCATATTAAATAGGTTATGCCTTTTGCTTCATTAAATGAGAGTTTTCTCTTCCCTTCAGAGTATTTCTAGTTCCCATGAGTGTACTCTTCCAAGACTGTGTCCTAGAGATATTCTGTTCATCCATCAACAGCTTCATTCTCCTTCAACTTTCACAAAATCCCTATTTCCATGGTCCTTCTATGGCATCTTCCTCAAACTTTCATTTTGGGCTCTCCAAAAATAGAAGGCAGCTAGGCAATGTGGTGCATAGAGTGTAAGACTTTAAGGCAAGGTGAGCTGAGTTTGAATCCTGCCTCAGATACTCTTTGTGTGAACCTGGGCAAATGACCTCATCTCTTTGTGTTTTAGTTTCCCAATCTGTAAAATGGGGATGATAATAGCATCTCCCTCACTATTGTTGTGAGGATCAAATGATTTAAAATATGTCAAGTGCTTTGCAAATTTTAAAGTACTTTATAATGCTAACTGTTATTATCTTCCCCATTCAGTAATTTCTCCTTTCTGCCCTGTTGTCTCTTTGCATAGAGACAATTCTCTGAGAGAATTCTTCCAAAAGCAAATGAACCATTCCCCAGTGATACTGTGTTCCTCTGGTGCTGCTCTTGCCCTCTATTTTACCAATAAAGACCCTCTAGGGTGTGAGGCCAATGGTTTCTCCCCTTCTTTCAGTGAAGAAGATGGTCCTTAAGTTAAACACCTGACAGTTTACTTAGAAATTACAGATGGGAAGTTTTAGTTGCTTCCTGAAAGCAGCTTACATTTTGTTCATTTTCCTTCAAAGTCCTCATGGGAAGGTTAGAGGGAGAAATGCTACCCTTCAAATGAGACTTTCAACAGGAAGACTTTTGGTAAAATTAACTATTTCATTGTCTTGGGCCCTTTGGGTTATGAAACTTAGCAATGGAAAAAATGTAAGCTCTTCACAGGCCTCTAGTGACATCAGGTGGAACTGCAGGAACCTTTTGTTGAACCAGAGAAACTTGTGCAGAAAGTATAATGAAGGAAAGCACATTGTTCAATGGATAGTTTGATGACAGATGGTGTGTTTGAAAATTTAGGAAGCTTACTTGTAAGGCAGGGACTGGGGAAATGGATTTGAAATGTCAGTTCTTTGCATAGTCAACCATAGTGTATTTCTTACTGTTTATAACCATTATCATTGGAACTGTTGCATTATTTGGGGGTTCTTCAGGTAATTTCTCATGTTATTAGGTATTTTCAAATAACCTTGAAACCCTTCTCTTAAATGGTCGTTGATTAGGATTTTACTCCTGATTTCCCCTGATACTTGATTTCTATTTATCATTAAGAATATTTGGGATTTTC
This sequence comes from Notamacropus eugenii, assembly GCF_028372415.1. Lineage (NCBI taxonomy): Eukaryota > Metazoa > Chordata > Mammalia > Diprotodontia > Macropodidae > Notamacropus > Notamacropus eugenii. Next base: position 202,395,859 of record NC_092876.1, on the reverse strand, counting down.
ATATGCCTGTCATCTCAATGAGAAATAGCTGATTCAGGATTGATGAAAATAACAGATTTCTCCTGGCAAGAAATGGGTGAGACAATAGGACACTGTTGTCCATTGTCCATAGTTTTCTTACCAGGAGATCAGAATCCATAGTTTCTGTTATGTGGCCTTCAGTGATTTTCTATACTTTGTAGTATAGAGACTGATCTAAATGAAAATGAGAAGTACCCAAAAAGGGTACAGATGTATAAGAGGCTAACCAACCAATGTGTGCCACAGCAGGACTTGTGCTGTTTATTAGCACAGCATTCTCTCCAGAAGCCATCAAGCGAGGTCTTTACCTACTAGTGTCAAGGCAGACCCTGGGGCAGTTGCTTTGATAAGGCTATACTTTCTAGCTGGCTGCAGAGAGGAAACTGTGTGGTTCCACAGTTAGAACATTGATGCAGAATGTTGTACCATAAAAAATTTGGTCTCTATAATGTCTAGACTTCATTCTTCATTTGACTTTTCATACAGAGGGAGATACTTTGACTTATTCAGAGTCAAATGTTCCTGGGAGAACAGGAGCCTTAAAGAGTGAGAAGGGACAGGGGTACTCATCAATAGCCCATCTATGGTTGACAGAAAGGAGCTGAGAGAGCTGGTCACATTGGGAGAGATGGTGGCCACTGATAAGAGTTGACACTAGACTAAGGTAATTAGATTCTTGTCTGAAAATATAGTTGCTAATCTTGTTGCTTCTTTTCAAAAAAGTTATCTGGAAAATATCATATTCTATTAGGGTAATTTTACTTTAAGCCTTTTTACTAATGTCAAGAGGAGAGGCTTTACACCCCCTTGAATAGAAGAGATATTTTTAATTGGGTAGGCATACCACATTGGTGAACTTTTTACTAAGGATGGCTTTGAATTAAGACTTTTTGGCAATACATTTAAGGGAGATATATGTTGGTCTCTTAAAATGCTGACAATTTTAAAAATATTTGGAGACATTGGCATATGGAGTCACAGTCTGATCCCTGACCCCACTTCCAAATTTATTTATATTGTTATCCTTCCTACGTTTTATATTCCATCTTATCCTGCCCCCAACTCCACAATAAATAACATCCCATCCCCTACTTCCATGTCTAGGATCACAGGATCAGAGAGCTGGAAGAGATTTTAAAGGTTCCCTAGCCTAAATGGCTCATTCTACTGCTGAGAAAACTGAGGCACAGAGAAATTCAGTTACTCTGCCAAGGTCACACAGGTAGAAAGAGTCAGAGTCGATATTCAAACCGAGCTCCTCCAATTTCAAACCCAGTGTTCTTTCCACTGCCTTATATTGCATACCTGAAATGTTCTTCTTCCTTACCTATACCTCTTAAAATTTATAGTTTCCTTTAAGATTCAGCTCTAATGCCATCTTCTAATGTTTCCTGATCTCAATTTTCCCCCAGCCTCCAGCCACTTGTTAGTATTCTCTCCATCCTTTCCTATGTGGTTTTTATTTCTGTTTGCTATATCCTCCTAGTAAAATATACGCTTCCAAAAGGAGTGTTAAGTTTTAGCTTTTGTGTACTTAGCATCTAGTATAGTATATTTAGCACCAAATATATGCTAAATAAATTATTGATGATACCACCTGGGATCATATTTTGAGTTATTTGCAGGGGAGGGAGCAGAATAATTTATAGAAACTTATCCCCAGAACAGTATGGATAAGAAATTGCTATTATGTGACTTGAAAAAAAATTTTCTTTGTGGATAGTGGTCCATTAATGGCTACCCCCTCAAAAAAAAATCATGACTTGACCACTGAGAGAAGGGCAGTCCCAGGCTAGAGGTTAAACACAACTTGTCAGTGATGTTAAAGGATTTTATTTCAAAATAAATTTTTATGGCTGTTTTGTTGTAACTTAATTTTACCCTCTATGCTTCCCCCTTCCTTTCAGAGAACCATCTCTTATATTTCTTCTTTTATTAATCTGTCCCTCCCACCCATCCCCCCAGTTGAAAAAACATAATTCAAAAACTAAAGTCCTCAAAACATAGATGCATAGCGCAGTAAAACAAATTTCACTCATTGTCCATGTCCAAAAAGACATATGTCTCTTACTGCATTTTTAATAAAGCACCTTTTTGACAGGAGCTAAATGGTATGTTAAAGGGTTTGTCATGGGCCCTTGAGATGCCTTGAGAGTGGACTGAACTCTATTGAGAAGTCTATTTAGTCTTGCAAGACTATATTATATTTTCATCTCCTTTTGACTTCCATGTTCAGAATATTCACCACTTAGTGGACAACTCTCTGGTGTTAAGCCTCTCTATGCTAGTCTTCAAATGGCAGTCTTGAGGTTCATACCCAAAGCCTTTCCAGCTTGGTAGGGCCTGTCTGAATTTTTGAGCTCTGTTAGTGTCATATTCAAGAACTCAAGGCTACCTCTGCATAGCCAGGTGCTATGAAAGGAGATCTCAGAATGTCTGCAGATGTTCTCTCAGACCATTGTCAACCAGGACCAAAGAGACCTTCCAGCTGATGTGGTCAAAGCATATAACCAGCAGGCCTTAGTATTCCTTTTTATAAAATGTAAGGTGGTGTACTAGATGGCTTCTGAGTTCCCTTCTAGATCTGTGTCTAGGATCCATCCTATTAGATCATCAGTAAGCATTAATTTGACACTGGGTGCCTTTAATGTGCTTGGTGGTGCAGTGGTTAGTGCCAGGTCTAGAGTCAGGAAGACTCATCTTCCCCATTTCAAATCTAGCTCAAAAACTAGCTGTGTGATCCTGGGCAAGTCATGTTCTTCATAAACCCTCTCCACTTCCTCTTCCTTGAGACCATAATGACTTAAGGGCTACAATTATTTTCACAATGACTGACTGCTTATACTCATGAGTGCTGCCAAGAGGAGATGGCCACATAACATAACACACAGTTGTGTTTCTTGTTGTCTTTGGGTGCTTGAGACCAACTTCTTTCTTTGTCTCTTCAGTGAGAGCCTGAGGACTTTCTTTCCATTTAGCTACTGCTCTTTTTGTGCTTTTTGTTTTCATTGAGAGCGTGGTATGGTTTTTTTTTCTTCCAGATACAGGTCTCATCACTCACTAGCCACAGGTGGCCCTGTAAAGGCTGTTGTTGTTCAGTTGTTTCATTCATGTCCCACTCTTCATGATTCCCATTTGGGGTTTTCTTGGCAAAGATTCTGGAGTAGTTTACTATTTCCTTCTCCAGCTCATTTTATAGATAAGGAAACTGAGGCAAATAGGGCTAAGTGACTTGACCAGGGTCACACAGCTAGTAAGTATCTGAGGCCAGATTTGAACTCAGGTCTTCCTGACTCCAGGCCCACTGCTTTATCCACTATTTCACCTAGCAGCCCCTTTTATATGCTTTTAATAAATCTTTTGTGTATCTAATCATTTACATATTGTTTATCTCGTTCCAATATAAGTTTCTTGAAGGTAAGGGCTGGTTTTGCCTTATTTTGGGTTCTCACTATTTTAGTACAGTGCCTGTCATGTAGTAAGCATCTAATAAATGAAAGTTGGCTGACTTTTCCCTCCAAACATATACTTTGATAATCAGATGATTTCAGTGGAAAGGTTCATGTGGAGAAGAAAGTGAAAATTGTATTGGAAAATATATCTGCATATTATAAATATTTTCTTTAGGTCAGATAAGTGCCTTAGGAATATCAGCAGTCTGCCAGCTATGTGTCAGATGGAGGATGAAAGGGAAAGATTACAATGAGATGGGGAACCTATGACTTAGGGCCACATGCAGTCTTCTAGGTCCTTAAGTGTGGCCTTTGGTGCATGTGGCCTCAAGGCCGCAGGTTTCCCAATATAAGGGAGATCAATAATGAGGCTGTTGAAGTATTTCTGAGGAGAGGTGAGGAGGGCCAGAACTAGGATGTTGGTCATATCCATAAAATTTGGTAAATGTTTGAAGATAGGGCAGGAGTGGGGAGGAATGAAGAACTGAGAAGGACTTCAGTTTTGTGAACCAGAAAACCTGGAAAGAGGAAAGTCTCTTACTTCTCTAGTCTTGCTAATAGCTAATGGCAGAGCAGTCACTGTTAATAATGATGATAATATATTTATTAATATGATAACGATAGCATTTATATAGTGCCTTAAGGTTTGCAAAGCACTTTACAGATTATTTCATTTTATCCTCACAATAATCTTGGGATGTGGGTGCTATTATCCTTGTTTTACAGTAGGGGAAACTGAGACAGACAAGTAAAATGTTGGGTTGTCCCACACTCTATGTACTGTACCACCTAAGATGCTTTTGACTAGAACCCAGGAGTTCTAATTTCTAACCCAATCTTTTTTTTTTTTTACACTGTACTATGCTGATTCCCCTTTATCTGTTTCTTTTTGTCTTTCTCCCGGTAACCACACATGGAGAAACTGGATAAAATAATTTTAAACAATTACCAATACATTGCTATGCAGAATTGGTAGTTTGAATACAATCACAAACTGCCACCACTCCAGTACAGTCTCCGTTATATCTACTTGTAGTACTCTTATTACCATTTTATAGGTGAGAAAAGTGAGCTTTTAAGAAGTGAAATGACTTGTTCAGGGTCACTCAGCTAGTAAAAGTCAGGATGAGGACCTGAATCTCCTAATACCAAATCTAGTATTCTTCCTGCTATACCAAGATAACGTAAGACTGACTAAATGTGCACCACCAAAGTTTTCTTAGCTGAACACTTTGGCTGAATTAATCTATGCTAAATTGATAGAATTAAGATTCTGCAGCAAACTCTGAGCAGAAGATGGTTTTATATCATCTTTATTGCTATAAAAATGATCATATTCACCAATTCAAATTAGCAGGACTCTAAAGACCTATAGTCTATAAGAAATTAATCAGATCTGTAAAACCATCAGCCTGGGAATATATAAGAATTACTGTAAATGACAGAAGTCTCACTGAGGACTGAGTTTGCTTCGATTATTGTTGCTTCCATGTAACCATCAGGTGCATCAGCTGGGGTACATATACTGAATACATAAGCATTGGCTGATTGCTTAGGGACAAATTTATGATTGTTTTGCGGGCTGCTGAAAATCTGGATTCAACATTTCAGTAAACATTGATAACTGCTCATTGTGTGAAAAGCACTGTGCTAAGCCCTGAGCACTGTACAGTTTTGAAGAGGGATCCCTGCCCTCAAGGAGCATGTTGTCTAGTTGGGAGGTAGTAGATAGGCCAGTTTGTTAGTAGAATGGAGCATGTGTAAGGGGCATGAAATATGGCTGGAAAGATAGAGTATTACAAAATTGGGGAAGACTTTGCTTAGATGAGAAGTTTAATGAAGCTTAGGAGTTTGAATTTCATTTGGTAGTCAACTGGGAGCTGCTGCAGGTTTGGGTGAGAGGTTCCTATAAATTACCTGAAAGACTCATTGTTTGCATTGTACTTAGTGTACAGTTATGTTTAGCAACTTTCACATTTCTTTTTTTTCCTCATGAGTAAAGAGGAAGGATTAAACCAGAGGAAAATAGAAATGCATAGATATAGAAATAAGTAGGGAAGGATTTTTTTTAATGTCCATATGTGTTTCTTTATCATGTTTACTGTCTGTCTTCTATATTTACTAAGTAGAATGTTTTAGAGTAGATGGGAAGGAATATCTTTATAGCACTAATATGAGTAAGGGCTAATAGTAATACTATTCACAAATGGAGTATTGATTTATTATTTTTTTCAACATCAGTTTTCAGTTGTAGCCATGCTGAAATGCTGAGAGTGTATTTTCATTTTTAGTTCCCAAACACATAGAAGAATATTGGCTAAAACAAAGTGAAATGGTGAATTGAGCTAAGGAAAACGAGCCATTTTCATGAGTCTTAAGACCTTTGTAAAACCATCTATAAACCTGTTGTAGTGATTGTCATCTAACAGTCTAGTCCCCATCATGGCTGTGAGGAAATGTCATCCTGGGTTCAGAGTCAGGGTGGTTGAATTGCTTTATCTCCTACCAATATAAATCTGTAGCTCTTTTCATTTTCTGTAGTCAGTTACTATGGTATCTGTGTTATTTTATGCTCTGTGTTATTTTAATGAATTTTTATAATTTCTTGATATATTCCATTTCAGGGACCAGTAGTTTCGAAATGCCTTCTGTAATCCAGAGAGATTATATGTAAAATATGTTGATTTTTATAAAAACTCACCTTCCCCAGTTTATGTGATTTTTTTCAGTCTGGATCCTAAAACATAAGCTTAGTCTCAGCAAAATAATAAAAAGTATCAGAGTAATTGGCTCCTTGCTCCTTCTCCCCTCTCTGTCCTGGAAAAATGCTCTTTTTGTCCCTAACCCCACATTTTTCATTTAAAAAGATTCATGGAGTTTAACCCAATATCTGACTCAAATAATTTTTTCCCCAAGACCCAGCCTTAGGAGTAAAACTAAGGGTTTGCCAGTGTCAATCAGTAAACATGTATTAAGCACTTACTATGTGCCAGGTACTGTGATGAACACTGGGGATAGTCCCTGCCTCAAGGAGCTCACAGTCTGTTTAGGGAGAGCACAAGCAAACACATATGTACCAACAGGCTACAGACAAGATAAATAAGAAGTAAATAAGAAAAGGAAGGCACTAGAATTAAGAAGACTTGGGAAAGACTTTCCATAGAAAATGAGATTTTTTGCATGGGACTTAAAGGAAACCAGGAGGCAGAGATGAGGAGGGAGAGCACTGCAGGCATGGGAGGTAGCCAGAGAAAATGCCAAGAAATGGGCTCTCTTTTTGTGGGATAGCCAGGAGGTCAGTGTCACTGAATTGAAGAGTGTGTATTGGGGAGTACAGTGGAAGACAGCTGGAAAGGTCTGGGGAGCTAGGTCCCAAGGGGCCTGGAAGGCCAAACTGCTGCATTCTGTTTTCAATCCTGAAGGCAACGGGAAGCCATTGGAGTTTATTGAAATGGGGGGGGGGAGGGGGGAAGGAGCACGGACATGATGTGGTCAAAACTGCACTTTAGGAAAATCACTTTGGTAGCGAAATCTTGTGTTGTGATTTGAGGGCTACGGAGAAGTCTCTAGGCCAGCAGTATCTCACACTGCAGCCTAACAAGGCCTGCACTTACCATTTTAGAGAATACTCGCACCTGCTAACGTCACTGTTCCTCTCTTGCTTTTTTGGGCACTCCTTAATCTTCATTCACTAGTTGCAGAATTGGCACTAAGAGAATCATAAAGTATGTTACCATGGCTTCAGAACCTGCATACCTCCTCATGTTTCCCTAAGAGGCAACAGAGAGACTTGGGATCTGTGAACTTCTGTTTTGGTTTTAATTTGTTTGGTTCAGTTACGTCCGACTCTTTGTGATCCCGTGGACCATACTGTCCATGGGCTATTTTTTTGTTGGTTATTTTCTGAGGCAGGGCAAAGATATTGGAGTGGTCTGTCATTGCCTTATCCAGTGGATTAAGGCAAACAGAGGTTAAATGACTTGATCAAGGTTGTGCAGCTGATGCCTGAAGCTGGAGTTGAACTCAGGTCTTCCTGACTCCAGGCTTCTTCGTTTCCTCCTTTTACTCTAATGCTTTAATTTAATGCTTGGTATTTAAAAAATAATTAGTTTCTTTTGTAACTTTTGTTCTAAACATTTTAAAAAACATTATTCTGAGAGGGGGTTCTGTATCTGCCAAAGCGAGAACCCTGACCCTGCAAGAAATGATTAAGAACCCCTGCCCTAATGGAAGAAGTATTGTACATATGAGAGGACAAAGTCCCTATTCCAGTATATAATAGCCACCTCACCTAGGGCAAGTCACTGAACCTTCATATGTTAATTTGAAATAATATTATAAGTAATACATGCTAATATATTGCTATGAAGGTCAAATGTAACTTTGTAAATACAATATAAATAAAGGTGAACTATTATTTTAATTAATCTCTCTTCTACAAGTACTCATTTCCTTCTTCATGCTTTCCACAAGCCAGTGCATCAAGGTATCTCCTTTAAGTCCTCTCTATCCCATTATACTCATTCTTCCTGTGCAGCAACCTGTTCCCCTACCCTTTCCTCCATCCTTACTTTCTATTTAAAATTGAGTAGTCCTGTGTCCATTCCCTTAGTGTTCTATACTCCACTTTTCAAAGGCATGTTTAAGAAATCATTTTATCTGTACTCAGTGTTAATAGCTCCTAATAGGCCAATATAGCCTTCCTTTTCCACTCATGTATATTTTCATTTGTCTCAAAATAAGACACTTTAACCCAGAAGAATGACTTGCTTATTGCAGGATATTTAGGTAATCCCTGATTGAGCTGGGAGGAGAAAGGTAAAGATGGTTATTAGAATAGGAACTTTTCTTTTTCTTTCTTTGAACTACAGAACCTCTGTGAGAAGGAAGGAGGCTTTTCCCCTAGGAAAACACCTCTCAGGCACTGAGGTATGCAAATATATCAAGTAGTTGAAAGATTTCATTAGCCATGAAGTCAGGCACCTGAGCCCTGGATGACAAGTGCCCTTGCCTGGCAGTCACCTTAGTTTCACTCCATTTTCCCTTTTATCTTTCCTTAAAATAAATGCCTTATCACATTGGTCTGGATCTGACAAAGAAGGAAAGATTTCAGGGGTAGTAGCTCCTGAAACTGGCAAGTTACAGATTGTGAGGCAGCCAAAATAATAAACCTTTCTGTTATCTATTCAAAGTAAAGACTGTTTAAAGCATCAATTCTCAGTAAGTGTTAGGAAAAAATGGGGAGTGGGGTAATGCTAGCCCAGCTGGGCCCCGAGCAAATGTACCTCCTTACCTGGGTCCGTGATTTAGAATTGGACCTGTTCTGTCCTCGCATTTCAGGAGCTGTGTAGTAGGTGCTCAATCCCTGCCAAGTCAACGGTTTGAAAACTAGTAAGAATCCTAATGGTTTCCCATATTGTACCTCTGCACAATATGACAAATTAAAAGACCCCAGGCATGGGAAACAGGAAGAAGGGCTTGTAATATAGGGGAAAGAGTCCTAAGACCTAGGCTGATGTTACCATTCTGTTTACCTGTGTGACTTTGAAGAAGTCATGTCATTTCTCTGGGCTTTAGTTTTCTCATCTGTAAAAAATGAGGGGACTGGACTAGCTGAATTCTGAGTGTCATTCTAACTCTAGAACTTTTGGCCCCTCTCTCAATAGAAAGCAGAAACTCTCATAGGAGCTATGCTGGATTTTCCTTTACATCTCTTTGCTCAACATAATATAAGCGGTCAGAACCTAGAACTTTGTTTTTTCTTCCTGTTTGTTATCAATGATCTATCTGCTAGACTCTAAATATCACTAGTTTCCCCCATTTTTGTGTCTTTGCCATATTTCTGATATGTATTATAGTTCCTCATCAGTAAAATGAACTGGAAGAGAAAATGGCAAACCACTCCATTATCTTTGCCGAGAAAACCCCAAATGGGGTCATGAAGAATCTGACCCAAGTGAAAACAACTCAGCAACAAGAAAGATTGCAAGGTATACTTTCAGAGTATCTCTCACAGGCTTGTTAATTTATAACCCTAAATTTTGAATGTTTATTTTTGTTTCTTAAAAATAGTCATTAAATTCCTTGATCATTTTCTTCATTTTGGTTTTTATAGCCTTATATAATTCAGCATGACCCAGCATGGTATAACATGATTTAATATGTTTTTATTACAGAGAGTCTTGTGATCTCTTGGCTCTGCAATGTCTGAGAGCTAGATTTTGAGTAAAAATAAAATTGCTGTCTGGTAGTCACAGAAAAATAAATGACACAGCATGGTAATAATTATGATATTCCTTCAAATTTATATGCCACACTGTACTGAGTTAAAATATTTTATATACCACATTGCTCATTATTATGACATCCTATTTAACATAGACATCAAATGCCTTGCCAGAAGTCAGGTGGCAAACTCTTCAGTGACCCTAGGCAAGTCATTTGATCTTTGTTGTCTTAGTTTCTTCATCTTTAAAATGGAGATCAATAGCATCTACTTCCCAGGGTTGTTGTGAGGATCAAATGAGAGAAACTTAAAAAGCTCTTAGCAGTACCAGCTGTATAGGGCTGTTATGACCATATTATTGTCACTATAATGAGGTTGAGAATGCAGACCAAATATCCTATCTTTTAAGCTGGTTCCCTGTATCTTAACCTAACATTATTTCCCCAAATGTTGTACCTAATTCAGTTGTTTTATATTTAAGATATTTCATGAAGTAGTGTCTAAATCATCATTTCCCTGCTATTCACATCACCAGAAGGTACACGGTATCCTTTTCTGATTTTTCTGTAGTCATCTTCAAAATCTTCATACTGATGAGTATGTTTTAAATTTATAGTATTTTGGTGAAGACTCAGTTGCCTAATAATGAGTAGGAAAAATATGTACTCAGAATTGTAGTGGTAATGCTGAATCTCCAAGTTTCATTGATAGTATTTCAAACTGTATTTGGAGTTAGATGTCTTTTTAAATGTAGTCATTTGCTTACTAAGAGTGTTGATATTCTTGGTTTCAGGGGGTCATGTCACCTATCAATGTGCCTTTGAAAGTCATTGTGGTGTATAATGAATCTGGAGAAAGGAAGACCTGACTTCAAGTCCTATCTCTGATAATTAATCATATGAACATGGGAAAGTCACTTCCATTCTAAATCTCAGTTTCCTTTATTTGTAAAATAGTGATAATAATAACTGTAGTATTTATCTTATAGATCTGTGAGTCTCAAAGGAAACAAAGTATGTCAGTCTCTGCAAACATCAAAATATGAATCGAATTTGCATATATCTAACCCTGTGTAGTCAAATAGCATTTTACGATTCTAAGAAAATAGGGAAGAAGAGGGCATGGTGGAGGAATCCAGAATGCATCCTGGTGCAGTAGAAAAATTGCTGCATTTGGAATTTAAGAATGTGCCTTCAAATTCTGGTTCTGACATTTGCTACCTTGGTGACTTTGGAACCTACTTGCTTTCTAACATCTATCATCAAAGCTCCAAATTTCTCAGCAGTGACTATCAAACAACACAGTCAAACCAGACCATCCTAGCATCAGCTCAGAAGAGCGCCTGTTCCAATTTTGGTGCCTGAACTCTTAAGCTTAGCACTTTTCTTTCAGTGCTGAGATTCACAGGGTGCCTGGGAGCCTGTGGGTCAGAGAAGTGTCCCTGCCCAGTAGGCTGAGATGAATCAGAAAAGATGAATCTGGGATGAGGAACAGAAGTCAGAGTGGCTGACTCCGGGCCTTCCTGGCTCCAAGGCCAACAATCTATCCCTGACAACAACAACAAAAATGAATGACCAGTGTTTGCCTTGGCCTTCTGAGACCTAATATTTTTTCTAATAACTAAATCATAAAAAGCCATGGCATGTGTTTACATGAGCGTTTCCTCCATAAAATAAGAATGATTCAGAAGTAAAAATTATGCCCGTAAAAAATGGGAAAGTGGAGAATAGAGACCCAATGAATATCTTGTCTTTAAGGCAAATTCTTTTTCCATAGTTTGGGAATCTAAGTAGTAGGTGGAATGATGGACCTACTCCAAGTAAGGAGCTCCAATTTGAAACCTCTTAGCTCTGTCACCATGGACATTTGATATTTCTGAACCTGAGCTATGAGATGTTAATAATACTTAGGGGCATCTAGGTGATGCGGTGGATAGAGCCAGGAAGTCGGAAAGACTTATCTTGATGAGTTCAAATCAGGTTTCAGATACTTACAAGCTGTGTGATCCTGGGCAACTCATGTAACCTTGTTGCCTCAGTTTCCTCCTCTGTAAAATGAACTGGAGAAGGAAATGGCAAACCATTCCAGTATCTTTGCCAAGAAAACCCCAGAAGGGTCACAAAGAATCAGACACAATGAAAAACAACTGAAAAACAGAAACATTTATGCTGCATATCATACAGGGTAATGGAAGAAAAACTCTTTGCACCTTAAGAGTGTTCTAAAAATGTAAGCTCTTATTAGGTGAGAGCTTATTCTGTTTTTCAAGCTCTCAAAAAACCTAGGATTTTGCAGTTTCCCACAGGAGTTCATTCTGGTGTCTCATATTCCATTTTTCCTACCTTCCTGAAAGAGCTTAAGTAAACTCACATGACTGTTACCATGAGGATTATTGATAAAACAGGAAAGCCAGCTGTAGTATGTATCCCTCAGTAATGAAGCTGGTCATAAGTAGGATGGACTTCACCAAGTATTATTAATGTTAATTCATGTTATGAGACAGCTAGGGTGGAGGGTAGCTGGCTGAGCACTGGACCTGGAGCCAGGGAAGACTTGACTTTGAATCCCTTTTTGGACAGTTACTAGCTATGGAACCCTGGGCAAGTCATTTAACCCCCATCTATTTCCTCAATTGTCAAGAGGGAATAATAATAGCATGTCCATCCCAAGGGTTGTTGAGGATATAATACTATTTGTAATGGATTTTGTAAATCTTAAAGTACTATGTAATTGCTAGCTAATCTGATTATACTTATTATAAATTATATAAATACTATAGTGATGATATTTATAAGTATAATTGCTATAATAATTTTTTAACAAGATTTCCCTCTCCAGCATCTTCAATGACAGGTCATCATTTAGGCTTTTGTCTGAAGATGAGGGAGGAAGAGCTCCTACCTCCTGAGACTGTTGATTCTACTTTTGGATAACTGATGGTTAGGAATTTTATTTTTTAAATCAAACACAAATCTACCTCTCTGCATTATTTACCTTTTCTATCATTCTACCATCTGGAGCCTCATGTCAGCATCTTTTAGATGTTGGTAGATTGTTATCATGCTCCACACCATACCACCCCTACACCCTCCCAAAGCAACATTGCTGGTTACTACAATTCCCATTTTACCTAGACAAATTTTCTCATCTCCAGTTTAACTATCCCAGTTCCCTCCACAGATACATGGCATCATCTTCAGGCTCTTCATCCTCCTAATTGTTCTACATCAATGTCCATCCCAAAATGTGGAGTCCAGTACTGATAGTAGTACTTATTTTCAGGATCACTTCTTTAGTCCATCTTCTTAATGTGCTTCTCTTAATGAATGCATAGATTGACTTAACTTTTTTCACTGACACATTTTATTCTTTAGTTCATTAAATCCCCAAAGTCTTTTTTCAGATGAACTTCTGTTTAGTTATTCTTTCTCTGTCTCTTACTTGTTTGTTTTTTTAATCCAAATTTATTTATCTTCATCAAATTTCATCCTATTTGATTCAACTTAAAGTTCTTGTCTGCAAAGTTTATTTGTATCCTGGTTGTCATTTAGTGTGAGCTAGTTTTCCTATCTTTGTTCATCTGCAAATTTGAAAATCGTACCATCTACCTTTTTATTTTAGTTATCTATCTTTCCTTCATTCCTTCCTTCAGTTTGTACATTGGATCTATTGTGATCCTTTGACCCATCTTTAATTCTCCTTGATCTTTGAAAGATTACTGATGGCAAATCAGCAGTCATATTTGCCAGTTCTTGTAATTTCTTAGGATGTAGTTCATCTGGGCCTGGTGGCTTGAACTTGCCATGGACTAGTAGGTACTTTCTTACTATTTCCTTGTCTTGGGTTTGAACTCCACATTAGACATTTTTGTTCTGCTATTCCTGCCCCAAAGGGCATGTTCCATAGCAGACATGACAGAAGCAAAAATAGAATTGAGCAGCCTAGCTCTGCCTCATCTTTGGCTTCAATTATCGTTACCCTATCCAGTACAATCCTGTCCCTTCTTTGATTCTCCTTTTTTCCCCCAGTAGAGACAAAAACAAATTAAAAAACCATGTCAGAATATTTGTTGTGTTACTGTATCAGAGGAGATTATCTGAATATCATTATTGGTTTATGCTCTTATACAGTAGAGTGAAAGATGACTCAGAGGTCCCTTAACATTGTTTGAACTTTAAAAGACTTAAGTTTTCTGACCAATGCAGTGATCAGGGGATTCATGATGATCAGTGCTACCCACTGCCTGACAGAGGTGATGGACCCAGGGAACAACATGAGACATAGATTTTTGGACAGAGCCAGTGTAGAAATTCATCTTGCTTGACAATGTTAACAAGAGTTTTGTTTGATTTTCTTTTTCTTTTAAATAGGGGGAAGGGAAGAGAAAATAAATGGTTGTTAATTGAAAACTAAAATAAAAAGAAAAAAGAAAGTGTTGTTTGGAGAGCTGCCCCTTTGGGACATAGTTCGCATGAATCTTGGCTGCATTTTGTCCAAGGTAAAGTAAATATTAGCCTTGTAGAGCTAAAGTAGGTCAGGAAAACCAGAGGGCACTCACTCTTCGATCACATGCCATTCACCAAACGAAAGGAACTTGGCAAAACTAGGGAGAGTTTATTGCTGATGAAACATATTGTCTTTTAAGGAAGAGATACTTAACCTCTGCACTCAATGAATGTGAACGGCCTACAGCCAGTGACTGACATGTTCTCCACTGGACCACCAAGCCTTCTGCAAAATACACATTTCAAGTAAATTCCTATGATATTTTTATTATGGGGAGCTGGTTGAAGAATCTTGTTGTGATAGAAGGGCATTCCTTCTCGGGAGTGAATGTTTGTGTTTCTTCTGGAAAATGCCGCACTTAGAACCCAGTGTTTCCAAAGGATTTAAACAAGATTTGGTTTCCCTGGCAACCAGGTCCTTTCCTGCTGGTGACACACATTTTTAAAGGCAAGATCAGGAGCACCCTAGTCTGTTGCCAGCAAAAGTCACCTTGAAACTGAGGCAGGAAACTACTCTTTTTGTGGGGAATGGTAGTTTGGGGGGCTTTTTGTTTTTAAATGCTATATAAATAAATAGTTGGCCTTTGATTCTCTCTCTGGGGAAGAGATGTCAGGTCTTTGTATTCGGGAGGGAGGTAATCTGGAGAAAGGAGAGGGGGTGGGGTGGGGTTGGGAATAAGGTTTGGAAAATGTTGGGAGGGAAGAAGCTAGCAAAGTCTGTTATCACTCTCTACTAAAGCTCTTGCTCTAGGATTTAGGGGAATATTATAGCAGAGTGGCTAATCTTTTTGTGGCCAGGGCTGCTTGCCTATGTTGATAAGCATGATTAAAAACTTTTAAAGCCAAATGCATTAACAAATGCCTTGTAGCTGCCAAGGACACTTATGGCCACCCACACTTTGCAGCTATCTCAGAGAAATTGGGCTGCTTCTACAACAGGTTTTGGGTGTATAGGATTCCAAAGCCCCTTAAATAGATCTCTTAAGTTTATTTGGACAAGCTTGGAATCCGAGATTGTTCTAGTCTAAAAATATTTTCTAACTATTGTCAGCAATCAACTACAAATGCACAAAACAAAATGAATGCCTTCTGTTTAATAGGGATAGGGAAAAGGTTGAGATTATTTTTAATCCAATGACTTATGTGCTAACAAAAATAGGCCTGTTTTTGTCTTGACTATGGAATTCTGTTTTTCAAGAACTAGAAAAAATAAGCACTCGACCGTTTAGATAAATCTCCTCATAACCCCATGTCAAGATGTACGCTTTAGATAAAATTCAAAACCATAGGCTTTTTGCCTTAATCATTCGTGATCACAGAATCATAAGACTGAGGTCCCAGGACCATAGGTTTAAGGTTTGAAGGAATATTAGAGATGATCTAGTCTGAGCCCCTCCCCTGACAGAAGTGGATGAAATGCCATCATCCTAACTCAGTTACCAATGAGGACTGGGGTATGCTGCTTAAGAGGGATAAATCAAAAGGTCTTCCCCACTCCTTAGGGGGCCCTTTTGTGTACTAGACAAGTGGAGCTGTGGGCTTGACTCCCTTAGGAGCTGAAAATATTGTTAACGGTCCCAGAGGCATTTTCGCTTTGGCTGTCTCACCATCAGCCAGTCATCAGATACTGTAGAGCATTTATTAATCACCTACTAATATGCCACACACTGAGGTAAATGCTGGAAATACAAGTAAAGACTGTAACAATTTGCTGAGAGAAAGTGGATGGTAGCTGTGCAGGCAGAAGTGGTAGATTCTAGATGGATCAATAGCAGTATCTAAGAATTCTAGACCAAGATCAAGATCCTGGTCAAGCAGAGAGCTGAAGGAATGTATGAACCTAGAAAGTGAAAAAGCAAAGATAATTTGATTTTAGACTATATTAAGGGAGGAATGGAGAGGAAATGTGATGGTAGTGATTGGAGAGCCACCAGGGTGACCTGTATTCAGGTCTCACCTTTGATGACACACACTGACTGAATGACCTTGGGAAAGTCATTTAATTTATTGGTGAACTAGACAACTCAAATTCAGAGATGGGGCCAGCTTGCATTAGTGAAGACCTTTCCTTCCACACCTAGAAGTTACTGATGGAAATGAAAGCAAAAGTTGTCAGTATCCCTAAGAAGGAATAGTGTCTAGCACTAAGGTGACAATTCTGCTGTATTCTGCATGGTCAAATTATTTATAGAGCATTGTTTGCGGTTGTAAACTCCACAGTTTAGGGAGGACATTCATAAACTGAATAGTGTCCAGAGGATGGTGATCAAGATGGTGAAAAGTATAGAGATTATGCCATAAAATTGTAGGCTAGAGAAATTAATTATGTTTACCCTGGAAAAGGAAGACTTGAGGGGAGATGAGACTAATCTTCAAGTACTTGAATGACTGTCTAATGGAAGAGAAATTAGATTTACTCTCTTTTCCCCATGAATATCCTTAGCCAAGGGTTCTGAGTTGTTCTGGATGAGAACCTGATCCCAGAGAGTATCCCTAAGATATGAACTTGGATCAATGGGAGTCCAGAGCTGCTTTTGTTTTGGGGAGGGGAGGTGGGCATGGGGTGGAAGAGCTGTGGCTTACTTTATTAATACCCAACATGAGATCATCATTATCATAGTTACTAGTTGGTACTTTTCTGCCTCATTGTTAATATTCTTATATCTGGAGCTGATGAATTCCAAAACTTCATCACCTTTCTTTACCACAAAGAAGAAAACCTAATAAATTCAATTCCTTGGCATCAAAGGACCAGGCTAGCACTAGATTTGCACAAGAGATGCTGATGGTGATCTTTTAGGTTTTTTCTTGCTTAATACATCCTTCAAGTCTTTTGTGTTTGCATATAATTATATTTTCTATAATTATAATACTTAGGGCATGACATTGTTGATATTAAGGTTTTGGGTTGGTTTCACCCTCCTCCGCTTTTTCACCAATTTTCTTCTACCTGAATGGGATAAAGTAAATCACAAGGCCATATATTTGTGTGCATGCTATAATACCAAAACAAAACAAATCTATATGCTCCTGTATTTAAATGAATTATGTAAATAGGTTAAGGCAATGCTGACATTTTCTAACTGTAACTGGTGTGATGAAACCAAACACGTATATTTGCTGTTGAGTTTTCCCTCTGGAAACCTCATACTGTCATCATTCAGTCCACTTCGCTTATGGTATTTATTTTTTTAAGAAAGAGTTTGAACAGGTGGGTTCATTAGTCTCCGTACTTGTCCTATTAATCTAAACTACTTTAGCATAACAGCATAGCACAGAGCAGGTAGGTTGGTTTTGCACCAGTCGGCTTTGCTGTCTAATAACTTGACATTTTAAAGGCAAATACTCAATACTAAAGTGAACCTTTATAATATAATGAGGTAAGAGTTGATTTCTTTTTTTTGGAGAAACTATTGAAATGGGAATCAGAAGCAATGGGAAGTATAAAATAAAAGATTTTAATGTGCAGTTACAGTTATGACATTCTGAGAAAGGATTTACTGCGTAGAGTGTTTGTCTTTACAAAAATGTCTTCCCTAAAGTTGTTTCTTTTTCAGTGTAATTGGCGGGTGATTACAACTGAAACAGTATCAAAGGCATATATACTGTTTTGAAAGCCCCTGAAACATTCATCATTTTTAAAAAAATTTTTGCATGTTACAGCATGAAAAAGGATCATGAGATATTAGAGGCTTTTGAATGTTTTTAAGCATTTGTTATGCAAGTTTGCACCTACTGTTACCTGTTTTGTGTGTACCTACATATTTGGTACATGTATTTACTTGTTTATACTCTGGTATACTTGTTGTCCAAGTGACTTGTTAGTTTAAAAATTTGACTTTTTAAATAATAATAATTTTAAAAATTGGAAGGTGGTATTAATTGGAAGGTGGTATTTAACCTTAACTGGGAAAGAGGGATGCTAAGGGCCTGATCTTATGCAGAGCAAAGTATCCTCTGGAGGTGATGGGATTTGTATGTATTTAATAGCAGACATTTGTTAACTCCCCTTCTACATACAAGTCATTGTACTTGAAATTGCAGAGAGAGAAAGGTTATAGAAGATGTCTCATGCCCCCAAGGTCTTAAAAAGGAATACAAAGATTCGACAGTAAAAGGAGATATGGCATATTATTGGGAAGGATTGAAGAAATTCGGGCATTAAGCAGAACCAAGAGAACTTTGTATACAGTAACAGCAACATTGCTTGATGGAACAGCTTTGGTCAACTAAGTCACTTTGACTGTTATACCCAAATTAACTATCTGGGAAGGAAGGAAGAAAGAAAAACACTATCTGCATCCAGAAAAATAACTGATAAATAGAAGTGTATATAGAATGATTTTGTGTGTGTGTGTGTCTAATAGTAGCCTGGAGGGGTGAAAGAAGGGAAGAAAAAAATATATTTGATAGTTTTATTACCTATTTAAAAGGAATAGCAAGTTGTACATAATAGATTTGCAGTTTCACGTGTAACCATCTTTTTTTTTATTTTACTGTGTTATGGAAATGTTTGTTTTATTCCATAAATTTAAAATAAAATAAACAATTCTAAAAAGACATTGTGGACATTAAGATCATAGAGTAGTAAGTTGAGAGATGAGATCCCTTTTAGCTCTAAATCATCTAAACCAACTTCTTCATTTAGAAGATGAGAAAACTAAGGCCCAAGGAAGTTAAGAAGCTTGCCCAGGGTCACAGAAGAAGAGTAATGTTAATGAAAAGAAATGAAATTTTGACCCATAGTTAAACTGCTACCTGGATGAAAAACTTGGCAAGATTGAAGAACTGGGTAGTTTATGCTACACTTGCCCAGTTTGTGAAATTTTGAGGTAGATTATATGCGTTGGTATTAGACGGTATTCATGTGGATTAGTTGACTCCATACATTTACATTTCAGTGAAAATAAAGAGCATCATTGATTGTCCTCTTTGTAGATAATTGCATTTTCTTTAAAAGGCCTTTGTTTCACATATATGGGAAGAGACTGCAAAGTTTGTGTCTTTTCTCCTCTAGTAGTGGGATTTTAAAATAAAACAAATTGGGAGGAAAATACTTGCATAAGATGGATTTTTAGAAATGAAATAGATAATCCTAATTATAAATTTAAAGACTTTTAACGAACAAAGCTAGTGCAACGAGAATGGAAAAAAATACAAGTTGGGGAAAATATGTACATTAATTATCAATGATAAATGTTTAATACCCTCCAAAATAGGGAATTGACACAAATCCAGAAGTTTAGAAGTTCTCCCTTAATTGATGAGCTGGAAGGACATAAAATCTTCTCAAAAGAAGAAATACAAATAATAAAAAATGTGAAAAATTATTCCAAATCAATAATAATTGGGTGAATGAAAAGCAAAACAAGTGACCTGTGATCTCACTGTCACCAAATTCACAAAGATGGTTTAAAATGGGAAAATTAAATGTTGAAGGGACTGAAAAATATAGGCGTACTAATTCACTGGTGATGTCTCTGTCAGTTGGTCTGATTTTTGTTCTGTGCAACTATTTGGAATTGTTCAAGAAAAGTTACTAAATGGATAATATCCTTTGACCTAGAGATTCTACTACTCGATTTGTACCCACAGAAAAATCACATGTATAAAAATATTCATAGCAATATTATTTATTTCAAAAAAGTACTAGGAAGAAAATATGTGAACAGTGATTACAGTCTAGCTGATCAAACTATTACATATTACTTCAATGAAATGTTATTGTGGCGTAAGGTCTGATGAATACAAAGTGTTAAAAGAAACAAGTAAATCCTTGTAGGAAGGGTTGCAAAGGGGAAAACAAAGCAAAACACACATGTTGTGGACTATGATATGATATGTAGTATCTGTCACAGTAACTTAGGTAGCTTTGCTTAACTCTTTGGAAGGAGTGTACTTTGTGGGAGGTTATAAGAGTGTGTGAGTTGGGGGAGTCTCTGTTGTGTCAAGATGGAATTTATCAATTAAAAAAAGTACTTATTTAGTTAGCTATCAGTTGTTCATTTGTTCAAAGAATCAGTGGCATAACCTAATCTATTAGTCTGGTGTAAACTTTATTCTGATTTAATTTGAACCGCAAATTTAGATTTAGAAGGGACCTTATAGGTATTTTTTCAAACCTCCTCATTTACCAGTAAAGAAACTAAAACCTGGAGAAAGTGACACAGTTAATTAGTATCAGAGCCAGGCCAAGAGCTCTGGTGTCTTGATTCTCAGTTCAGACTTCTTTCCAATATACTGTGCTGCCTCCTCTGCTCGTAATTCTGTAAATTACATTTGAAATATTCACATTTTGAAAAACTGAGAATCAGAATGATTGAGCTTTCATGTAGCCTAGGAGTTCCCATGCATTGACTTTTAAATGTCATATACTCATGGCTATCTGCCTAAGAGTAACTCTTCTGCTTTTCAGTGACTTGTAAGTGTTATCAGACTTTTGTCTAGTAGTAATCTAGGAGTCAGCTAAGTGACTGCACTTTTATTACAAACCTGCAAGAAAACTTTTTCTTTTGTCCTCAGTCTTTTCCTTGGTCCACTTGTATTTCTTTTCTATCTCTTCTTTCTCTCTCCCCTCACCTCCTCTCCTCTGTGTGTGTGTGTGTGTGTGTGTGTCTGTCTGTCTGTCTGTTTCTGTCTCCCTCTCTTCTTCCCTCCCTTCCTAGTAATTCCATGGCAAGTGGGAATAAATCCAAACAAATAACTGAAGTATTAGAAAGTTATATATTCTCAACATATATTCTGTTCCAACCAATTGACCACAAAATATCTTTCCTTCATTTAGCTTGTCACAGGCTATTGTATTTAGTTTGGTGCTTGTCTTTTCTTGATTAAAGATATACATCATTCATATATTTAACCTGGCTCAAGTGGCATATATTCCTTCAGACCCAATAATTAAAAGACTTGTCATGGCACTAATGTTGAACAGGGCTTAATAATCCTTGTATACTGCGCAGAATGTTTCAGTTGGTTACTTTGCCTATAAATTTTTCAGGTTGGCGTTTCCTTTTTAATGACTAGTCCCCAACTGTTGAAGAGCTACCTTAGAACTTAGTACATGTAAGAACTACAATAACATAAACAAAATTTTACTGAAAGGCAGTGGAACTCACTACTTGCAATAACCAATCTTGGTCCCAGAGAACAGATACTGAAGCATCCTCTTCTCTCTCAGTAGAGTTGGGAAGAAAACTTAGGACAGCAGGGGGAAGTGGAACTGGGACAGTGTTGCCTTACTGTCTGAGACAGCTGTTTTGTTCAGTTTTCTTTGTTATAAGGGAGGATTCAGCTGGGGGAATATCAGAACAAATGACATATGAAACAAAAGACATCTAGAAAATTTTGTTTTTAAAAAGCTAAGTAATATATGCAATATAATTTCCAATGTCTTTACTCTTTCTTCCCTGAATTTGTTGGTGATATAATTGTGTAGGATAAAAACAGAGCTAGGTGCTTAGGATATTTCTTTACCTGAATGAAAATGATGACCTTTGTTTCAGGTTACTGAATAAACCAGTATGTTTTCTTGCATTATTCTTTCCCTATATTCTTTTGAGACATAGAACAAAATTCATGGTTTTCAGACCTAATTATTTAAAAGCATCCAGGCACATTTTTTTTACTGGTCTTATGTATATACTTAGAACTGCTTCATGTATTTCATCTCTTCCTATAAACAAGTGTGGGATTTACTGGAAAATATGGGTGTGACTATTGGGTGCCTACCTTCCAGGTGAAGGATTACACTTTGGTTTAGTAGTGATGGAGCAGTAGATTTTGCCATAGCTGCAAAGCCAGTGTGAAATGGGATGATTTATAGGAAATCCAGCTGTGAGGTTGTTGGGGTTTTTTTTTTTCTCTTGGTTTCTTTTAGAGCAAGGGGCGGGGCTAAAAACCAACCTCAAACTGAGCAGACCATTGATCAGACCAGGGATGATGTAGAACTCAGTCTCACAGACAACAGCTAAGCATCGGGGAAAGATTAGCTGGCAAAGATAACGAGAAAGAAGCACTCAGTGACAGAGAGACCATCTGTCAGAGTCTGAGAAGCTGTTTTGAAGGAAGCAGAAAATGAAATGAAGAAAGTGCTTTGGGTTCACAGCCTAAGGACATTTTTAGACAAAGTAAGTTTTTATCGGATAGTACAAATAGCGGTGGTGGGTCGACAGGCAGTTAGTTACTTTTCTCCCACTTTGAGCTCTGAATGGATATATACCATATCCCCCAAAGAGTACTTTGCATTTTGAAGCACTGACATCCTGTGTGAGTGGAACTTGGTTTTAAATAAAAGGCAGTATGTGCCACTTTAGTTATTCATGTTTATTTGTCTTTTAATTGAAAGCTACTACCATACGAACAAAACTTAGAAGTCTTCTTATTTGACCTCAGATGGTGGTTTTATTTTTGGTTCTTGTTTTCCTTTAAAGTGGTTGAAGATTATTGGACATCTTTCCTAACAGGCAGTTTTAATAAGAGACTGGCCTATCTTTCGGTTTTAAGCAGCTGGCAATAAATTGTACTTGGTTGTTTATCCCATTGAGTGTAGGTTACTCAGCCAGCCCTGGATATGCCCCAAATTTCCTACGTGTCTCGTAAATCACTTTGCTGGTGTTGGCATACATTTTGAGGAAAAATAAGTGAGTCTAAGCTGCCACAAGGTCTTTTTTACTTTCACCTTTCTCCAGAGAACATCATCTCTCATGGGGAAAAATATACTATAAAGTAATCTTACTGCTTTGTGTTAACAAGTTTTAGAATTTGTTGGACTTGTGTTATTCATAGTAATAAGGTACACTCAAGTGTTTATGCTTGGAGTTAGATGCCTTTTGGTTAATTAGCCAGCAATTTGGCTAATTCTGGAGGGGTCTAAAACTATCTAAGGCTAATGATAAGATTACATAAGAAATAACAAAGTATACATGAAGAGTTCTGAAAAGGAACTCATGAGCCTCATTATTTGAACTTAGATGATTCTCTTACAGTTTGTGCAGAGAAATGACTACTATTTTGCAGTGATTCTAGTGTAGGCAGTCTGTTCCAAGCCAGAAGTGGAAGCATTGGCTGTAAACTCAAAAAAAAGAAAAAAAAAGAAAAAACCACTCAGTGTTATGGCCCAATATGGATGACAAAAACTCCGTAGCATGTGTGGGAAAATGGCTGCAATCCAATGTCTGGAATCATTTATCTTCTAGTAGAGTCTGGAAGATGACTGTTTTATGTATTTTACAGAAATCCCCACTGATTGATTTCATTTACATGGAGAGAGGGCATAGTGACTGCTGATGGAGACAACCAGAGAGGGGAAAAAAAAGTATTGATCCTTTTTATGGTTTTCCTGACATCCTGATCTCATTAGTTTTTTTTTCTTCTTTTTTGGCACCTTTAAATGAGAGTGTAAAATTACTAACAACCTTGTGGTTTCTATAGGGACCTTTCTTTGGCTTTTGACCATTTTTTTTATCATCATATTTGGGAGATACAGTAAATTGATAGTTGAAGGTACCGTTTTCTTCTCTTTTTGAGGATTAACAGCTTCTTTCTATCTAGAAGAATCAGTGAATAGAAGATGACATCAATAGATAAAGTTCCATGTAACCTAAATTACTAATCTGTTTGTAGTGAATTAGTGCCATAGGTAGGGTGTGCTGTCCAATGTAGGAGGTTAGCATCCTAACATTTATGCTAATAAGTCATCTACTATCTTCATTGTCCTGGGCAGCATCTATTGGAGCTAAAATATCATCCCATGTGCTGAGTTGTTGCTTGGTAACCTCTGGAAACACACTTTATATTTTGGGTCACTTTCCTCCATTTTAAATAGAGACAGTAATTTTGGCCATTTCTCTGCCTCCCAGAAATATTTTGAATGACAGTGAAATAAGATCCATGAGAGCCTTTAAGCAATTATCATTTTAGGTATTATTTTTAAGCAAAATTTCTACATCGATTATGCTGCAAATCCTTAGTAAAAATTCAGCGGTTCAGTTTAATGTTACAAATATTTTTGTTCTTATGCCTCTTTTTGAAGATATTTATATCAATATTTTCTGTCATGTAGAATTCTTTTTTAAAAGAATTATGTAATCCCAAGGCTAACCATTTATATGCACAAAAATAGTTTGTGTCATCAAAATAGTATTAATATACTTTAGTGTGATAAAGGAAAATTGCCTAATTATTATAATTGACTTTTAAAAATACCTGTTTTAAAAACTCAAAAATTAGAATTGTAGGAGACAGTATAGCAATGTGTAGTATTTTTATTCTGCCTTCTGTAATCTCTCCCTCAGAACCTTCTATTAATTTTATTCTGCCTTCTGTAATCTCTCCCTCAGAACCTTCTATTAAAGGAAATAGCACATAAATAATAAAAAGTAGTCTCTACTGTAGTTTTGTCCTAAAACTGCAACAGTGGATACCCATAACAATTGATTCAAAGAACAAGTAAATATAAGCAACCTTCTCCTGTCCCCTTCCCTTTATCATTTTTCATCGTAAAAGCCAAAATTGAAACTTTACATCCCAATTATTCATTAGTGAAAGTTCAGTTAAGATTCTCCTGGAAGTTTGCTCTTAAACTGCCAGATCAGGACTTTCACCAATAAAGAATCAAGAGGACCTGAGACATCCATGTTGATATGCTAAATTTCTTATCTACTATTCCACCTATTTTGGAGCTCAGAGTGCATTTACTGTTATCATTGTCACAATATCTATATGCTTTAAGGTTTATAAAATTCTATGTGTATCTATCTGTATATTTATATATAAACATGATTTGATCTTCACAACAATTCTGTAAGGTAGGTACTATTATTGTCATCTCCGTTTTGTTCCTGTTCAGTCATTTTCAGTCATGTTTGACTCTTCATCACCCCATTTGAGGTTTTCTTGGCAAAGATGCTGAAGTGGTTTGCCATTTCCTTCCCTAGCTTATTTTACAGATGAAGAAACTGAGGCAAACAGGGTTAAGTGACTTGCACAGGGTCACACAGCTAGTAAGTGTCTGAGACCAGATTTGAAGTCAGGAAGATGAGTCTTCCTAACTTCAGGCCCAGAACTCTATACACTGCACCTCCATTTTACTGAGGAAATGGAGACAGGGACAGGTTACGTGATTTGTTCAGTATCGTGCAGTTAGTAAATGTCTAGAGGTAAGGTTTTTTTTTTCTTTTTATTATTTATTTATTTATTTAACTTTTAACATTCATTTTCACAAAATTTTGGGTTCCAAATTTTCCCCCCTTTTGTCCCCTCCCCCCACCCCAATAGAGGTAAGATTTTAACGCATTTCTTCAAGTCCAGCACTCTACCCGTTGTACCACCATCAGATTTAGAAACATATGATGCACTAGGGAGCTAAGATGTCTAATTTTTAAACTAGGTCATCCTGTACTTTTTACTCTGTCTTCATAAAAACCAAAGAAATAATTCTTCCAATACTGTCTCCAGCTCTCTTCTTAGAGCTGAGTGGCAAGATGCTGCCCCTGCACTGCTGAGTGCGCTTATCTCTTCCCCCCTTACTTGCATTGGCTGATGATCCATTCTTGTACTGGGCCTAGGCCCACTGTCTTGACAGTCTCTCAGGCCTTTCCTCTTGGATTATTGAGCAATTCCTCTACATTATAATAGGCAAGTCTCAAGGATAATCATTATCCCCGCTCAGAAAAGTGAAGCCATCTTTGCTTTTTCTACTAGTTGCTTCATCTTTTTAGATGGCTTTATTATTTCTTACCTGCAGCCTTTAGGGTAGGAGATTTTTTTTCCCTGGCATAGACCCTTTAGATAATTTCATAAAATCTTTGGACCTATTAAAATGTTTTTTAAATAATGAAAGAAAATGCCAAATTTCAGTAAGAGGTTAATGAAAATAAAGATAGAATTTTTTTCTCCCAACCAGATTAACAGATAGATCATCATCCTCTCTTCACTCAAAACCTCTGCTGTAGAGAGAGAGGACAAGGCTAAGATCTCCAGTTTGCTTAGAGAAATTTAACCATTTAAACTATAAATGTGCATACCATTAAGCAAAAATCCTATCTGAAAACACTTGTTAGGGAAAAAAGAAATTAATAGACAATAAACTTGCCTATAGTTTGAAAAGAACCATTATCCTTCCACCACCCTTTTACTTAAGTAAAAACTAACAATCAGTGTTGCATCTTTTGGTGAGAGAACCATTACAAATAAATGAAGAGGTTTGTTCTATGATTTATTAAAAAACAGGTGCAGAGGTTTCCTATCAAAGATATGAATATGGTTAATCTGAGGGTACCTTTCCTTGCAATACATAAGGTAGAACCGA
Organism: Notamacropus eugenii; assembly: GCF_028372415.1. Lineage (NCBI taxonomy): Eukaryota > Metazoa > Chordata > Mammalia > Diprotodontia > Macropodidae > Notamacropus > Notamacropus eugenii. The sequence goes on along the minus strand of NC_092876.1, from coordinate 202,369,348 downwards.
AGAAAAGTTAGAACATCTCATGGGTAACAGTTTCTTACCAACCCATTTTTTTTCCAAGCAAGTTTTTTAAAAAATATATATATATTTAATGTATTGATGAGGAGCAGTGTGGCAGAGAATGGGCAAAAAAGCTGACCTTGGAATTAAGAAATCCAGTCCTGCCTTAGGCACAGAGTCAGCGTATGACTCCGGGCAAGTCATTAACCTCAGTAGTCCAGAAAACTCTCCAAACATCATAAATTGCAGAGAAGGTACTGATTTGCATTGGTAGAGGGACTTTTCTTACTGGGAGTTCCCTATGTTACTAAAGTCTCAGGTCTGATAAAAACAAAGTAATATATACTGAATGAAGTATTTGAAGATTAATTCAAAATTTGTATTGCCCTTCCTGATGTAGAATTAAAAAAATCTAAAGGAAGACCATTTAACTCATTCTTCTCATGTAAAATTGGGTCAGGAAAATAAAAATTCTTTGTGGAAACATTAGCTATCTATTTCAGGCTGAGGTTAAGAATAGTTAAAAGGAGAAAATTTGAGTCTACTTGTTAAGTGACTGTGAAGAAAACTATGTAAACTGTGGAAGCATTTGTAATCTTTTATTTAATCTCTTTTCACATAGTATAAATGGCAGAGGCAGCGACATTTTATCATAATTTTCTGTGCATGTTTTATCAGGAGAAACCACAGAAATGCTTCATATATCCTTTTACCAAAGCAGGATAGTCTATGAGCTGAGTTAAAAGATAACAAGATTTGTTTCAGTTCTGGGCCCAGCACTAGCCTGTTCTTCTGGCATCATTGACAATTGAGCTCTAATCATGGAGCACAATGAAGAACAGGATCAGTGGGTAATAGGGAGCCACTGGAGGTTTTTGAGGAGAGTAGTTACATGATCAGAGAGCTGTGTCAGGAACGATGTGTAGGATGGATTGTAGGGGAAGAGAGACTAGATGCAGAGAGGCTCTTGCAGTAATCAAGGCAATAAGCACCAGAATTAAGGTGGTAAGAGTAGGTATGGAGGAGAGAGAGAACAGGTAAAAGAAAGGCAATTAAGCAACTAATTTGATAAGAGTCACAAAAAGGAGTCAGAGGCAACAGAAAGGATTCCAACCTGGATGACAGTGGAAAATCAGGGTTATGTGAACAGATATAGGGAAGTCAGAAGGAAGAGTAGGTTTGGAGAGGAGAAAGTAAGGGAACTATCGAATTCAGTGTTAGGCATGTTGAGTTGGTCAGTATGTGCAAGTCAAAACTGTTAATAAGAAAACACTTAGATGGCAGAAGTTTCTCCTAGAAATTTAAAATTAGAAAAAACGACTTGGCCATTAACAGGGTTTGGACAGTAGCTATGAGATGGGTGAACTAAAAATCCCGTACTGGTGGGCCTGTAGAAGAAACTTTTCTGATTTGTTAGGACCTTACAGAGCTTTTGCCTGGTTGGAAGAAACCAGAGTCCTTTTCAAACTGTGCTGGGGAGTAGAACTTTAGCCATGGTCTACCTTGATCTCTGTCCCTAATTTTAATAGCTTATATAGCGTCATATTTCTACTACAGAGGAAAGAAGTTGTTTGTAAATACATAGAAAAGCTATACCTTTCTCAAAATGGGTATGCTGGGTTAGGATTACTGTTTAATTCCTATCCTTCAAGTCAGTTTAGTTACAGCAGATTTTTTAGTTTTATTCCTAAAATATTTATATTTAGTCATTCCTCCATCTTTCTGAGGAGCTGATAGAATAGAATTTAAATATCCAGATTTCAAAGTCAGTTCTTCCTCCAGATCTCTTTGGACCCTTTCATGTAGGTATACCCCGAAAATACACCTCACATTTCTAGAGAGAAACTAAGTTTCTTGAGTCTAATGGGCTAATAAGACTGAAGAGTGGGGAACCTGTGGCCTCAAGTGTATTGTTCTGACTGAATCCAAACTTCACTTTGGATTCAGTCAAAGGGCCATGCTAGAGGACCTAGAGGGCCACATGTGGCCCCTGGACTGAGTTCTCCAGTCAGTCAAAAATGACTTTTGCTGAGCTCTGCTTCCTAAGCCTCCTTAAAGTAATAGAATAAATGTATTTTTTCTTCTTGACTCATGGTGTAGATACTAGCGATCATAGTTCTTGATTCTACAGGTCTAGTTGCCATGGCATCCTTAACATTAGAGAAATATCTGTCAGTTCCAGGTGACTAAACACAGGTTGAACATTACTTGGGTGAACAGAAGGAGGAGGAATAATTTAGTGAGTGGTATATACCAAGAGAAGTATTCCCCATGGATTTTTTCCCATAGTGAGCAAGGCTTTTTCAGTATTGTGTCTTCATTGTTTTAAAGAATACTCCTTACTGTTGAGATGTAAATAAAGCAAGGTTTTTCTGGGCCTTTTTCAAGAAATTTTGAGTTTTCTTCAACATGGCAGTAAAATGTAAATAATGTTGTAGTAATCAAATGTTATGTTACTGGAATAAAGTTCATACTAAACAAAACAAGCATTTTGGGGGAGCAAAATGAATCTAAAATGAATGTTTGCTTCAAGAAAATGAGAGGTTGCAATATCCAGAGTGGTTAAAGGCTTTATGCATTTGAATTGTTTGGTGTTCAAGCTAACTATTGCTTTGAATAATTTTATTAGAATAAAAAAGAGAATTTATCATTGTAAATGATTCTGTGAGTATGTTTCAATCCAGCAAGAAGGGAAGAACAAAAGAAACCAAACAAAATATAGTTTACTTGAATCTCATAAAAATGTCTTGCACAAGAATTGAAGAAGCATGGGAAAATATGTGTTCTTTTATAAAAACAATGTTTTCCTTGAAGTTGCTTCAAGATTACGGAAGTTCACATCACATATTGGTATGTGTATATGTTTATATAAGTAAGGGCTCTGTGTACCATGAAAAGTATGTGATGTCAAGAGTTGCAATATTTGTTACTTTAAATTGTTAGGACTACATCTAAATTGACTGCACAGCTGTAGTACATTATTCATTCAGAAATACTACAAATTCATTTTCCCAAACAAGCCTATTTCCTTGGGTCAAAAAACACTTCTCCCTTTATTCTTTCTTCTTCCCATACTTTTTTTTTTTAGAGTTATCCTCCATCCTCTTTGCTACTGACAAAAATAATTACCAGATGGAAAGTAGTTTTCTGTAGATAAACTTGCAGAAATATGGCCTTCAGTATTAAATAAAGCATGTTTTATTTGTCTCTCAGTACTCTGAATTACTGAGTGAAGTGTATGTAGAGTGGGTAAATTTTACCTCCAGCTTAAAAATAAAATGCAAATTACCTAGCTTTAATCAATTCTGCTATGTAAAAATTCAAATTTATAGACCTTTATAGAAGGTCTTTTTTTTTTTTTTTTTACAATTTGCTATGTCTTTTTTTTAAAGTCAGCATTTAGTGTATTTAAAATAAGTGGCATTTTAAAAGTTTTACAAGTAATTTTTCAAAAATGAATATAAGGTGAGATAAATCTGTAATTTAAGACACATGAAATTTAAATGTATATATTGAGATACACTGTGCATAAGGAACTATTCTTCAAGCATTTCTGAGATAATATTATATATTTAAAGCACTTTTTAGTGAATTGAGCAAAGTACCACATGAGATGTATCATGTTTTGTCCTATATTATATCAATTCATATAGGCTTGAACTGAATATTTAGTCTGGAAGAGACCTTAGAGATCAATTAGCCAACTCCTTCATTCTACAGATAAAAAAACTGAGACCCAGAGAGATTAAAGTAATATGCCCCACCCCAGCCCCCAAATCACACATTTTATGCTTTTGTTTGCTATGTGAAAAGAAGTTGATTTTTGTTTAGCAACTGATGGAAAATATTTAAAAATTCTTTATCCCTCAAGAAAAAAGGTTAGATGAAGGGGGAAAAAAAAACTAAAGATCACACCTTTGTTCATTTTAAGGTTTTACTTCTGCCTTCAGGTGCTTGTAGGATAATATTTTTATCTTTAGTTTTCAGTGTCATTTGAAATTCTGATTGGTCCTGATAATCACCCTGAAACCTTGAAGCACTTAGCTAGTAAATAGCTAAACTTAATTAATACTCTTGAGTGCTGTGTCAACTTCATTTCCCTATTAGATGCACTTTTCCTCAAGTAAAATCCTATTTGTCTTGTTTTTCTAGTGGAGTTGATATTATAGAGTGGGGAAAAATCCACCTCTGCTAAAAGGACCCTAAGTGTAATCAATCACTGTTCACATCTCTTCATTGGCTTTTAGCAAGCTTTTAGAGGGTCTCCTCTGAAGGGAAATGCTGCCCTTGGGGATAACTGAGGTTTCCCAGAAGAGATTATCATCTAACCAGTCTCACTTCTTTTGAGGGAATACTTTGATGGATTTGTGATCGCTTGTACTCCTACCACCTGTGCAGATTGCCGCCCCCACCACCCTTCTCATCCAACTGGAATCTCTTCTTTGTCCTTCTGTATGTAAAGTGATCCTCACAGAGGATGTACCTTCCTCTTAAATATCTCAAGTATACTAGAATAACGGTTTATCTTTCCATCATTTCCCATAAACGATGTCCACCCTTACACCTACATCACTGCTTAACACAGAATAGTTCTGAACTTTGGGTAGGAAATGACACCTTCAGCTGGGGTTGGAAGAAAGCCAAGAAGCTAGGAGGCAGAGATGAGGAAAGAGGGAACACCAGGCAAGGGGGAAAGCCAGTGAAGATTCTCAGAGATGGCTGATGAAGCATCTTGTGCTGAGAAACAGCAGGGAGGATAAGGTCACTGGATCACACGGTACAGGAAAAGGAGTAAGATCAGAGGAATTGAGAAGAAAACTGGAAAGGTTGAAAGGGGGCAGGTTGTGAAGTTTAAAAGCCAAACAGAATTTTATTTTTCATCCTGAAGATAAGGAGCCCCTGGGGTTTATGGAATGGAGGTTGCATGGGGTGATAGTGCTACCTACTAAGTGGAAGGAGGCAGTGGAGGGAGGATTGGCTTGAGCCAGAAAGACCAACCAACAGTCTCTTGGATTAGTTCAGGCATAACATGATTTAAGTCCTTTGCCAGGGTGGTAGCAGGGTCAGAGGAAAGAAAGGCATGTATGGGAGAAATGTTGCTAAGGTATAATCAATAGAATTTGGCATTCTTTTGGACATGGAGAATGAGAGAGAATGAGAGTTGAGGCTGACACCTAGATTTCAAACCTCGGGTGACTGGGAGGATGGTGGTGTTCTTACCAGCAGTAGGAGTGTTATCCAAATAATCACTCTGTGATTAATTCTTTCAGTTAAAAAAATCAGAGGTCCCCTTGGTTTTTCTTTTCCTTCTGTTATCTCATTCATTTAACAAATATTAATCATCTGCTGTTTGCAGATCATGATACGAGTGGAGATAAATTGCTTGGGTAGGTATGATCCCTGCACTCATTGAACTTATATTCTAGATGGAAATAAGACACAGAATCAGATAACTAATAGATGATATTACGTGAGAAGTACATAGAAGGTATTCTGATGTAATGGATAAAATTCTGAATTTCAGAAGAGCTGAATTCAAATACTGCTTCCGATAACTGTACAACTGCTGGCAAGTCATTTAATCTCTGAATCTCAGACAGCTTTCTGAAATCAAGAAACTTATGGGTAGATTTCAGAATCCACAGACTTGGAGGGAGAAAAAATGACATCTTTATTTTCATTAATGTTTGATTTCCTTTGTAATTGTATATCTTTTGTTTTATGCACTTAAAAACATTATTCTGAGAAAGATTCCACATGCTTTATCAGACTTCTTGAAGTTCAGAAACCCTTCTCAAAGACCTAAGTTACATGCAGTTTGCATCTGCTTTACCAGGAGATCAGACACTTGCATGAAGAATGCATCAGAGTTGCAAAATAAAGTACTATGTGAGGTCTGTGCTCATGAGGGAGAGGCAGGCAGAGAAGACTACATGGAGAAGATGGTATTTGAGTTGGGCTTTTAAAGGATGGATAGAAATTCAACAGGCAAAAAAAGAAAAGGGAGGACATTCCTGACATTAGGAGCAGCTGTATTGATAATGCATTTTTACTTAGGATTAATATAATTTTGCTTCATAATGAGGTCTTGCCCATTAAGGGGAGTTTGATTAGGGAAGATTTGTAGGAAGGCCCACACCTTTTGTTAATTGTCTAATGAGTCACTGGTTCTCAAGGGTTGTGATGCCTTCTGGCTCTGAAAAATGTGTAAATACTCTGAAGTGAGGTTTTACTTTGGGACTTAGTTTTTGGAAGAAGGTGTGTGCCAGATGAGACTCTGGGAAGCTGGGAAGCAGCCCCTGGCTTTGAAAACCCAGATGTTGGTGCTTCTCTCTCTGGTAACTATGTATGTATGGTCAGACAGTTGGATCTGCCTGGTGATTTGTGATGTATGTATTGCTTATTCTCAGGTAGCTGGAACCACTGTCTGTTGATCTTGATTTCTCTGTATTTTCTCTGAAGTTCAGGGTGCTGACTAAGTGAATGATAGATGTGCTTGATTAAAGTGATTGTTGACCCCTCAAAAGTTGCCTTTCCTTTTAGAAAAGCAGATCAAAGAACCTGTGATAGCAGACCCTCCTTTGTATGTTGGGGTCCTTGCTTTTACAGTAGCTAACAAACAAAGGCACAGTGTATCTCTCATAAGTAGACAATGGTTCATTTTTTGAGAAGTATAGACTGAAAAACTGAAAAGTCTGCAAAGGTAGGGTGGTTCCAGATTTTGAAGGGCTTTAAATTCTAGGCAAAGGAATTTGAACTTGACTCAGATGGAAGTAGGGAGCTATTAAGGATTTTGAGCAGGAGTGACATGACCAGAGGTGTAAGAGATTATTTTGCCCATAGCATAAAGTTTGGATTGGAGAAAGAAGCGAAATGGGAAGACCAACTAGGAAAATACTATTAGATTTCAGGTAAGTGGTAATAAGGGCCTACATGGTAGCAGTGAGAGTAGAGAGGTGAGAAGAGATACAAAATAAGATTTGTTTACCACATAAGATAATTTTGGGAGATGGAAATGTCAAAGACAACCCCAAAGTTATAAGCATGGGAGACAATATGCAGAGTGGAAGAATAAATTTAGGGGAGAAGATATGGTTTGTAGCTTTGGGACATGGAAACTTTCGTTTGAGGTGCTAGTGAAACATCTAAGTAGAAGTAGGCAACTGGGCATGTGAGTTTGAAACTCAAGAGAGGTCAGATCTAGAGAAACATATTTGGAACTCAGCTAAATAAAGATGATTAATTGAAATTGTGAGATTGAATGAGATTGCCAAGAGATAGCATTAAGAAAAAGGGAATAATGACTAGATCTTTGATTGCTACCTAGATTAAAGGATTAAACATAATGGATAGAGAAGTAGTGGGAATGGTAGTAAGGGCCCAGAAACTTTCTTCAGTTGAATCCACTGGTTTAGGTCTTCATATAATTAGACTTCTTGCTATATAGAGGTAGACAATTTATGTGTGTGATGCAAAGTGTATGAGCCAAATAGGTGTGTATTTCACAAAACAAACACACAAAAAACCTTCAGGTGATAGTTATAAATGAAATAATTTCTAAAAGCAAGCATGAAAGATGTTAAATGCCACGGTAATTAAGGTATAGGGAGAGAAGGTGTTCAAATAAACCATCCCCCTCCCTTTCAAATAGTGTTTCTTAAATACCTATTCCACTATTGGTAAATATTTTTAGTTAAACCATGAAAATGAAGCCTATTTCACACTCTGGTGGAGTTCTTTAAAATTTTTGTTAAACAATCATTGATTAAGTTGAGTATTTGTTCAGAATGTGCCCAGCTTTGTAAACCCACACTCTGCACAATACTTGGCATATAGTAGGTGCTTACTAAATGCTTGTTGACATAACATAAGAAATTTTCAGTTTGGCAGCTTTTAATTGTCTAACTGCAGTCTAGTGAAAAAGACAGAAGTATTCATGGCTGGAACAGTAAGAGAGTGATATAATCAGGGCTTGACGTTGCCTTTGTGCTGGTTTGCTTTCCAGTGCTATGGAGAAGGTCACAGAGCTGGACGCGTAAGAACCCATCGTATGAGAGAGAAGTCTATTTGGTTCCAGATACGTAAACAGCGAAAATCTTTATTCAGCTTCTCATTTCTGCTGGTCTGGGATTGTAAGGCTGGGAAGGATCTAAATTTCATATTTAGGAGTAAAATTGAAAAGAGAAACAAATGGAGATTGATTTCAGGAACAAAAGTACAGCAGCTGAGACTGTGGTTTCTCAGGATGTTTATCTTGCTATGTCAGGAACCACAATACAGAATCCTATAAGTCATTTGGATTAAGGCAAGTCAGAAACAGGCTGTCCTAGCAACAACATAGTTTTATACAAACTATAACTTTCTTTCAGAGTTCATACAGTTTTTCTTGGATTTAGTTGGCATGGGTGTGTCTATTGTCTCCCACAATTATACATTAAAAAGTGAGGTATCAAATCTCTCTCTCTCTCTCTCTCTCTTTTTTTTTTTTTTAAACATTCTTAGTGTTATAACTCTTCCAAGGTAGATTCTGGCCTACTAGCATTTATAAAAAGTCAACAGAGCCATCTGTGTCTATAAAGTCATGGAGTATTAGAGCCTAAGGGCACATTAAAGATTATCTAATCCAATCCCTAAATCTTATAAATGAGGCTAGAAAAGAAAGAATTCTGGTACAATCTCCATATTTTATAGCTGAGGGTAGAGAATAAGTCATGGTCAGTGACAGAGCAGGGAGTAGCCTAGAGTCTAGGTCTTTAAAGCAATATAGGAATACCTTGTGTCAAAATCAGTTTAATTTAACCTACATTATTAAGAACATGTGTGCAATACTTTTCTGAAAATCAAGACCATTTTGACTTCCAGGTTATTCATGAATGGTGGTTGAGGAGAGTGACGTAGTTGAACCCCTTTATACAGAGAGACGCTTAGTACACGCATGTACAATAATGGATTTGCTAGCAAAGCAAGGAAAAATTGAAAGAGAGAGTTATTATCCATCAATCAGTATTTCATTGGTGAGAGAATTTTACAGTTGGGAAAAAAAACTTAGAGGTCCTAGAGTTATAGAATTTGAAGCTTAAAAAAAAAACAAAAAACCCAAACCTTTTCTCCTCATTTTACAGATGAGGAAATTGAGACCCAGGGCAAAAGGGAGACACCATCTTATAAAAGGCCTGGAATCCCTGGCAAAAAAAATCCAAACTTTTCTTGTTAGACATTTATTAAGCTATTGAAAATTTTTCTTTTAAACAGAGGGCTGTCATGACTCTGTGTGTGTGTGTGTCTGTCTGTCTGTCTGTCTATCTATCTGTCTGTACCAGTGTAAAAGCAGAAAGTAAGTACCATGAGGACGAAGGGATGTACCCAATGTCACACATGTGGTATTGTTGATACTAATTCTGAAATTTACATAGCAAATTGGTTTATTGTATGCCCTGTCCTGACTCTTACTTAGAACATGTTTACTGGATATGTGTATTTTCTCCAAAAAAGGAAAGGAAATGTTCATTAATTTACTTGAAACAATCTTGCCTAAATGAAGATCTAGTAGAACAGGAAACTGAGATAGATAAAAATAAATAAATTCCTCCTCCCTCCCTCTGCCTTTCTTTTCCCTCTTTTTTCTGTCCTTTAGATTGAGTTGATGTAAATATTTGAGGCTGTATCATCTTATTATTGAAGAACAGGCAGTTATCAATTTACAAAGTGTGGCAGAAGGATCGAATTCATACAGAAGTTCATACGTCAAGTCAATTGTCTGTAACTCAGAAAGAATTTTCTCATAGAAACAATGTTATCCATGGTGGTTAGGTTTCCTGGGTTAGCTCATAGAAGCAATTTAATTTTTAATTAGTACTATGCTAATAGTACTAGAAAGACAAATGACTACAAATAATAAATACATTCTGAGAGAAAACACAGTCACATTCCAACTCAGAATACTGAGAGCATGTATCTCTCTGCACTGCAGTGCAGTCAGTAATGGGCTCCTCTCCTTCCCTTCTGAGGGACAAAATCTCAGAGTGTTTTTCTAGGTCCCCTGTGGTTGCTTGGGTGGCTTAAGGTGAGAGAGTTCAGTAAGACAGAGGATGGCACCAGAAATCTATAATGCAGAACTGAGGATGACCTGTACCTTTGGGGATGCTTCCTGGTCTTATTCTGGCTCCCTGATCATGTTCTGGTGAACACAGAAACAATGACGTGAACCTTTTTGTTTTTTTTTTCTGTGAGACCTAGGGATTGGCCTGCCTGCTTTCACTTAAGAGTGGAACTTTTAACAGATGGGGGTTAAAAGGCTCCCTATGGAAAGTTTCCTGTAGGAGCAAATGGGCCCTTTGGGTACACAAAGGACTGAAATATGATTAATCTAGTATTTCAGATGAAAGGAGGAATCAAGTTGTTCTAAGCGCAGGGTTGAGGCACAAGAGGGAATCGGGGGGAAGGAGAGAATCAGGATCTGCAGATGGTGATTCTATTCATTTTGGGGTAAACCAGAGGAGGCCAGTGCTAGGGCTGTGGAAACAGCTTGGTTGGAGAAGGAGCCTTAATTTCCCCTGATCTCCTTCCTCACCACTGGGCTGGCCATCTCCAGAGGCCATCTGGAGTAAAGAGAAGGGGGGAGGGGCAGAGAGGTTCCAAGCAGCCCCAAGAGAAGGAGAAAAGAAAAAAAGGGGAGGGAAATTTCAAGCAGCAATGAAGATGAGAGAGAAGGGAAGCTCCCTCAGCCACCCTATCCCGGGGCTCTTTCAAGATGCTGGTCCTCTCAGTCTTAAGTCTGGAGCTGCCTGTAACACCAGTAGTCTCTAAGAAATCAAAATACATCTTCACACAGCTGTCCAATGAAAAATAGGACTAGAAAACTGAAAAATTGTGTAAGTATTTTTTCTAAATGTACATCCATGACCTAGCTTGATAGTTTGTGGTAATGCCTGGTATCATGTTTCATTGAATATATGTATACATTTTTAAATGTTTCTTAAAGTCCATTCTAAATAATCATGCAGAAAAAAATTTGGAAAAATACTGCATTATGGACCATTACCTCAGATTTTTTTTTAAAAGAGTATTATGTGAATATATTCTGAGAGGAATCTTACAGATTTTCACTGTGTTTCCTCAAATATTTGTCAAGAAGAGAATCTCTTGGTCAGGGAAGATGAGGATGAATTGGGACATTAAATACTGGGGCTTTTGCTCACCTGTTTTGTATTACCTCTAGTCTCTTTGAGATAAACCAGGATGAGATTAAAACCAAAACAAAACCCGAAGAAGAAGAATAACAATATTGATAAGTTTAGCTGTAAAACCACAGACCTGGACTAAGCATTAGCCAAGTCAGCCTTATGTACTAATATGTACTTAGTATGGGACAATCCAGGGATTTGATTTCTGTTTTGTTCATTTTTCCTGGAGGTTCTTAGAAAAACCAAGGAAGGTTTGTAAGAAGTTCAGTCCCGCAACATCTGGTCTAGAAAATTGTTCTTCTTGTTTTAACAATCCAGTTTAAAAAAAGGTTAAGGGTGGGATTGAAGATACAGGTGAGCAGTCTAAGTCATGATAATAGCTCTGGTATAGGGCGATCAAGGAACAGGCTTCTTTCTGTGGTAAGGAAAAAGGGAAAGAGGAAGAGGGTTTTGTGGGGACAAAGTGGTTACTTGGCAACTAATAAGGTAAGATAAATGGAAGAGACAAAATCCAGGGGTACCTCCCTCCTTTGGAGGCACAAGGGAAGTAATTTAGGCAGCAGCAGTGAAAGTTAGGGGCAGGGGGAGAAGAGGAGGTGTGGAGAGAGCTCTCTCTGCAGTTTCAGACGGGAGCAGAACAACCAGAGAGAGATGTCCTTGGAAAGATGGTATTACCTGATGGATTGCTGATTGCAGTTGTTGACTTGGATAACATGAGATGTTATTTTTTTTTAACCTTGAAGAGAGTCTGCCTGGGAATTTACTGGGGAAAAATACACATATAGTCATTAATTACTAGTTCAAAGGCACAACTTTTATTTCATTCAGACATTTCAAAATTTTTCTTTATTGAACTTGCCAGTATCTCATATAGATAAAATGAAAGGAATGAGAAAGGCTTGATTTGATGTCTTTTAAGTGATGTTATTTTTGTAATTAATGCAAAGGAAATGAAACATTTAGAAATGACAGAGTCAACCAACACAAAAGTCAGGAAGTCTTTGAATGGTACATGGCATCAACCATGTTCTTACAAGACAAAAAAGATAAGTTGAGTAGAAAATTGCCCAGCTGACACATTTAGTATTCTTTAGCCTGGAAATCACAATTTAATCCAGACTAAAATACAAGTACATTAAAGGATTTCATTTTTCCTTATTTGAGCAAGAAGCTTTCACTGTATTGTCGTATTCTTCCAGATACCCAGCTAGGGAAAAGACTCCCTACTGAAAGGAAACCCTGACCACTTGAATATATACAACAAGTGAGTAAAATCCTCCCACACCCTATACCCCTTAGAGGGAATATGCCTTCAAAATCTGGTTTATCCTAATCCAGTTTTTTAAAAATGTTTTTAATTCTCTAGGGAGGGAAGATATGAGAATGCATCAGGCATGCTTTTTACAGATTATTTCATTTGATCCTGTCAAGTAGTTGTCCTCATTTAATAGTCAATGAAACTGAGGCAAGCAGTGGTTAACTGAGTTGCTCAAAGTGAAATAGCTAGTAAGTATCTGTGGCCAGATTTGAACTCTGATCTTCTTGACTCCAGATCCAGCTGCCTCTAACACTGAGAATAACTTAAAGAAGCCTACTTAGTCCAATTAAGACAACTTTAGAAAAGAAAAGGGAAAAAGTGATTTTTATTACCCATCCAAAAAAATTATAGGGATCAGCAAGCAGAACATTTCACAGTCCTTTTGACCCAAGTGCTTGAAAAGGTTGAATTAGGAGTAGTCCTGATGTGATTTTTCTTTGACCTCAAAAGTTCCTGTCATTACTCCCTGCCCCACCCCACCAAACCTCTGGTATCCTGAAGTGAAGTTATATATTCCACTTTAATTATGCTTAGAGACTTAATTCCCGAGAAAAGTGTGCCTGGCTTCCCTGTTCTAGAAAACATAATCCTTTTCATATGTGACTATTTTGAAGTTGTACTGAACATCCTTGGCGTTCGTTTTTAATATGAATGAAAACAATGAGAAGAGGAAGTGTGGAGGCTTGGAATCTTAGCTGATGCTCCAGAGGTCATTTGGGAATTGTATGGTTCCACTCAGACTCTTGGTAGCAGGAAGTATATTAGAAAGGAATAAACTTTCCCGTTTTCTTAAATTTCATTGATTCTAAGTGTTAAAGATTTGGGGTTTTTAATATTTATGCTTTCTTTTCTTTCTCAAAAACTAATTTAAAGAAATTATTGTTGTGATAAATTTCCATAAAAATTTAGTGTTCTTTGGGGGCATTTTTAGAATAGTATTACATAAAAGTCTAAGCCTTATATAGTCTTCCGTGTGTCTACTAATATACATATTTAAAGGAAACAAATACTAATTATGATTTGTGAGTATTTAGCCATATTGTCACAGAACATCCCGTTTTATAAGCAGCAATATGCATAATATCGATTTACAGTTTCATGTACAATTCTGCCCTGTTACACATTGTATATGGAAATGCTCATTTTATTTGGCATTTATTAAGGTCAGAATTGAAAGAAAATAAAACAGAAAAAAATAGCCCAACATTCACTTTAGGTTGGCTAGGTTTTTATCTCTTCCCCAGAGAAAGGGGAACCACTTTAACTTGCCAGATTGCATATAATTAGGCAGTCAGTGGCATTGCTTAGACTGAAACTCAGAACTAAGTCCTGAAATTAGGTTGGTTCTCATGTCTCTCCAATTACCCCTGTATAATTTATGTTGCACCCAATATGCAAAAAGGCATAAAACTGCTCTCTGAACTTCAGTCCTAAATTATTTTGTGGGAGGTTATTATTGGAAATACAGAAGAAAGTCTTTGTTTTCAAGCCAGCATTGATGCTGACCGGAGATATTATTCTTTTCCTGTTATCCTGAGTAGAGTTGACAATCAGATGCTAAGTTCTGCATCTCCCAGACCTTTCAAAGCAGAACCCAGGAATCAACCAGAAAGTCACTGTGACTTGAATGAAGTCACAGGTTACTTAAATTCCAGTTTGCTTCTGCTTATTCATGGTGTAGTCAGGCAGGAAGCTGCTAACTAAGTACTAAATCATCCCTCTAAGAGTAGAATTTCTTTTCTAAATTTAAACCTGATCTTCCTGATTCCCAACAGCCCCCCTCTCCTATTTACCCTATGCTTTGGTTCAGTGAAGATTTTTGATCTTGTCACTCTTTAGAGTCTATATTTCTGTCTTTGAAAATTAGCTGTCCAAATACATTACCTCTGCCAGTTTGTAAGTCTACTACTATACCATATCATCACTATACCTTCCTCAGTTGAGCACTTAGATTAGCAAAACATAGGCTGTTATTTTCTGGGAGTTTAAAATCTAGTTTGAAGAGGCAGGACATAACATTTTAAAAAAACCTGACAATTATTTAACACTTTAAAGTTTGCAAAGCACTTTACATACGAGGAAGCGTTAGATTTTATTTTCTCCATTTTACAGATGCAGAAAACTGGGCTTGGACAGGGGAAGTGATTTCCTTGTGGTCACAGACCTGGTAGTGAGAAAGTCTATGTGCTATTGTAGTGGCACGCAGTAGTTGGTTAATGGATTTCTGCTTCATCTGCATCTACCTCCTTACACCCTCTCCCCTTTTTTTCCTTTCTGGAAATTGTCTTTGGAGGAGGTAGATTTTTGTATTTGAATATAAAAGCTTCATTGGCATTTGGATAATTGGTGGTAGCTATCCAACGATCAGTTGTGTCCTCCCAAATGTGTGTGTGTGTGTGTGTGTGTGTATGTGCATGCATCTAGGATTTTTTTTTTCATTTTCTATTTGTGGTTATAATAGTGAGAATGACCTTAACAGTGAGCATTTCTGGATGATTAATAACCATTTGGAGGTTAATGACCTGAATCTGTTTCTCCAACCATCAGCTTCTCTTAGATGGTCATTAATTCACAGGAAATATTAGACCCCTTGCCTAGTTTCTTAAGTATTTGTTCTTTTATACACCCCTCCTCCTCCAGTACTAAAAAAATATTTTGGTATATGGGATGATTTTCCCCTAAGGTTCTGGTATCTTATATAGATTTGAACATACCTTTACTGTTCTGGTTGGAACACATCACGCATACCAGTTGCTAATGGGCTTATTAACTGATGAACACTTTGTAAACTGCAAATGCAAGAATACTATTAGATTTTTAAAATCACCCTAAAAGTCACTGCTTATGGGAGAATTCATTGTCATTCTTAAATTGTCACATTGTGGCTATGAGTCTCATTCTATTTTGTTAAATAGCGTATTTGTATGAAATATGGCATCTTGTAATGTGAAATTATTTGACAGAAACAATATAATGTAAAGTAATTGAATGTCAAAGATTAATTCCTTACCACTTACAAATTGAATAGTTCTCATTTCAAAAAAAAACTAATCTAAAAATCCATCCGGCATTAGTTGTAGTCAAAACTTGAACTGAAATTGCTCCTTTATTTGGAAGTCTTCAGGTGCAGCAACTAAAAATAATCTAATAATAAGCAGTACCAGTTTGGGAGTGTCCTTCTCCTCTCCCCGAAGTACACAAGGTACTTAACAATATACCATTGGTGGGAGTCATTAGAGTTCACAAAGAAGGTCAAGGTTCAAATCTAACCCTTCCAGACAGAAGGGATCTCTCTCCCTTAGGAATTCCCTTTAGCACTTTGTTTAATTAATTTTCAATGTTACTTTGCTATAGGGTTTAGGCTACTTTTAACAGACATCTGTGTGTAGTAGATTTGTAAATATGTTTTTGTCATACTATGCCAGAAGCTCTTTGAAAAAGAAAAAGACTTTTCTACATCCTGTTTCCCTCAAGTACTTAAGAAAATGCCTTCCATGTTGTAGGTACTCAGTAAATATTTGTTGAATGGATTAATGAAATACAAGTCCCCAGTTTACTCAAGGTCAAGATAAAGAAATCCAAGAGGAAGGAACAAGCCAGGGACCACTGTCTGGGATATAGATATAGAACTATTACTTGGTATCAGTAGACCATAACTAACAACCTTATGTATTTAAAAAGAAAAAAAGGTGCGTGTGAGTGTATGCTGGCATATAAGCACATGTGTATATATGTATGTGTACACATACAGATATGTGTGTACACATACATATATACACATGTATGTATAGATGTGTGTATGTGTGTATGCACGTGTATATATTGTGTATATAAAAATAAGTTTCATGAAACAACAGACATACTGATGACCTAAAAATATGAAGAGGCACCTTCAGGGGACTGTTTCAGCCTGAATCCAGAATTGTAATCTGTGTCTGAGAGGTGCTCATTTTTAGTCTAAAAAAAGCAGTTTACTCATGCAAAAATGGGCGGCAGCTCATTGTACCTGTACTTTACCCACTTAACAGGAGGCAAGGATTCTGATTACACAGACCCAACCCTTTAGAAAGTTGACACTTTATAGACAGCGAGCATGGAGTTATCATCTTAGTTGCTGCAGTTATGTCAACTCTTTATGACCCCATTTTCAGTTTTCTTTGGGAGAGATACTGGATACCATTTTCTTTTCCAGCTCTTTTTACAGATGAGGAAACTGAGGCAAACAAGATTAAGTGACTTGCCCAAGGTCATACAGCTGTTATGTGTATGAGGCCTGATTTGAACTAAGGAGTCTTCTGACTCCAGACCTGGCAAACTATCCACCATGCCACCTAGTTGCCCTTTCTTCTATTAGACAAGAATAAAACAACAAACTCTTGTCAAAATAATGGATACTCAGATTAAAGTAATAATAATAAAAATAATATGAATATTTGGTGCCTGGCACAGAGTAGGCGCTTATTCCCTTCCCCTGATGTCATTTGCAACAAAAATTCAGATGTCACTTCTTTTAAGCACTTTTCCTTTCAATAACCCTGTAAGATAGGAAGTACGACTATTACTGCCTTCATTTTACAAATTAGGACACTAAAGTTCTAGGAAGTTAGGTGAATTGATCATCATTACCTATTACATCATTCAAAAGTGTCTGGAATAGGACTGAATGATGGGCCCAGCACTCTAAGCACTAATTCACCTTAGCTTTCACTCTTTCTAAAATGTTGGTGGCAGTCTACTCTTTGGCTCATCAGTGCTTAGCACAGTGCCTGGCACACAGTAGGCATTAATAAATGCTTACTGATTGATTGACTGACATCACGCTTCACAATCAAGTAAAAAGCACATTCAGCGTGTACCAGGTTGAAGATCAGCGAGTACTAGTAGTATATGAACTCTCCCACTTTGGAAATGCCCCCAGAATTCCAGTAGGAAGGAAAGAAGTGGTAACAGGACCAAGTTTCAGAGTTAACTTTGAACTTCCTGACTTTGTTAGTTTAGGACATCCCCATAGTGTCATTTAAACATCATTTTTTGATGTATGAGCAAACTTTCACTTGGAATTTCCTTTTTGAAGTCTACTGAGAATTTAAATCAGAACCATATGATTCTTTCTTATCTAGATTATTTTAAAAAAGAGCATTAGAAATGTCAAATCAAAAGCACTTTGAAAAAAGATTCATTAGGATGCATGGTCTGTTGACAATCCATATTTAGAATGAGCTTTCAGAAGAGCTGGATATGTTGTTTTTATTAGGCCTATAATTATGAAAACTTGAATTGGTAAATTAAAGAGAAGTTTTTTTAAAGTGTCATAAATACTAGTGCCTTTAATTGAACAGTCCTGTCATTTTTCATATACCATTGAGCTCAACGAAAAACTAGTGCTTTCACTGTTTTATATCTTTAAATTGGTAGTATGTAGCTTTGGCAGCCTACTATATTAAGTATCATTCAATTCATTAACACTTTTTATCACCTACTAGGCAATCTAGTGGTTTAATGGATAGAGAGTTAGACCTAGAGTTCCTAAGACCTAAATTCAAAATCCTGATTCCTGCACTTCCTAACTGTTTGACCCTGGGCAACTCACTTAACCTCCCTTAGCCTCAAGTTCCTCATCTGTAGAATGGGGATTATAATAATACTGTCTTTCTATAGTTGTGGATCAAAGGAAATAGTGTAGGTAAAGTATTTTGCAAGCCCCAAAGCAGTATATAAATACTAGCAACTATCATTATTACTACATGTTAGGCACTGTGAACTATAAGAATGAAAAACACAAAGTCCTTGCTCTTAAGCTTCCAATTATTCAGGAAGGGACTGTGTATTTATTAAGCATCTATTATGTTTCAAGCACTAAGCCCTTTGCAGACACCTCATTTGATGCTCACAACAACCCTTGAGTGGGATCCTTTTATTACCCTCATTCTTAGGCTGGATTCAAACTTGGATTTTCTTCACTCCAAGCCCAATATTCTATCCACTACATCATCCCGCTGCCTCGATATTATTAGGATGCTAAGCTAAATAAGTGATAAAAGGGTAAAGGAGAATTCCAAACAAAATAATTTCTGTGCTATTGGAGGGGGAGTCTCCTGAGTGCTTTATGAAAATTTGAGGAGGAAAAGAAGGCTTCATGGAGATGATGATACCCTGAATTGAACATGGAAGGCAAAGAAAGCTCTCAGTTGGCCAAGATGACAAAAGAGTAAGGATATTGCTCCTTCAAAATTCATAAAAATGGGAGAATATATAGGACAAAATTGGAAATAGCTAGTCATCTAGTTTGGTCAGAACATGGGCTGTTTAGAAAGTAAGAACATGTAATAAAACTGGAATGGTAGGTTGGAGCCCAATTTAGAAACATACATTTTTTTCCTGTAGGTAATAGGGAACCACTGAAAGTTTTTATGCAGAGAGTGTGTAAAGCAGACCTGATCAGGAAGATTGTTTTATTTTATCAATTATGTGAATGATGGATTGGAAGTGGGGAGATCAATTAAGTTGTTAAGGTAATCTAGGTGACAGGTGAAGAGGGTCTAAACCAGTGTATTGACAACATGCTCAGAGAAAAGAGGATGGATTTTGATCCAGCCAAAAAATATTGCTACTCAGTTATTTATTGAAGGTCTATTTATTGAAGGACAGAGGTTGGAAGTCTTATATTCACCCTGCTAGTTATGTATTCCACTTAATAACAGAAGGTAATGCAGGAGCACCTCTCCTCTAAAAGGTCCCCCTTGTAGGTGTTAAAGTTTGTCTCCTTAAATTCTGGTTCCTTCTCCACTTGGTGCATTTCAATGACATCACACCAGCCTAGTATATTGGAGTCAATAACAAAAGCATGGATAACAGTTCTTTATACGTAGAGAAGATAAATGAATAAAATATATTAAAACAATGACCATGTGGGCTAGATATAACCCTCCAAATAAGGTAATCCCTAAACAGTCCCATCATTATGCACCAAACCCTTAACACAGTCACTGTCATTTGTTTCCACCAACAGTTGGCAAGCATGCCCAGAACTATTCCACTCATGCTCTTTTAGATGGTGGTCAATGTCCAGTGAGTTAAGGTAACTTAGGTGCTGGAGTACTTAATCTTTCAGGTCCTCAGTTTCCTCATCTGTAAAATAAGGAGCTTGGACCAACTGATTGTTCTTTAACAGCTCTTAATGTTCTATCATAGTATGATCCCAAGAGTATTACCAAGTCTTTTCTTTGGAATTCGGTAGCAGTTCTATTCTTGGAAGACTTAAAAAATTAGCAAAAAGTCCGACATTTGTCTCTTTATATACTCTTCAAACATTTTTTTAAACCTAGAAGTTTTTTTGTGTTTCAAGTAACATCTTTTTAGTAGAATTTTACATTTTCTCTCCTATGTTGTTTATAAAGAAATCTTTTGTTGCCCTGAAGGTATTGGTATTCTGCACGTACTTTAAGGGCTAACTCAATCAACATAGCTGAGGCAGTGTTTTGTGTGTCCCAAAAGTGCCTTCCATTCATTTTGTGTTTGAATGAGATTGGCTTTCACAAAAGTCATACTCTTTTCTATTATATTCTTTCAATCAAAGATTGTATGCTTTTAAAATATAAGCATTAAAGCTTATAAAAACCTTTTTAAAAAGATATTTGCTATTTAACTGGGAAAATTATAGAGAATTAAAATTTTGTTGTCATTTTGATTACTGTTCTTTCTTATGGTAGAAGTTACGCACTCTGTATTTTGGAAAAATACTAGCATATTAATAACTATTCTTAATTGAAATTCTCTACTGTATGTGTGACTACATTTTAAGTCATGGGCTGGCTATGGAGTGATAAAATTTATCAGTGTTTGATAGTCTACTGCAACATCAATCATGAAGAAAAGGCATAATTCAATGCTATGGATTGAAGAGAAAGACAAACCTCTCTAGGCCAGACCCAATCTCCTCTTATCAGATAAAGATATTTTGATTACTTT
The DNA here is from genome assembly GCF_028372415.1 of Notamacropus eugenii. Taxonomy (NCBI): domain Eukaryota; kingdom Metazoa; phylum Chordata; class Mammalia; order Diprotodontia; family Macropodidae; genus Notamacropus; species Notamacropus eugenii. Next base: position 202,348,882 of record NC_092876.1, on the reverse strand, counting down.
ACAATGTGTACCTTTACTAGTACAACCTCTGTATTGGTCAACTTACTTTCATTGGGAGTGGCACAAAATTAAAGTGATCATGTAGGAATTCTATCAGTGACATTCCGCTGAGCATTCTAAAACTCCTCAAAAGGATTCTCTGCACTTGTTGCCTCTGACTCACATCTTAATCTTTTGCCATCTGGCTTCCAACCCCACCACTAGAATAAGGACTACTCCCTTCAATGTAGTATCATGACCCTTCTCAGCCATCATCCTTCTTTGACCTCTCTCCAGCATCTAACTAACTCTGTTGTCTCCACCTTCCCTCTAGACACTTCCTCCTCCCTTGGCTTCTGTGACTATTGCTGTCTCTTTGTTAACCTTCTATCCGACTGAATGCTTCTTAAGCTTCTTTGAAGAACTATGAGCCTGTTCTCTCTACTCATATAACCTCTGCCATGGTTCAGACTGCCTTTATCCTTCCTAGGCTGCTGCAATAGCCTGCAACTGATCTCCCTGCCTTCAGTTTCTTCTCTTTCCAGTCCACCCTTCATACAGTTGCCAAATGATATGCTTGAAATTTTGTCTAATTTCTAGTAGAATCCCTAGCTTCCTTCAAAGTTTATATTGGGTGCTGTCTATATTCTACAAAGTCTTTCTAGATCTCAGCCCAGCTTCAATTACTAGCACTTTCTTCTTGAGATTGTCTTGTATTGCTTTGTGTATTCTTTGAATTCATTTTGACTTCTTGATGACAGGGACTGTCTTGTTATTGTACCTTGTGCATTGTAGGCATTTAATAAATGCTTATTGTATTGAATAAAATGCTGTTAGCCTGTAGCAGCAAAAAAAAAAAATTAAAAACTTTAGTGGCTTAAATTGGACATGGTAGTTTTCTCGTTATTGAGAGAGATGATTGCATCTTATAAAGCCAGATCCCTGAACCAATACTGTAGTTGTCTTCAGCTTTTGACAGCCAAAGATACCCTTGGACAAATGCCCTATAAACATTTTACATAAACCTTTCTATCCTTGTGCCAGTCAATAAGGATGCTGATGATTTGATTTTTCTAACTAGCCAGCTAATAAAATTATACAACAATTATACAACATTTTCTGTGGATTAATTAAATGTTATTGTTGTTCAGTTGTGTCCAACTCTTTGTGACCCATTTGGGGTTTTCTTAGCAAAGATACTGAAGTGTTTTGCCATTTCCCTCTCTAGTTTATCAAGATCACATAGCTATTAAGTGTCTGTGTTCATATTTGAGCTCAGAACCTCTTGATTCTAGACCTGGCGCTCTATCCACTGTACCACCTACCTGACTTAAATAAAGACTGAGTTTTTTGATCTTATGGGAAACCAAAGACATAAATAACTGAACTGCAAGTTAAATTTATGGAAAGTAATATATTCTTTTTACCATGTTTCTCAAGATGTTAGAAACTGAACATGGTCTAACTATGAGTTTGGGATTAAGGGAAAGTATGCTAAGGTGCTATATGATCCTTTTGCACTATATATTCTTTCTGATGCTAAATGCCTTTGTATCAAAATAGTTTTGGGATATGATGATGCTCAGGTAATATTTGAACTAAATTTAAACAAATAATCCTTCATAAATACAGACAGAGTGTGTATATGCCTATCTTTACATATGATGGAGAAGCTAGGTGGCACAGAGGATACAGTGCTACACCTGAAGTTGGAAAGACTCATCTTCCTTAATTTCAATCAGTCCTCAGATACTAGCTGTGTGACCCTAGGCAAGTCACTTAACCCTGTTTGCCTCAGTTTGTTTATCTATAAAATGAGATGGAGAAAGAAATGGCAAACCACTCCAGTATCTTTGCCAAGAAAACCCTAAATGGGATCTCAAAGAGTCAGACATAACTGAAATGACTCAACCACAACAAATTATTATATATGTAAATATGTCTGCTTGTTCACAAAATGATAGTATAGTATTTTGAATATTTTTAAAAGCTTTAATGAGTATAGAAAAGGATGCTATGATAGAAATTCAGAAAACCTTCTGATGATGATGCACTCTAGACTGTTAAACTTGTCAGATAACCCAACTCTGGCAGTTAACTAGGAACTTGATAGATATTTGTCTGGTTGGTGAACCACTCTAAGCTTTGTTTCTTTATCTTCAAAATATGTATGATAATACTTTTGCTATCTACCTTCACAGGGTTCTTGGGAGGAAAATGCTTTGTAACATGCATTATAAATGGTTCTACAACACTGCAAATTCTATGAGGGCTGGGCCATGTCTTATCTGAACTTTATCTTTAGGGCTATACATTGTTTGGTACCCAGCAGACACTTAATAAGTATTGATTAAATTAAACAGTCATTGTTCACAGGCAGTACTATTTATTGCATCCCAGTCCCTCAAAGCACATATCCAGGATGCTAATTACTCAGGGGTATATGATGAACCTTTTGGCTATATTCTTCCTTCTAATCCAGTATATCTTTTATGGCTTTAGATCTAGTTCCCGTCATCCAATCTTCTATCTCTGCTGCCTGATTGGGCATACTTGCTAAAACTCTACTCTCCTGGTACTGTTTGGCAACTGATGACTTAGCCTTTGCTTTTCTATTTAAAAAAAATATTTATTTGTTTTCAGTTTTCAACAATCACTTCCATAAGTTTTAAATTTTTTCTCCCTCCCTCCCCAAAACAGTTGCAATCTTATATGGATTCTACACTTACATTCTTATTAAACACATTTTCACATTAGTCATGTTGCATAGAAGAATTAAAACAAATAGGAGAAACCATGAGATAAACCAAAGCAAAACATAACACAAGAGAAAATAGTCTGCTTCATTCTGCGTTCTGATTCCATAGTTCTTTCTCTGGATATGGATGGCATTTTGCCTCAAGAATCCTTTGGGAATGTTGTAGGTCCTTGCATTGCTGTGAAGGGCTAGGTCTATCAGAAACAGCCTTCGCACACTGTGGTTGTTACTGTGTATAATGTTCTCCTGGTTCTGCTCATTTCACTCGGTATCAGTTCATGTAAGTGGCTTGGCGTTTTCAAAAAGCTAGAGGTGTACATACGGTTGTCTGTCCATGGAGCATCCCAAAGAAATGCTACAAGACCATGATTGGAACAGTATGTACAAAATGAACAGGAAGAATAAAGAGCTCCTTCTGCCTCATGGAAAACATGAGTCAAAACAATCTGGTTGAAAAGTATTTGACTGGAGGAGAATGACTTTTCTGTTTCACTTTTCTTGGGGATTATTGGTTTGGAGTTGTATGTATTTTATTTATCATTGCTCAAGATATTTACTTAAGACTAGGAACCTTGTTCCTAAAAAGCTCCCTTGGTTAAGCTGTCACTAGGTAATAATTTCTATCTTTGCAGGGAATTTAAGATCAATGGGTAAAAAAACTCCATCCATTGGTTTCTGGCTTCAGAAAAGTTGTGTCTGTTGTGGAAAGTCTAGAGAAAAAGCAATATTGACCCCAAATGGATATAATTGCACAAATCAGAGGACTGGAGAATTTAGAGCAGAAACAGCTTAAATGTCATCTAGTTCAACCCCATTATTGTACAGAGATGGAAGGTAAGGCCAGAGACATGAAGTGGTGAGCCTTGTGTCACAGAGGTAGTAAGTTGGAATAGCAGAGGTCATAGAAGAAATTGAGAATTTCTTTAGAATTTTGATACATGTGCAGATATTTGCATGTGACTTCAGTGTTTTTGTTCTTTTATTTTGGAAATACCATCATGGAAAATAGTGACCACATTTGTGAAAGAAGCCAAGTCAAAGTACAGTTTAAGCTCTTTGAAAACTGAAGGCAATTTCAACCAAAGCTGGTAAGATCATAATGACAAACATTAGTAAAAATTTTTAAAGGCAGACATTATGACTTGAAATCTAGTGTTTGCATTTACTACTTTTCAATATGATTTTCAATATCTTTTGTATCACTATAAATGTTAAAATGCAGTACTTTATATCTCCCAAATATAATTAATAATAATAATAACAGCCAACATTTATATAGTGCTTTCATATACCAAGAGACAGTATGCTGAGTGCTTTACAATTACCTCATTTGATTTTTACAACAACCTTGATAGGTAAGTGTTATTATTATTATCCCCATTTTATAGATGAGGAAACTGAGGCAAACAGAGGTTAAGTGACTTGCCCAGGGTCACACAGGTAGTATATTTCAGAGGGGGAGAGTGCTGGGCAAGTTACTTAACAGTATATCATTTGGTCTCTAAGACAGATGAATTGCCCACGGAACTACATTGATGGAGAGAATTTCCACAATGGGGTTAGGTATTTTGCACATTAGGATCGCAGGTAGGCACAAGTAGGTGGCACATTGGAGAGAGCACTGGCCCTGGAGTCAAGGGGTCCTGAGTTCAAATGTGACTCTAGACACTTACTAGATGTATGACCCTGGGCAAGTCACTTAATCCAATTGTTTTCCTCCTCCCTCCAAAAAAATGTCACAGGTCCAAACCAAAACAAAGATTTCCATAAATATTGTATAAGTTGAGATAAACCTCTGTATCTTATCTAACATGCTTTTAAAAAAATTGTATCTTTATTCCTTAATTTAAAAAAGGTGCCCCAAATTAAGGTAGATTGAGAGGAATTGTATTTTTTATAAGTGACATGGGGTCAGAATAATAGAGTGCCTTTTTAGACCAAAAAGGATTCTGAGGATCATTTATATTTCTGGATACTAATGAGAGGAGCATATAGATATCAATCAGGAATGCCTGCCTTCAAATCCTGATGTGATGGTAGGCAACTCGGTAGCACAATAGATAGAAAGCTGGGCCTGGAGTCAGGAAGACCTGCGTTGGAATCCTGCCTCAGAAGTCTTACTAGCTGTGAGACTCTAGATAAATCTCCTCACCTCTTAGGACTCTAAGTAGCTCTCTGAGCCTATAAGTTACAGGAAAGGTGCTGACCTGCATTGACAGGGAATTTTCCTATCTTAGAGTATCCCATGGCAATGAAATCACAAGTCTAGCCCCTATTTCCATACAATAATCATAATGGTGATTACATATTTCACTTGACTTTGGCATATAGCTATTCATAGAATGAGCAGATACTGAGGTGGCAATGATAAACAATACTAAACCAATGTGTGACCACAGGAAAAAAAAAAACTTCATTAAGCAGAGATAATAATAACTAGCCCTTATATCACTCCTGCTATGTTCTGGGCACTCCTCTAAGCACTTTACAAGTATTATCTCATTTGATCCTCACAACAACCCTGGGACGTAGGTGCTATTAGAGGTTTGTTGTTTAACCATTCTGGGAAAGTTCCATCTGAAGACAAAGAAGTAGTATTCACACTAAATAGTCATTAATTTATGTTAGCTCAGTCATATGAATTATCCTTAGCTGACAACTATGGGCCTCTTGAAATTTTAATACCTTTTATACACTTCAGTAGTGCTAATTGTGACTACTGCAGATATCTTGTGGGATTTAATTCGTCCTATATTAATACCAGTGAGAGCTTTCAAAAATTGTATGCCCACAGATATAACTGGTTTGAATTAAAAAAAGAAAAAAACCATTCAAACCTATTCTGAACTATGCTGAAATGTAAAAGACATGAGAAGCAGAATTGACGGAGCACACAGGAGTATTCTGGGTGGTAAGGAGACGGTCTGAAGCCTTGAGGTCAGCTTGCCTTGATGTACCATGAGATACTGTGATGTCATGATAAACGAGGTAGAAAATACAAGGTTGGAGCATTCTACTAATCTCATCCATACCAAAAATAACTAAGAATATTTGTCAGTAAATTATTAATTCCAAGGGTATGAATAGTGAAGGGTCTTAAGTTCATCCCATATAAGAATTGACATAAGGAAATGGGATTGATTTCTCTGGGAAAGAGAAGACTCAGGGAAAGTAAAAGTTGTCTTCAAGTATTTGACAGTCTGTCACATAGAAGATCCAGTGGAAGGAATGATGAACATGTAGTTTGAGTTGCTTAGGGGATAGTCAGCTCACAGTGTCTAGTTAGTAGCTGAAGGTTTGCAACTGGAACACAGAAGAGAAACTAAGGCTGAATGTATAGATCTAGGAGACATCTTCTTAGAGATTATAATTAAACTCATTCCATATTCTTTTAATCCTCTATTCTTGGAGATATTTTTAGCCTTTCAAATGTATTTTGTTATCATTTTGTTTACTCAATTTATAGAGTTATTTTACTATTAGCGCTACATTATTGTATTGGTAATATCTCAGTTGAACATGTTGAATTTCTTTCTAATTATTTAGGTCTTTTAAAAAAATCCTATAAATCTCTGTAGGTTAATTTCTGTTAATTTAATACTTTTTTTCTGTTTTCAACTTAAATGGAATTTCTTTTCTTATCACTTCTTCTTGAATTTTATTAGTAATTATGTTGAATTTTTTTGCTAAACATAGCTTGCTTTTTGAAGAATGCTTCATGAGGTAGAATGTAAATATTACTACTTCTATTTTACAGATGAGGAAATTGAGGGTCAAAAAGGTTATGTGAATTACACGCCTTCACGTTGTTAGTACGTATTGAAGGGACTCAAATCTAGCTCCTTTGACTCTAACACCAGTCTACTTTCTATTAACTACTTCTCTAGTTAGGTGTTTTTTCTTAATTAGAAGATCTTTGCTTTGCAGCATTTTGTTCAAGGTTTAGTATTTTAAAACTGCACTAAGACTTTTGTAATGCCCAGTGTATGCATGTATTGATACTGTGTATATATTCTGTAATAGCACATACATATCTATTATCACAAGTTTATATTTGTGTGTGTATCTATATGTATTTTTGTTGTTATTTAGTCATTTCAGTCATGTCCATTTTGGGTTTTGTTGGCAAAGATATTTCTTTGTCCAGTTCATTTTACAGATGAGAAAACCAAGACAGAGTTAGGTGACTTGCTCAGGGTCACACAGCCAGATTTGAACTCAGGAAAGTGAGTCTTCCTGACTTCAAACCCCATGTTCTTTCTGCTATGCTACCTACTTGCCCTGTATATAGAGACATATATGATACATACATACATACATACATATATGTGTGTGTATTTATAGCAGCCCCACTATACAAAACATGTATATCTGAAAGTAAATAAAACAGCCTTTTTTTAATAGACTTTTACAAATCTATAAAACTTTTTTATAAAAACCAGACTTTTTATAGATTTTAATTAGAATTTTCTCTTCCCCATTTCATCTGAATTAGTGAGTTTCTACTATTCTACATTCTCTTGGATTATATTTTAATTCTGCTCTATGACTCCACATCATTCCAGTATGCTTCACAAGCTCCGGGTAGAATAGCAACTCTCAAAAATTTTAATTTAAAATTTTATTTTGTTCTGAATTTAACAGAGAACATTTTCATATTCAATGTACAACAGAAAAAGAGGATTATATTACAAACCACAAATTACTATTACGTACAGCTTGTTTTTTAAAAAAATATATAATAAATTCAATGTTATTTTCAAATCTGTCCTGCTTGTCCGTGTTTTCCTCTGAACTTCAAAAGAGGCTGGATTCCTATTAGTAATACACACTGAGCAATATTAAAAAATCAGACTACATTGTAAATTGCTTATTTAAACTACAAATAACCAGTCTTCTGAGGGGGAAAAACCCCATTAAGAATGCCAGAGTATTTCCTGAGGTTTTTATTTCCAAAATTCTATGGTCTTCTCACGAATATAATGGAATAAACAAATCCAAATGTTCCAGTCTTCAGGGGCTGGATAGATAACAGCATGAAGCAGCAATCTCTCACAATATTTAGAGTCAGACTTTGTGCCTTCTATCTGGAAGTCAACATCATATTCCCAGTGACAGATGAGGAAACTGTCTCACAGAAGGGTTTGGTTACTTTCCTTATAACTAGAAAGCAAGAAGCAGAGCAGCAGCTAGAATGTAAAACTGAGCCAACTCTGCAAAATTCATTGGGGAACTAAATCAAATGAGTTGTAGGTTGTTGTGCTGAGAAGCTAAGCAATTCATTTTTCAGTCAGTCATGACCTAGCATCGATGGAGCTTCACCCATCTCCTCTCTCCATTAATTCCTTTGCTTAGGCTGTGGAGCCACTCCTTTTCCGCAAAAGAGAGGTCAAGTGAAAGTAGAGTTCTCAGAAGTTCAGTGTTTTACAAAGGGCAAGCATTTTGATCCTTCCCACTTCTTCCTCCTTTCCCATAAGTCTCATGGTCTGTGGTGGGCACCACTTATTTAATGAAGCTGATGACAGGGGCCTGTGGTTAAAGCCTCAAGGTACAGGAGTACAACAGATATTAGGAGAATAGCAAAATCCATATAAGGAATGCTTTCCTTCCCATCCCAGGGGAAATTCCAATTGCTCAGAGAGAAAGGAAGGAAAGTATTCCTCCAGAGTGGTGATCCTAGCATTATGAAGTCATAGGCTCAAATAAATGAAACTGGTTCCAGCAAGGCAAAACATGAACCAGAATTGACATGTGTGGTTTCACTAGAGTACCACACTATAGCTTCTAGCAATAAGCTCTCTGGAGCAGAAGTGCTAGGTAGCTTTGTTTTGTCATAGCACTATGGTTACCACAGAGACTGTTGTGTGTGCTATAGGGAGGAAACAAATAAAACTGACAAAATGTGATCTTTAATAGCCCTTCAAGTATTTTATATGTTGAGCTAGCTGCTTAGTGTACAACAGAAAACAAGAATTTTTCAAATTATTCTTCTGAAATGTCATTTAAATGACACTGGTAATAATGTCTTCTTTTTAACCCCCAAATTTGTTTTGCTAATGTAGGGTCATATGCCCTAAAAAACATTAATTCAGAGGTTATTGGGAGCTATTATAAATGGTTACATAATTAAAAGGAATGGCAGGGCTTTTTCCCATTCAAGTTCATAGTCTACAATCAAATTTGATAGTGGCTAATTAGGTTGAATTATTATGTTTGTGTCATTAGTTATTAAGAAACCTGTTACTCTCATAAGTTGAATTATCAAGGTATTATGGGTTATCTAAAGTGTATCTCACTAGCCACCTGGGGTGCTCAGTTTAAACAGCCTCTTTTGAAGTTCAGAGGAAAACACAGACAAGCAGGACAGATTTGAAAATGACATTGAATTTATTATATATTTTTTAAAAAAACAAGCTGTATGTAATAGTAATTTGTGGTTTCTAATATAATCCTCTTTTTCTGTTGTGCATTGAATATGAAAATGTTCTCTGTTAAATTCAGAACAAAATAAAATTTTAAATCAAAATTTTTGAGAGTTGCTATTCCACCAGGAGCTTGTGAAGCATACTGGAATGATGTGGAGTCATAGAGCCTAAGTCTAAAGCCCAACTTTGTCACTTACTGTCTATTGAACCTGAGTTTCTTCATCTAAAAAACAATAGGTTAGACTAGATGACATCTGAAACCTCTTCCTCTGTGATCCTCCTTATGTAAAATGACCTCCTATCTGACTATTCTTACCTAGCCCTCCCTTGACCTCCTATCCCTTCCCATTCCTTACTTTTACCTAGGACAAATTTCCTTTCTTCTCTGGATAATGGACTATTTTTTCCTTTTGCACCCTTGTCTGTTTGGAGCCTTTCTTTGTCCTATTCAAACCACTGCCTTTCCCTTCTCATTCTTTTTTAAGCTGATAACTCTGTGCCATTTTGCCTCTTTGGATCTCATTTTCCTCCACTGTAAAATTAGGAGTTTATATATATTAGGAGTCTCTAATGCTATGATCCTGTCTCTGTCAGAAATCCTGTTGCCTAACAGCCTATATTAAATGGTACAAAAGGAAAAATATCTTTGTCTTTCAATACAGTCTTCTGGCTTTGTCTTAGACATAGTGACCTTCTCTTAAGCTCAGAACATGTCAAGAAATGGAAAGTTATTTCCTCATTACCATTTCCTCAGTCATATTAATAAAAAATATTCAAATCTAAGTGACCAAAGGTTGTTATAACAAAGAAATGAATCATTGACACCTCGCTCTCCCCTTCCATGAGTTACAATCAGATTGTGCTTTTCCTGCAATTCTTTTCAAATATTTGCACTGTGGTAATCAAAGTGAAATTCCTTTATCTTCCTTCAAAGATACAAAAACAGTTGAAGAAAAGGAGAGTTGAATTGATTGACTTTTTCAAGGCCACACAGCTATCTAAGTCTTCCGACACTATATCCAGCTCTTGATCACCTAAAATCCTACTACTTCTCTCACAAAACTTTGTGCTTTGAGGCAGAGACCTGCACAGGCTGCATGCATCCTTGAACTGTTGACAAGTTCAGCCCAGCTCTAGCTAGATCAGAGAGGCTCTGGGTGTGGGTTACCCTGAACATTTAGGATCTGTGTCCAGGTTTTTCATAGCAAGGCTTAGTATCTGACCTTTGTTTTGTTTGCCTAGCATGTTCTAAATAACTCTGTCGGGTTGAAGCATAGTGCTGTACAGATATCTCTACCTTTCAACATAGACATGCTGTCTTATGTAAGGGTTTGTCACTTTGTTTTAAACAGTTGTCCCAAGGACCCTGTGTACTCTCTGGCTTATGACTATAGAAAAAACTCACGTCAAAGTACATATAAGTACAGTAATCTGACAATGATTCATCCAAGCATTGGAGGAAGGGGACTTGTTGCAAAACTGTCATAATTGGCTGGGTAATCTTGTTTGGGGAAAACTGGCTTTGATGAATGAATTTCTGTTCCCCTTACATTTGTATTTATCTAAGAGAATTGTGGTTAGGAAATGATTCAGGAGGTCAAAAAGTGCCCTGTTTCACATACTACAGTATCCTTTTGTTTCACAAGACAGTTTCTCTAGACAGGTGGTTCAATGATCATTTAGTGTGTCAGTGCTGAAAATGATTACCAGAAAGACAGAGCATTGGACTGGCATCCACTCTGAGCTTTTCTGTTGACTCAGGATAGGACCCTGGTCAGTGTGCTTTTCTAGTGCATGGAAAAAATGCTGCACCTTTTTCATGTACTTGTCTAATCCCCATATTGTTATAATGTGTTTTGGCCAAGTGAACATTAACAGTAATGCCAACAAATATAATGCCAACTTGAATTTCTGTAGCACCTTTATTCCTGAGAACTCAAAATACTTTCACATAGATTATCTACTTTTATCCTCCCAATATCCCTAGAAATAAAGAAACAGAGGGGAGGGAGAGAGACAAAGTATCATTATCTCTAGTTTTCAGGTTCAAAGCTTACTTTATTTTTTTTAATAGTCCTGTCACAGAGAGACAGTATCTTACATTGTGAGGTATTTCCTCATACTCAGTCATCTGAGTCTCTGGTGTTTTGGTAAATAATACATTTTGTCCTACTGATGGAGACCGAGCTTTTGTGTTTTTAAGAGTCTATTTTGTTGTCTTTTTATACTCAAAATATTTGTGGAGATTATAATAGGCTTTTTAAAGCAATTTATGATATGAATTCATTCCTTACCCATCTCTGTACATAGTTATTTGCTTTCACTGTACAGCTTACTGGAGAATCATTTGTATAATTTTGTTAATAATAGGCACAATGATAACTTCCTATTCTTTCTTTCAGTGAAACAAGTTTTATGAAACTTTGTGACTTTTTGATTCATATATTCCATGGTGTTTTTTTTTCTACTCTCCAGAAATTGAAGCAAAGGAGGCATGTGACTGGTTGCGGGCTGCTGGATTTCCACAATATGCTCAACTCTATGAGGGTATGTTTACATTTTTCATTTCTCATCCAGAGAGAATAAATTTGGACTAACCTAATGCCAATGCCCTAAGATTCCTTTTGTCTTTCAACTGTTTCCTCAGGCTTTCATAGGATCCCAAGTCTAGGGCAGAGATGATCTAATCAAATCCCTTCTTTGATAGGTAATGAAACTGAGGCCCAGGGAAGTAGATTATTTGTCCAATGTCACACAAATAGTGTTAGTGGAAAGTTTTGAACTCAGGTCCTATGAGTCTAGAATTTTCTACTATGCTACCTCCTTTAGTGGTTATAGCACAGAATATCAAGTTAGGAAGACTTGACTTCAAATCCTGTCCCAGACATTTACTATCTGTGTAACTTAAGCCAAGTCCCTCAACCTTTCTCAGCCTCAGTTTCTACATGTATAAAATGAGATTGACAATAGCACGTAATTCAGAGGGTTATTGTAAGAGTCAAATGAGATGATATGTGTAAAGCCCTCTGCAAACCTTAACGTGCTATATAAATGTTAGCTGTTGTTACTATGTTGTACTGTAAGGTTTTTGTGTGGAAATGCAAAAACAGTTGTAGTTTAGGAAAAAATCTTTTCTTCCTTTGCTTTCTATTCTGTTTGCTTTCCACCAATTCCAGTGTCTCTTTACCATGTGCCCCACTCTCTCTAGTCATCTCTTTGCAGTACCTTTAACTTCTTCTTCTCTATTTTTGCCTTGCCAAGAAGCCCCAGAAAATGGTTTAGCATTTGCGTTCTATAGTAAGTTTCCTAGAAATCACATCAGAGTATGTCAGTACATCTTCTCGAATTTGGATCATCTTATGTGGAGGGAAAAAGTCTTGATAAATTTTTTGGATCAAACATTTTAAGTGTCTAATTGCCCATGGAATGCTTCCTTTTTGTTGACTTGAACTATGTAGTAGTTAAAAAATGAAACATCAGTCTTTAAAATTGTATCAAAGCTGTAGCTAATACTACTGGAAAGTTTTTATTTGTAAACAGTGTCATCTTTATTTTACCAGTTCTGCACATTTATCTCTGTGGATAATATGCAAAGACTGAGGAATATAGAAGATGAGCCTTCACTGCTTTACTGACCTGTAGCAAGACACTTACCCCTCTCTGTGCCTCACTTCCTTCTGTAAAAAACTCAGTTTCCCTTCTCTTGCTGGAATATGAGGGAGGAAGGGGGAAATGTCTATAAGCATACTCTGGAATCTTTTTTGTGAATCCAAAATATTATTAATTTAAAATGTGAAACATCCATATATAATTAATGAGAAATTCATATAAATCTTAATTAAACTGTGCTTCCCCAGATGCATATAAACATATATGTTGAATATATTATGAGTGAGACAGTATTTATCTTAAAATGGCTGAAATTCACTTTCATAACTTTGGCCACCAGAGGGGGAATAGTTTTTATCATTGTAGGTTGCAGTTTACACATCAGTTTGAGTACAGATAAACGAGATGTAATTTATCTTGAATTTTGAAACTTTGGGGTCCAAAATATGAGATTAGTGAATAGAAAGGAAAATAATGCAAATTATAGTGCTGAAAATTAATGTACTGGCCTTTTATGTATGACTAATAACACTTAGTTCTGAATACTAATCTATAAGCCAAGCATACATGATAGACAGTACTTTAAACTCACCAGATGAGTGGGATCCCACGATACTGTTGGGAGAGAGCATGTTGTTAGCCATGCAGCTGTTTCTGAGTATAAAAATTAGAAGGATGGTTAGGTTTTTGGTGGCAATGTGGAAATAGACATTTCTTTGCTAGTATTAATAAAAAGAAAGTTTTTGAGGTACCTGGGATTTAGGAGACATTTTAGAAACTAAAGGCAAAAACATTTCTTTTTCCTGAGAGAGAATGTGTCTGTTCAGCAAGATAGCTCATAAATTCAATTGAGTGTAAATAAGTGACCTTAGTACAGATGTCTGCTTTAAGAATGTTTCTCAGAGCCCAGGTTAACATACCTCTTTGATAATGTGGAGACAGAAAAGCTTAGGCTGCTTAATATTTGATCATACCCAAGGTCAGGCACATAATTGTTGTCATAGCTCAATTTTCTTCACACTTTTAAAAGCACTTATCACATTTGCAATGAAACCATCTGTTCTCTTAAATTTTATCAATAGAGCTTTTTTACCCAGGGGTACCTACTATTTAGATTCATGGATTATGTAGCATTTTAGTGACTAAAGTAGATGCCCTCTATTTCAGAAACAAGGTGCTATATTCCTCATGAATTTTTTTATTATTAAATCAAGTGTTTATATGTGTCTTCTTTGTAGATTCACAATTTCCCATCAACATCGAAGCTGTAAAGAAGGATCATGATTTTCTTGAAAAGGACCTTGTAGAACCCCTTTGCAGGTAAAACACATGAAACATTTTTGCATTTCATCTTTTAGCTTCCAGAAGGATTTGGGTTATAATCATCTCCATGAATAATGTTGTGACACATTTTCAAACAAAAGAATATCATGTCCTGTTTAATGCAAAAAGTAAATAATTATGTAATGCCCTTAATAAATGTACTTAAACCTATTCACTAATTCATTCAAAAGTTTGTAATTGTTCTTGCACAATTTTGTTCATTCACTCAGTGGACATTTGTTAATACCTACTCAGTGCAAAGCACTTTGCTAGAGACTGAATCTTAAATTTATTTGTGTCAATTCTATGCCGATGACTCCCAGATCTCTAACATCCAGCCCCATCTCTCCCTTGACCTTCAGTCCTCCATCATCAGTTAATTGCCTATCAAACATTTCATGCTGGATGTTTTGAACACATCTTAATCTCAACATGTCTAAAACGGAATTCATCTTTTCCCCTAAATACTGTCTTCTTCCACACTTCCCTATTTCTGTCAAAGGCACTACTGTCCTACCAGTTGCACAAATTTGTAGTCTCATCATTATCCTAAATTCCTCACTTTTCCTAGCCCTACATCCAATCATTTGCCAAATCTTTGTACCTTTACAACATCTAAGACATCCTATCCTGTCTTTCCATTCACACAGCTACCACCTTATTTCAGGCTATCACCATCTTTCACTTAGAGTATTAGATCTCTTTCATTATTGGTCTTTCTGACTCGAGTCTATTTACATTCTAGTGTATCCACACTGTTCCTGAAGTAGTTTTCCTCCAGTGCAGATCTAACCACATGACTCCTTATGAAACTAAGCCCAGTGGCTTTCTATTTCCTTATCTGTGTTTTTGTCCTTCGTTGCCAAAGAAGACCATGCCATCAGATAAATGATGACATGACTTGCACTTGACTTTGTTTTGAGTGAGGGAGGGCTATGCAGGTCACCAGCCTCACTTCTCCTCCAGGGTCATCTGAATCCAGTGACCAGGTATTCATCAGGATAACTGGAAATGACCCAGGATGAGGTAATTGGGGTTAAGTGACTTGCCCAAGGTCACACAGTTAATAAATGTCAAGTGTCTGAGGTGAGATTTGAACTCAGGTCCTCCTGACTCCTGCACTGGTGCTCTATCCACTGCACCACCTAGCTGCCCCTATTTCCTTATCTATTCAGCTTTTAAAACCCTTCCCAACCTATCTTTCTAGCCTCATTGGATACAATTCCCACTGCCACACTATGTGAGCCAGCAAAAGTGGCCTCCTCACTCATCCTTACTCATGATATTCCATCCTGTCTCTGTCTGTCCTTCATGCCTGAAACCCATTCCCTCCTTCCAGGAAGGTGTGGTTAGCAATATCAGATGTGTCAGAGAGGTCAAGAAAGACAAAGATTGGAAAAAAATGCCTTGGAGTTGGCACTTAATGGTATGTTAATGACCTTTGAAGTTTAATAAAGTTGTAAGCTTAGAAGGCAGTTTGAACGTGATTGTAGGTTCATTGGATTTAGTGCTTCAACTGACTTTTAAGTTTTTTAGTCTAATCTCATTTGTAAAATGAGGAAACTGAGGCCCAGGATGAAGTAAATAATTGGATGGTAAGAAAATGTAAGCAGCTGATGTTGATTGCATATTTAGTAGGGATTTTGATATAAGATGCATATAATAGTGGAGTTTTCATGCTAGAAGAGAGTTTAGGGGACATCTTTTCTGATCATTTCAATTTACAAGGAGGAAACTGAGCCCCAGAGAATTGCAGTGACTTGCCTCAAGTCCTATTTTTCCATTTGCTACATTTGGCAAATGTAATATTTTAGCATCTAAATTAACTGAATGGAATGAAAGAACTACAGAGTTATCTTGTGAGAATGGAATGTTCCTTCCTGTTTTTCTTCCTTTGGTAGGAGAGGCTCACAGCTCTAAAGGCAAAGAGGATAGATATAATATAAAAATTGACACATAATCAGAGTACACATAATGGGAATTACATGTGCCTCATCACTTCAACTTGCCTTCATCCATCTTATAGCAGATACTTATGGTAACATTTTATATGCTATTTGTGCCCAACCTCTAATAGAGCCTTCCAAGCTCCTGTTGGTCAGATCAGCCGTAATTAAATGCACTGTACGTTGACCCCAACATAGTGATGTCATTTTAGTCCTCTTCAGATACGAAGGACAACAACTATGGTACTATTTAGGCTTCCCTTGTAAAGTCAAAATATAGAACTGCCCGATGTAAAGGTGGCCAGGGTGCACAGTGGGTAGAGTCCTGGACCTGGAGTCAGGAAAACCTGAGTTCACATTTGGCCTCAGACACTTACAAGCTGTGTGACCCTGGACAAGAATCTTAGCCCCTGTCTGCCTCACTTCACTCAATTGTGTGATGGGAGTAATAACAGCACTTACCTCCTAGGATTATTGTGAAGATCAAATGAGATAATATTTGTAAAGTGCTTAGCCCAGTGCCTGGCACATAGTAGGAGCTTAATAAAGGTTTATTTTATTGTTCCTACCTTCCCTTTGATCAGACTTGATTTCTTTCTGTACAGAAAGAACACGATTGTGTGTTTACCAGGGTAATTGGTACTGTAAAGTAACTTCTACTCACAGATCATGGCTCTAGATAGGTGGGACTAGGTGGAAAAAGACAGGGTGGAAAAAGTTGACCGTTTGTGAGAGATTATATTATGTGAAGCGGTTTTTGGCTACAGGTGATAAATTTGAGAAAGTGTTAGCTCTTGGATATCCCAGAAGTGCTTCAAACAGAAGCAGTTGTTTACTAGTTACTAGGTATTTCCCCATTTCACCCTAGTGACTGACTATACAGAACTGAATATTTTGAAATTGTATTCAAGTCTGTTTAAGTTGTAAACTGTAAGCCAAATTAATTAAATAAGATTCTAAGATGATAGGTTTTAATCAGGAAACCCATTAAAAAATCAGATATTATTATGCTTTATGTATATGAAGGGCTCTGTATTACAGAAAGCTACGTGGCGTCAGTGGACATAGTTACGACCATCAGGAATGAGATCTGTGAATTATAGTTCTTGTTTTGATAACTTTTTATTTGTGTGGCCTTGGTTAAGTCATTGACCTTTTCTATCAGGACATCTTCTGCAAAATTATCTGCAGGAGTGTTATGAGGGAGAGCCTTCAAAATAATTTAAAAATACTTTTCAGATGTGAAGTTCTGAATAATAACTGTCAGCCAAGAAAACCAAGGAACGTTTTCTTTAAGTCTGTGACCTGTTATTCTGCAAAGGAGAGTTAAATAAGATGTATTTTAATCATTCTTACATGTTATTTGCCTATAATGTACACATTTCTCCGTACCCTATTTGCTATGTGGTACTAATTATTTCATGTGGTACAGACTGGGCAATAATTTGGTTTGTGTTTTTGAAGCCATATATTTTGAAGAGCTGTGTATGATTCACTTTAGTTATTGAATGGGTGTTATTCCTTCTGCATTTATTTATTTACAAAGGTGCCAGACAATAGATGTTATTGAAATGGAACTGGCTTGTACGTAGAAAGAGATTTAGAATGGCAGGGGATTGTTGAATTTGGAACTCTCCTAATGGCAAGATACATTTCCAGAAAATACTTTCAAGCAAAGAAGGCTTTGGCTTAAGGTTTGCTTAGACCCTCCTTGGGTTGAGAAGCAAGAGAGAAACAAACCCACACTATATTTGGTGAAGACAAAAGGAGCCCCACCCCATTGTTTTGAAGGATCAAAGGGAATAAATACTGAAGCAGCAGAAATGAGTGGGCTTGTCCTCTACAATTCTGGTGTCCATGAGTGGGCAAGGCATAGAAAGCTGAGAGAAATAGATTGAAATTTTCCCTCTTTGTAATGAGTTCTGATGATGAGACAAATGCACCATCTTAAAAGCAGCCATCAGTAGACAGATCTAGGTGGAGAGAATTAAGTGAATAGCCAAAGACTTTGGAATTAGCCACTCAACCAACCACTCGTGCATGGTGAGTAATGGCGGATGCCAGGCTACAGTGTAGAAAAATGAGTTCATTTATTTTGTTTACTACCAATCAAGGTGGGGGAAGAAAAGGAGAGATGAGTCTACGCTGTTCTGTTTGATTTTATATTTTAAAGGGTTGTTAGCTATACTTGTAAAATACTTATTTGAAATGCCAAGGATGATATATTTCTGTAGATCACAGAAAACTAGAAAGGCTCAAATCTAAAATGTATTTGCTTCTTTGTCAGACCTTTGATTTTTCCAGTGGTCTAATGGAACTCCCAGGGTAAAATTTCCTCCACATATGCAGACTGGCAGTTCCTCTGTATCATATTGTCTTATAGAATTCAGTGATTTGCTTAGGATCAAACAGGGAGTATATGTCAGAAGCAAGACTTAGAATCTAGGTTTTCTTGTCACCAACACTAGTCCTTTATCCATTATCCCATACTGCCTCTATCTTAGGATGATTATTTTTACTCAGGTCATCAGTGCACTCAGGATCTGATATTCAGCTATGCCTTTGATAATTGTAGTCACAACAGCAGAAAATCTGTTTTGGTATTATGACTGACGGCTGTATGCACAAGTTTTCAGGAATGACATGAGATAAGATTGTTTGAACTAGAGGTAAAATTGCCTTTTTTCCCTGTGCTGAGTATTTTGGATAAAATATGTCCATTTCTTTCAGACTGCTTCCATCTTCTGTGTTTATGTATAAAAACCTTCACAAGTAAAAGATAAAACTTTTGAAAATGGATTATGTGTTCAAAATACAAAGGCTAAAGGGTAATTGTGTTAGAAAGATTTGGGGATATGTTGGAAGGCACACATCACATACAACCAACCTCCCAAATTGTAGCACACTAAGGAGGGAAGTATGTGAGATACATGAGAATTTCAGTAGTAAACCCATAACAAAGAATCCCATAAAGCATGATTATTCGGAATTATTAGCTTGTGTTGCTAAATAGATTCAGCATTTAAGAATGCAATGTTGCATTTATTCCTAATTTTGAATTTCTGGATTGTAATTTTAATACTTAATACAATGTAGAAATCTCATAAATGTTTATTAATGAATAATACAGCTTTATTCATTCAACAAATATTTTAGTTCTGTGTGCCAAAGCAGGGGGCTAGGAGAGGATGCAAGTAAGCATAACACAAGCTTATCCATCATGGGCTTACAGCCCAGACACATACATACGTGGCACTATAAATTAGAATGTGTTCAGTACAGTAAAGAGGTACAAATAAAATACTGTGTAATTCGTAGGAGAAAGAGATTATTTCTGGAAGGAAGTGACATTCATTCCAACTGGGCTGATAGAGTTAGAGGGAAAGAAGAAATAAAGTTAGAGAGAAGAAATAAATAGAAAAGCATGGGATATGTTGAAGGGATGAAGGGTGGTCTGGACTGGGTTTAAGCACAAGGTATAGTCAAGGGAGTAATGGGAGGTAAGGCAGGAAAGGTAGATTTTGGTTACCAAGAAGAAAATTTTGGGTTTCACTCTGTGGGGACAGGAATTTGAATGGAGGTTTTTGAACAGGGTCTAACATGCTCAGAGTTATGCTTAAAGAAGGTGCATCATTGTATGGAATAGTCTGGATGAGCGAAAGATAGAAAGCAGAAAAAATCTCAGCAGTAGATGGAGGGGAAATGAATAACATTCATATGGCGCCTGCTATATGCCAGGTACTGTGCTAAGTGTTTTACAAATATTATCTCATTTGATCCCCACAACAATCCAGGGAAGTAGGTGCTCTTATTATCACCATTTTGCAGTTGAGGAAACTGAGGCAGAGGTGAAGCAAGTTGCCCAGTGTCACAAATCTGGTAAGTGTTTGAGGCAGGATTCGGACTCAGATCCTCCTGACGCCAGGACGCAGCACTCTAGCTATTGTGCCACCAGCTGCTGCAATAGTAGAGATGTCCTTGTATGGCCTAATCAGATTGCATGCTGTCTGATGTGGGGGAGGCGGGGTGTGCTAGGATTTTAAACTCATAATCTTATAAAAGTAAATGTTAAAAACTAAAAATTAATTAAAATAGTAGAGATGTCCTTAGAGGTAATTTAATCTAGCTTATACCTGGACAGAAATTCCCTCTACAACATTCTAGACAATTGCTCATCCTGCCTCTGCTTAAAACTCTCCAGAAGGGATTACCATTTCCTGAGGCAGCCTATCCCACACCTTCACACAGCTGTAATTTATTGGAATTTTCTTTTACGTGGAAGCCCTCCAGTCTCAGTTTTCCAGAGCGAGATCAGCTATATCTCCCCCACAGGATTCTAGGGAGCTACCTTTAAAGAGTTCAGGGGTATCTTTCTTTAATGCTATTGACTCCAATCCTGTTCTGGTATGTTTGCCCTAGTAGTGATTAGTGACCCAGTTCCACTTAACCAGTTAGTATCAGTTAGCTTTTGCAGTGCAGCTAGGTAGCAAAGTAGATAGAGTTCTTGGTCTGAAGTCCGTAAGACTCATCTCCCTGAGTTCAAATCTGGCCTCAGGCACTAGCCATATGACTCTTATCTCAGTGTTCTCATTTATAAAATGAACTGGAGAAGAAAATGGCAAACCACTCCAGTATCATTGCCATGAAGAGTCAGACATGACTGAACAACGCAGCAGCAGCTGCCATCCCTACTACCACCTTTTACATTGGGATATTTGCTGCAAAGAGGTAGCAAGAATAGAAGTACAAATATTTCCCCCAGCTCATGGGGAAGCACTCTCTCCCCTATGGCATCTCAGACCTCAGGAAGAATAAGCTCAAACTTAAAGCCATTGCTGTTTACCATTGGCCCTACCAAGGTCACTTCCAAACAGATCAAAACTAATCCCACTCTGATCTTGTAACCTCAGTGGTAAAATTACTTCTGGTGTGGCTGGCTGCAAAACCTGGTCTAGCCTCTAGATCCTGGACCTGGTGAGCCACCATGCTGACCTTTCAAAGCTCATAAGGTTACATCTCCAGTACTCCTTTACCTAAAAACAGGAAGAAAAATACAAAAAGATAGAAGTAACAGCAGGGTCATGCACTGGTGGGCCAGATGGTAGTTAGACTCTCCAGCCAGGGGGAGAGAGAAAGTCCTGAAGCCTCTCTTCTGCCATGGACATTTACAGCATTCCCCAATTCTTCATTCTACCATACCCTTCCAGGAAAGAGTCAGACAAAGACAATTTGGTTGGTGGATAAGATCCAATTACATAATGTCTGTGCATGCTCCAAAGTCCACATAGGGATTGCATCAACTAAACATGCTGTGAGTGAACATAAGGCCTGGGCTCACTAGCCAGTCTTCCCTCCCTGGCAAGGGAAGAAATCTGCTTGTCCAGAACTTTTCTGCCCATTACTCTTACATCTGTCGGAGATCTGATTTCTCTTCCAAATAACATCCTTCTAAATTTGAAGAACACTCTTATGCCTCTTTGAAGTCTTCTCTTCTCCTCGTTAAGCATCACCATTTCCTTCAGTGAGTCCTTGAAAGTTATGATCACCAGCATTTTCAGTATGCTGGCCACCTTCCTTTGCGCATACTCCATTTTGTCAGGGTTCTTTCCAAACTGCAGTCTCACTCCACATGTGTCAGTATTTATTTTTTAAGCATTTAATATTTATTTTTCCTCAATTACATGTAAAAACAATTTTAACATTTGTTTTTAAAAGTTTTGAATTCCAAATTTTCACCCTCCCTTGCTACTCTACCCCTCATTGAAAAGGCAAGCAATATGAAGTTATGTATGTGTAGTCAGGTACAACATGTGTCCATATTAGTCATGTTGTGAAAGAAAACAGAAACAGAAAAAAAAACAAGGAAAATAAAGTTTTTTCTAAAAGTAAAAGTAAACTTCAATCTGTATCCAGACTTAACCAGTTTTTTCTTTGGAGATATATGTAATATTTTTCATCATAAATCCTTTGCAATTATCTTAGATCATTGTGTTGCTGAGAAAAACTAAGTCATTCACAGTTAATTATCATATAATATTGCTATTACTTTTTTCAGTGTTCTCTTGGTTCTTCTCACTTCACTTTGCACCAGTTCATGTAAGTTTTTCCAGGTTTTTCTGAGAGCATTCTGTTCATCATTTTTTATAGCACAGCATTCCATCACAATTGTATAACATGACTTGTTCAGCTGTTCCCCAGTTGATAGGTATTCCCTCAATTTCCAATTCTTTGCCACCACTAAAAGGGCTACTATAAATATTTGTGTATATGTAGACCCTTTTCCTTCCTGCTTTTTAATCTCTTTGCGATACAGACCTAGTAGTGGTACTGCTGGATCGGAAGAGTATATATGGTTTTATAGCCCTTTGGCCGTAGTTTCAAATCACTCTCCAGAATGGTTGAATCAGTTCACAGCTCCACCAACAGTCCGTCAGTGTTTCAGTTTTTCCATAACCCTTCCAACATTTTCCATTTTCCTATACTTCCATAGTAACCTACTTGATAGGTATGTGGGAGGCGGGGGGCAGTACGAAAAGGGTATTGTACCTCAGAGTTGTTTTGATTTGCATTTCTTTAAATAGTAATGATTTAGATCATTTTTCATAACTATAGATACCTTTATTTTTCTGAAAATGGGCTGTTCATATCCTTTGATCATTTATCAATTAAGGAATGGCTCTTATTTTTATAAATTTGACTCAATTTTTCATACATTATATGTATGAGAAATGAGGTCTTTATCAGAAAAACTTGCTATAAATTTTTTTCAGTTATGTTTGCTGTATATTTTCCTCCATATTTTTCCCTCTGTTTATCCTACTCTCTCTCCTTTCACCCTATCCATACTCAAAAGTGTTGTGCTTCTGACTACTACCTCCTCCATCACCTTCCATTATCAGCCCCTTCCCACATATCTTCTTCTCCATTTTCCCATTGAGTAATAAGATAGATTTCTATACTCAACTAAGTGTGCATTTTATTCCCTCTGTGAGCCAGATCCTATGACAGTAAAACTCATCCCTTTCCTCCACTTATCCCATCTTCTCCACTGTGAAAGCTTTCGCAGTTCTTTTATGTGATAAGATGATCCATTTTACTTCTCCCTTTTCCCTTCTCCCAGTGCATTCTTCTCTCTGCACTTAATTTTTCTTTTTGATAGTCATCCCATCATCTTCAACTCACACCCATGACCTCCATCTGTATATACTCCTTCTAACTGTCATAATAATGAAAGAGTTCTTAGGAGTTACTATCATCTTCACATGTAAGAATGTAAAGAGTTTAACCTTATTGAATCCCTTACAATTTCTCTTTGTTATTTATCTTTTCAAGCTTCTTTTGATCATTATATTTGAAAGTCAAATTTTCTATTCAGTTCTGATCTTTTCATCAGGAATGCTTAAAAGTCCTCTGTTTCACTGAAAATCCATTTTTCCCCGTAAGAATTATACTCAGTTTTGCTGGCTGTGTGATTCTTAGTTGTAATCCTAGCTCTTTTGCCCTCCAGAATACCATATTCCAAGTCTTATGATCCTTTAATGTAGAAGCTTCTAAATCTTGTGTTATCCTATGGCTCCACAATATTTCAATTATTACTTTCTTATTACTTGCAATATTTTCTCCTTGACCTGGGAGCGCTGGAATTTGACTCTAATCTTCTTGAGAGTTTTCATTTTGAGGTTTCTTTCAAAAGATGATCAATGTGATTCAGTTTCTATTTTACCCTCAGGTTAGAGTATCAGGGAAGTTTTTTTTGACAAGTTTTTAAAAGATGATGTCTACATTCTTTTTTTGATCCTGGCTTTCAAGTAGTCTGGTAATTCTTAAATTCTCTCTCCTTGGTGTATTTTCCAAGTCAGTTGATTTTCCAGTGAGATATTTCACATTTTTTTCTGTTTTTCCATTCGTTTGATTTTATTTGATTGTTTCTTGATGTCTCATGTAGTCATTAGCTTCTACTTGCCCAGTTCTAATTTTTAGGAAATTATTTTATTCAGTGAGTTTTTGTACCTCCTTTTCCATTTGGCTAATTCTACTTTTTAAGTTCTTTTCTTCACTTAATTTTTGTACCTTTTTTTTAACCATTTGGCCTATTCTGTTTTCTTTTTCATTTTTAACACAGTTCATATCTCATAACACAATTCCATCTTTTTGTCAGGTGATATTTCTTTTAAAGCATTTACAATATAGACCACAAATGGATTTTTTTTAACATTAACCAACTGAGATACAAATAATAACTATGCAGGCTAACTTCATAAGCCCTTGGCCTAATTGTCTCCACCCTATTACTAAGAATTAAAGGACTCTAACTTATTGTTGTTGGTCTAAAGTCCTAAGCCTAATAGCTAGATTTTAGACTTAACCTCATATGTTCCCTTACCAACAATCTATAATTTAATAGATCTAGTATTAAGCTTATAAACCTTTTGACTACAGGAAATCGCCACTAGGAGTAGGGATATTGCAGGGAAACAGTATCTCCCCAACTTCATGTCACTTCTAGGCAGGAGTAGATTGTCAGCTTGCATTCAGTGAGGCTTAGAGTCTGCCTGGTGTCAGTGGAGAAATTGAGTCAGGAGAATCCTACCTCAGCCTAGGCTGAGCAGCTGTTCTCTCACCCTACCCCTGAGATCACCTTTTTCAGT
Organism: Notamacropus eugenii; assembly: GCF_028372415.1. Lineage (NCBI taxonomy): Eukaryota > Metazoa > Chordata > Mammalia > Diprotodontia > Macropodidae > Notamacropus > Notamacropus eugenii. Next base: position 202,324,194 of record NC_092876.1, on the reverse strand, counting down.
TCATACCAGTACCTCACAGGCTTATTGGCATCATGGATTGGAGGCTCAGACCACCTTTGTTGCTAACCATACCTGGAGTTAGACTCATAAGAACAGTCTCTTAATAGTCCCATAGCATCTTAAAATAGCAAGTTCCAATAACCAGGTTTCAGATATAACTATAATTTCACATTGGCTAAGGAACATCTTTTCAGGCAAGTCTTAAGTGGCTTACATGCCTTTCTATACCTGTTCTAGTTCCTGCTTAAATAACAATCATAAAATCAAATTTACCATTAAAACCTTAACTTTTCCATCAAAGCCATATTTTACCTGAAGTTACATGTCTCTAGGAGACTTACACCAAAATTCATTTCCCCAAACTAAAAGTGTCTCTGATTTAGTCTCAGTAATTAACTCAGTCAATTGTTTTAATACTAATTGCTTTTACCTCACGTTTTAACTTGTCCAATTTTTCTTTCCATCTCTCCCCTCCCCCCACCCCATATTACCTTGCATTCTGATTATCCCTTCCTTCAATGAGCCCTCCCTTCTATCACACCCCACCCTTCCTTTATCCCCATCTTCTCTCTTTTCTTGTAGGGCAAGATAAATTTCTATACCCCATTACCTGTGTTTTTTTATTTCTCAGTTATATGCAATAATAATTCTCAACATTCATTTCTAATACTTTGAATTCTACCTTCTTTCCCTCCCTCCCTTCCTCCCTCCCTATCCCCACTGAGAAGGCAAGCAATTCAATACAGGCTATATATGTATCATTTTGCAAAAGACTTCCATAATAATCATGTTGTATAATACTAACTATATTGCCCTCTATCCTACCCTATCCCCCCTTATTTTTTTATTCCCTCATTTGACCTTGTCCCTTCCCAAAAGTATTTATTTCTAGTTACTCCCTTCTCCCATTTGCCCTCCCTTCTATCATTCCCCTCACTCCACTTGTCACCTCCTCCCCTACTTTCTTGTAGTATATGATAGATTTTCATACCAAATTTAGTGAGCATGTTATTCCCTCCTTAAGCCATATATGGAGAGAGTAGCTTCACTTTTCCCTTCTCCCCTTCTCCCTTTTCTCCTCTATTGAACAAGATTTTTCTTTATCTTGAGTTATAGCCTGCTCCATTCCATTTCTCCCTTTCTCCTCCCAGTATTTTCCTCCCTTACCCCTTAATTTTTATTTTATATTTTTTTTTGTGGATATCATCTCTTCTGATTCAACACAGCCTGTACTCTTTCTATATATGTGTATATGTTTGTGTGTGTGTGTATGTATGTACAATCCCTCCACCTATCTGAATACTGAGAAAAGTCTCAAGAATTATAAATATTATCTTTCCATGTAGGAATGTAAACAGTTGAGCTTTGGAAAGTCCTTTATGATTTCTCTTTCCTATTTACCTTTTCATGCTTCTCTTGATTCTTATGTTTGAAAGCCAAATTTTCTATTCAGCTCTGGTCTTTTCATCATGAATGCTTGAAAGTCCTCTATATCACTAAATGACTATACATTCCCTTGAAGTATTACACTCAGTTTTTCTGGGTGATTCTTGGTTTTAATCACAGTTCCTTTGACTTCTGGAATATCTTATTCCAAGTCCTTCAATCCCTTAATGTAGAAGCTACCAGATCCTGTGTTATCCTGATTGTATTTCCACAATACTGGAATTATTTTTTCTAACTGCTTGCAATATTTTCTGCTTGACCTCGGAAATCTGAAATTTGGCCACAATATTCCTAGGAGTTTCTCTTTTTGGGTCTCTTTCAGGAGGTGATCAGTGGATTCTTTCAATATTTAGGTTCTAGAATATCAGGGCAGTTTTCTTTGATAATTTCATGCAAAATGATGTCTGGGGGGACAGAGTCAAGATGGCAGAGTAGAAAGATGCATGTACTCTAGCACTTCCCCCACAGCCCACAAAATACCTATAAAAAAAGATTCTCAACAAGTTCTGGAGCAGCAGAAGCCACAGAACAACAGAGTGAAAGAGATTTTCAGCCAAAGGTAACCTGGAAGGTCGATAGGAAAGGTCTGTCTCATAGGCTGCTGAGCTGAGCAGAGCCCAGCTGGTTCTGGGAGGAACAGGACCTGAACAGACCTCTGGGGCAGAATCCCCAGCAAGGAGGGTCCCAGATCCCTCAACCCACAAGCAACAAAGAAAGCTCCAAAGGTCAGAGTGGGAGGGCTTTCCCAGCTGGGCAAGAGGGGAGCAGGGTTTCCCCAGCACTGGCCCCACGTGACAGCTGAGGCAGCAGCAGCAGTAGCTGGCAGGTGGGTACAGTGGCCACGGAAGCAACCTGGGTCCATTGTCCAAGAAGTGCAGGTGAAAGCCTCTGGCGGAACTGAGCAGCTGATCTGAATATCAGCCCTGAGCACAGTACTGGGGGGAGGAGGAGCACTAGGACCCTCCTCTTGACAAAGGATTCAGAAGTGAAGTAACTGGCTAGGAGAATACCCAAAAAGGGGGAAAAAATAAGACCATAGAAGGTTGCTTTCTTGGTGAACAGGCATCTCCTTCCATCCTTTTGGATGAGGAAGAACAAGGCATACTGTCACAGGAGTCAAGACTTCTGCATCCAGTACCTCCAAAATGAATATGAAATGGGCTCAGGTCATAGAAGAGCTTGCAAAGTGAGTCAGCAGTTTGCTAAAAGAGAACCAAAAAATGCTGAGAAAAGTAATACCTTTAAAAAGAGTCTAACTCAATTGTAAAAAGAGGTCCAAAAAGCCAGTGAGGAGAAGGAGGCTTTAGAAAGCAGAATTAACCAAATGCAAAAGAAGTTTCAAAGGCTCACTGAACAAAATAGTTCTTTAAAAGAGAGTGGAGTTCAGGGAAGCTAATGACTATGAGATAAACCAAGAAGTTATAAAACAAAACCAAAAGATTGAAAACATAGAAGATAATGTGAAACATCTCGTTGGAAAAACCACTGACCTGGAAAATAGATCCAGAAGAGACAATTTAAAAATTATGAGACTTCCTGAAAGCCATGATCAAAAAAAGAGCCTAGACATTATTTTTCATGAAATTATCAAGGAAAACTGCCCTGATATTCTAGAACCAGAGGGCAAAATAAATATTGAAAGACTCTACCGATCACCTTCTGAAAGAGGCCCAAAAAGAGAAATTTCTAGGAATATTGAGGCCAAATTTCAGAGTTCCCAGGTCAAGCAGAAAGTATTGCAAGCAGCTAGAAAGAAATAACTCAAGTATTGTGGAAATACAATCAGGATAACATAGAATCTGGCAGCTTCTACATTAAGGAATCGAAGGGCTTAGAATAGGATATTCCAGAAGTCAAAGGAACTGTGATTAAAACCAAGAATCACCAATCCAGAAAAACTGAGTATAATACTTCTAGGGAATGTATAGTCATTTAGTAATATAGAGGACTTTCAAGCATTCATGATGAAAAGACCAGAGCTGAATAGAAAATTTGGCTTTCAAACATAAGAATCAAGAGAAGCATGAAAAGGTAAATAGGAAAGAGAAATCATAAAGGACTTTCCAAAGCTCAACTGTTTACATCCCTACATGGAAAGATAATATTTGTAACTCTTGAGACTTTTTTCAGTATTTGGGTAGGTGGAGAGATTACACACACACACACACACACACACACACACACACACACACACAGTACAGGTTGAGTTGAATCAGAAGAGGTGATATCCATAAAAAATAATTAAGAGGTGAGAGAGGAAAATATTGGGAGGAGAAAGGGAGAAATGAAATGGAGCAGGCTATCATTCATAAAAGAGATAAGAAAAATCTTGTTCAGTTGGGGGAGAAAAGGCAAGAGGTGAAAGGGCAAAAGTGAAGTTTACTCTCTTCACATATGTCTTAGGGAGGGAATATCATGCTTACTAAATTTGGTATGAAAATCTATCTTACACTACAGGAAAGCAAAGGAGAAGGGGACAAGTAGGGTGAGGGGGATGGTAGAAGGGAGGGCAAATGGGAGAAGAGAGTAACTAGAAGTAAATATTTTTGCAAAGGCACAAGGTCAAATGAGAGAATAGGAAAAAAAGGGGGACAGGGTAGGATGGAGGGCAATATAGTTAGTCTTACACAGTATGACTATTATGGAAGTCTTTTGCAAAATGACACCATATATAGCCTGTATTGAATTGCTTGCCTCCTCAGTGGGGATGGGTAGGGAGGGAGGAAGGGAGAGAAGTTGAAATTCAAAGTATTAGAAACGAATGTTGAGAATTATTATTGCATATAACTGGGAAATAAGAAATACAGATAATGGGGTATAGAAATTTATTTTGCCCTACAAGAAAAGAGAGAAGATGGGGGTAAGGGAAGAGTGGGGTGTGATAGAAGGGAGGATACTTTGAGGGAAGGGGTTATCAGAATGCAAGGTATTATGGGGTGGGGGGAGGGGAGAGATGGAAAGAAAAATTGGAACTCAAAATTTTGTGGAAATGAATGTTGAAATCTAAAAATAAATAAATAAACAAATTTAAAAGGAAAGATGATATCTAGGTTCTTTTTTTGATCATGGCTTTCTAGTAGTCCCATAATTTTTAAATTGTCTCTCCTAGATCTATTTTCCAGGTCAGTTGTTTTTCCAAAGAGCTATTTCACATTGTCTTCTATTTTTTCATTCTTTTGGGGGTTTTTTTTGGTTTTTTTTTTTATATATATGTAATTTCTTGGTTTCTCATAAAGTCATTAGCAAGGATCTGCTCCATTCTCATTTTTAAAGTATTGTTTTCTTCAGTAAGCTTTTGAACCTCCTTTTCCATTTGGCTAATTCTGCTTTTTAAAGCATTCTTCTCCTCACTGACTTTTTGGACCTCTTTTGCCAATTGAGTTAGCATATTTTTAGAGGTGTTATTTTCTTCAGCATTTTTTTGTGTGTCCTTTAGCAAGCTATTGACTTGCTTTTCATGATTTTCTTGCATTGCTCTCATTTCTCTTCCCAATTTTTCCTCCACATCTCTTACTTGATTTTCAAAATCTTTTTTGAGCTCTTTCAGGGCCTGAGACCATTGCATATTTATTTTGGAGGCCTCTGATGGTAAGCATTGTTCTTCCTTATCAGAAAGGATGGAAAGAAGTACCTGTTCACCAAGAAAGTAACCTTCTATAGTCTTATTTTTTTCCCCTCTTTTGGGCATTTTCCCCAGCCAGTTAGTTGACTTTTGAGTCCTTTGTCAAGAGGAGAGGACCTATAAGTTCTCAGTTCCTCCAAGGTGGCACAATCGAGAGGGGGGGTGGGGTGGTGGTTTACTTCCTGACTGGCTAGAAGCTGAGATTCAGATCAGGTGCTCAATTCCCCCAAGGCGTTTAGGCTGAATGCTCCACAAAGGGATGCTGTTGGTGCTGCTGTCACCTGCAGCTTGGGACAGAAGGGGGCCCTGCTCCCCTCTTGCCCTTAGAAAAAGCTCTCTCACTGACCTCCAAACCTCTGAAAGTGTGTTTGGCACCTGTGGGTTGAGGGATCCTGGAACCCCTGCCTCTGGGGACGCTGTCCCCAAAGCCTTCTCTGGTCCTGCCCCCCCAGGAATCTCGTGACCACCCTATGTCTGGTGCGAGTGACCTTTCCTGGTCGCCCTCCAGGCCACCCTGGGCTGGAAACCTCTTTCACTCTGTCATTCTGTGGCTTCTACTTCTCTAGAATTTGCCAAGAGTCATTTTTTACAGGTATTTTATGGGCTATGGAGGAAGAGCTAGCATATGTGCATCTTTCTACTCTGCCATCTTGGCTCTGCCCCCTTCTTCCATCTTACTGTCCAACCTCCTTACGATCTTTGGACTTAGAGTTCTAGAAGCTGCTACTGATTCAGTCACCTCCTCAACCTGCTGCTGCTTTGCTGAAGCTTGGCTTTTAGTGGTGTGGTCTGTCTTGGACTGCATTCCATTACCTCTCCACCCTTCACAAAACAGGCCTTTCCTACTGACCTTGTAAGTTGTCTTGGGCTGAAAAATTATTTCACACCATCTTTTTGTGGGTTCTGCTCTTCCAGAATTTGTTTTGATGAATTATTTTAAGTTTTTTGGAGGGAAATTTGGGAAAGCTCAGGCAAGTCTCAGCCTTTTTCTCACTCTCTTAGCTATACCTCCCTTGCTAAGTATTTATTAAGCACCTACTATGTGCCAGCCACTATACAAAATCCCTGGGGATACCTAGAAAAAAAATTCTTCCTCTCAAGAAGCTCATAGTCTGAGGAAGATAGAATGTTTTTTCTTCCTTCTCTTTATTATTTTTTGCTAGTTTGTTTTTAAATTCTCTTTTTTCAAACATTTTGAATTCCAACTTTTCTCCCTTCTTCTTTCTCCTCTCCCACCCATTGAGGAGGCAAGTAATATTATATATACTCCCTATATGTGTGAATTCATGCAAATCATATTTCTGTATTAGCCATGTTGAAAAAAATTAACAAAAAACAAACAGGAAAAATAAAGTGGAAAAGTATGCTTCAGTCTGCACTCAGAGTTTATCAGTTCTCTCTTTGGAGGCAGATATCATTTTTCATCATAAGACTTTTGGCATCATCTTGGATCATTTTATTGATCTGAGTAGCTTAGTATCTCACGGTTGATCATCTTTACAATATTGCAGTTAGTATGTATTCTTCTGGCTCTGCTCACTTTACTTTGCATCAGTTCATATAAGTCTTTTCACGATTTTCTAAAACTACCACCTTCATCATTTCTTATAGCACAACAGTATTCCATCACAATCATATACCACAACTTGCTCAACCATTTTCTAATTGATGGGCATCCCATCAATTTCCACAAAAAGAGCTGTTATAAATATTTTTGTTCATATTGATCCTTTTCCTTTTTCTTTCATCTCTTTGTGATATAGACCTAGTAGTGATATTTCTGGGTCAAAGAATGTTCACAGTTTTATAACCCTTTGGGTATAGCTCCAAACTGTGGGAGAAAACATTTAAATAAATGTGTTCTGACCATTGTGGAGTTCTTGACACTGTGCTCTAATGTACAGCCTATGATCATGTAAGCTCCTTTGGTTATTACATCACTGACTGTATGGCATGGCTTTGACCACACTCTAAAAAAATTTTTAGCTTTTAGTCCGCCAAAGAACCAGGAATCATTCACATAGGAATCTCTGTCCATTCCTTCCTCCATTCTCATGATGAGATTTGTAGTATGTGTGTGTTGCTCTTTAATCTCCAGCTACATAGCTAAAGATTGCTCTTTGCTTTAAGTTTGGTAAAAGAGTGGTATATAATAATAATTAAAATAAAAAACAATAATGATAGAAGGTTGGCATTTCATCAACTATGGTTTTAAGATCCTCTACACAAATATTTTTCAATACTAGAATATTTATACAAGTACTTTTATATTCTTTTCATACAGCATAATATTATAAAGCAGAATACATAAATGCCCATCATGTTACCTCACAAAAGTCCCGGGCCTTGTATACCACCACCACACCTAAAGTACTTTCCATTTTTTCCCCTGAAGACAATTTTCCCATCTGTGTCTACATTGCATTGTTATTTTCTGACTTCTCTCTAAATGTCCTAAGGGCAAAGAGTCTGTTTCTAAATTTTAAAACCATGTATTGAATACTTCATGGCACTCTTTTTAAACAATCTAAACAATAACAACAGCGTGAAACAGGAAATTAGTTTTATTGTCAAAGGGTGAGAGCTGACTTGATATCAGGAATGTAGCAGTACCATGTTATAATGTCAACAGCAGTTAAGCAATACTAAGCCATCACTTTCTGCTTTCTTCATGTAATGAATGATTCACTAAGAACAAGTTATCACAAAAGCAATGGTAACTTTACTTTTACTCACAACACTTCTTCCCTAGTCAAAATTTTCAGGATTGTAAAAATGCCACAAATGAATTTTTAAATCCTGTCCAGCCAGGACAAAGCATTCATTGTACACAGTGACTAGCTTTCTGGAATTCTCTCTTCCCATTAAAGGGGTCATCTCAGAAGGGACTGAAGTAGGTCTTAGATGCTCCCTTTCTCCACATACTCCATATAGAGAGTTCCCATACCCAAGTTCCCTACTCTGATATGTCACTTTTGTATTTTAAAATTTTCAGTGACTCTCCATTGACTGAAAAACAGTAAATCCCTACTCCTTGTTTTTAAGATCCTTTTCTAATCTGGTTCCAGTTTACCTTCCTAGCCTTATGTTTATGTGCCTTCATATTCTCTACTTCCAACCTAACTAGACTCTTCTTTGTCCTCTTTTCTGATTCTCCCCTTTCCTCTTCTACATGCCTTTACTTCAAGTGGTTCCTCTGAGGCATCTCCATCTTTTGAGCCCTTTCCTTTTCTTCAAGGCACTGAACTAGGTATTACATTCTCTATGAAGTTTTCCTGATTACCACCACCCCAAAGGGGAATTTCCCTCTAACGACTTTTCATAGGACTTTGCCCAAATCCCTCCTTAGCACTTAACTAACTCTACCCCATGTCATGAATTATTTGTGTAGGTATTTTTCTTAGCATTCAATTATAGAAGAGAGGGAGTCTGTGTTAATTACATTTTGATATCGCATAGTGACTTATATGCAGTAGATGCTTTAAACTTGATGAATGGTTGTTAGATGAATGTTAGAAAGCCATGATCTTTCCCTTCCTCCTATGCCTCCCGCTCCCCCTTCTATGATGTCTCATATTCATCAGAGCTTGACCTATTTTCCTTTGGAAATCAACTAAAATACTATGTCACTGCTTTGGTGAACATCTGGATTTTTGTTTCGTAACATCTCATTTTTGGCACAGAAGCTTAGCTCATTCTTTAGTTTGCCTTTTTGTCTCTCTGGAAAAAGAAAAAAAAAAACCAGTTGTTTGTGAGTACAGCCTCATTTTGAAGGAACAGAACTCAATATTTATGGCCACAACATGACCCCTTGAAAAGAGAGGGGCTGTAATGAAAACATCAGTCGACCTTTGATCATGCCATTCCAGGCCACTACTATAACACCGTGACAGATACCATTCTATTTTTACAATGCTCTTTCCCCCATTACTCTCCCCTCCCCAAATACCATTGAGCTCTCTTGTCTGATGGCCTATGATTTTTTTTTAAGGCCCAACCCTCATGAGGTTACATACCATAGTTGCTTATTTGGCATATGTTTTGCTGCCCTTCTTTCCAAAATCTATGTTTACATGAACTTTGAAGACATTAAGACCTTTCCCATGCCCTACAGCAATACTGTACATACACACACACACACACACACACACACACACACACACGCACACACGGATGTTTCCCCCTGGCTTTGATCTGTGTCAGTAATGATCATTCCTTCAGATAATTTTGTTTCATCAAGTCTCCCTATGCCACACCCAGGGCAATAGTGAGAACACTGGACTGGTTAGGTACCTGCATCCACTGACACATCTGCAAAAGGTGAGAAGTTCAGACAGCCTGAGCTCAATTCAAAGCACATGTGGCAAATGAATTGCTACCCCTGGTTGTCACTTTTCTTGCTTCCTTGGGCAGGAATGTTGGAAATGCCATTGAAAAACTGATGTTTGTGCCAGTGCGAGCAGGATACTAACTGACCAATCTGACTTCTGATGAGAGAAGAGAGGGAGTTATTCTTATAAAACTTGATTACTAGAAAAGAAAGTTTGTCTTTTTTCCTTACATTGAAAAGAAGTACAACTCCAAACTGATAAGTCCATTGTTTTGTCTTCTGCAGCTGTGAAGCTCCATTATCTGCCAAAATTAGATGAAAGTGATCTCTTGGTGAATCACAGAAGCAATTATTATAATGTTCCCTAACAAAATATTATCAAGGCCAGAGTGAGAATCACGAATTACATTTTCCCTTTCCACTTGTCTTTTGTCTTTATTTCTCTTTTCATTCTGGTAGATCCTTCAGAACTTCAAATTTCAGTTTTTGAAACTAGATTTCTTTTCACTTTTAAGTAGCTATGTTAGTCATGTTAATGGATTCTTGAACTAAAAGTTGGAAACAAGGACATTATAATAAATCTTTAGTTTGGTAAAAGATTTTTCTTCCCAAAAAACTAATTACTTTGTTGACATAACCATATTCATTTTCTTTGCCCCATGGTTGGGTTGGAAATGTTCTGTTTGGTATCACAGGTTTTTTCTCTTTGTCTCTCAATATAAGTAAGCAGTAGATTCTATGAATAATCCTATAGAGAAGAAGGCAGTCAGTAAGCATTAAGCACTCACTATGTACCTGGTGCTGTGCTAAATACTACAGAAGAGAGAATGCTGGTCTTAGAATCCAGAGACGGAAGTTCAAATCTTGACTCTGACACTTTCTAGCTATATGTACAGACAAGTTGCTTAACCTTTCTCATCCATATTTTCCTCATCTATAAAATGCAAATGATACTACTTATATAACCTACCTCAAAGGTGTACTGGGAGAGAAGTAAATCTTGAATTATGCTATGTGTATGAGTTGTTCATTACGCAAAGTCAGTCACATCTCAGCTCCACTTTGATCCTGTTTGTAGTCAGAATGAATTGTGTATTTGTAAGTGGAAAAATACCTTTGGGATTCTGCATGGTATTCATTTGATTCATAATCTTCTAGAGAACATTTGTGTAACAAGGTGGACAAGAATCATACAGGAAAAGTGATTTGTAATTGCGATGGGTGTGAAAGAGAGGTGATAATTTACATATGAGTCACTCATCTCTACTCCAAGTTCATGTATTTGCACTAATATAGACCTGTTCTTAATGTGAGGAGTATTTTCTAGAGCAAATAAGGAGCCCCAAAAAAGTTGTGAGCAGGAGAATGATAATGGGCAGATTTCTTTACTGGAAAGATTGTTTTGTTTTGTTTTTTACAACTGTGTGAAGGGTAGATTGGAGAAAGAAGGTTCTGGAAGCAGGTTGTTCATTTAGGAAGCTTTTATTGTAGTCCAGGTGAGATGTGATGCTTGTCTAAACTAAGGTGGTGATGGTGAATGGAAAGAAGGGGATAGATGTATGAGATGTTGAAGTGGTAGAATTGACAACACTTGGTGACAGATCAGATATGAGCGAGCAATGGGAAGGGGAAAGAATAAGAGAAGTGGAAGAATTGAGGACAATTCTGAGGTGCTAGTATCTGCAACAGAACTAGGAAAGTTAAGAGAACAATCAGGTTTAGAGGGAAAGGTGATCAGTTACGTTTTAGACACGTTGAGTTTGAACTAAGAATGGGGCATCTCTAAAGATGCCCAACAGGCAGTTGGTATGGTGAGACTAGAACTTAGGAGAGAGAGGTAAGGGATAGATATGTACATCTGAAAAACAGAAGGGTTGAAAGAGAAAAGAAGATCAGTTCTTTTGTCACGTGGGTCTCAGCTTTTAAAAGGCAACCACAGCTCCACTGAATGGGTCAAAAAGCATACTGAAGTATAACAAAGACTTCTGTACTTCTTTTTGCACATAAAGCAGGAAAAAAAACTGTTAGGGTTTCTTTTTTCATCTACCTTCATTAAGATGATGCACTCAGCATTTTACAGAGCTCAGAATGGTTCTTTGTACTTTAAGATGAAGCCAAATTTATTTTATCCTTGGTCATGGGACATGAATCCTCCACAACAACCCAGTGACACACCTCATGATTCCGAAAGCCAGCTGCTGAATTCTACCAAGCTTTAATGTCTTCAGATAAAGAGTTGGTAATAGGCTACCCACTGTCCAAGGTCTAGCCTGAATAAATCATGATCATTCAGTTAGCGTTTATTAAGCACTTACTATATGCACTATTTATCATTTGCACAAAAGACAAAAGTAAGATGATCCCTACCTTAAGGAGCTTATATTCTGTCTTATTAGACAGAACACGGCATAAGCCCTTTAAGGCTGGCAAAGTCCTTTACATTCATTATATTATTTGATGATAACTGTCTCAGATACCTGCCAAGTTTGGAGAGCCTCATCATGACCAACAATTTGTCCACCAACTAATAAAATCTTTGACTGTAACCAAACAGATAATCTGCAAAATGGATTCCAATTCCATTTGACTTCCATCTGGTGGCAAATGATAAGGGAGACAGAGGGTGCTAAGAATTACACAGTTCTTAGGCCACTTATAGGTATTGGCTTCAGGATGTAAGATCTTTGTCCTGTAATGAACTAAATGATGCAACATAAGAGGAACTAAGCCTTTTCCATTCTTACCAAAACTGAAACCTGAAGATGTAAAGAAACTCCAATTCAGTAATTCAGTGAGTGTTTATTAAATGTCTCATTCCAAAAAACCAAAACAAAACAAAAACCTAAAGTGAATGCCCTCACGATGCTTACATTCTTCTAAAGGACACAACAGTATGCAACCAAGTTTAACGCAAGAAAAAATGAGGAAGAGAACACTAATCAGAGAAGACATCACAAAGAAGGTCTGAGCTGGTCATTGACAGAAGACTCATTCCATTCAGTTAAATCAAGATAGCTCCTAGCTTATTCTTGGATAGTAGAATAAAAGAATTAACAGAATTGATTTCATCACATGCCCAAGGACAAGAAAGATCTTTTTGTAGAAGGCTTGGTCCTATCATTTTGCTGTGCTTCTGGTGAGGCAAGGGGGACTATGAAGAAGATATTTGCAAAAAGTAGACCAGTGTCTATTGCAAAGATTTAGCACTAAAGAAATTTTGTGATAAGCTTGACAAGATTTTCCAAGCCAAGTCAAAATGTACTTCAGTCCTGGATGACCTCTATGCAAAAGTGGGCACATGAAGACATGGCAGAAATAGTTGGGAAATATAATTCAGGATTAAGAAATGAAAATCAAAAATGCGGAACTTCACACCTGGGATCATAGCTACATTATTTAAGAAAATTGATGGAAAGTCTTATGCTTGAACAACATCACTAAAAAAATTGAAATTGACTTTCTTTTCAGGAAATGGCTCATTACCAACATAAGTGTCATTTCAGAATTAGCTATGTTCAATCAAATCATTAATTGCTAAAACAAAGATCAAAATTGACACCAAGTGAGAAGAAAGGATAAAGATAATTATTAGACACAATTGCAGCTGCTCTAGCACAACCTATTCAAATTATCTTTGGCCTATAAAATATGAGAAATTGGTTAAAAAAAAAAAAAAGGAAAAAAAAGGCATTGACTTTCATTATCCCTATTTCTCAGGGAAGTTCAATCACTGTAAAGCAGTCATTACAATGAGGAGGCCAAAAGAACCTAGAAAAATATCTTGACTAATAAAAACATAACATTTGCCAGGCAGAGAGAAATGACAGTGAAGAGAAACATGAATTTAGGACATATGATCAGTTACAAAATATTACAGAATTAGATGATGAAAGATTATAAGCAGAGTAATTACGCAGAACAGCAAAAGCCAACTCAAAGGGGAAATGAACCTGAAAAAATTTAGCCAGATTATTCCAAGGAATTTTATGCATAAAATTGGAAAGGGGACAAGAGAGAGATATGAAATAAGGGAAATTTGTTAGTGTTTCTATAGACATGGAATCATAACCTTTGGACATCTTAGTTGACAATGTACTAATGATTTAGAAATGGATTTCAGTAGAATGAAGTCAGGAAGAATTTCTATACTAGATTGAATAAATACAGAGGATATCTGTGCTGGAGCCTATTCAGTTTTAAAAGCAATCAAAAGCGAATTTTTAAGATATGATAGAGAAAATTCCAGAAGAAAGAGTGTACCGTGAATGCTATTACTACAAAATAGGATATCCAAGAAGATATCAGTAACTACTGGTTCACGTGCCTAATTCTTCACAAGAATTTTAGATACAGATTTTCCCATGTCTGTCTACATCTGTATACTCATACACACACACACACACACACACACACACACACACGCACTGAGGGCATTTTTCAAGAAATAGGTAGGTTTTTGTAGGTGATTCTCTACAAAAGACTACTTCTTAGTCGCAAAACAGACTGAATGGTGTGAAAAACGCTAAGATACATTCTGCTTTAGAAAATCACCTGCAAAAGTCTACCCATCCCTTTGTGGAACATATGCATTGTGGGTTTGTTTGTTTTTTTAAGCATTTGGCTCAGAACATATCTCAAACCTGAAGACTCCTCAGGCAAGGTGTCCCTTATGCAAAGTACTTTACCTTTATCATATCATTTGATGACAACTCTTTCAGGTACCTGCCAAGTTTGGAAAGCCTCATCATCACCAATAATTTGTCCACCAAGTAATAAAATCTTTGACTGTGACCAAATAGGTAATCTGCAAAATGGACTCCAATTCCATTTGACTTCCTTCTGGTGGCAAATTATAATGAGGGGGATTAGTAGTAAATAAGATTCCTTGATAGATATAACCAGAAAGAACTTTATTCAGTGGCCATCTGTTTATTAATATTATGAGGTATAAGTACATACTTAGTAGTTATATTTATTTTTAAAAGGTTTATTGATTTTTTTTGCATGTTTACAACATTCTCAGTTCTCAGCAAAACTCCCTCTCTCTCTTAAAAAAGTAAAACAAACTAACACAGTAATTGTGACTGACAGCACTTAAATACATTTTATCATTAGTTCATAGGTAGTGTCTATGATCTGAATTCTGATGTATTTTGGTTTTGTATCACTTTATGTTATTTTAGTCATCATTCATATATATATATACATGTATATGTGTGGTATATATATGTGTGTGTGTGTGTGTGTGTGTATAAATATATATTCAGGTTCTGTTTCTTTCATTACATATTCTTTCTAAGTAAGTCTTCCAGTATTTCTTTGAATTTCTCATGATTCACAACTTAACCAACATTGTATTGATTCACTGGGGTGTCCTCTACATGCTCCTGTTTTGTGATGACATTGTGCTGATTACATCGAACGTAATAATATGCATCTATATGGGCAGGGCATTAAGTTAATCCTTATTAGAGCTTGCATATATATATTTCACAGGGCCAATTACAGAATTGAACAGGAGGGGAGTGAGCTGAATTGCATTTGAGAAATTAGATAGAGCTCTCAGAGATCACAAGCTCTATCCCCACAGTTTGTACTGTGATTCCCAGTGGAGCTTTATACCTATAAATAATGAAACACCACAGTATCAGAAGAATCCAAATAGTACATGATGCAAAGGACAATTGAAAGATGTTTGTTTGGTTTATGTGGACTCTAGGATATGGCTGTTGGTGACATATATGTAAAAAGTAACAAGATATAATCAAGGGCATTTATATCTGGAACAGAAGTTGAACTATTCATCTATCAAGAATAATTGATGAAAACTCATTAACTGCCCAGATATTGTTCTTGGTGTCCATGAAATATTAAAATGTCCAGAGGTGAGGCAGGTCTCTAGTAGACTATGTAGATTTCTACAAAGACCTACATAAGAACCACACAGGATGAGAAAATATGGATGACTTTATCTTCACTGATGGAATACTCACAGTTGATGAGAAATCAGACATTTTAAATATTGGAGTATAAGAAAATTAAATGACGCAGATAAATGAAAGCTACAGATAATGGGAAAACATAATTTTGACCAATAGTTTCACTTCTCTCCTAATCAAACCATAATCCAAAAAAAAAAAAATGTGTTTTTAGTTTCCTATCTCATTTCCCCTCACAACCTTCTGGCAAAAATGAGAAAAGAGAGAAAAAACACTCTGGATTATTGGGCCCTCACAACACTCATAGTTTCCTATAATATACTGTTATTTTTTATCTACATCCAACAACTTTACTTACTTATTCCTACTACATTAAAAATTCCTTCTGGGTAGGGACATGTACCCTGTTTATTTTTGTCTCTTCCTCAGTACCTATTAATGGTGTGTTACATTTGTTAAAGGTTTAATAAGTGTTTGTTGAGTGAATAAAGTAAGGACTCTAAAGCAGTGAACATAATTTAAAGGCTAAACAAATTCGATTCAAATGTTCTCTTAGTTTCTGTCATTTAAAGCTATTCAAGTAAACAACTTCTCCTTCCCATAAAGTATTAAAAAACATTATAATAAAATTTCCAAAGCTAAACCTTCCTCACCATGATAGGAAGTACTTTTTGGCCCAATTTTTAAGGATCTAGGCCCTCAAGTGATAACGTGAATAAATGTGAATGTGATAAAATGCTCTCTTCTCTCATGAGTTTGGGAAGTTTGTTATTTTAGATCATGAAAATTTCTAGAATGACTGTTGAATGTCTTAAAAACATGAAAAGTTAAAGACCATCTCTAAAATACCAATTTTTCCAAACAACATGTTGAAATGCTTAAAAGCCTGTTTAATTTATCAACATATTTTTAATAGTGCATGTCCTGGCGTGGCAGCATAAAAAGAATACAGATTGCTGTTTGCTGATGTTACAAGGATGCTCGTAAAAGAAACTGAAAAGAAGTTTTGTGGAGGGTTTTCTGCCCTCAGTATTGTTTGTGGTAATGTTGTCTTGCTTTATTTGTAGACGACTCAACACATTGAACAGGTGTGCCCCAATGAAACTTGATGTGAACATCCAAAGGAAAAAGGTAGGTGAGGAAATCTGAATCAAAACAGTGACTGTAACAGTAGAATAACCATACTTCTATAGTTTTGAACTAGATGAATGTTCCATTTTAATGCTGAGAGGCAAAATTTTGAAGCTTGTAGGATGTGGGTTTTTTTTTTTTAATATTGTATTAGCTATGCCGTACAACACACCATTTTCTTGTCATTTTTCCCCAAGGGTTTGCACAGGGATCTATAATACCTTAAAATAACTATAATGCTTGTCATAATTATTCATAAGTTAGTCTTTGCAGGCTGGGTCAGTAACTTGTACAGTTAATGAAAGGGGGAGTGTGTGGCCATATGGAAGGCCATATGCTTATCTTCTTCCGTCATACAAGAAATCTTCACTTTTTGTTTTTTGGGTTTTTTTCTTCAGAAAAAGAGAAAACATAATTTGCAGCTTTGGAAAAAGAATGAATTTCACATTCTGGGGTGGGTGAGAAGTGTGTATAAGCATGTATATTTATGTATGTATGGAAACTGATGATTTCAGAGCCAATTTTGAGTTAATTGAAACTAAGATAATCTTAAGCTTGACTTGATGCTCTTTAAAAAAAGCACAGTTAGATTCTGGTAAAAGCTTACCTCAAAAGCACAGTTTTGAACTTTGCTTAGAATTTGAAGGAAAATAAGCAAAAAATGCAAAGGAACATCCAAAGGAACATTAAAAGTTGAGTGGTTTTTTCCAATCAAAATAACAGGGAAGAATATGGGAATAAACCTCACAACAGCTGCCATTCTGAATAGCCCTCTTGAGAAATGTGCACATTATTTGATGTATAAGGGTCAAATTTTGCTCTGAGTACACACATAGTTCTTTCTGTTGAAGCCAAGAGGAGCCACACCTTTGTGCCTGAAGTGTGGAAACCCTAAGGATTTACATCCATTCATACTGTACAAACATACTTATGATGTGTGTGTGTGTGTGTGTGTGTGTGTGAGAGGCTGTTGCAAAAATTATATAGTGGCATGTTTCTAGAGAAAATAATAAAATTAATAGTATCATTTCATCTTTGCTAAAATAAAATGATACTATTCCTTTTTAATTATTGCCAGCTTTTGAAAATTACACACATGAAATATTTTTGATATCACCATTAATTTATTGACTTTATGACATCTTAACTATGTGAATGCTCTTCCAGAAACTTAATTTATAGTGAAGGACTGCTATGTTGGGTTTTCCTACTTAATTTGATTACCTATCAAAATTTTTTAAAAATCATTGCTTAATCACAGCTGTCCTGAGGACAGATTCCTTTTCAAATTGTGAAGTTGGGGGACAGGGTGGCATATAGTAAAGGGTGGTGGTCTTAGTTTTTTAGTTAGCCATCTACTGTCCACCTACTCACAGATGTCAACAATAGCCATGGTTATGACACTAGAAAACAACTAAAAATAAATCCTTGTTTTACATTATGAACTCAACTGCTCTAAATCCCTACACAGATACTTGTAAGATATTAACTAAAGCAGAATGCAAAACACAGATAGGTATTCAGCAGAAGCTGAATGATTTAAAACTAAAATAGAACTCAAAGACCATGACCTGTACTTCGTTGAAGCTTCAAATGACTTGGGGAAAATGAGACATAAAGGAAAAAATCAAAGCAGCAGTACTTCTTGTCGTTATACCTTCATGAAAAGTCAGGCAAGATACTGGCTAGAAAAAGAAACACAACTGAAGTGAATACAAAACCATAACCCCTTTCTCCAGTCTATAAAGTTCAGGGCTGTTTAACCAATGAAAGGAAGTCCTATAAAGGTTTATCTTGGGGATGTAGTCATCCAGCTCACTGAAAGCTGAGGAATACCTCCAGACTTCCTGAAGACACATAGGAACCTGCAACCTGGACAAGTGATTGCCTTCTGGGCCTAAATATTAGAAAAGTACTAGTTTCCTAGAAGGCATAGATGAGGGTTGGTTTTGCTTTTTTAAGGAGATAGGGTGCCTTCTGTCAGCATGATCCGATTTTTAAATTTTAATTGAAAATGAAGCAGTGTAATGTAATGGTTAGAGTACAATCTCAGAACCAAGATCTTGGTTCAAATCCTGCCTCTGACACATAATGACTAACCCTAGACAAATTGACTAACTTCTCTGTGCTGGAGGCAACTCAACTCTAAAGTTGTTGAAGAGGCGCCAGCCAGCATTGATAGGACCCCAGCCCAATGAAACCTCAGGTCTACCCCTGTGCCCATGTCTATTAAAAATGAAACATTGGTCTCTGAAGGTGAATGGCTCAATCTTTCACTTTACTGCTCTTTGGGGCTATTTTCTTTTGAATTATTTTATTTTAGTTCTAGTTAGCACATAAATGATGATTGAACCAATGATTCTACTGAGACTAACCGGAACTGGTTAATATGCCTCTGTTTGCCCTCTGGTTATTCGTCAGATACTAACTGCAAATCATGTGCACCCATGCATGCGTGTGTGCAGACACATACACACGCACACACACACAGAGCTTAATGACCATTCACTAGAAAATAGTGTCAGGATCTTCTTGCTGTCCCAGGGAAATTCTTTATGGTTGGAAAAGTTCTGAGTCTGAAGTGTGCATCTACTGGGATTGTTAACCTTTTTTTATGTCATGGATCCCTTTAGTAGTTTAGTGTGATGGATGGACCCCTACTCAGAATAATGTCTTAATGCATAAAATAAAATATATGAGTACAGAGAAAGTCTGTTACATTAATATTAAATTCATAGACCCCCCAGCTGAAGAATTCCTAATCTAGAAGATTCACAGAACCTTGGCCAAAGAGACATTTTCTTGAAAGTCTATCAAGGGTAGCCATCTCATTCTTTTGATCCTCTAAACCCCTCAACCAATATAGAGTTCTAAATTACTTGGGGGAGCCATGAAACTTTTCAGTTCCTATTAACTTTAATGTCAGTTCCACAGCTAAATCCCTATGTAACTCTGGACTTCCTGGCCTTTGCAGCTCTGAATCATAAGGATCCCATACTTTCAGTCAATATCAACTGTTCCTCCTCATTACTCATAAGATTTACCCTTAAATTCATTGCAATCTCCATATCTTGTAGCATTGGACTGGAAGTCAGAGATTGGTGTCTCTTCCAAAATGCTATATGTGACATTGGGGGAAGAGAATGTATGATGTCTCAATTATTCCATCTGAAACTTAGATAACCATGCTTCCCTATACCTTAATATCCCAGCCCAGCCCTCCACAATCCTTAGAAGGATGTAACCATTGCGTATCATCTGAGAGATGTTTAACACAAAAATAGAGACTAAGGTTACTGATTCATTTAGATTAATATGAAGAATGTCCCAGAGTGAAAGAGAATGGAACAGCTAGCTCAGCTGTCACACAACCCCCTGATCATTTTAAGAGGAATAGCAGCTGCTGCCACAGAAACCATGACCCTGCGTAGTTCTCTCCTACTCCGGCACACCCCCACATCTCCCAGCAAGCTAAATATCTTCCGGTAACCCTCTGTGGGAGAGCTCGAGTGAGCAAGTTTTATTGCCACTCCCATGCGGTGGCAAGCGTTCCAGACTCTGTCTTGTGCCCCTTGAGTCTTGGCTAATTTGAATGCTCAAGTGGGATTTGGTGACTTCTGAAATATTCATAGATAATTTGTTTCCTCTGTGTTTTCTTTAGATGGGTCACAACGACCCAAATACAGCAATACTTCCCTGGAGTAACTTCATCCTTATTAGCTGTCTTCCCGCTTATTCTTGTCCTTTAACATAATTGTGCTACCCTTGGCAAAAAGCGAGCTTCCACTCTACATCTCAGTGCCCCATCTGCTCAGTAACAATAAAAAAAAATCCTAATTTAACCACTGTATCCTCAAGACCACATCTCATTTTTTAGCATCAGCAACCAGATTCAAGTTAGCTTTTCTGAGCAATATGGGGCCAGCATTAAGCACTACTCTATTTTAAAGGCTCTCAGCTTTAAAAAATATAATTCCTTTCCCTTATACTTTTAAAATACTTGTTGGGGTCCCCTGCTCCAAAATAGATGTTTTTTCTAAATGCTCCCTCAGGGGATGTGGTGGTCTTATTATAAATTTTGATATACAGCGATGTCTTTATTTGAACAAATTCCCTGGGAACAAAGCTCCTTTATATGAAGGCAGTCACGTTTTAGAAAAAATCTTCATAAATCATGCAAAGCAGAGAGGCCTGCATCTGCAGCTGCAGAGACAGAAATATCCACAAAAACAGCTTCAGTTTGTCCCTGTTCAATGGAAGGTAAAGAGAGCCCACCAGAGGAAAGATTTTGATATCAACTAAAATAAAATTTTAGGGGGTCTTTTTAAAAAAAAATTAAATTATTTTTGTTAAATATTTCCCATTGTAAAAAAAAAAAATTGTCACAATCACTGTTTGAAATTTTCACCCTCTCTCCCATCCTTCCCCCTTCTTTGAAAAGGCAAGATGTTGGATTTTGATTATACATGTGAAGTCATGCAAAATTTATTTCTGTATTAGCCATGTTGCAAAAGAAAACTCAAACAAAATAAAATAAGAAAAACAAAGAAAAAAGGAAGCTTCAAGCTGTATTCAGAATTCATCGGTTCCCTTTCTGGAGGTGGACAGCATTTTTCATCGTGGGTTCTTTGGAATCATTTTGCATCATTGTCTTAATCAGCGAAGCTAAGTCTTGTAGTTGGTAATCATTGCAGTATTGGTATTACTGTGTACAATACTCTCCTAGTTCTGCTCCCATCACTTTGCATGAGTTCATATAAGTCTTGCCAGGTTTTTCTGAAGCCATCTCCTCATCTCTTCTTACAGAAATATAAAAATATGTAGATATAGATATGTAAATATCAGTATAGAAATATTATATGTAGTATTTCATCACAATCATATTCCACAACTTGTTCAGCCATGTCCCAAGTGATGGGCATCTCCTTGATTTCCAATTCTTTGTCACTACAAAAGAGCTACTATAAATATTTTTTGTACACAGAAGTCCTTTTCCCTTCTCTTTGATCTCTTTGGAATACAGACCTAATAGTGGTATTGCTGGGTCAAAGATATGCACAGTTTTATAGCCCTTTGGGCATAGCTCCAAATTGTTCTTCAGAAAGGTTGGACATCACATCTATACCAACAGTGCATTAGTGTACCAATTTTTCCACATCCCTTCCAGTATTTGTCACTTTCCTTTTCTGTCACGTTAGCCAATCTGGTGGGTATGAGGTGGTACCTCAAAGTTGTTTTGATTTGCATTTCTTTAATCAGTAGTGATTTAGAGTATTTTGACTATGGTTAGCTTTGATTTCTTCTAAAAACTCCCTGTTCATATCCTTTGACCATTTATCAAGTGAGGAATGGCTTTTATCTTACAAACTTGGCTCAGTTATATATATATGTGAAAATGAGGCCTTTATCAGATTTTGCTAATTTTTTCCCTGTTCACTGTTTTCCTTCCAATTTTGATTACATTAGTTTTGTTTATGCAAAAGCTTTATAATTTCATGTAATCCAAATTATTTGTATTATTTCCCATAAACCCTGCTGTCTCTTGTTTGGACATAAACTCTTCCCTTAGCCATAGATCTGACAGATAAAGTTTCCATGTTCCCCTTATTTACTTGTGATATCACCCTTTATGTCTAAATCATTTAAACATTTTGACCTTATCTTGGAATACAATGTGAGATATTGGTCTAAGCCTAGTTTCTGCCAAATTGCTTTCCAGTTTTCTTATAAATTTTTGTCAGATGCTGAGTTCTTACCCCCAAATCTTGGGATCTTTGAGTTTATCAAACACTAGATTACTATGGTCATTTACTACTGTGTATTTTGTACCTAATCTTTTCCATTGATCTACCTCTCTGTGTCCTAGCCAGTATTACATTGTTTTGATGATTCCACACTTTGTAATATAATTTGAAAGCTGGTATTCCTAAGCTGCCTTCCTTAACTTTTTTTCATTGATTCCTTTGATATTTTTTTTTACCTTTTCTTCTTCTAGATGAATTTTATTAATATTTTTTCTAGCTCTGTAAAGTAATTCTTTGGTATTTTGATTGGTATGACACTGAATAAGTAAATTAACTTAGGTGAAATTGTCATTTTCATCCTTTTACCTGGCCTACTTTTGAACAATTAATATTATGCCAGTTGTTTAGATCTGTTTTTATTTGTACAAACAGTGCTTTTGTAATTGTGTTCAAATAATTCCCAAGTTTGTCTTGGCAGGTAAACTCCCAGGTATTTTATATTATCTGTAGTTAATTTAAATGGGCTTTCTCTTTCTGTCTCTTCCTGCTGGGTTTTCTTGATACTTTATAGAAATGCTAAAGATTTATATGTGTTTATTTTATATCCTGCAACTTTGCTGAAGTTTTTCGTTGTTTGAACTAGTTTTTTAGTTGATTCTCTAGGATTCTTTAAGTATAGCATCTATCATTTTCAAAGTGATAGTTTTTTTCCTCATTGCTTATTGTTATTCCTTCAGTTACTTTTTTTTTGCTTTATTGCTATAGCTAAGATTTCTAGTACAATATTGAATAACAGTTGTGATAATGGATATCCTTGCTTCACCTCTGATCTTACTTGGGAAGGCTTCAAGTTTATCCCCATTACAGATAATGCTTGCTTTTGGTTTTAAAAAGGTGCTATTATATTTTTTTAAAGCCCCCATTGATTCCTATGCTCTATAGTGTTTTTAATAGCAATAGGTGGAGGAGGGGTTCTTAACCTGGGTTTTGTGAACTTTAAAAAAAAAAATTCTGATCCCTCTATTTCAATATCGTTGGTTTCCTTTGTAATCCTATATATTTTGTTTTATTCATTTAAAAAAACATTATTCTGGAATGGGATCCATAGTCTTCACCAGACTGCCAATCCTTGTTCATGTCACAATTAAAGGTTCATCCCTGCTAGCCTCTCCTTTGGTTACTTCTTTTCATCTTCTCCCTCACAGAGTCCTTCTGATTCCAATGATGGTGGTTTTGACACTAGGCATTTGTAGTTATTGACTGGACCTCCACTGAGACTCATTCACACTGAAGTATCACCTCAATAAAGAATTTGTAATTTTAAGCCTTGAAGAAGTAATTCTAAATATGAAGTAAAAGCCTTTATTATCCATTAAGGAAGTTTGGGGTTTCAGCATCTAAGTGGGGAGATTTTTGCTGTAGGCATAAACCACAACTACCCCAATCTCTGTAGCGCCTGTTTTCCTGAGTCACCTCTCCTACCTCCCTAACCTCTTTTCTTTTCCAACCATAAGCTCCCTGCCAACTACCCCAATGCTCTTAGAAGCAGTTTTTAGGTTTTATGGCACATTTGATATTATTTTAGTTGGTATTTGATCTTACATACTGTAACCTCTTCCCTCTCCTCCACATGAGTCCTTGAACATAGCTCTATGCCTCCTATATGAGTAAGTTTCTGATAAGTATGTTTTTAGAAAGCATCCTCTTCATTAATGAGAATATTGCTGTACTATTTCTCCTAAGTCTTCTCTCAGGATACAAACTCATTATGACTTAGCAATGTTGTATGACAAGAAGAGCTTATGTGCCCATTGGGCTGCATTGTTAGAAGATTAATGTCCAGAGCAAAGAATGATAATCCTGCTCTGCCCCATCCTGGTCAGAACACTCCTGGAGTATTCTGTCGAGTTCTGGATGCCATATTTTTAAAGGGGCATTGACTGAATTTCAGTGAGGTTGTATAACTTGACAAAGGTCTTATAAAGATTAAGTAACAGAGCTAGGATTTTAATCTAGTTCTTTTGATCTAAATCCAGTATACATTGTACTATGCAGTGAGTGAGCCTATTACAATTTTAAGGTTCCATGATTAACATTTTACTCTAACTTCTTTTTGTCTAATGTAAACTCATAGCATGCATAAAAGAAGACTGTAGTTTCAGTTAACTTCCAGTGATGTCCCAAGGCAGAGGATTCAATTGAATGGAGGCACCTTGGTCAATTGAATTCCACCAGCAGTAGGGTCTCAGAGAATGTGGTGGTAGGAGGAGGGGGCCCTGGGAATAGTCATTAATACCACTGAGGAGTACCGATTTTCTTTCCTCGTCACCAACCGATGAAAATAGTGGAAACTGTTTACGTTTAATTCTGTACTGTTTTCTTCTCACAATCAAGGTTTCTTTAAGTTCCTAGTCCTAAAATCTGACAGAGAACACAGGAAGGTCATGTGCAACTCAACATTAGTAAGAAACATTTTGTAACCAGCTCACATCTAAGGGCTGGGTTGCTCAGTAGATGGAGTGCCTGGTCTGGACTCATCTTCCTCAGTTCAAATTTGGCCTCAGATACCTACTAGCTGTGTAACCCTGGGCAAGTCACTTAACCCTGTTTGCCTCAGTGGTCTTATCTGTAAAATGAGCTAGAGAAGGAAATAGCAAACCACTCCAATTTCTTTACCAGGAAAACCTCAGATGAGGTCAGGAAGAGTCAGACACAACTGAAAAATGACTGAATAATAATGAGGCAACATGCAAAGGTTTTTTTTGTAATTTTACTAGTTTTAGTTAACTATATATACCTGGAAATTATCCATTTCTGTTGCTGCACTGTGACTTTGCAACAATAATAATGACTTATGAGAGGGCATTGTGATGGAGAGCAGATGGAGAGCTGACTTCTGAATCAGTAAGACCTAGGTTAAAGCCTTGCCTCTTATGCTTATTGACTATGTGATTCTAGACAAGTGACTTAACCTCTCAGTACTCCAGGGAACTCTGAAATTGCAAATTGCAAAATAGTTACTGACTTGCATTGGAAGTTTATAATAGTAGTAGGGGTAATAGTAGGAGTAACAGTAGCAGTGGTAGTGGTAGTAGCAGTCTCAGCAGCTTCATATGGTGCATCATAATTACAAGATGCTTTTAATCTCAGAGTAGGGCCATAAAGTCTAACCTATAACTGAGCAACAATCTCTTCTGCAGAATCCTTTACTTGCTTGAAGTCTTAGCTAAAGTCTCACCTTCTCCAAAAAGGTTTTCCCAGTCCACCTTAATCTATCTTCCTACTCCCACTTTATCATTTGTAAGTCTCGTCTTTGCAGTTATTTTCATGTTTTTTTCTCCATTATACCATGAGGCCCTAGACAGCGGGCTCTGTGTTTTGTCTTTCTTTATATCTCTGGCACTTAGCACAATGCTGTTTTATTGACTGGCATGTACATTTTGTTGTTGTTGTTCAGTTGTATCTGACAGTTTGTGACCTCATCTGGGGTTTTCTTGGCAAAGATAATGGAGTGATTTTCCATTTCCTTCTCCAGCTCCTTTTATAGATGAGGACACTGAGGTAAACAGGGTTAAGTGACTTGCCCAGGGTCACACAGTTAGTGTCTGAGGCCAGATTCAAACTTAGGAAAATGAGTCTTCCTGACTCTAGGCCAGTGCCCTATCCATGTGCCACCTAGCTGTTGCTGGCATGCATGTAGTATGTGATTAATAAATGCTAGTTGGTTCTCTCCAACAAGTGGTCATCGAACCTTCACTTGAAAACCTCCAGTTAGAGAGAAAACCTTCTATCTGTTTAGACAACCTATTCCTCTTTTGGATAACTCTAATTATTAGGCATGTTTTTCTTTACATGGAGCATAATTCCATTCTTCTGCAGCTTCTACTAACAGGTAAAAATCTTCAAATATCTGAAGACAGTTATCATCTCTTCTTCCCTCCCATCCTCACCAAGTCTTTTCATTCTCTTGTTCAGTCCATCATGCTATGGTATGAACAAGCAGCCTTTTACCGTCCTGTTTGCCATCACATATTTGAAAGGCTGTCATAACAGATTTGCTCTACTTGGCCCTAGAGAACAGAGCTAAGAACCATAGGTGGAAATTATGGAAGGATATATTTGGGCCACCATGTTATTCCTCTTACTCTTTAACCTTTCCTTCTCTGAGGAAAGTATCTCTCATTTCTTCAGCCAATCTTCATATGATATGAACTTGCAGCCATTCCTTCACTATTCTGGTTGCTCATGTCTAGATGACCTATTGGATGATCTCCTATTTAATGATATCCTTCTTCAAAAGTGGTGCTAAGAACTAAATACAATATTCAGCAAAGTATAATGATAGTATTACTGCCCTAAACCTAGACACTCTTCCTCATAGATTGCTTTGATTTCTTTGACTGCTTTATCACACTGGAAACTATTCAGATTTTATGACAGGACTTAGAGGTGAGGAAAATAATGCTCAGGTAAGTTGAATACACAGCTAGTGAGGAGAAGTGCCGGATCTCAATTCCAGGTCTTTTTGACTCAAGCGGCGATGTACTTTCCGTCACATTAGACTGCTTCTCAGACTAGATGACCAGAAATGACCACCCTGTAATCACTAGATTAATGTCATCATAAAGTACCAGGTTAATTTCCTCCTTAACTTCCCAAAGACATAATCTTGGATGACACTGGCACAGACAAACCACATCAAGGATATAGCTTATTCAAAATAACTGAAGACTCACTAAACAAATAAAATGAATGTAAAAGTAGTACTAGCAAATGTTCATTTTATGGCTTTGGGAGAAAGGATTGAACAGTGAAGAGGGTGGTATTGGAATTTTATGTTTAGACAGTGAGGCCAGGAAAAAAGTAACACCTCTTGGCACTCAATCATGGAAGACCTTGTACAGGTGATGTTTTTAGAACCTCTATAGATAATGAAGGAAGAGATGTAGGACAGGGCTCAGGAAATGAAGACATCATAGGATATCTCAGAGGACTAGAAACAGGACTACTGTAAATAGATGAAAGGAACAATGAATTTTAATTTGCTTGGGAAAGTTAGAGGGGATGGGTATGTGGTAAAAACTAGGGAAGTGAGAGATAATCCTTATGAGGACCAAAAGCTTCTATTTTTCAATAGATTGTACATTTCAGTAAGAATAGGATTATAGAATTTTGAAGTAGGATGCTACCTCAAAGACTATTATGTCTCACCTTTTCATTATACACATGAGAAAACTGAGACTCGGAGAGTAAATTGCCTTACTAGTTAATAGAAGAACAAGAACTAGAAACCCAGGTTTCCTGACTCCCATATCCACATACCACTGCTCCACAAATAATATAATTCTCCAAATACTATATTGTGCCACCATGTTTTTCAGAGTGATGACTCAGATGAAGAAGACCTATGTATCAGTAACAAATGGACTTTTCAAAGGACAAGCAGGAGATGGTCTCGAGTGGACGACATCCACGCGTTGTTTCCCCAAGCAAACAGACATGGATCATCTGGGGACATCAGAATGAAAACCACCACAAGCAGTGAGAGTGTCCTTACTGATCTGAGTGAACCTGAGGTCTCTTCTATTCACAGTGAAAGCAGTGGAGGTAGCGACAACAGGAGCCAGTCTGGCATTAACAATACTGGCCGGGAGACGTTTGACTGTTCAGGACAGTACTGTGGGGAGACCCCAGTCATGCTCGATTCCACTTTAGTCAGTGGCAGCTTCATACAGAACCCCAAAGACATTGCCAATTATACTTTTCACCCAAAGAATGAGAAACCAGCGCGAACCAGAGCCAAATCTTTCTTAAAACGCATGGAGACACTAAGGCCTAGAGGGACTCATGGCAAGGTAAAGGCATCAGCAAGGACAGGAGGCTTGGTGATAAGTGGGCCTGTTCTTCAACAGGAGCCGGAATCCTTAAAGAGCATGCACTGTGTGCCATTAGCAAATGGGGATTTCCAAAACTCATCCCAAGATGCAGCCAAGAAAGGACTTCCATTCTCTGCCAAATCCAGCAGTGATAGCAGCCAATCTGAAAACAGCAGTAGTGGTGTGAGCACACCCTGCTTGAAGGATCGCAAGTGCCATGAAGCCAACAAACGAGGGGGGATGTATCTGGAAGACCTAGACGTTCTTTCTGGGACAGTACTGCAGGAAGTCATTGACCAAAACCATAAAAATGACTTTCACTCCCAGGAGAACCTTGTGGTCCATATCCCCAAAGACCACAAACCAGGAACTTTCCCTAAAGCCCTTTCAATTGAAAGCCTCTCACCAACAGACAGTAGCAATGGGGTGAACTGGAGGACAGGCAGCATCTCTCTGGGCAGGCAACAGTGCCCTACTACAAAAGAACCTAGACTTATGGCTTCTTGTCATAGAGAAAGTAGAGTTAGTATTTATGACAATGTCCCTGGCTCACACTTGTATGCCAGCACTGGAGATCTTTTGGACTTAGAGAAAGATGACCTCTTCCCCCATTTAGATGACATTCTGCAACATGTTAATGGACTCCAAGAGGTAGTGAACCACTGGTCAAAGAATGTCTTGCCTGAACTACAAACAGATGATGCATTAACTGGGGAACCTGGCTTGTCCCCCTTTCCATCTCCCAACCAGATTACATTAGATTTTGAGGGGAACTCTGTTTCTGATGGTCGTACAACACCTAGTGATATGGAAAGGGATGGAACCTCCCTTAATGATTCAGAGGCAGCTGGAGTCAGAGAAAGGAGGGATTCTGGTGTTGGAGCATCACTCACCAGGCCAAACAGGTTGGTAACAACAGTGATACTGATTCCTTTTTTCTCCACTAATTAAGAGAAAACTGTCAACAGAAGTATATCATTCATTCAGGAAAGTACAGTGACTGAATCTAAGTTGAATTCCTATAATCCTGAATGTTTATCCTCTATTTCTACTTTATAAGTTTAGCTAGAATGTTTGATTATGATTTGAAATTTTTAATTTAATCAAAAGGAGAACCTCTGTGACCTAGTAGGATAGCCTTTTGTAAATTTGGTCTTGGTTTGAAATGCCCTTTAATAAACTCCAGAGTCTTGACCCAAATACCACTTTACCAAAAAAGTGACTATATGGTGATTATCTGGTACAAACTCTTTATTTCTTTTGTATAGGAACATTAAGACCATATAGATTAGTACTTGTGTGCCGCAGATCCAGGGAACATCTCTGAGGTTCATTGAAGTGTAGTACAATTATTATGAACATTTTCCACTTGTATTTGTCAACTGTCCCCAAACCCAAATGAATTTCATTTGAAAAACCGAAGTTAATAGAAATGCCCAATGCTTTTAAATAGAAATACAAAGTACCATTTGAAAAGTAGTGTAGAAAACTACTTTTCTACAGTAAGTAGTACAGATACAAAAATAGTGTAGATAACTATAACCTCTGAATATTTAAGAAATACTTTTTATAAAAAAAAAAACTCTTTGGAACCCAAAAGAAGATGAAGCTTTGTATTTCTTTATTTTGTATGGTTAATAAGAATTAATAGCAATGATGACAGATAGCATTTATGTCATGTTTTTTGTGTTGTGAAAGGCCAGGCTAGCAATGCCACCTTTTCTATAGTTTACTGAATATGATCCAGTGAGCCTTGCTTTGTTTGCTTATCTGCAACTTTACCAATATTATCTCATTTTATCCTCACAAGAACTCTAGGAATAGAGTTATCCCCATTTTACAGATCAGGAAACTGAGGTAGACAGGTTAAGTGATTTGTCCAGGATCACACAACTAGTAAATGTGTGAGACTAGAATTGAAGTCTGGACTCCAAGTCCAACCCTCTGTCCACTGCACTACCTTGCTGGTTTTGGTTTTCCCACCTCCTCATACATATTCTTTCCAAATACTTGTAAATTATCATTGTCATGTATTTTTGATTAATATAACAGTCTGTTTCTCTGTCTTCTGGTAAAGGAGGTTACGATGGCATAGTTTCCAGATCTCCCATCAGCCAACTCACTCCATAGCATCTCCACAAATCAGTAATCAGACAGCTGGCCAGTTGAATCTCCTCCAGCGATTTTCACTCCTTCGCCTTACTGCCATCATGGAGAAGTATTCCATGTCAAACAAACATGGCTGGACATGGTAAGCAGCATATATTTACCTAAGAATAAACTGTTTATTCTGGTATGAAGCAACTTAAGGTAGTAGCAAAGCCTTGATCTCTATTTTCTGTGTTCTGAAAAGCCAGCCCAAGTAGGATCCATTAAGCCTTGCTTTGCCATCTGCAGCCCCACACATCATTATGGGCAGTCACAGTTAGCAGATACCTAGATTCTAGTAAGCTTTGCTTTATTTGTAGTTGTCAGTTGGTTTCCAGGGAAGGTAGGCAGGCTCTAGAAAAGAAAAAAAAAGATGAGTAAAGGATGATTAATTATGAACAGAGGAATTAAAAATAAACTTTCCATAAAATTAGTCTGGCAGTTTGAAAAGGAACATCTGTCGCTTGTACCTCATAAGTGTCTAGCTTATTGGAAGAGCTCAACACTTACTCCATTTATTGAATTCAAAGAGTGTCTAATCCTGTCAAAAAAATTTCTATTTTTGTTTCATTGGCAAATACAAACAAGAGTACACAATAAACCTTGTGCCTAAGAAACTGGCAAAAGTGTGGTTTGGAACTTACCTCTGGACCAGATCCGGGTGGTTCAGAGAATTTGAGATATGAAAAGTGTCAGAAATCTACTGTATATGGATTTAAATGTTCTAAATCTCGTTTTTACCAACATAATTGATCACAAAATTTTTTTTTAAATTAGGAATGTGACCATTTTATAGTAAAAATTTCAAATACTCAAAATTGTGCATCTATTAATTATAATTAGCTACTAAATAAATCATTCATTTATATTTACTATGAAGTGTCAATTTCATTTCTTCTGAAAGTAAAGCTTGAAGTAAAGGGATACTAACTCTCTATTCATGTCCCGATTTGTTTATTGTTTTGTTTTGTTTTAAATATATTCTTTCTTCAGATCACAACCACCCACTAAGGCTGCTAAGCTTTCTTATCCTTGAGAACAGGGTTCTATAGCTATCTCCTGCTGAGATAAATTCTGTTTGGTTGCCTTTTTGTCCTTGAAAGTCTTATATGGTGTTTATTAAGAGTGGGAAATCTATTTGTGTTCAGTAAAGTTCTTAAAAAAAAAAAAAGGTCCAGGCCTTTGCTCTTGCAAAAGCAGCCACCCTTCTTCTGAGCCTGTATAACCTGCTTCATGTGAATTCTAGGTCAGTTCCAAAGTTCATGAAAAGGATGAAAGTGCCTGACTACAAAGACAAGAATGTCTTTGGTGTTCCACTGATCGTTCATGTCCAGAGAACAGGACAACCTCTCCCTCAGAGCATTCAGCAAGCGCTGAGATATCTGCGCAGTAACTGCCTTGATCAGGTAAATGATCTCTTATTTTAAGCCAGAGTGTGAACAGCTCCTCGGAGAAGCCAAGGCTGCCTTGGAGCTGCCCCCTGTCACGGAACAGAGGCCTGCTTAGGAGGAGCATGGAGAAAGATGGGGGCACTCTTTCTCCATTAAATGTTGACTTGCCCAAACCAACTGTCTGCCAAGCAATATGACAATGTTTTATTGTTAAAAGTTTGAGTGAAACTCCTGTAATAATTGGGGTAGGTGGGAAACCCTTACCTTAAAGCAGAGAGTTCTTAACCTTTTTTGTGTGTTATGAACCCTTTGGTGAGCCGGTGAAAGTCTATGGAATAGACTCACCATTGTAAGAAACCTCTAGTCTAAATGAAAAACAAATTTATTACATTCAAAAATAACCCTAAGAAAAATATAGAGGGCAGCTAGGTGGCACAGGGAATAGAGTGCCAGGTCTGGAGGCTGAAAGACTCATCTTTCTCTGTTCAGATCTGGCCTCAGAAACTTACTAGCTGTGTGACCCTGGGCAAGTCACTTAACCCTGTTTGCTTAAGTTTCTTCATCTGTAAAAGGAGCTGGAGAAGAAAATGGCAAACCACTTCATTGTCTTTGCCAAGAGAACCCCAAATGAAAAGTCAGAAATGACTGAAACAATTAAACAACTGAGAAAAGCATGAAAATAATATCAACTATACCAAATATCAACCAACAACAGAGACAATGGAGGGAGGAAAAGTAAACTGTGCTTGTCCAGATAAGGTTAAAAGGCATTAGCCTAGGGTACTATATTATTACTATTAATGAGCCAAGTTCTCTTTTTTCAAATGAGAAGCAAGAGAACTTTTTGAGACAGTGTGGGGACAAAAGACTTTAGAAGTCCTTTCCCACTGGCTTAAAATAATATTTTTAAATGAATAAAAATACATAGAATTTTGGAGAAACTAATATCATTATCTGCTTGTGTGTGTATATATGTGTGTGTGTGCATTATGGGTATATTTATATATGCATACATACACACACACATATACATATATATTTGTTTTTAAAAAAATTTGTACACTCCAGGATAAGAAAGAAACCCCTGCATTAAAGATTTGTTGCAGATGACTTCCAAAGTTAATTGGACACTATAAGTTCTTTAGACTGTGTATTGCTTTTTTATTTTTTTTATTTTGGGCCTACCCTCATTAAGTCTACATTTTCTCTTATGTTCCTTTTATCCCCACTTCATTCTTTGTTTCAAGATTTAGGCCATACATTTCTCTTTATTCCTTTTCATGTTTTTTAGAACAACACTATTGTGATGAAACCTTGACCGAAAACACATTTGTTTACTTTTGAAAATAGGCCTATATAAGAAAAATATGAAACCAATGTCAGCCACACCAAATGTACTTTTTACTCAACCAGCAACAGTCAGTAGAGAAAAAAGTAAATCATGCTTGCATGGACAAAGTCAAAATAAAGCCTGCATTCTCCCCTTTCAAGCGAAAGTCATGAGTATATATTGAAACAGTAGAGACAGAGCCTTAAAAGTCCCTACCCTCTGCCTCATGTCCCTTCCCCATTTCATGCCTTGCATTGATAGCCAACTTTATGTACCTTTCCCTATTAATAAAATGGAAGAATCTGAAGCTAGCCTTAAATTCTAGAAGGAAAAAGTAGAGAGTTAACTAAGTACATGTCTGTTCTCTAAGGTCAAATGAGATTACATGTTGAAAGCATTTTGCAAACCTTAAAAATTTTATATAAATTCAAGTCTTATTATTAAATAAGGTATTTCCCACAATAATTAGTAAATTTTCATGCATAATCATCATAATAGCTGGCATTTATAAAGTGCTTAAAGTTTGCAAAATACTTTACATCTATTATCTCATTTAATCTTCACAAACAACCTGGTGAAGTTGGTGTTATTATCAGTCCAGAGAAGGAAACTGAGACTGAGAGCGTTTAAGTGACTTAACCAGTCAGAGTAAGTATCTGAGACAAGATTCAAACACAGGTCTTCCTGACTTTGTGTTTAGCACTCTGTGAGCCATTGCACCTAGCTGCCTCTCAGTTGCTGGTTGGTAGCAAAGTTTATATCCTTGTCTGGATTTCCTTGCCCTAGAAAGAGAAGGTAGAATTAACATCAACATTACAATGTAAGTTCCTTGAGGCTATGGATTGTCTATTGAATTTGTATTCCCAGTGCCTAGCATTTAGCAGGCACTTAACAAAAGTTTTTTTCATTTCTAAGATCACGTAGGAGAATCTGACCCTTCCCAGGCAACCTTTGACATGTTTTTCTTATCTCCACCCCTATATAAAAATAGTATCTTCAAGCCCTCTTTAATAAGTGGTAGCTTCTTAGCTTCTTCAGGGAATGGTATGTAATTTAGAGTATGTGTGTGTGTGTGTGTGTGTGTGTGTGTGTGTATGTGTGTGTGTATGTCTATATTTTTATAGACATACACACACACATTATATATATAGGCAATCCCTTCCTGCCCCATTCATGTGTTCCTCGGCACTTATGCAGCGTTTTGAGGTTGTGTGCCTCTTGTGCTGATAGGAATATTTCTGTTGTTTGTCTCAAGCTTATAGCCCCATTTGGAGGTGCAAATGGCTGAGTTTTCATCTACTACAAATATTGGATGACCATCCAGGCATTAACTCTGGTTGTGAGTGATTTCTGTTTTCCATTGTAAATGAGGCTGGGCCCAAGCTTTATGCAACGTTTTCTGGCATGTACATTCCCTTTGCCGTGAAATCTTACTGGTTGCTGTAGCTTTGTGTGTTAATTTCTTCCCATGTGATATGCCTGACGTTCTTATTAATCTAAAAAAAGCATGTAGCCAGTTCTACACAATTTCTGTGTGCTTAAAAGATTAAGTCCTGATATCAGTATGGATATCAGTAGCAAACCATTTAGTTCATCCATATCTCGAATTTTCCATTGGGCTTGTCTTCTTGTATGATATGTCACTTCATGGTGATGCTGCTGATTGTGGTTTGCTTTTGTCCTACTCTTAAACAGAGATGATTCGCAAAGAATAATCGATAGTAGTTGTCTTGGCCTTCAGCAGACATGGACCATCTGATTACACCAACCACTATGCTTTCCTCTCACAGAACACCATCCCCAAAGATAATAAATTGTCTGGGGTGTTGTCATCACAGCCCTATCATTTATTTTCAGAATGGTCTCATGAAGTATTTCTTCGAAAATATTATCTGCACGTTAATATATGAACTATGTAGATACCACCACAATATTGAAATTCTCCCCCTACTTTTCTAGAATAGAATGATGAGATAAAGTATACCTGTAAACATAACTTTTTATGTTTATCTTCTGTATCAAAGAAAAAGTGGGGGAAGGAAGGGGAAGGGAGAAAAGGGGAGAAAAAATTATATATGAGATAAAGGAGCTGATTTTCTTGCTTGACAATGTTATCTCTTGGTGAGCTATAAAACTGTCTATGCATCCTTTTTAATGTTTGTCACCATTACTTACCATTTGACATTTTGACCTTCCTTGAGGTCAAAAAACAGGTCTTTACCCTTTCCCTAGATAAAAGCGATGATTTCATTGATATTGGCAATTCCTAGATTAACAATCCAAGGTGGGAACTTCTCTACAGCTTCAGTCTTAAAGAGTTTCCTAGTCTCTCCGCTGAAACACTTGGCCAGGGTCACTCAACCAGCACCTGGCCAAGCAAGAATTAAACTTAGGTCTTCCTGACCCCCAGGACTACCTTTTGATCCAACTTTGTAAGATAGATGCTCTTATTGTCTCTTTGTCTTAGAATTGAAGAAATAGATACTGAATAGAGGTTGCCCAGGGTCAAACAGGAAGTGTCTAAGGTGGGATTCAACTCAGGTGTGACTTCAGATCCAATATTATTATTATCACCTGTGCCAAGCTGCCTCCAAAAGGGGACTGGGTACTAGTGGAGAGAACTGGAATGATTTAGAGAACCAAAGTGAGCAAGAGGAAGGAAAAGAATAGAAAACAGCAGTACAAAATAGAAGACATGAAACAAAGAAAAGACCAAAATGATGTGAGTCACCATTCTGGGATATTTGAAAACAAAGAACAAAAGAAAAAGAAAATAGAACAAAATTCGTCTTTCTAATAACACCAACTTTTTCAACTGAGAAGAATGGTTCATGCTAAGAACTTTGAAACCTAGCCCCAAATAACATAGGTGTAGACCAAAAGGTTGCCCTCACTCCGTGGCTCTGAACCACCCAGAGTTGGTTGCTTAGCTAATTATGTCTGCTGGCAACCCCTACCCCTGCCACTATCTAATAAGCCTCTTTCAAGGCTTTGCTGTTGGGGTTTTTTTTGTTTTGGTTTGGTTTTTGCTGAGTCTTCTTAGCAGTTGGCAAGCCCAGTTCCCCATAACAAGCACTTATTTTAAATACTTGAGTATCATACTGTGGAACCATGAAGTACTGCCAAAATTACCACCTCATCTACTCACTGATGCTGAGTAGTTTATGTCTGATAAAATATAACATCCATTTTTGGCCGTTACAGCTGGTTGTAGATGAAATGAGGAAATCTAGCCTTCAATTATGAACCATTTGTATTCAGATGTCGTGTTGGGTAAGAGGAGGCTCTGTGCCTTTTTCGTTGGCTGAGCTCTAATTTCAGTCCTAAATCAACCACACGTTGAAGAATAAATTAAACTTAACTCATGGCAGAAATGAAGTACTGAAGCTATGGGCTCAACCTGTGATATAAACCTGCCACATAATAGTTTGTGTAGAACCTCTTTCTTCTCTCTCTCTCTCCTCTCTCTCCTCTCTCTCTCTCTCTCTCTCTCTCTCTCTCCTCTCTTTCTCAGAAGAAAGCCAACCTTTCTTTATTAGCTAAGCTCTCCTCTAAGACGGGGAAATGAAAGTCCTGATAAATATCAGTAAACACTAAAGGGAATTAGCATAAACAGGATGCCAGGGAGATTTAATATTATTTAGATCAAAATTGAATTCTAATGCAGCACTGTGAGTTCAACCTATCACTCTAATGGAGTTGTACATTTTAGAAGCCCAGTTCTGTTGCCAAAGACACTTTGTACTCAGTACTGAAGGCTGCCCCATATCCCTATCTCTTAGATAAAATGAATGATGCTCCAGAGCCTCACTATTTCAATGACACCTTGAATCCTCTGTCTAAAAGCCTGGTTTGTGTATGGAGGACAAAAGAGGAAGGAAAGGAAAATGGAAACAGAAGGAAGGGAGAGGGAACTTTACTCAGTTCTTTGTCTCTTCATAAAATGCCCTTTATCCAGGAATGTCAACATGTCACAGAAATGAATTCATCTGTCTCCATTTTGCTAACTAACCACACTTGTTTCCTACTTACAGAATCTGAGTCACATTAAGGGTAGGTTGACTTCCTAAGGTCTCATAACAATTGAATTACTAGGCTGAGAAATAACTATACCAAAGAGATTCTAGTTCCTCTTGGGCTGCTTTTAACTAATGCCAGTCTAATCTACATTTGTTCATCAGATTAGGGTGTGTCTTTGTTATAATAGGCACTTGAATTTGCTAAAGAGCAATTCTCTACTTTTTTCCTAGTGTATTAGACATGAGCAGACTTCTCTAGAATATCAGCCAGGACAGTCTTGTTTTCTTTTCTTTCCTCTGGGACAAGGAGCCTACATCAGGCTTCTGATCCATAAAAAAGGGCATTTGGGGGGTGGGAGAGCAGGGGAAAGTATTCGGCAGTCATTAAGCCCAGGAAATGAAAGACTGCCCTCCCCTCATGGAGCTAACCAGAAGGACAGTGCCCTCAATGTAGGTCGATGTCATTGGCACCACTCCTGTGCCTGATTTAATTTTGTCTGAATTTGAACCACTTTCCCTCTTGAATGCTACAAGTGGAATAAGCATTTATTAAGCACCTACTATATGCCAGGCACTGTTAAGCACTTTGAAATATTATCTCATTTGACCTATTTAAGGGTGGAAAACAGTACACATATTAGCTTTTCTGTCCCTTGTGCCTGGGGGTGGAGCTAAGGGAGTTAGAGGCCTACCTCTCAGTGGCTGAGTCCCCTTGGAAGCAGCAGTTTTAATAATGTTTTCTTCAGAACTACCATAATTTTTCACTTAGAAAATAATTTAAGCAATATGCATAAACCCCAGTTTTATTAAAATCTTAGAAACATCCAGTGTGTTTAGGGACTTTCCCAAAGAAGCAATGCATGCTGACAGCAGAGGGCATATTGATACTTGCCTTTTCCCCAGTTTAAAAAAAAAGCTTCCTTTCATCCCCTATCATGCTATCCATAAATTTCTCAGCCTTTGTTTCTACTAAAAAAAGAATCTTCTGAAACATTGTCAAGGCTATTGTTGTTATTTAAGTCTGAAGACCAGCTATCCTTAAGAAATTTAGAAAAAGGTTCTCTAGTATATAAAATCAGGAGAAGTTAACAAAACCCCCAATATTTCTACACATCCCTATAGGAATGAGGATATATGCATAGTAAGTTAGGGCCAGAACTCTAGGCAGGGCATGTACCTGTCCATCCCTAGAATATCCTCAAAGGCCTAAATTAGAACAAGAAATAAAGCAGTCCTAGATATGTTTAAAATAATTAAATTCACATTTGGAGATGTTTGCTGAAGCTGGAAAGTAACTTAGAAGCGGCACAATGGAAAGAAAACATCCTTGGGGTATGTACATGCATATTAATATATACAAGGAGATGCAAGTCACAACAGACAAAAGAAAAAACATCCTTCTATCATGTACAACAGAAACATGTTGACTGGATTCTCATAGGTCTCCCTCACTATTTCCCTTCCTCTGCTATAAGCTGAAAGGGAAAACTGTAGTAACGATTCTCAAGTGGGATGATGCCAGCTCATGTGGGAAAGAATATTTACGAGTCATGCCCAAGGATTCACCTTCAGGGTATTTCAGTTCTGAAAACTCTACTGCAGTACAACCCCTATGGTACATTAGGGGGCTGATTCCAGAATTACCACTTGCTTTAGAAAAATAAGGGAAGTAAATATATTGAAGCTAGAACTCACTAATCCTCCACTAATAATCCCTTCCAAGTCTTAATTTTGTCTTTCAACAGGATCCGTTTTTGTTCCCATGCAGCTTGATGGAATTTGGAATATCTGAGAAAGAAACATGGTTAGATTTTTTTGCAAAGAGTGCTGCCTAAATGATGTAGCTAATCACGGCATATAAAAGGCTTTGTTTCCTGACTATGTGCAAAACTTTTTAAATAACTGACAGTTCCACTGAAAAAAGCCTTGCACATGCTGGTCTTTTGGATTAGGTCGATAAGATTTGGCATAGGGGGAAATATTGCTGTGTGTTCTTTTATTGCCACAGAATGTAATAGAGAATCATTTCCCTTGTGCTCCTTCCAGCTGACATTTACATAGACCTGAACATTTGCTAATTCTTTGAAAACTTTCCCTTACCATTAACTGCAATTTAAAACAGAAACAGCTTTCCATCTGAAACAACAAACAGGACCTCTACAAAGGCACTGAAACCTTTAGCAAAGTTTGCCTAGCTCAGAGGACAACTGTTTATTGCACGTTTACATTTATTTTTTTAAGCAAGGGGGGAAGCAAAAGAGGCTTACTGTCCCTGTTCACTTTGCATTTTTGGAAACTTTTCCATCTTGCTTTAAAAATAACAGTAATAATAGCTAACATTCATGTAATGTTTGAAGGTTTGCAAAGCACATATTCACAACCCTGTAAGGAGGGGTGCCGGTATTGTCTCCATTTTACAGAAGAAGAATCTGAGACTGACAGGTTTAGGGACTTACCCAGAGCTAGTATGTGTCCAAGGCAGGATTCATACTCATTCCTTACTTCAAGTGCTGCCCAATAAAAATTCAAACATTCTCCCCTTGCAACTTTATCTCCTCCTGCTTTGTTTCAGCCAAACTGGGTGCTGTGCCTTTGTCCATATTGATCTCCAGCTGAGGTGGACCAACCCCCATCTCTCCTTGTCGAATTCTTCTCATAGGATCATAGAGTTTGGGTTAGATGGGGAGGTGAGGGGGGAACCTCAGAAACCATCTAATCCCACTCTCTCATTTTAAAGACAAAGAAATGTAGATCTGTAAAGGTTAAATAGTCCAAAGTCACATAGATGGTAAGGATGGTAGGATTTGAACTTGGGGCCTGTGACTACAGAGGGCAACTAGGTGGCGCAGTAGATAGAGTGCCAGACCTGGAGTCAAGAGGATCTGTGTTCAAATCCAGCCTCAGATACTTACTAGCTGGGTGACCCTGGGTAAATCACTTAATCCTGTTTGCTTCAGTTTCCTCATCTGTAAAATGAGCTGGAGGAGGAAATGGCAAACCACTCCCATATTTCTGCCAAGAAAACCCAAATGGGGTCACGAAGAGTCAGACAGGACTGAACAACAACCTATTTAGGCCTACAGAGCCAGTATTCTTTCCACTGTCCCATACATGGTGCTTCCCATTTAAGGTCAGTTCAAAGGTCTTCCTTAATCCTCCTGACGTCCCTCCTTGAACTTCCTAATAGCACTTGCTTTGTCCCTTTGTACACTTATGTTATTTTGTATTGTGCCTTTACATCCTCCTCCTTTTAGGTTGTGAACTTCCTGGGGACAGAGATTAGGTATTTTTTAGTCTACGTATCTTCCCCAGCACCTAGCACACTGATTTGTACATAATTGGTACTTGAGTGAGTGTAAAGTTTGTTGAATGTATACATATTACACTTTCTATTAGTTTGTATTATTTAATACCATTCGTGTGGTTTTACAATAACACAGAATTCCAGAAATAAAACAAAAAAGCTGTTTTTTTCAGTAAGTAGAAAGAAGGACAGTCTGTGAAAGGTACCTAAAAAAAGCGTCCATCTTGCTTGTAAAACTATGTTCTACTCAGACCAGCTCTTATTGGTGACTTAGGTCCCTTTTTCTTGTTATACATTTCAGCAATAACAGCAGAAAAAGCAATATCAAGAGTATGTATTGGGGTCGTTAGCCTAGGCACTGTATCTACAAAAGAAGTATAGCTGGGGAGTTGGGTTGCCATAAGCCATGAAAAAAAGTGGTTTCATTATTTTTTGTTCACTTGTTTTAGTTATGTCCAGCTCTTCTTGACCTAATTCAGAGTTTTCTTGGCAAAGATACTGGCTGGTTTGCTATTTCCTTCTCCAGCTCATTTTACAGATGAGGAAACTGAGGCAAAGAGGGTTAAGTGACTTGCCCAGAATCACACAGCTAGCAAATGTCTGAGGCTGGATTTGAACTCATGTCTTCCTCACTTCTGGGAAGTCCTCTATCCACTGCTCCACCTAGCTGCCCCTTTCATTACTTTACAATCCCACTTTATACATATAGAAAAATAAATAACCAAAAAACAATGATGAGTGTTATAGACAGTAAACTTTACAGCAGTTCAAAGATGGGGATAAATTGAATCAAATGTTTGTACTAATTTAAATTAACATAGCATTATTGTTCAAAATGATTTTA
Source organism: Notamacropus eugenii (assembly GCF_028372415.1). Classification (NCBI taxonomy): domain Eukaryota; kingdom Metazoa; phylum Chordata; class Mammalia; order Diprotodontia; family Macropodidae; genus Notamacropus; species Notamacropus eugenii. The sequence continues at coordinate 202,283,070 of NC_092876.1, read as the reverse complement.
TTATGAATTTAATCATCAACAAACATAAATGTTTCTATGTACAAAGAATAAAAAGATTTTATGTGACGTAAACTGTTACATTGATTTTTGTTTTTTTTGTTTGTTTTTTGTTTTGTTTTTTACAAAATCCACCTTAAATTCAACAAGGTGGCAGCAAAATTGTCTGTCATTTTTTATTTCCTGAAAATGTCTGCAAATAAGGGTAGTGGTCAAGGAGAAATAGAATATCTTTATCCTTCTGCCACCTCTACCAAGCTTTGTTCCATCCTGGAATAGGATCTAATTAGATAAACAAGTGGTTTAATGTTGTGGTTAAGCATTTATTTGGGTTGTTTCAGGTGGGTCTGTTTCGAAAATCAGGAGTGAAGTCTCGAATCCAAGCTTTGCGTCAGATGAATGAGGCATTCCCTGAGAACGTCAGCTACGAGGACCAGTCTGCTTATGATGTGGCAGATATGGTCAAACAGTTCTTTCGGGACCTGCCAGAACCACTCTTTACAAGCAAGCTAGGAGAAACTTTCCTCCATATTTATCAGTGTAAGTTGGTTCTCACAGCAATTAGCTCTTTAATATAATTTTAATATAAGGTAAAGAGATGACTTTTTGATATAAGATTCTAAAGTCTCCATGGATATGGGGCCAAATCAGATTTAAGTCCATGATTTTAAATTGCCTTTCCAAAGGTAAAGAAGGAGGGGAGGCTATGTTATGGTGTGCAGGCAGAAGTATCTATAAAATACAAAATTTTTAAAAAATAATTTTACTCCCTTAGGATAGTAGGAAATTCAGTCAGATATATAGCTGAAGCCAACCTGACCATAAGCAAAAAATAAATGAGACTATTTTCATTCAAAGTGCCACATTCCTAATTTTATTTTCATTTTTTATATTGCCACTCATTTTCCCAAAGAAATGTTAGCACTGGAAGACCTAAGAATATTTTATCCATGAAGGAGGTACCTTTAATTAAAACATGTACTCTAAGGATCACATTTTCTTTTTGGAGTTTTTTTTTCCCTTTTATCAGAGGACAGTCCATTAGAGGAGGTAGCGAATCCCAGAAATATAAAAATGAATCTTCTCTAGGGTTAGTGATTTTATTAAAATAAACTATTGTGATGAAGAAATCCCAATGCACTAAAGCGACACATTTGGCCCTATTAAATACAGAGACTTTCACTGATTGACTGTGTAGCAATCCTTCTAAAGCTGTTGATGGCATAAGATTTGTGTAATTTGTAAGGAATGTCTTTGAGTAAAAGTCTATACAGTTCTCAAAGAATCTGTAATGGTAGAATTTTTAATATATTGTAATCAATATTAGAAAAACTGGTACCAGTGGATGCCCCCAAATTGACTTACCTTTGACAAAGTTTATATGTTCAAATGATACTCGGGAAGGATAAATAATATACATTATCTTGCTGGATAAGTGCAGCTATAAGATAAAATAATCACCAGGAGACAGTTTAGAAGTGTTCAGTTTTCAAGTCCACTATACCTACAGTTGACTGGAAATACTAGGCACAAAGCATTAATGTAAGTTAATTCTCGAGTTAAATTAGATGCTAATTTTTGCTAAAACTAGCTTGCTTGTCAGAAATTTTTGTGGAGTCTGAGCATCCAGTCTAAGGAACTCTAAAACTCAATAGAAAAGATGCAAGGAAAGGAGGAGACCTGCATTTATTATATTCTATGTTCTGGGCACTGTGCTAAGCATATGAATACAAGCAGAAAGAGTCCCTGCCTAGAGGACAAGGGGGGGGGGAAGGCAACACAGAAAATGGAGCTGGTAAAGGGGTGGTAATAAAGGTGTGGGGGCATGGTTCTGAAGACCAGAGAAAGTTGGCAACAGCACCAGAAGAGGTATGAAGACAGACCCATCTGGGCCACTCTACAAAATGGAAGTTCCGGTAGCAATTCTTCAGTGGGAGAAGGGGAGGGGACAGGCCTTATGATGTGAAATAATGTCCAAAGTAAATGGTCAAGTAGTGAAGAAAAGTTGAGTTTCGGTCCCTTGTAGAGATTACAGAGGTTAGAAATTGAATCAGATTCTTTGGTTGGGAAAGATAGGTCTGGTAATAGTCCCATAAGCCTCAGGGCAAATTGGAATCAGGGGGAAAAATGAATCGAGATCTTTGTTAGACAAAAGAATCTCATTGTCACATAGGAAGCAGTAGATTTGTGATAGACATTTTGATAGATGGCTGCTGTGAAGCTGGTGGCTGCGTATAGAAATGACTCCTCAAAGCTGTCACTTTAATACCTGTGGAGAAGAGTTTAACTTAAGTACTGAATTGCTTCCTTTCACAAAGAAAACCTAAAAGCCGAATATTGCCAGACTCCTAAAGCTGAGGGTATTGTCACTCTGTACGGCAGCGTATTGTGCAACCCTCCTAGGGACCCAGAATGCATTTGATCTCATTGGAGAAAATCTCATCTCCAAGGATTTCCATTAGCCAAGCTGTTTCTTTCATTCTATTGCTTGTTTACTTTGGGACATGCAAGGAAGTCTCACTTGCTTCCCTTGTACTTTCTAAACTAAATACTGGGGGAGAAAGTTTAATGAAACGTGGTTGAGAGTTTGTGAGCTAAAAACCCCGTACACCATTTATATGGTGTTTATAAAGAACACATGCGTACATTCTTTGTCTTTGTGTCTCTTTGTTACTCTCTCTCTGTGTGTCTCTATGTGTTAATGTCTCTGTATACATGTGTATCTCTGTCTCTTTGTACATATGTCAGTCTATGTCTATGTATTTGTGTGTGTCTCTGTATATTTACCATTCTGGCATAAGTCCTTTCTATATATGACAGTTGTGAGACATGATCTTTCATTCCCCTCCAGGCCTGATTCTTGACTTCTACATTTCAGAATCATGCCTATTGAATTGCTGGCTCATCCTGGAACTTCCCTCATTGCCTAGAACTGCCTGTAGCTCACTCATCCTGGACTATCTCTCTGGACCCACCCCACTTCTCCCATGGAGTAGTCCCTCCGGGGGCCTCCATTTTGTGGAAGGGGCCAGACTGACCTTCCTTCATTCCCCTTTTGGCCTCATTACTGACTTTCTGGCTACCATACTAGGTGTCTTCATTTCTGTCTCTCCCCTCCAGCTTTTCAACTCCCTCTGATGTGTTGTCTTCCCTCGTTAGAATATTAGAATGGGTTTTTGCTTGTGCACACATCCCCAGTGCTCTGCACAGTGCATACCACCTAGAAAGCACTTAATAAATTCTTATTTTTTTCAAACACTGGTGTTACAAACAGTCATAAAGCCTTTGGGAGCTCAGCATCCAGACAGTCTAGGGGATTGGAGCCAGGAAGTCCATCCCGCCCAACGTATAAAGCAGCATTTTCCCCAAATAATTTGGCTACAGAATGTTTTGAAACTTGAATTATGTGAATAGAATCCACTAGTACAGATGCTGAGGGACTTGGTAGGATACTTGCAAAGTAGATAGTAAAAACTTTTGGAACAAAATAGGCACCTGGAGATCGTCAATCAGCAAGTGTAAGCACCTACTATGTGCCAAGCGTTTTCCTAGAAGCTGGGATCTCAAGTACAAAGAATTAAACAATCCCTGCTAACAATGACCTTACGTGCATTCTAGTCCAACCCTTCCATTTTATAGAGGAGGAAACTGAGGCCCAGGGAGGTTGAGCTGCCCAAGGTTACAGAGGTAGTAAGTGTCCCTGGTGGAATTTGAGCCCAGGTCCTCTGGTTCTAAAGCCAATTTATTTTCCATTGTACCATTAGACACAAATTAGACCTCTCTTCATGTCATTTTCAGTGTTTAACATTTTAGTGTTTTGTTTCATAAATAATATATAGGAAGAAAAATACCACTAATGTTTCAGTTTTTTTTCACAGAACCCTTCTTTCTATCAGTCAAAATGCTCCCGCAGAATTAAGTTTGTGAAGCAACTAAAGAGTATCATATTTCAGTTGCCACAACAACCACCATGTTGCTAGCCTTTCCCTTTTAGGAATTTGCCATGTTCAGCGATTTTATTGTTCCATCTTTCTCATATATCAGCGCCCTCAGTTTTCAAGGACAGGATTTCTCTCAGTCCTACAAATCCAAAGACCATTGCTGTTAATTAAATTGTAATGGACTCAGAAACTCTGAAAAAGAAATATGTACTTCAGTGTAAGCATCTCCTTAGTGTGTTTGGAAGGTATATCTCACAGATCCATCCTTGTCTTTCTTCAGATGTTCCAAAAGATCAGCGTCTCCAGGCAGTGCAGGCCGCCATCATGTTGCTGGCAGATGAAAACAGAGAGGTCTTACAGACTCTGTTGTGTTTCCTGAATGACGTTGTCAATTTAGTGGAAGAAAATCAGATGACACCTATGAACCTGGCTGTGTGTCTGGCCCCTTCCCTTTTCCATCTCAATTTATTAAAGAAAGAAAGTTCCCCAAGGTGGGTTTTTTATAACAGTAGCAGGAATTGTTTGGGGATGGGGGTGGGCTGGGGATTACCAACCTAGCCCTGCCCTAAGGGAGTAAAAATCTTGTTCATTGTGCTTCAGACTTGAGTATGGCACCACTTTTAGTAAGAAAATTTTGTGAGGCAATTTAACGTTGGCAACTTAAATTCATTGAATTTATCATGATGTCATTTAAGAGAATGACTGAGCTTGTCTAGGAAGGTTTATGAGTTGTATTCTTTTTTGTGGTGTAGGAAAGGAAGAAGGCAAAGTTATGTGTCATAAACTCTCAAGGGCAGGCTACACTGAAAATCAAAACATGGAACCATGCAATTAAGTGTTTCAAATCTTGGAAAATAGTTCCTTTGCTCCCCACATAATTGTTAGTATCCCCATCTTTTTCCCAAGCCTTTCAGTTACAAATAATTAAAGTGGCAGGGATCCAACCTAATCCAGAATATCTAAGATGTGTGGTGATCATCTTTGTTTAGAAATGAGAAAGTTTGGAATATGGCTAGCATCTGGTAATGAATGGAAACCAGGAGGGAAGGGCTCTGGGTCCCAAAAATATATTTGGTTTTACATTCAGTTATGACACTGGCTTTCAATTACAGAGTGATACAGAAGAAGTATGCTACGGGCAAGCCAGATCAAAAGGACCTCAATGAGAATCTGGCAGCCACTCAGGGACTTGCCCACATGATAATAGAATGTGACAAACTTTTTGAGGTGAGTGAACGACTCTGGCAGCATTCTTTATAGTTCTTGGAACTCGATGAGACACTCGGAATATTTAAAATATTTATGGTTGATACTTGTTTGTTTCCCCATTTCCTTCATATTAATAATAGCACCTTGTATTTCTATAGCATTTGCTTGAAAAATCTCAGACATCAGCCTTGAAATGGAGGTTTTGATTAGTCACAAACACCATAGAGCTCATGACGCTGTTCACGAATGTAAGGAAACAGCTTTGGTGGCCTGTTCAGATCCCAGTTATCTGAATTCCCCTTTAGATTTGACTGGATTCAGTATTTCATGGCACTAATAAACACCGTTTTTGTTCTTGTATGGTAGTCGATGCATTTGAACAGTAACTGGTAAGGTGTTTTGGGAATCTGTCAAGAGAAAAAGGTACTCTTTAAAAGAAAGGGAAGTTATTGTCATCTCTTCATAGTTACATTTATGGCTGTATAGGATCCAACCTTATTCATACCTGGCATGTTGCTGAGTCTAGAACTAGATCCATAATAATAATTGTTCACTTATATATAAACATATTCTTATATATTTGTGCATGTATGTGTACATATGTTGTACATATGTTGTGCTTTACATTTATGAAGGACTTTTACAGTCATTTCATTCAATCCTCACCACAGCATTACCACCACAGGACACCCTGTATAGTACTTTAAGTTTTGCAAAGCACTTTATAAGTATCTCATTTTATCCTCACATGAGGTAAGTGCTAGTATCATCCCTATTTTATAGATGAGAAAACTTAGGTAGACAAAGGTTAAGTGACTTGCCTAGGCTCATACTAAGTGTCTGGGCCTGGATCTCAGCAGCAGTCTGTGCACTGCACCACCTATGAAATGGGTAGTGAAAGTCTTAATGACTGAATTTTGCAAAGGAGGAAATTGAGGCAGAGAAATATTGTGACTAACCCAGAATCATGTGTCTAGGATGTATCGAGTGTGGCTCTTGTATCCAGGTCTTCAGAGTCAAGGACCAATATTCTTTTTTTTTTTCCTTTTTTAATGACTAAAGCTCAAATACACAGTAAGAAAAAAGGAAACATATTACAAACTTAAATATTGAAACATAAATACAAAATAAGAAAAGAAAAAAATGTCATGAGCACAGTAGAACATAAGAAAGGATTCAAAATATATAGCAATAAATTTCCATATCAAGAAAGCTTATATAATCAATACTACATATTTTACTGGGAGCTGTCCATCTTTTCTCTGCTTCCTTGTAGGTTTTCTTTTGTTCTCTGCTGTGCACTTTTTACTTTGTTCTGATTTTCCCCCTTCCTCCCTCCCCACCCCAGAAGTGCGGATATGTGTGTGTGTGTGTGTACATATGTGTGGATGTATATGTGTATATACACACATACCCATATATACATGCATATGTACACATGTATGCCTACATACAAAGCTGAATACTCTTTATACTATATCATCCATCTTCTTGAATCAAAGTGACTGAAAATGGATTTAGAATAAAATAAAAAGGAAATGGAAAGAAAAACTAGAGAAATCACTGAAAGTTGTCACCATAGATATAACTTCAATAATGTTACCTATATTTCTTATCTCCCCAAAACAGTGTTAATATAATCAATGATATTTGGTTGGGGGAAAACATAAGTTAGACAAATAAGATACTTATTATCTATCAGTTGATCTAGTTCCTTGTAAACTCTTCCAGAGCAAGTACCTTAGTGGGTACTTTATAAATGTTTCTGGTTTAATTCACTCATCTTCTTAGTGCCTGATATAATGCCTTGTACATAGTAAGAGTACAATAAACATTTGTTTAATGAGTGGTTAGGAATGAAAAGATTTTTGAAAAACTAAATATTTCTTTCACTTAAATCTGTTGGCCCTCTTCTGGAATAGGTCCCACACGATATGGTAGCTCAATCTCGTAACTCTTATATGGAAGCTGAAATCCATTCTCCAACACTGGAAGACCTGGGAAAACAGCTGGAAGAGAATGGAGGAAATTTCCATGTGTACTTGGAACATCTCATCCAGGGTCTGCAGAAAGAAGCAAAGGAAAAATTCAAAGGATGGGTCACTTGTTCAAGCGCAGACAGTACAGACCTTGCTTTCAAAAAGGTAATTTCCTGTGTTAATTGACCCCAAAGCACTTCTACCAAATAAGCAATTAAGACTTTGTCATGTTCCCAAGGATTGAAACTAACAAGAGTGGGTGGAAATTGCTTAGAATTAGGTTAGACCTTGATATAATGAAAAACTACCAGTTAAAGCTGCTCAAAAGTCAGAGGAAATAAGGATTATGTACTCTCAGTTGGAAGGGCCCTTAGAGATCATCTGATCAAACTGATTAACAGATAAGTGACCATCCAACTTTTTTCTTGATTTCTTCCAGGCGGGGAAAACTCACTACCTGCTAAAGCAGCCCATTTTGCTTCTAGGCAGCTGTAGGTGTTGGGAAGTTTTTCTTTACATCAGTGCAAGCCTACCCCTATGTAGTTTCCTACCTGTTTATTTTCTCTGGGTGGGGAACACTATTTTAACAAGAAAAAAATTCAAAGCAATTTGATCAGATTAATTGAATTTGTCAATAAGTTATTTAAGAACCAAGATGAACTGAGTAGAAAAGCTTATGTTTTTGTATATCTTTCTGTGGCAGAGGAGGGGAAGGAAGAAGACAAAGTAATTGCCATTGTTCTTCCACTTGAGAATCTTTCAAATGCTTGGAAGTAACTGTCATGTCACCCTGAGGTGACAGGCTCTTAACCTGATATCTGTGAACTTGTTTATAAAAATATTTTGATTACTGTAGATCAATATAATTGGCTTCCTTTGAAATCCTACATATATATGTGTATGTATGTACATATATACATGCACGCATATATTATATATACATACACCCATATAACGTGTATATGTGTGTATATATATAATATATGTGTGTATACATATACATATATTTTATGCATTTGAAGACTTTTTTTTCTTAAAGACTCCACAGGCTTTGCTGGACTTCCAGGTGGTCCATGACACACAAAAAGATTAAGAACCCTTGCCCCTAATTCTTTTTTCCAAGATAAATACCCCATTTCCTCAACCAATCTTCCTATGACACAATCACTGCTTGGTTACACACCTGCCTAGTCTCCCAACTTGGCAATGTCCTCCATAAAATATGGCTCCCGTAACTGAATCCAGTGCTACAGATGTGGTCTGATCAAGAAGTGTACAAGATGACTCTCAGTATCTGGACCCATTCCCTGTTTTAATGCAACCTAAGGCTTGCCTTCATAGAACACAATTGATTCATGTTGAATGCGTAGTCCAGTAAAGCATCAACTTTTTGTCTGGCCATACCTCTCACTTCTCATTATGCTCCCTTCATGGTCTTGGCCCAGTAGTTAACCAGTTCAATGCTGCACTGACTTCTAGTCTTGAATAGCTTTCTCCCTTGTCCTTCCACCATTCATGCCATGACAATCCTCAATCCTGAGTCTCCCTCATTTCCTACTCTTGAACTGCTAAATATTTCTGGAGGAGGTGACACAGCTGGGCCTACCAGATTCACTATGATAATCCCAGTTGGGTCCTCTACTGCACAGGAACCCTTTGTGTTCTTCCTTGATTGATTATCATGCTCCCACAGTAGCTCATACAAATCTTCTCCCTCAGCCCCATCATATATTCTCTCTCAGGAGACAACTTCTGCTCCTACCTTACTGAGAAAATTGAGGCAATCCTGCTTCAGCTTCTTAGTCTCCCTATTTCACACCTCAGCCCCTTTTTATCATCACTTGTCTTCCCTTCTTTTACTCCATTTTGTGAGGATAAAGTGGCTTTTTTTGTCACGGCTAATCCCTCTAATGTCTTTCCTTCCAGTTTTCTCAAGGAGTTTGCACTCCTTGTCTTTATTCTTTCCCTTTCTGTAGGCCCCTGCTTCCTAAATAACATGTTCAGTTCCCTTCTATCCTTTAAAAGCCTTTATTTACTCTACCACTCCCTCAAGTTACCATCTTGTATCATCCTCATATTCATTGCTAAATTCCTAGTCTTCTCTTGTTACTGGGATTTTATCTCCCTTTTTCAACTCCATGCAATCTCATTTCCAACTCTCCTACTCTATCCGAATCACTGTCCCAAATGTCATCAGTGATCTCTTTACTGCTGATTCTAACGTCCTTTCCTCAGACTTCATACTCCTTGATCTCCCTGTAGATTTTGACAGTTACTGTTCACCGTTCGTTCATCCTAGATATGGGTTTGACTTTCATCATTATATTCTCATAGTTTACCTCCCATTTGACCTTCTCAGACTTCCTTGCTGGATCATCATCCATATGAAGACCTTCTCTGTAAGTAGTAGTGTGCCCCAAGGATCAGTCCTGACTTTTTCTTCTTCCTTGTTATTCTTATCTGCTCCCTGGATTCTTGCTCCCTTGCTCTATGCAGCTGACATTCAAATATATATGTGTATATATATATATATATATATATATATATATATATATATATATATATATATATATATATATATGTGTGTGTGTGTGTGTGTGTGTGTGTATGCATATGTGTATATATACATGTGTGTGTATATGTACATATCCAACCCTAATCTCTCTCCCATAAACACCCACTGCCTGTAGATATCTTGAAGGTATTTACAATCATCATTTCCAAATAGAATTTATTGTAATGTTTCCTCCCCACCAACCTGCCCTTCCTCCAAATTTCCCTGTTTATGTCAAGAGTATCATCACCCTAACTTTAGGTTCAAAACCTTTGAATAATCTCCTCTCCTGCCAGCTCCAAGTAGAATGAAAAGTCTTTGAAGGCAAAGACTGTTTCCATTTTGTTAACAGATGTAGGTGCTTAATGAAACAATCTGCACACACGTCACTATGAAATGTATGCAAGTAAATAGGTAGTAGTGCAGCATGTTGGATAAATGGCAAGACTTGTAATCAGGAAGATCTGATTCAAGACCCACTACTGATACATTCTGACTGTGTGACTATGGACAAATCACTTATGCTCTCAGCACTCCAGGCAACTCTCTACAATAACATGTGGCAGAACAATTGGTGATTTACTTTGGTCGAGATAGTTTCCTTACCAGGAATTCCTTATATCAGTAAAATAATGGGTCTGGGTCTTCAAAAAAAAGAGAGAGAAAAGAAATACAAAATAATTTCAAGGAACACTACAGAGTCAGGATGAGCACCTAGGGTTGAGAAGGAGATGAGTCAGGAAATACCGTATATTGAAATTGGTCTTGAACTAAGTTAGAAGGAAACTAGGGATTAGTGAAGAGAGAGCACACTTCCAGGCATGAGCGACAACCTAGACAAAGGAATGGAGGTGGGAGATGGAATATTGTATATGAAGATGAACAAGTAAACCAGTTTGGCTAGAACATGCAGTGCATGAAAGGAAGTATTGCATATAAAATCTGGGAAAGTAGCTTGGAGCCACCATATGAAGGATGACCTTAAGTTAAATGGCAAAGAGAAGTTATTTTTATTCGAAAGGCACTAAAGAGGCATTGGGACCTTTTTGAGCAGGGCATGACATAGTTAGTTTTTTGCAGCTTTATGGAAAATGGATTGGAGAAAAGGGCTATAAAACTGTGCATTCTCCTTTGGCCCAGTAATACCACTTCTACATCTGCATCCCAAAGAGATCATAAAAAAGGGAAAAGACCTACATGTACAAAAATATTTATAGCAGTTGTTTCTATGATGGTAAAGAATTAGAAATGGAGGGGATGCCCATCAATTGAGGAATGGCTGAACAAGTTGTGGTATATGAACGTAACAGAATGCTATTGTGCTATAAGAAATGATGAGCAGGTGGATTTCAGAAAAACCTGGAAAAACTTACTGATGCAAAATGAAGTAAGCAGAATTGGGGATTTCGTACACAGTAATAGCAATATTGTGGAATGATCAACTGATTGACTTAGCTCTTCTTAGCAATACAGGAATCCATGACAATTCCAAAAGATGCATGATGAAAAATGCTATCCATATCCAGATAAAGAACTGATGGAGTCTGAATGCAGATCAAAGCATACTATTTTCACTTTGTTTTTTTTGAAGTTTTTTCCTTTTGTTCTGTTCTGTTTCTTCTTATACAGCATGACTAATCTGGAAATGTTTTACATGATGGCAAATATATAAACTATGTCAAATTGCTCACCATCTTTTGGAGGAGGGAAAGGGGAGAAAATTTGGAACTCAAAAGTTTTATTAAAAAATGAATGTTAATGCTTGCTTTGGCAGCACATATACTAAAATTGGAATGATACAGAGAAGATTAGCATGGCCCTTGCGTAAAGATGACATGCAAATTCATGAAGCATTCCTTATTTTTAAAAAATAAAATAAAAAATGAATGTTAAAAATTCTTTATGTGTAATTGGAAAAAAAATACTATTTAAAAGAAAATGGATTAGAGAAAGGAGAGATCAAAGCTGGAGACCACTTAGGAGGCAATTGCAGTTGTTTTTAAATGCATGGAAGGACAAGTCAAATTCTCTGGAGCTTGCATCTCAGCCTGAGGACACTTTCTAAGGTCACTGTTGAATTTGAGAGCTTTCTTAGGTCCACACTCACTCTCCAACTCATCCCTCACCAATAATAACACCTATAATCATTAGATGATATCTTTTGGTTTATTTCTCAAAGGTTGGAGATGGAAATCCACTGAGGCTCTGGAAGGCTTCTGTGGAAGTAGAAGCTCCCCCCTCAGTGGTGTTGAATCGAGTGCTGAGAGAACGTCACCTTTGGGATGAGGATTTTGTGCAATGGAAGATTGTGGAGACATTGGACAAGCAGACAGAAATCTACCAATATGTTTTGAACAGTATGGCTCCTCATCCTTCCAGAGACTTTGTGGTTCTGAGGTAAGGCTGCTTAGTACCCTCCCTTTCTTTTCACCCACTAATATATGTAATAATTCTACCTATATTTATATTGCCAGTCCTTGGTATTTGTTCAGTATTACCAACAAAGTTTCATTTCATCAAAATTTCTGTTCCACTTGCATGCAGAAGGGTGGGGTTTTGTTGTTCTCTGATCTCTGACCTTGATAGTATTTTCTTCAGTAAAACCTAACTTTTCTTACATATAACACACTAGCCTCTTCTTCCTTTCCCCCAGTCGTAGTCTTGTCCTGGCTTCTCTTATAGCCCTGATCCTTACATAGACAGCACCAACTTTAGTAGACTAGAAATAATGTTCATTTTCTTAGAATAGAGTCTCCTGATACCAACTGCTGTCTGTCCATCTTGCCTAGTTATTCAAATGTTGCCTGCCTGGGTTTTGTCATTATTTTGTTCCCCTCCCCAAGGAAAGGCAAGTCTGTGCCTGGAATTGAGTTTGCAGCTCCAAATGTTCACAGCTAATTACTTTGGTTGGAAACACTGACACAGCCTTGTGTTCATAACTATTCTGGAGTCTCTCTGATGTTTAAGATTTTAGGAAATAACAGAACTGGACCTAAGTTTGCTAACTGTTGAAAGTTTGCTTCCAATTGATTTATGGAATTTAGTTCCAGACCTTTGCTTTCTGGGACTGGAATTAGATGCCAATCCAGTGATCTTCAGTTTTCACAGTGTAAATGGTCTGATGAGTCAGGATTACATCAGAGAGAAGAATGATTGAAAATACTAGAAGAATCCAATAAAATATAATTATAACAGTAGAGCCCTTTTTATTGTTAACTGGTGGAAAACAAGCCCCCTTGTGCAGTACTTCCCGTAGAGTATGGATTTTCACCCTGCTAGTATAAAGGGAATTAGTAATGGCACTCCCAAATGAATTTTTAAGTACTTCATACATGAAATTATTTTTTGACAGCAGACTCTAAAATTGCATTTGGTTGCCTTTCTTGCTGCATCCTTATCCTTTGGGGTTTGTTCATCTGCTGCAGTGTCTTTTAAGGACTCATTCGTTATAAACATATGAATTTGTCTCAGCGACCTTAGCCAAAATCTCTGGGACCCAGATGGAGAATGTAGGCAGTTGTAATATGACTTCTCACCACCAGTTATTTGCTGTTATCTTATAAAATCTGGAGTCTGTTTCCTTACTTTCATCAGGGCAAGGTGGAGAAGGAATGATGCTGTCATGGTGTCCTCCTCTCTCACTGTATTGAAGGAATATCACTGAGAACTAAAATCCTGTGAATGACTAGAGGTCCTCACCCTACATTATATCCACTCTTTTTTTTGTGTAGACTGGCTTCCTTCAAGTTTATGATTATTTACTCTCATTTAACATTCCTCGGATGCTTACCAATGGCCTCCCAATGTCTGTTTATACAAATGATTATATTTGGCCATCATACCAAATCTCTTCTCCATCCATAATCAGTGAACAAACATTTATTAAGGGCCTACTATGTGCCAGGCCTGGGAAATGAGAAAAATGAAAGGGTCCCTTTCATGAAGGAGTTTTATTTCTGTCTTGAAATACATACATAATATACATGGATTCAAACATGCATATGTTTATGTGTATACATATACATATATATGCACAGAAGTTATAGTAGAAGCAACGTCTATTTTATATAATCTATACTTGTTTCCCTTTTTAAAATCTTCTATACTTTTCCCATTATATGTAAAAGTATTTTTTAAATTTTTAACATTCATTTTTTTATTTTAAATTTTTAAAAATTTTTAATTTTTAGCATTCATTTTTTAAAATTTTGGGTTCCAAATTCCCTCCTCTCCCTGAGAAGACAAACACTTTGATATAAATTATACATATGTAGTCATACAAAACATTTCCATATTAACCATGTTGTGAAAGAAAACAGATCACAAAAAGAAAAATGATAAAAATAAAGTTTTTTAAAAAAGCATGCTTAGATCCGCATTCAGACTCCATCAGTTCTTTCTCTGGAGATGGATAGCATGTTTCCTTATAAGTCCTTAAGAATTATCTTAGGTCATTTTATGGCTGAGAATAGCTAAGTCATTCACAGTTGAGCATCATACAATATACAATATTCTGGTTCTGCTCACTTCACTTTGTATCGGTTCATGTAAGTTGTTCTACCCCCCTCATCGCTTCTTATAGCACAGTAATGTTCAATCGCAATCATATGCCAAAACTTGTCTTTTTTCCTTTTAAGGGGACTAGGAGCCCATTCTCAGAATTATCCTTATGAGTACTTTGCTTGGTCATACCACCTATGGAATATTTTATTCAGTTCTGGATACTGGGTTTTAGGAAGTTTATCATTAATCTGGAGAGTATCAAAGAGCAACCAGATCAGTGAAGAGATTTGGGATCATACTTCAGAAAGATTAGTTGAAGGACCTGGAGAAGAAAAGCTGAGGGTAGATATGATAACTATCCTCAAGAATTAAATTCTTGGTGGCTTGTGGGAGGATTGTTTGTCCTAGATGGTAGAAATAAAATCCAGTAGTGGGAAGCTACAAAGAGGCCAGTTCAGACTTTTGTTGTAAAGATGATCTTCCAAAGAGTGTAAGAGCTGTGCAAAATGTAACAGTCTGCTTTGGGAAGTAGGGGGTCCCTTCTCACTGGAAGTTTTCACTTCTCCAGCCAAGAGGCTGGATGGTCTCTTGTTAGTTATATAGTAGAGGGGTAGAGGCTGGGCTGCAGGGTGCCTTCTCATTTAGATCTTGTCATTCCAAGCAAAGAATGGAATGAGCTATTTTGCACAGGGTCAAGAAAAGGCATGAACCCTGTGGAGCATGTGTAACACAAAATAGCCCTGCCTGAACAAAAGTAGTAGGAGATGAATGTAATTCCAGGCTGAGAAATTTGTATTTTCTTTGAAAGTTAAAGAGAAGTCACTGGAGGTTTTTGGTCAGAGAAATGATGAAGTGGATTGGAGGGAAGAGATTAAAGGTAGAAAGACAAGTTATTGCAGTAGTCCAGGAATGATGTAGTAAGTGCCTAAACCAAGGTAGTAACAATGGGAATGGAAATGATTGTACGGCTTGGAAAGAGAGGTATCATAGGAGGAAACTCCATTGTACTTGGTGACATCCTTGGATGTCAGAGGTAAGAGTGAAGGAGTTGAAAATGACTTTGACTTTTAAGACTTGAAGAATAATGATTACTATACCATTAACAACAAAAAAAAATGAAATCCGGAAGATATGCTTTGAAGGAAGCATGAAAAGTTCCATTCTAAATATGTTGAATTTGTAGTCTTGGGATCTGTACATGGAAATTTCCAGGAAACTATGAAAAGAGATAACATGTGCAAAGTTCCAACCGCAACATATAGACAACTGCTAATTTATGCTTTTCAGTCAATTCTTGTATTTAAAATTTCTAAATCTCAAAATATTCAATACTAAGCATAATATGATAGCTTATAAATTAGCTAAGACAAACCAAAGTAAATAAAAATACTCTGCATGGAAACTGTTCTCTCTTGTGACTTTTTTTTTTTTATAGAATGAGTATGTTAAAAGAAGTAATGTTCTTACACCCCCAAACCCATCACACCTGAGTAAAAGGGTCACCATTTACTACAGAGATTTATATGCAGTGCATGTCCATAAATGTTGACTAATTGATTCATCCTCAGATGAAAATTACCCAAGAGAGGATCCCATGTACTAATCATTCTCAAAACTATTACAAAGCATCCTAACTGGTCTTCTGTTCTCAAGTGCCTTCCTTCTCTGATTTATGCCTTACAAAACTGCCTAAATGATTTTCCTAAAGCATTTATCTGACCATGTCACTCTTCTAATCAATAAGTTTTGGTGACTCCCTAGTGTCTTTAAGATCACATACAAGCGCCTCTGTTTAGCATTTAAAGCCCTCCACAAGTAGATTCCAAACTACTTTCCCAAGATTATTGCACATTAATTACTCCCCTTCATCCACTCAGTGCTCTGGCCAAACTAGATTCCTTGGTGTCACTTAATCTCCCCTCTCTTCACCTTTCATGGGCAGAACTTCAAGCATGAAATACATTCCTTCCTCATCTTCACTTATAATCCATACTTTCCCTCAAAGTTCAGCTCAAATGCCATGTGGTGCATGAAGCATGACACATAGTAGTTGCTTAAAAATAAATATTAATTGACTGATTTTGAAGGGAAGGGGAATTGAAATAGGGCCACAGATTGAGCAGAGTCATAGTCACCATTACTTTTATTATTTTTTTGGTGGAAATCAGGAAAAGCAAAAACAAAGGAAAGAAAAACTACAGACCAATTTTCCTAATGAGTATTGATGCAAAAAAAATTAAATAAAATACTAGCAAGGAGACTATACTAATGTCACAAAGATCATACACTATGACCAGGTGAAATTTACTCCAGCAATGCAGAACTGACTCAGTGTTAGGAAAAGAAGCTTAATTGACCACATCAGAAACAAAAATAACAAAAATCATATGATTATATCAAGAGATGCAGAAAAAAGCTTTTGACAAAATATAGTACCCATTCCTATTTTTTAAAAATTGGAAAGCATAGGAATAAATGGAACTTTTCTTAAAATCCTAAGTAGTGTCTATCTAAAACCCAGAGCAAGCATTATCTGTAATGGGGACAAATAAGAAGCCTTCCCAATAAGATCAAGGGTAAAGCCATGAATATCTCGTCACTATTATTATTCAGTATTACGGTTGTCCATTCTACGGGATTCAGAGTGCAGTAGGTTTAGGGTTTGGGGAAGGGAAAGGAAGGAAAGGAGAGGAGAGGAGAGTAGGCCTTGGCCTAAGGGACCCAGGTCTCCCATTGCATCCTGGGCCATCTTCAGTCATCCTGGATCCAGATGGCTCAGAAAGAGAAAGTGAGGCTGGTGATCTTGCACAGCCCTCCCTCACTCAAAGCAAAGTCAAGTGCAAGTTACATCATTTCTCTGATGGCATAGTCTTCTTCAGCAATGAAGAACGAACACAACAATCTGTGAGTAGATCCAGCTGCCTGAATGGGGACCCAGCTAGCTGGGTAACTCAGCTCCTCCTCTCCTCTCTGTGTCTCTCTCTCCTTCCTTCTCTTATCCAAAGGAAGGTAAATTAGGATGGCCACAAGATGCACAGTTAATTTGGGGTTTACTGGCAAGATTTCTGCCTTGCCTTCACTTTCCCAAAACCTTGAACCTGCTGCACTCTGAAGCCCATGGAATGGATCACATTGGGCACCTGCCCAGGCTCCACTTGAGGGCTGTTTTCTGGACTGTCCTGACTTGGGAGTGATTGTCAGTGGTGACTGATGCTGTTTCCCTCCCAGCTTGATTTGGTTATTTTTGCCTTGGCTCCTTAAAGGGAGGGGCCATCCCCTCACTCCTTCTTGGACAGGCCTATTCATTGAATGGACATTGCCTCACCCTAAGTGAGTATCTGAACAGACCTTGGCCTAAAGGGGCCAAGGTGTCCCATTGCATCCTGGGCCATCTCCAATCATCCTGATGAATATATGGTCACTGGATTCAGATGGCTCTGGAGAAGTGAGGCTCATAACTTTGCACAACCCTCACTCACTCAAAACAAGTCAAGTGCAAGTCATATCATTTCTCTGATGGCATGGTCTTCTTCAGCAACAGACAAATACAACAACAATAATTAGGTATTATACTAAGAATTCTAGCTATAGCAATAACACAAGAAAAAGAATTTTAAAGAATAAGAATAAGCCACAAGTAAACAAAACTATCACTCTTTGCAGATGATGTTGAAGGTATGCTTAGAAAACCCTAGAGAATCAACTAAAACACTTCAGTTGAAACAATGAAAAACTTAAGCAAATTTGCAGGATATAAAATAAACCCACATAAAATGTCAACATTTGTTTATTACCAACAAAATCCCAATGGAAGAAATAAAAAGAAATTCCATTGAAAATAATTGCAGATAGTAATAAAATACCCTCTGTCAAGACACACACAGCAACTTAGATGAACACAATTGCAAAACACTTTACATGAAGAGAGATCAAAATAGTTGGAAAAATGTCAATTTCTCATGGGTAGGCCAAGCAAATATAATAATAATAATAAAAAAGATAATTCTGCCCAAGTTAGTATACTTATATAGTGGCATACCAGACTACCAAAAAATTATCTTATACAGCCAGAAAAAAATAAATAACAGTTCATTTGGAAGAACAAAAGATCAAGAATATCAAGGGAATCAGTGAGTAAAAAATGCGAAGGCAGGCAGCCTGAAAGTACCAGATTTCAAACTATATTCCAAAACAGTAATCATGCAAATAGTCTGATACTGGCTAAGAAACAGAGTGTTTGATCAGTGGAATAGTGCAGGTACACAATACACAGACATAAATAATAGTAGTAAACTAGTGTTTGATAAACCCAAAGATCCAAGGTTTGGGGGCAAAAAGTCAGTATCTGACAAAAACTGCTTAGAAAAAGTAGTCTGGTGGAAACAAGACATAGATCAACATCTCACAGCTTATACCAAGATAAAATCAAAATGGGTACATGATTTAGACATGAAGGGTAATACCATAAACAAATTAGGGGAGCATGGAAAAATGTATATGTTGGTTTTGTGGCTAAGGGAAGAGTTCATGACTAAACAAGCAATAGGATCATAGGAGACAAAATGGATTATTTTGATTACAAGAAATCAAAAAGGATTTGAACAAACAAAACCAATGTAGCCAAAATTAGAAGGAAAGCAGGATAAAAAAATTATATCATTTCTCTAATAAAGTTCTCATTTCTCAAATATATAGGAAAGTAAGCCATATTTATAAATAATAAGAGCCATTCCTCAATTGATAACTGGTCAAAGGATATAAATGAGGCCCTTTTCAGAAAAAAATTAAAATTATCAATAGCTACATAAAAATGTTCACAATCACTAATAAAGTCACCTCACATGTATCAGATTGGCTAACACAACAGGAAAGGAAAATGACAAATGCTGGAGGGAATGTGGAAGAATAGGTACACTAATGCACACACTATTCTGGAGAATAATTTGGAACTATGCCCAAAAGGCTTTACAACTGTGCATGTTTTATCCATTGACCCAGTAATACCACTACTCCATCTGTATCCAAAAAGATCAAAGAAAAAGGAAAAAGACCTGTATATACAAAAAATATTTAGAGCAGCTTTTTTTTGTGGTAGAAAAGAATTGGAAATTTAGAGGATGCCTATCAATTGGAGAATGGCTGAGCAAGTTGTGATCCAAGACAATTCTAAAGGACTCATGATGAAAAATGCTGTTTGCCAGAGAGAGCTAATGAACTTGGAGTGTGGATTGAACCTTATTTTTTGTCACTTGAGTTATTTTTCTTGCTTTTTTTGTAACATGGCTAATGTGGAAATGTTATGCATGACTTCACATGTAAAATCAATACCATACCATACTGCTTGCTTTCTCAATGGGTAAATGAAAGACTTGAGATAAGAAGAGAATTAACCCACATACCTAACAAACTAGTAGAAAAAAGTTTTTGCTTCCTATAAATTCCTGCATGAAAATATGGATATCTGTGTATTTCTAGGAGTTTTTGTTGTTGTCGTTTTAGACAATAAAATAGAACAGCAAACCTTGGCTTGATATTTGGTTTTGCTTTCTCTTTCATATCTTGAACTACAGTGTCTATTGTTGTTTTACTCAGGACCTGGAAGACTGATTTGCCAAAGGGAATGTGCACTCTGGTGTCTATTTCTGTAGAGCATGAAGAAGCTCATTTGATGGGTGGTGTACGAGCTTTTGTGATGGATTCTCAGTATCTAATAGAACCTTGTGGCTCTGGCAAGTCCAGGCTGACTCACATCTGCAGGATTGACCTCAAGTGAGTATATCATTCCTGGAGCAAACTGAACAGAGCTTCGAATGATGTCAGAATTAACTCACACAGTGAAGCTACCAGAGCTCAATCCTTTGTCCCTCACCCCATCCTACCATATTATTTTCATAATTACCCTTCTCTGCTGTTATATTTGATTCCTCTTAACTCTCTTCTCCCACCTCTCACCAAATTTTACCTTTTCTTTCCTTTGCTTTTCTTCTGTTTTGTGTCTCGTTCCATTTCTGATCTACCATCTATCTACGTTGGGCTTTACAGAGAATCATTTGTCCCAGCCCACTGCCTCTCCTTTCCTCCTTCTCTGAGAAACCAATTCACTTAAATCCAGTGAAGTTTTTTAAGACTTTCGTGGCACTACACAGCATGGTGTTTTTCTTGGTAAATGATGGATATTGAATGCAACATTTCCTTTTGCTCTGAAGGAATTGGTATCATTTTCAAAAAACTCCATCTTTTGGCTTCTGGTCTTTTCTCTGGCTGTGCCCCATGCCTGGAATACTCTCCCTCCTATGCTCTGACTACTGACCCCACTGACTTCCTTTAAGTCCCAACTAAAATCACACCTTCTACAGGGAGGTTGGGCAAAACTTTACCCTCTATTAATTATTTCCTATTTATTCTGTATATTTTTACCTTTGTAAACATTTGTTTGGATGTTGTCTACCCCATTAATTAGGTTGTAAGTTCCTTGAGTGGCAGGAATTGTCTTTTGCCTCTTTTTATTTAGCACAGTTCCTGGCACATAATAGGCACTTAAATGCTTATTGATTGAAAAGGACAGAGTCATCCAGACTTCTTAACCAAAAAAGGCATTTTCTAGGTATGTGATGACAGACTGAGCACTCTGAAGTGTGTAAAGCACTTTCTTCACCCTGACCATGTGAAGTAGCTATTGTAAATTGTAGCATCCTCATCTTGTGGTCATAGAAGCCAAACCTTAGAAACTAGAGGCAGGGAGAGCAATTAAAGATATTAAGTTAGAGAGTCAGCATACAGTATTTGATAGACTGCTGGACCTGGAGTCAGGAAGACCTGGGTTCAAATCCCATGTCAGATTCCTATTTTTTTCCCTTTTTTTTTTTTTTTGGCATTTTCCCAGCCAGTTACTTGACTTCTGAATCCTTTGTCAAGAGGATAGTCCTATTGCCCCTTCTCTCCCCAGTATAGTGTTCAAGGCTGAGATTAGACTCAGCTGCTAGATCCTGCTCCCCACCCAACACTCCCACCCCCACTTTGGGTGGGGGTGGGGCCATCACTGAGGGCTGAGGTTTTTTAGAGCAGCTGTTCCCTAACTCCTGAGGCTTTAAGCTGAACTGCCTGGACAATGGACCCAGGTTGCTTCCAAGCCACTGTAGTTGCCTGCACTCTGCTGTTGCTGCCATCAGGAATCCCAGTCCCCTTTCCCCTGCTCGGAAAGCCCTCCCACACTGACCTTTGAAGCTTTCTTTGGCGCTTGTGGGTTGAGGTATCTGGGACCCTCCCTGCTGGGAACTCTGTCCCCGAGGTCTATTCAGGTCCTGTTCCTCCCAGTGCCGCATGGCCAGAGCTGGACTCTGCTCCGCTCAGCATCCCATGGGATAACCCTTTCCTGTCAGCCTTCCAGGTTCCTTTTTGCTCTTTCATTCTGTTGTTCTGTGGCTTCTGCTGCTCTAGAATTTGTTGAGAGTCATTTTTTACAGGTGTTTTGTGGGCTATGGAGGAAGTGCTAGAGTATATGCATCTTTCTACTCTGCCATCTTGGCTCCGCTCCCCCGCATCAGATTCTTACCAGCAGTGTGACTCTGGGCAAATCATTTAATCTCTCTGAACCTGTTTCTTCATCTGGGAAATGAGGAGCCTCTACAATCCCTTCTAGCTCTAAATCGGTGATCTGATAATCATGGTAACAATAGCTATAGTACTTTGAGATTTGAAAAGTGCTTTGGCAAATATTGTCTCATTTGATTCCCCCTAACAACCTGTGAGGTGAGGCGCTATTATTATCCCCATTTTACAGAGGAGGAAACTGGATCTAAGAAACATTAAGTGACTTGCCCTGGGTCTAAGAGCTAGTAAGTATATGAAACAGGTTATGAACTCAGGTTTTCCTAACTCTTAAGTGCAGTTCTCTCTCCATGGTGCCACAAGACAGCTTCTCCTGTAATTGCCCAGGACCCAAGGACTAGTTTAAGAGCCTACATTCAAACCCAGAGGTGTCTAACTTCAGGGGTATTGCTCCTTCTGCTACATCTCATGTTAATAAGAAGCAAATATTCGTAAACCTGAGGTAGCCCTCTGATTTTTTAAGCAAATGTGTTGGAAAGAAATATAAGAACAGCCATCATGAACAATGATGGATAATTCTGATTTGTTTTTAAGTCTTTTTCTGTTTCCCCCCTTCCCCCACCAGAGGTCACTCCCCAGAGTGGTACAACAAAGGCTTTGGACATCTTTGTGCTGCTGAAGTAGCCAGAATAAGAAACTCTTTTCAACCTATTATTGCTGAGGGTCCAGAAACTAAAATCTGAAATGACTGGGCAAAAAAGGAAGAGAAAGAAACTTAGGAAAGAGAGAGAAAGACTTGGAAAGTGTTCAACATGGAAGCGCTGAAAAGTGACTGGAAAGTACCAGAGGGCAGAGACTTCTCTGCAAGGTTGTCTTCTGAAGATGTCCTCATCACTAATGTAATAGATATTCTTTTATCAGAGCTTTTATCTCTCTTACTTAAAATTAAAGATTATTATTTGTGCATTGCCTAATTTTGCTATTTAAGCGCTTCTACGAAGCATATTTTAAATTGTAAATAAACTATGTAGAATATGTACATATTTGTGTATATCTCTATATACTGTATATATGTATAGTAATTATATATATATTATATATATCTATAATTGAGTGTTTGGAACAGGAAAACCCCACATCATTTTGACCCTTACTTATTGGATCTTCTCAATGCAAGAGACTGAGCAATGATCCACTATTAGCAGCCCTAAGACAAGACATATGTAGCCCATTGTGATATTTAACCAAAAGACCCCTAACCAAAGGAAAATAATTTCAGTCGTTCTCTTCTATGCAGACCATCAGTTCATATTAATAAAAATATTTATATATTTAAGTGGAGAGTTGGCTGCAATAGGTAAAAAATAATAGTTTCCATTAAAACAAAGTAGCTCTTGACAAGTAATTAGCCATTATGGGACTGGAATGTAAAAAGTAGCCAATGAGCACCTATGTACATTGACCTTTGTTCAGGGATCTGTAAGATGTTGATGACTGTTCTAGCTCATGGTAAAGTATTTACTTTATAATAGAAACAGAAGCAGTGTTCCCACCCAGGTTTAGAGATAAATATTATAGCTTTTTTAATACTTCAAGTAGAAAAGAGCCTACACTTTTTCTAAAGCTTTCATAGAGACATTTCATAATTTTCATAAATTCAATTTGACTAATAGAATTTTTGGTCACAGCTAATTAACATTTTCTTACCGATATATTGCACTGATTTCTTAACAATGACACCAATTTAAGAGAAATAATGGCCTTTCAGGAGTACTGGACCATTACACTTTCAGGGAATTCATATTTTATTACATATAATACTTTTAAAAAATATAGTTCATTGAAGTTTTACAATTGAAAGAGTGGGTTTTTAATTAACATAAAACCAAAAATATACTCCTAAATTAGTTTTAGAAAAATATATGAGTTTATTAATATCATGTTTCTTCATTAGTCAACTCAAGCTACCTAAGTATTTGCCCCAACCTTATTTATTGCTGTATAGACTAATCAGAAGACTACCCAAAACCAATTGCCACTGGTTTTTCTTTGGGTTTATATGTTTGTTTTTTAAATGCATTCAGCCAATGGTGTATGAAGAGGAATTTTATTAATATTTGGATTCAGTTAGATTTTTCTTACAGCAAGTCATCCAGCAATTGGTGGTGTAGTAAAAGCTTCATTTACTGACTTCTAGTGTTTTGAATCTGCTTGCATTACATGCATTTATGTTGTTTTCTGCTGTCAGCAATGTGCAAGCATTCTGTAGAGGAGATTAAAAGTATTAGAGGTGTGAGTACTGAATTGCTTCAGTTACTTGCAAAGAAACCATTGCTGCATTATTATTATTTTTACCGGGTGTGAAGGCAGTTATTAAAAAATAGCTTTTTTAAAAATTGCACAATGGCACTGGGTATCTTGTACCCTATGCATCAGAAGAAAGCCCATAATGTGCTCCTGCCATTTGGGCCATGCTCCAGCAGCCAAGCAAACTAGTTTCTGCCAGAACACATGAAATTTCACTTTCCATATCGTCCCTTTGTGTGCATCAAAATAAATGTTATCTGACTTCAAACCAGTTACTGGACATGTTTCATCAGTAGGGACAAAAAAGAAAAACATGCAAACAGTGGCAGAATATAGCAAGAAAAAGAAGTCAAGCATCATCTGGAGGATAATTAATAGAGTGGCCATCAGAAGGGGACCAGAAAAGCTTATTCTTGATGGTCCGCCTTTTGGAATTACCTAATTACCACATTCTCATTACATCTCTAAACTGCCTAGCAACATGCCACACCTTTTTAAAAAACTGTGCATTAAGCTTGTGTCAAACACTATACAGTATTTTGTTCATTGTTATCTTGCCATTGGGAATACAGTATGATCATTGCATTTTTAATGTTATATTCATATTTATACCTCATGTATATTTTTACCTCAGTTGGTATCAATCAAAAATTGTAAATAAATAATTGCCAAGTCAAATAAATTTATATATGCAAAGAATCTCCCCTTACTTTGTGATCCATGTTGGTTTTTATGTTGTATGACTGAACGGGAAACTCTGTTTCATGATCACAGATTTTTCTTTAAGATTGCTTCACATGAAATTCAAATGATATATTCAAAGGAATATTTGATTTGACCAACATCACACAATCAAATGATGTATTCTCCAAAACAGGGACTACCACTATTGTCACTGGTACCAAATAGTCATAAAAAAGCTCTGAAAATGTTTTATATGATGCACTGAAGTCTTGGGTGAGGATTTTTCCACCATATTTTGATTCTTGTGCTTAGGGTAGAGCAATCTCTTTAAAAAATATCTCAAATTTAAAAAAAAATATGCATAGCGTGTCTTATTAAGGTGAATGTTCACCTAAATTTAATCTCCTTTATATGAAAAGAAAATTATAACTTGATGAATAAATTTATTCAAGACAACACTTAGACGATAGAAGAGACTCTACATATGATTTGCAGGTTTCTACCCTATTTTTTATATAACATGCCTTGTGTGCTTTTGTTATATAGGAACTTTAAGAAGTCTTTATTTCATTGAAGACCATAGTCCTTTTTTGCCTCAAAAACAATCTTCCTAAAGTTGCTGTGGACAAAAATAAATTATCATTGCCTGGTGGCCAAATATTCTAGTGATTCAGTTCAATTCAACATATAATTGAATTAGGCGAGGGACTAGATCTGTGGTTTCATTGATGTAGGTCATTACCAGATAAGGAAACTCTTTGTAACGTTCTATTTAAGCATGTTCTCTGCAACTTAGAGAGTCACCTAGTCCAGTGAAAAGTTAATTCACTTGCCCAGAAACAGGACTTGAATCCAAGTCTTCCCAGCTTGAAGGACAATTCTATACACTTGATTACACTGCCTCATATTAGCAAATTGAGAATAAAGTTTAGTAAGCACCTATCCATCATGGTGATAAAAAAAAAAAACCCCTACCCTCAAGGTGCTTCTATTTTGCTGGATGATGAGTTTCTCCAAATATAACTAGTTGGTTCTTAAACAACAAGCATACAATTCATTACAAGAACAGTATTTCTCTGCTGTGTTGTTCCATTTCAGATTAATGAAAAGAAGAAGGGACAAAGAATAAAAATCACCAGATATGGAGTCAGGAGACCTGTGTGATGTTGGTCAAATCATTTTAACCACTTTAGACCTCCTCACCTGTAAAACTGGCAAAGTTAAGCAAAATTACCTCTCTGGTCCCTTCTGGCTATAAATCTATGCCCCTACCCATTGCCACACTGTCCACTTACCAAATCACCATCCTGGAAATGCTGATAATGTTACTCAAGCTCAATTTCAGTAACTGTAATAAAGTAGCATCTCAACACCTTGCCATATAGAATTTGGTCACATTTTTCCCCGGAAAATACATGAGGATAATGCCATTCCACACTGAGTAATCTCTTTTATCCCCCATCCATCAGATTTACTCATATTTTGTTTTCAATGCCTGTCTTATTTTTAGAGCAGAGTTGATGATCCCAAGAAACAAATGAAAGCCAGATTATGCTCCTCCTGACTTGCAGAGCTGGGAGAATCACCAAATCTAAGTGGGAAGGGCATATAAGACATCTGGTCTTATAGAGTGCTTCAAGAGAATTCTCTCTGAAAATACCCAACAAGTGTTGGTACTACCTTTGCTTACAGACCTTCAGTGAGTTGACCTATCTCACTTTGGATTGCTGTAATTGTGAAGGTATTTTTCCTTAGAGCCTACCTAAATTTGCCTCTTTACAATTTCCACTACTGGACCAAGTGACCCAAGTTGAATTGCTATTTGTTTCCCAACCCATCAAATATTTCACATTGATGGTTTGCACACTGTAAAAAGATCAGTGAGAGAAGTATTTAGCTTTGTGACGTTGTAAAACAAACAAAGACCAATGAAGAACTGAAATTTTGAACAGCTCACACTGTGTTAAAGTTGTCCATTGTTCATGAAGATTATTTAGTCCTGCAGATTATTTTAAAATCATATTTAATTTTAGGCTTACATGTTTTGCAACACTTGGCCACCTCATCTTGATCTCCAGTTGGTACATGCTTCATTTTATGCTAAATAATACTAATATTGCCCTATGGAAAATATAACTAGAATGGTTAGGAATGGTTGGGAATAAATATGTTGCAAAAAATTACAATGAATTCCAAAGTGAAAAATGGTAATTTAAATGACCTTTTAAA
The DNA here is from genome assembly GCF_028372415.1 of Notamacropus eugenii. NCBI lineage: Eukaryota > Metazoa > Chordata > Mammalia > Diprotodontia > Macropodidae > Notamacropus > Notamacropus eugenii. The sequence goes on along the minus strand of NC_092876.1, from coordinate 202,256,119 downwards.
ATGGTCACTTAAAAAAATTATCTATTTGCACCAACATTATTACTGCTTTATTAGTCAAGATGATTTAGCAAAATCTGGCATCCCCCTTAAATTAGAACATTCTGAAAAATGCAGATACCTCCTTTTATATCAAAAATAAGAATGTTTTGGAGAACTTGTAAATGTTCTGCCTATTATATACATCACAATAGCACCAGGTTGTGGGTTTTCTTTTGGCTCTTCCTAGATTTCCCAAGATAGAAAGAAGAGGTTATCACTTAATCAATATGCTTACTGGTATATAGTAAGTGAGGGATACAAAAATACAGCCACACCTTGATTAAAAAACGTCTGGGAATGAAGCCCTTTTATGAAGGCAGTATTGACCACTTTAAAAAAAAACAAAAAAATCATCATAAATCATGTGAGAATCAATATCGGTCAACTCAATGGCACCATTACCAGTAAATAGTGGGAAGGATTTTTATCTATGTATCCACAGTCAGTTGCCCATAGTTGCCCATCCTGGACGACCTTGAGAAGAGTGTCTTCAGGATCCTCAGGCTCCCTCTCTGTTGACTGATCAATTTATTGACTTTAGTCTGATGTGTGTTGCAATGTGCATAAGCAGATATGTTATTTTGTATGTCATAATTATATTATAAAAGGATTCATCCATTATTAAAAGAATCTTAGATGTCCATCACTAAGAAGATGGGGCCTTGAGATCACCACAGCCCTCAAGCTGTGCCCTTAAAATCCTGGAGATTTAGAACTAGAATGAAACCACTCACCTTACCAGAATAAATGCAAGTCAAATGATTTACCCAAAAAGAAGAGAGTAGCGACAGAACCTGAGCCTCATAACAGGCCTTCTAGCTCTAGTATTCTTTCTACCATAACATGCCTTGTTACTTGATGATTTAGTCCTTGTGTGATGACTGGGCAAGGTAGGGAGATCAGAATGGATTGTCCCCAAATTCATCTAGACAGGACTTGAAAGAATCAAGAGACTATAAAGTGGATGGCCAGAGCTCCTAGAAGCAAAGGGGTATTTATCCTGTCCTAATGAGCTTTCAGGTTCTAAAGCAAGATTCAGAACCTTTTTTGTTTCATAGACTTCTTAAGCAATCTGATGAAGCCTTTGGACTCCTCAGAATCATAAAGTAAGATGCAATTTTTTCCCATCCAAGTTCATGGATTCTGAAATCTTTCCAACACCCATTGGGGGCAGGAATCCTTGATCTAGAATCTGGCTGATACTAGCCTTCTTCTGCTTTGATCCTTGCACTAACCTCTTGTCTGCCTTCTCTTCCACCCCTTTCCTTATAGCACAGTCTGGTTCTCTCCTCCCCTAATTTCCTTCTGCCCTAAAATTTATACATACTAGTTTATATTTTCACTTCATTTGATGATATTTCATATTTAACATTAATATGATATTTTGTTTTTAATACTATTTTTGTCCAGTAAATCTCTTTTCTAATACTTCATAATGCCTTCCTATGCCTTGTGTACATGATTCCTGCCTGAGCTAACAAAATAGCTAATACAGGAGTGTGTCATTGAAATTCATACCTTCTGTTTTATATTTCTATATATGCCATAGCTCTTGCCTTCAAAGAGCTTGAAACCTAGCTGGCAAGATAATTTGACAAATTATGAAAACATATTGAATGAAATTACTTAGTTGTATGTCATAATATGTGTCTACAGGATTCAGAGACTGTGGGAAATTGATGGGAACTAGGATGATCAAGGTTTTGTAGGGGTCATAGAGCTAGAGCTGGAAGGGACCTCAGAGATTTTTTAGTTCATAAAGATTTCATTTTATAAAATTTATAGATGACAAAACTGAAACTGGGAAAGGCTGTCTTGCCCAGGGTCATAGAGAATAGTCAAAACAGACCCACAAAAATCTGTTTCCTAATTGACTGATGAGTATATCTCCCAGGATTCAGTGTTATAGGAGAGACTTGAAAATAAATTTTTATGGACATCTTTTATTTCTTATATCATCATAGTTATACCAATTTTTGCCTCATCCTCTCCCAGTGAGCCATACCATATGACATGTATTTTTTATTTAGTGAGGAAAAAAATCAGCACAACTGATCAATAGATATGAAAATTTCCAAAAACAGATGCAGTGTGTAACAGCTAGGACCTCCCCTCTCCACAAAGAAGTGGGTTGGAGATGTTGGAGACGCAGCATTTCATGCTGCATAGCAGGAAGGATGGTATGTTTGAAGAAAACAAGGATTCCATTTCCAAACATTTGTATTATACAACAAAAATTGTAGCTTAATGGAATTGAATAGGAAAACAGGCAATGTCTCCTTTTTTGGAGAAGAGAGGAAAAAAGAATATTTTGTCATTTTCATTCAAAGTTTTTAGAGTACTGAACAAACAAAGGCATTGACATCCCTGTGTTACAGAATCTAGATGCCATGCAGAAACATGAACTATATCATTCAAGGTGATGCTGTAAGTCATGCAGACTGAGCAACACAGACTCCAGGCTGTCCAGACTCCAGGCCTGTCCTGTCTCCAGCAGAGGCCCATCTAGTGAGTGGGCAAGCAGAAGATGGGTCTGTGGATGCTATTTGTATCACTAGTACCGTTTGTATTTGTATTTTTTTTCTAATGCCATTTGGTGGTGCACTGAACAGGGTACTGGGCCTGCAATCACAAACCTCTGAATTTAAATGTAACTTCAAACACTTATTGACTCTGGACAATTAACTTAACCTTTTTTGGCCTGTTTCTTCAACTGTAAGATGGAGATAATAATAGCACCTTCTTCCCAGGACTGTTGTGAGGATCAAATGAAATAAAATTTGTGAAGTGTTTGGCATGGTGTCTGGAATATAGCAGGTGCTATATAAACGCTTATTCCCTTCTTTTTCCCTTCATTAGCTGAAGGGACTATACTGGATTTTGACTGGTGGTAATTGCTGTTAATGACTAGAATCCAACATGTTACTAGTTGTGTAATTGTGCATCAGATTTCTTCCTACTCTCTGGCAATCTTTAATTACCTCTACAGAAATTTTACTCAGTCAACTTGCCCCTTCTTTTGGCTGCCCCCAGCAGTGTTTAAGGAAAACTATGACTGAGTTGCCTTCCTATTTGACCTCAGGCAAAAGTCACTTAACCTCTCTTTTTAATCTTATATGCACTATCCATACAAACTGGTACTATTAGGGGGAAGGTGGAGAATCTTATGGAATGCTTTTTTTTACTCTTTGACTCATTAGCAGGGCTGACGATTTGACCAGGTGAAGGAAATAATGCTGCATGAAAGTCAGAAATATAAAAATTCTGAGCCAGCAAAAGCAATATGAATAGAAGAAAGTGATGTAGAGGAGAAAACAAAAGAGACTGGACAGAGAGGGAGTTCCAACACCAGAAACTGAGAAAATCATGGATCCTTGGCATGTGTACTTCAGAATCAATTAATCAGGGCAGCTAGGTCACACAGTGTATAGAGCACTGGCCCTGGAGTCAGGAGGACCTGCATTCAAATTCAGCCTTAGCCAACTGACACACACTAGCTATGTGACCCTAGGCAAATCATTTAACCCTAACTGCCTCACAAAGAAAAAAAATGGTCAATTAATCAGTAAACATTTTCCTGTAGTGTAAGATAGATTTTCATACCAAATTTAGTGAGCTTGTTTTTCCTTCCTTAAGCCATATGTGAAGAGAGTAAGCTTCACTTTTCCCCTCTCACCTCCTCCCTTTTCTCCTCCTTTGAAAAAGATTTTTTCTTATGTCTTTTATGAATGATAATTTGCCCCATTCCATTTCTTCCTTTCTCCTCCCAATATATATTCCTCTCTCACCCCTTAATTTTATTTTTTATAGATATCATCCCTTCTGATTCAACTAAACCTGTGTTCTCTGTCTATGTGTGTGTGTGTGTGTGTGTGTGTGTATGTGTGTGTGTATAATCCCTCCACCTACCCAAATACTGAGAAAAGTCTCAAAAGTTACAAATATTATCTTTTCATGTAGGAATGTAAACAGTTCAGCTTTAGGAAATCCTTTATGATTTCTCTTTCCTGTTTACCTTTTCATTCTTCTCTTGATTCTTGTGTTTGAAAGCCAAATTTTCTATTCAGTTCTAGTCTTTTCATCAAGAATGCTTGAAAGTCCTCTATATCATTGAATAGCCATTTTTTCCCTTGAAGTATTATACTCAGTTTTGCTGGGTAGGTGATTCTTGGTTTTAATCCCAGTTCCTTTGACTTCCGGAATATCCTGTTCCAAGCCCTGTGATCCCTTAATGTAGAAACTGCCAGATCCTGTGTTATCCTGATTATATATCCATAATACTCGAATTTTTCTTTCTAGCTGCTTGCAATATTTTCTCCCTGACTTAGGAACTCTGAAATTTGGCCACAATACACCTAGGAGTTTCTCTTTTCAGATCTCTTTCAGGAGGTGATTGGTGGATTCTTTCAATATTTATTTTGCCCTCTGGTTCTAGAATATTGGGGCAGTTTTCCTTGATAATTTCATGAAAGATGATGTCTAGGCTCTTTTTTTGATCCTGGCTTTCAGATAGTCCCATAATTTTTAAACTGTCTCTCATGGATCTGTTTTCCAGGTCAGTTGTTTTTCCAATGAGATATTTCACATTATCTTCTATTTTTTCATTCTTTTGGTTTTGTTTTATAATTTCTTGGTTTATCATAAAGTCATTAGCTTTCCTCAGCTCCACTCTCATTTTTAAAGAACTATATTCTTCAGTGAGCTTTTGAACTTCCTTTTCCATTTGGATTATTCTGCTTTTTAAAGCCTTCTTCTCCTCATTGACTTTTTGGACCTGTTTTTCCAGGTGAGTTAGCCTATTTTTAAAGATATTATTTTCTTCAGCATGTTTTTGGTTCTCCTTTGGCAAGCTATTGAATCACTTTTCAAGCTCTTCCAAGGCCTGAACCCATTTCATATTCATTTTGGAGGTACTGGATGCAGAAGCCTTGACTTCCTCTGACAGTATGCATTGTTCTTCCTCATCTGAAAGGATAGAAGGAAATACCTGCTCACCAAGGAAGTAACCTTCTATGGTCTTATTTTTTTCCTCTTTTTTGGGCATTTTCCCAGATAGTTACTTGACTTCTGAATCCTTTGTTAAGAGGAGGGTCCTAGTGCTCCTCCTCACCCCAGGACCTTGCTCAGGGCTGAGATTCAGATCAATTGCTCAATTCCCCCAGGAGTTTTAGGTGGACTGCTTCACAGATGAACACTGCAGCTGCAACCACCACTGCTGCTGCCACTGCTACTACTGCTGCCTCCTAGGACCAGTGCTGGGGGCGGGGGGGGGAACCCTGCTCCCCTCTCGCCCAGCTGGGAAAGCCTTCTCACTGACCTTTGAAGCTTTCTTTGGCACTTGTGGATTGAGGGATCTGAGACCCTCCCTGCTGGGGATTCTGCCCTGGAAGTCTGTTCCAGTCCTATGCCTCCTGGTGCTATGTGGCCAGGACTGGGTTCTGCTCCACTCAGTGTCTCATGGGATAGACCTTTCCTGTCAGCCTTCCAGGCTACCTTTGGCTGGAAATCTCTTTCACTCCATCATTCTATGGCTTCTGATGCTTTAGAATTTGTTGATTCATTTTTTACAGGTATTTTATGGGCTGTGGGGGAAGAGCTAGAGTAAATGTGTCTTTCTACTCCACCATCTTGGCTCTGCCCCTTGGGAGTTATTCCTTATAACAAAGAATTAGTGGGAGAATTTGATGTTAAAGAAGTAGGAATAGGTGGGGGAGGGAAGCACTGTGGAGTTGTGGAAAGCAGGATACAATTTCTGAAATATGATTAATCTTCTCTCCCTATTCCCTTTTGGGGAGGTCAAAAGAGAGAATAGAATAAAGGGGGGACGGGGTAGGATGGAGGGATATATAGCTAGTCTTACACAACATGACTATTGTGGAAGTGTTTTGCAAAATGGCACATACTGTATTGAATTACTTGCCTTCTCAGTGAGGATGGGTAGGGAGGAAGGAAGGGTGAGAAGTTGGAATTCAAAGTATTAGAAACAAATGTTGAGAATTGTTATTGCATATAACTGGGAAATAATAAATACAGGTAATGGGGTATAGAAATCTATCTTGACCTACAAGAAAAGAGAAAAGATGAGGATAAGGGAAGGGTGGGGTGTGATAGCAGGGAGGACACATTGAGGGAAGAGTTAATCAGAATGCAAAATATTATGGGTGGGGGGAGGGGAGAGATGAGGAGAAAATTGGAACTCAAAATTTTGTGGAAATGAATGTAGTAATCTAAAGATAAATAAATAAATAGAAATTAATCAGTAAATATTTATTAAATACCTACTGTACTAAGTGCTAGGATAAAAAAAAAGGCAATACCAAAAACAAAACAAAACAAAACAAAAAAAACCAGTGTCTGACCTCAAGGAACTTATAAGGAAACAACATGCACATTGTCATTATATACATTATTCTCTTGGTTCTGCTCACCTCATTCCTCATCAGTTCTTACAAGATTTCCCATGTTTCTCTAAAAAACTATTATCCCTTTCATCATTTATTATAGCATAATAAAATTTCATTACATTTATATACCATATGTCATTCCCCAGTTAATGGGTACCCCCTTACTTTCCAGTTCTTTACTATATAATAAAAAGAATTGCTATAAACATTTGTGCACATAGTCATTTTGTTATTTCTTTCATGTCTTTCACCCCACTGACTCTCACCTCAGGTTCATGGTTTTCATCATTCTTTCTCATTCTTACATCCTCTTGTATCCAAACACAAGATGATAATAGACCAGCTGTTTTACCTCTACAGAAACATTTTACTCAATCAGCTTACTCCTCCTTTTGGCTGTCCCCAGCAGTGCTTAAAGAAAACCATGCCCAAGTTGCCCTGCTAGCACCCCATGGCTCCTTTCTGCTCCCCAGCCCCACAATGCCCTAATTCCTCTTCTATGCTAACACAAAAGAGAAGTTCTGCTATTGGCCCTAGTACACATTGTTAGCAACACAAAGTGTCTTCCTAAATCCTCTCACCTCCACCCAAACTCATGTTTCTCTAAGTTAGATACTTGCTACTTGGACTGTAACCGTGGTTTGGACTCCTTCCCCTTTGGTGAAGGGTCAGGAAACCAGATCTTTTTGACTGGGAAGTTACCTTGAATTATTAATTCATTGGGTTCCCTCTGCTCATGTCCTACTCAGTTTTAAATATTAGGATAGGACCTTAGGACTGGAAGGTATTTTTAAGGTTATCTAGCCTATCTCCCCTTAATAAAAAGATTTTTTCTGTGAAACTTGGATTCAGTCAAAGGGCCACACTTGAGGACCTAGAGAGGCACATGTGGCCTCCAGGCCACAGGTTTCCTACCCCTGTATCCTCTTCACACTCACACACACACACACACACACACACACACACACACACACACACACACACACACACACACTACAAATGAGAAAACTGAGATTCAGAGAAACTAAGCGATTTGTCCAAAACCACACAGACAGTAAATGAAAGAGCTGGGATTTGAACACCAAATGTATTGTGCCATAATTAGCCAAACAGATCTAGTTAGAGGAAGATTTTCTTTCCACATATATTCTCTTTATAACTTTCACCCAAGCACAGAGATGCTGTTCTCCCTAAAGAAATGTGCCTTGGCATTGGGACTAAACCATGGCTTCATAGCAACAATTCAACTTTGATTATTCTTTGAGTTAGGAGATTCTGAAGGTTGTAGACAACAAAATCACTTCATGACACTGAGGGTGTGTGACAAAGGTAGAATTTGCATGTAAACAACCAAATTTTTTTTTCAGATACCTTAATTACACAGGTAAAACTGGATTCCTGGAAGTGACTAGAATATAGGTTTGTCTTATTTTTATGTTCAGGGGACATAAATCTTTTTTTCATAAAAAAAACCCATGAATTTAGAGTCAGAAGGGATCTTGTAGGCCATCTACTCTCATTACTTCATTTTACAATTAAGGAAACTGAGTCCAGGGGTGGTTGAGCAACTTTCCCAAGGTCATACAAGTAGTATAAGAAAGATTTCAAGCTAAGGTCCTCTGATTCTGGAACTGATAAGTCAATCTCTCTTCTAAGGAATGACTTAAAAGCTAATTTAGGGATGTGCCAGAGTGACTGGTCATGTCAACTGAATTATGGCTTAGGACCCAGGAAGAAAGGGCATTTTAATGCTCCAGTTAGGAAGCAGACACACAGGCCTTGCCATAGGCAAATCCGTTCACAAATACATGCTGGATTTATGATTTTGTCAATGTAGTAAGACCCTCTACCAGCTCAGACTGTAAACCGTCTATGACTAAATAAATAAGTTCCTGCAAGTCTTCAAGCAAGTCCTTTGCTTGAAGCATACAGAGGTTAAGTTATCTGTACAGAATCCCTCAGCTAGGAAATGTCAAAATGATTATTTAAACCTAGGACTTCCTCACTCCAAATCCATTACTGTTCAACTACAATGGCATTAATTGGGGAGAAAATACATTGGAGAACTGGAAAGAACACTTGTGTTTCCTTATATTAAATTCACTTGGACATCCCAGGACCTCAGAACATAACCTCTCCCTTTAAGTGTGAATTAAAATGGCTGCAAATTGAATCTATAATCAGTATTCCGAAATGGCTAAAGGACTTAAAATATTCAAGGACAAAGCCTACTTTATCCACAATAGGATCAGTCTACATAGCACAGAAGTCTTCCTAAAGAAAGAATAACATCTAAGCACTAGACAGATGTTGATCTGGTATGTGGGGACATAATTACTTTGGTCATGTCTTAGTCTACCCCAAATGTCTGGAGAGAGAGAAACTCTCCAAACTCCTTTCTTCAACTTTCACTTGGTTGGAATGAAAACAAAACCATCATCTAGAAGGAGAATTTTGATCCATAAACTAGATTTCCCATGATGTTGAATTTTGAAAATAACATGGTGGTTTGAAGATGTAACTGGTTTAATAAAGCTTTTAAATCTGCACTGGGACTGTGTTATTCTCTTTTCAAAAAACCCAAATGGTTCCTCATTGTTGATATAATATTAATGTAATTAATATAAGTCCAAATTCCTTAGCCTGGTATTCAAGACAATTCACAATATGGTTATAAGCACCTTTTCTAGACTTGTCTCATCCTATTCCCCTTTCATGCATTTATGCTCCTTCCAATCTGGACAACTCACCATCAGAGCCAGAACTCCAGGCAAGGAAACTGAGGTGGGAAATCTGCCCAAAGGTGAGAAATGTAGCAGGTGCTGAACCACTTGAAGTTCTTTTAGGAAGAAGGTGAGGGCAAAGCACAGCAGTTGGAAGAGCTGCAGTGAGTATATATATCTATATCTATAGACATAGATATAGATATAGATATACTCTTTGAAAGATAGTGAGACTCTCAATAGGTTTCTTCAGAAAAGGGAGAAGCTAGAGCAAAGGTGAAAATCCAGCCCCAGTTCAGCCCTGGTCTTAGCCCCAATGAGTGCTCTCAGACCAGTGATGTGACAGAGGAAGGAAGGTAGGGAGAGTGGACATGCTGACTACCTGCCACTCCACTCCATTCTACCTTGCCTTAGGATGATGCAAGTACAGGCACATGTTACCCCTGAAAGGAGGCTTTTAGGTTATTCTCTCTGAGGTATGTTAGTTGAGAAGCCAAGTTACATCCAGAAAGGACAAAGGGTTCCCTCCTTCCTTCTCAGCTGCTCACCCTCACTCAAGAGACTTGGGATCTAAATGACTCTTGGCCAAATTTCTCAGAATAGGTTTAGGAAAGTGGAAGCATAGCTTGAAATGGAATAAGAGGAGTTCACAATCAGAAAAACACCAGCATTTTTTATTAAGGAAAAGAATGCTGGTGAGTAATGGTGAGATCCAGAGTGTAATCATGTCTGTCATATAGAAATGGAATGAAGATATAGGAGTTAAGGATACTGAGGAATTGGGAAGTTAGAGAGTTTGAGGGAGTATCAACATGGATGTTGACATTCCCTAGAGAAAGAGTTGAAATGGATGAAAAGAAGACAGAGCAAGAGCGTGAACTCTGTAAAAAACAAAGATGACTGGGAGAGGACCATGACAGCCACTGTGATTTGAACAAGGTGGAAATATTTATAGTGTAAGCTTCAAAGGAAGAGAGGTTTCTAAATAATGGTGGTAGGGAGTGAGGAGTATTCCAAATTCCTCTTTAAAAACAGTGTACTAAGTGTGGAGGCAGGGGGATTTAGTGAAGCCAGGAATAGCAAATATAGTGAGGGTCGCCGTGTCATCTGCTAGAAGCCAGGTCCCAGGGAGAGCAACAACTATGAAAGAGAAAGTCTTGGAAGAACAATTTTCCAAAAGTCAAAAAATAAAGGCTTCCAACCAATATTAACTTAGTCTTCAAGATTTAGAATAATCCTGCCAGGGGAAAAATAGATCCTTAATGGAGTAGAGGATATTCAATATTCCCAATGAAAATACTGGAACTGAGAAGGAACTCAGAAATACAAACCAAGAATTCAAGGGATATCTAGAAAAGCATATTTGAGCAATTTCAAGGTACTAAGTGATGATAAAGTACTTATATTCTAAAAAGCTGCAAAGAATCAAGTGTTTCTTCAAAGTCTTAAAATTTTCACAGATCACAGAAGTAGTTAACTAACACAAACACAGGACTTGGGATGGTTTTGTTGCATTTTAATAGGCTTAAGAAAAGAAAATGAAAAGAAAAAGTAATGTATTAGGGAAGAAATGAGGAAAAAGGGAGTGGAGCTTACTATTTTGCATAATTGGGGATGAAAATAAGAATAATGTACAAATATGTAGAAAGGAGTAGGAGGAAGTAGCATCATATAAACCTCATTCTTCTCTAAACCAGAAAAAAGAATTGAAAACACACACACTTTTGTTTTGCTGTTGTTTAATCATTTTTCAGTTGAGTCCAACTCTTCATGACCCCATTTTGAGTTTTCTTGGCAAAGATACTAGAGTAGTTTTCCATTTCCTTCTCCAGCTCATTTTACAGATGAGAAAACTGAGGCAAACAGGGCTAAGTGACTTGCCCAGGGTCACGTAGCTAAGAAGTGTCTGAGGCTAGATTTGAAATCGGGAAGAAGAGTCTTCCTGAATTCAGGTCCAATGATCTACCTATCCATTGTGCCACTCAACTACACACACACACACACACACACACACACACACACACACACACACACAGAGTTTGGTATGGTAATACATTAATACATCAGTAATAAATTAGTAATGCATTAAATTCAACAGGGAAACAGAGACAGAGAATGGAAAGAGGGTAGAATTAGGGTGCATTGGGTTGAATGGTCAGAAGCAAAACAAACTTTAACTTCAACCTGTAAAGACTGCAAGAAAAAAGTAAGGATGAGCAGTCAAGGTTTTAGCAAGGGGATGAGAGAAGAGGAAATGCACAGCAGCAGACCACCTCAGTTATAAGTCACTGGCATTGACCACATTCCTTCTCTTTTCCCATCTTCTTCATATGGACAGGTGACAAAGAGAGGAAAAAATATATGAGGATATGATGGAGAGAAATACATAATTCATAATAACCATGAATGTGAATGGGATAAGTCCATCTATGAAATGGGAGAGTATAACAGAATTAATTAGAAAGATGAATTCAACAATATATGGTTTCTATCACATGCCCCAGAAATATAAAGAAATGAACAATGGTAAAATGGGGGCCTTGTGCAGAATCTATTATGCTTCAGGCGAACTAAAAAAAAGGGAGCAATGGCAGTCATGATCTCAGACAAAGCAACAGTAAAAATAGACATTGTTAAAAAAAAAAAGCATAAACAGAGGAGACATATTTACTTACAAAATGCTATACCTATCAATCAAAGAGTTACTTTATAGAGCTAGAAAAAATTTATCTGCCAGAACAAAAGATTGAGAATCTCAAGAGAAATAATTTTAAAAGTGGGAATGAAGATCTGAAGTACCAAATCTCAAAGTATACTGCAAAATAGTGATCATAAAAACTATTCGGTATTGGTTAAAAAACAGAAAAGTTGACCAGTGGATCAAATCCAGAGTACAAGATCGAGAAGCAAGCATAATATTTGATAAACCCAAAGACCTCCAACTACTATGGCAAGGCTACATTATTTAACAAAAACTACTTAGAAAACTGTAAAGCAGTCTGGCAGAAATTAGATTTAGACTAAGATCTCATACTACATACCACAATAGTTTTCAAATGGATTCCTGTCCTAAATGTAAAAGGTCATATCGCAAATAAAAGGAGCAAGTTGGAGATCCCTTTTACAATTATATATATGGAGAGTCCTTGACCAAGCAAGGAAAGAAAATAGACAAGTTTGATCACATGAAATTTAAAAGTTTTTACAAAAATAAAATCGACGAAACTTGAAATTAGAAGAGAAATAAGTAACTGGGGAAAAAATCTTTGCAGCAAGTTTTTTTTGTTTGTTTGTTTTTTGTAGAGGTCTGATGGGGATAGGGACTATATGTTCTATAAGAAACTTCCAGGTAAGGAAATTCCCTCTACCAATGCAGATTAGCACCTATGGTCTTAGACAATTGCCTATAATTGTTGCTTGTCCTTCTTTCTTGAAAGAGGACCAGTGACATCAGGAGAGTGATATTTTATCTCGCAAGTGAATTGGATTTAAGTGAGGCAGGGCTATGCAAAGTCATCAACCTCACTCTCAACTCCATAGCCATCTGAGTCCAGTGGCTAGATATAGGTCAGACTGAGACTGATGATGGCCTTAGATGCAGTGTGAGACCTTGATCTTTTTAAGGTAAGGTCTTTCCCAAGTCTGCCTGTCTGAAGTAACACCCATTCAATGATTTAAGGTTAAATAAGAACTGAGGCAAAAGATGGCCTAGTTTGCCTTCACAAAAGATCAGTCTGGGAGGAGAAGACCCTCAGAGTTTCTGGCCAACATAGAAATAATTACTATTTACATTTACTCTGAGTCATCACAACCCAAACAAAGAGCGAGTAAGACTTAGGTTGGGATCCACTACTGGCCAATGAGTGAGAGCCAGAGTGATTTGGGTTTAAAGGCAAGGTCAATAGCTCCATTTGAATCCCAATGGGCTCTATCAAGGTCTGGTTTTCCAAAATAATTAATTGTCCCATTTTTTAATGATAAAATAAATAAATAGGGAAGAAGATAAATCTAGAGATCAGAATTTAAGAGGGGATGCCTATAATACTGAGAAGTTAAGTGATTTGCTCAGGGTCACAGTAACTGTCAGAGGCAGGACTTAACCCTGGTTCTATTAGATTCCAAGGCCAGCTGTCAATCCATAATACCATACTAGCTCTCTATTCTCTAAGTTCTGACATCCAAGATGTGTAGAGAACTGATTGAAACACAAAGGACAAAAGGATTCCCTAGCAGAAAATTTTCAAAGGATATGAAAGACAGTTCTCAAAAGAAAAATAAGCAAGATATCAATAGCCATATGAAAAAAATGTTCCAACTCACTAATAATAAAAGAGAAATACAAGCTAAAACAACTTTGACTCACATTCACATTGGCAAAGACAATAAAGAGGAAAAATTACTGTTGTTGGTGGACCATGGGAATGGAGGAATACCAATGCATTGTTGGTAGAGTGGTGAATTATTCCAGCCATTCTGGAAAACCATGTGAAACTATGTTCCCAAAGTCATTGAATTCTACAGATCCTTAGACACAGTGATGCCTCTGCGAGGCATTGTACCCTGTTGATCTGAAAGTTTGGTTAAAAGAGGCAAACAAGCTAAATTTCTTTTTAAATATTTCCTTCAGGATCAGGAAGATAGTTTTACTCTTGGCTCTTCCCTCCCCTGAATCATTCTCCTTTATAACCCCACCATCCTATACCCACTTGCTTCCCTGAGGAGTTTGTTGTAGTTCTATAACAAACCATTTGTGAGTGTATATGTTCAACTCTCTTTCCTCTCTTTGAGATAAGTTTAACTCATAACCACTTTTCTCTTCTTCCATATTTGGATACTTATCTTCTCATATAGCCCTATTTTGAGAAATAGCACATTCCACTCCCTCCTTCCTTTTTTCTATACTATTCTTCTTCTTCTCATTCTCTTAATCCCTCTAAAAACCTTCAGAACAGAGACAATCTTTCCCCACAATCTCTATTTTTCTTAGTTAAATCCCTCAGTACCCTTTGAAGACATTAAGCTTCTGAAAGGGTCATTTTGTTCCTTCTTCCTACTGCTGTTATAACATTAGAACTATATCAACATACAGTTCCTTCCAATTAATCAAATGAATTTAATATTAGAGGTTTCTCTTAACTCAGTTATATTTTAAAGTTCCTATTTAGCTCTAGTTCTTTCATTAAAAAGGCATGAAAATCCTTTAAAGGATTTCCAATAAAGGTCCATGTTTTCCCTTTAGTTTTATACTCAACTTTGCAAGTTAAGTTATTCTTACATGTAAGTCTATATCTTTTACCTTTTGTAGCAATATATTTCAAGATACATTCATAGAAGCTGGCAGGTCTCCTTCCTTGGTACTTGAATTCTTTCTTTTTAGAAAGAATCTAAATCTGTAGCATCTTTTCTTTGATGTGGGAGTACTGAATTTTGTTTATGATATGCCAGTGGCTTTTCCCCTTTGGAGATTCCTTTCAGGAGGCAATTGTTGAATACTTTGTACCAATAACTTTGCTCTTTGGTTCAAATAGGTCTAGGCAATCTTCATTTATGATTTCTTGAAATATACTGTCCAAGCTTTAAAAAAAAAAAAGGTTTTTATGAAGTTCAGTGATTTTTAAATTATCTTTCCTTGATCTATTTTGCCACTTAGTTATTTTTGATATCAAGTATCTTATATTTTCTTCTATCATTTTCAATCTTTTGATTTTGTTCTAATATTTCTTGCTGTCTCATGGAGTGGTTAGCTTTGTGTGTGTGTGTGTAGTCTAGTTTTCAGGGAATTTGTTACTTGTATTACTTTCTCTTCTAAATTATTTATTCTCTATCCAATTCTTTCTTCCAGAGCTGTTATTTCATTTTTTTTTATCCAATGCTACTTTTGTTTTAGCTTTTCATGGATCTTTGTGGAAAACCATTTTTTCCCCTTTGAATCTCTGCTTACAATTGTCCTTAGTTACTCTCTCCATCTTTGGGGAGGAACTCTTTGTAAAGCATACACTCTGGCCTCCTTCTTTCATAGCCAGAGAGCCCACACCTGTCCCTCAGGGTTCTAGGGCAAACTGATGGATTTGGAGAGTCTCTTCTCTACTGCCATTGACTCAAGCCCCAACTTATTGTTCCCCATATTGTTAGGCACCAATGACTACCATTTAACATCAATTAGCTTTTGCAAATTTGCTTCCAAAATATAGTAAGAACAAATGTACAAACATTTCCCCCAAACATCCCAGGAGCACACTTGTAGCTCAGTAGTTATTGTATGGATATTACATGACTGTCAGAATGAATCCTTGTCTCTGCTACCACTCTCATAGGTCACTCTCATAGGTCACTCCTTGCATCTTATACCATCAGTGATACATTGGCTGCAATATTGGGTCTCCAGCTGGGTTACTGGAACACCCTCCTGACCCTTTAAAACACATAGAATTGGCAACTCCAGCCCCTTCACCTAAAACAGAAAAGAAACACAGAAGCCCAGAACTGAAGTCCTTTCACAAGGCCACATGGCCTTAGAAGTGAGAAGTCTGGGCCAGCTAGATGGCATAGTAGATAGAGCACAGGCCTTAGAGTGAGGAGGACCTGAGTTGAAATTTGTCCTCAGACACTTGACACTTACTACCTGTGTGACCCTGGGCAAGTCACTTAACCCCAGTTGCCTTGCAAAAAAAAGTAAGAAGTCCCATGTCTCCCCTTACCATATTGTCTCTAACTGAATTCTTTGAATGAAGAAGTTACCAAGATTTCTTAAGAGCAGAGCTAAAGAGAATGAGATCAATAAGCTAGGCTAAAGTTAGATCAACCTTTTTTAAGATGCCACCCATTCCATCTACACAACCAATAAAAAAAACTCCTCCTAACCACATAGTTAACGGCAAAAACCAGTTATAGAACATCTACACATACTCTGCCCTTTCTCCACAGGCATTTCCATTCCACATCATCACAACTCTTCCAGCACCTGGCTTCTAGCCTTTCCATCTGGGGAAGTTTCATCACCTGAACAAGCTGATGCACACTGAGCATGCCCTGGACCCCCGATGCATCCAAACCTACAATACTATTTTATACTGGTCGGTGTTCCCTTCGATTTATTCATCTCTCTAGTTTCAGGATCTGAGCTGGGGCTTTGTGCAAAGTCTAAGGCATCCTTCCTTACTGTACTAACATAGTTTACTGTGATGACTTCTACCATCTCGGGCTAAGCACCCCTCATTCTTTGACTTTCAGAGTACTGAATCTTCAGGGCCCTCTATAGTGTCTCAAGATAGAAATTTAGGGACCTCAGAGCCCCGGGAACCTGAGGTGAGTACCATGACACCATACTGATTGTTAATGCTACCTGGGACTTCCAAGATCCTTATGCTAGGACTTTCTGACTACCCTAGGTCTTTCTTACCTCCACCCCCACTCCTGCCCTAACTCTTACTGTCTCTGGACACAGAGCCTTACAAGCTACACATGTTTTTGTCTTATTTCTCTGACAGGCTACAGAGTTGATTGCCTACAATAGTGATAGTCTGGCTGGCTGCCACTTTTCCCGCTCGCCATGGGTTTCCGTCTAGTTTGCTATGTAGTGTGGGGAGAGGGTGGAAGAAATAATTGAAGTCTCTTACTGGATTTCTTGCTCATTATTCAGTCTTGTGTTTATTTCAAGTTTTTGAAGGAGTAGATGTATGGGGCAATCTGCCTCCTTTCAGGATAGCCATCTCAACCAGAAACCTGCTTATTTCTTATAAGGGTGGTTTTTAAACTTTAGGATGGCCGAGAAAAAAGAAAGGAACATCAATGGAGAATACTTTTAAATGCACAGA
Organism: Notamacropus eugenii; assembly: GCF_028372415.1. Classification (NCBI taxonomy): domain Eukaryota; kingdom Metazoa; phylum Chordata; class Mammalia; order Diprotodontia; family Macropodidae; genus Notamacropus; species Notamacropus eugenii. The sequence goes on along the minus strand of NC_092876.1, from coordinate 202,239,139 downwards.
AGAAAGGTTCAGAAATACATCAGAGGCATGTGTTCATGAGCAACACAGATACTTGGTACAGCTTTAGAACTAATATCCTGAATAAAAAGACAAAAATGAAAACAGTGCTTGCCCTTAAGGAGCTCATATTCGACCTGGGGAAATAATGTATACACATATAAATCTGTACAAAATAAATATAAGATAATTTTCAGTAGGGAGGCAATAACAGATGAGGTGGTCAGGAAAATCTTCATGTGGGAAGAAAATTGGCCTTGGATTGAGGGTAACCTGGCTTCAGATCCCATCATGAACACATACTTTGTGTATGATGCTGAGTCAATCTCTTCACGTCTAAATGTTCTAGGCAACCCTCTAAAACTCTAAGTTCCAGAGAAGATGCTGAGTTGTATTGGGAGAGGCAGATTTTTCACCCAGGAAATCCCAGGTCTTATCCTTTTCACTAGAGAGTATGTGAACTGGAGCACTATGACCTGAAAAAATAGGCTAGAGCCAGATGGTGAAGGATTTTGAAAGCTAAATAGAAGAAGCTGCATTTTATCCTAGGGAGAAAAGGGAGTGATGGGAGCTTATTGAACAGAAGAGTAACTTAGTCATGCACAAATGATCGTGCAGGTTGTGTCTGCCAACTGCAGGTGTCCCCACCACCACCACTAAAGCTCTATCCTGGATCCTCTTCTCTTCTCCCTCTGTGCTATTTCCCTTAGTGATCTCCTCAGTTCCCATAGTTTTAATTACCATCCCAATGCGGATGAATCTCATATCTCTTTGTCCATTCCTAACCTCTCTCCCAGTCTCTAGTCTCATATCTCTAACTGCTTATTGGACATCTCAAACACGATGATTTGCAGACAAACTGGACTCATTATCTTTCCACAGAAAACCTTCCCTCCTCGTAACTCCACTCTTACTGAAGGCAGTACCCCCATTCCAGTTACCCAGCCCTAGGTGTTATCCTCCTCTTCCTCTTCCTCCTTCTTATTCTTCTCGTTCTTGTTCTCCTCCCCCTCTTCTTCCTTCTCCTCCTCCTTCTTCTCTTGCTCCTCTCTCTTCCTCCCTCTCCCCTCAACATTCAATCAGTGTCAAATCCTATTATTTTTCCCTTCATGGCAGCTCTCATATATTCCCCCTTCTATCTTCTGACTGCCCCCCACCATGGTACAGTACCTCATTATCTTAAACTGGACTCTCACAATAGCTTATTGGTTGGTCTTCTTGCCTCAAATCTTTCCCAACTCCAGACCATCCTCTACTTGGCTATTAACATGATCTTCTTAAAGTGCAGATCTGATCATACCATTCCCCTATCACCCCTCTGCTCCCATTCAATGAACTCCAATATCTCTTTTTCACTTCCAGAGACAAATATAAAATGCTCTGATTGTCCTTTAAAATCCTTCCTAAGTTAATCCATTGGTGTATGACTCTCTCCTAAGTGATGAAAATGAAGACCCTGCCCTGTGGTTAGGATAGAATAGGTGAAAGGAGAAAATTCCAGCCTTCACCCATCCCTTTCTGTACTCTCCAAGTCAGATTTCCCTTTTGAGTCCCCTTAAGGGATTTTCAGAGCCAGTCACCTTTGTAACTGGTCAAGTTTTAAATTTTCTTTTGAGTATTGAGTCACTTGAGGTTCTCCTGCCTTCCTGCTTCAAGAGAGAAGATGGAAGAGACCAACCCCACTTTGGGTTGTTGAAGCAAAAAGATTCTAAGAAGACTGAGGTATCTAGCATGTCCCTATTTCCAGGAGGTTATTCTAAAGACTTCTTGGAATTTCCCTTGAATAAGATCCAGGACCTTCTCTTGGTTGAGCTGAATTACTTGTGGGAAGGCTCCTTTGCTTTGTATTGTCTGATATATATTCTCTTATATGTACTTTCTCTGATTTCTGTTTCATTATGATTTGGATAAAATGATTTCTTTGCAATTCACTATGTGTTCATTGTGAAATGAGTGTTTGGTGGGGAAAAGGTCAAGCCTTGTAAATGGAGATTGGACTTCCCCTTTCCCAAAAAGTGAAAAAAGATCAGAATTTAGACAAATATCCTTAGATGAATATTTAAGAGAACAGACAGACACACTTCTATTCCAGTACCCCTTCTCTCTAAGGAAAACAGAGTAGCCTCTGACCCCAACCTCCCTCTTCCCCTTCTATAAGGAATGATAGTCTCCCTTGGGGAAGGGTGGGAGAAGAGGCTAGAGATGCCTGTTCTTCCTCCTTTCAAGCCACATACAATGACAGTACCCTCACCATATGTGGGTCACTCTCTACATATATGTCTAAATATTTTACTACCCTTTTCCTTTAACTACTCTTTCAGATTTTTCATACCTCACTCCTCTTCATATACTGTTTGATCCAAAGATATCTGCCTCCATCACAACAATCCGTCTCTGAACTCCAAGCATTTTCAACAACTGTTCCTCATGCCTCAAATGTTCTCCCTGCTCATCTCTACCCCACAGTTTCCCTGACTTCCTTCAAGTATTAGCTAAAGTCTTACCTTTTACAAGAAATCTTTCCTATTTTCCTAAATTCTGGTACTTTCCTTCTAAGACTATCTCCAATTTATCTTTTATTAAGGGATGTTTTTTGTATTTTTTGTCTCTTGTAGGACTTAGTACAGTTCCTGGTATGTAGTAGGAATTTAATAAATTTAGTTGACTGTGACATACTTTAGGAATATCACTTTTGCAGCTACATGGAGAATGGAATGGAGAAGAGAGATACTTGTCATGGAAATATGTTGGGATTGGAAGCTCAATTCCGTGTGGACAGTCTCGGGGGGGTAAAAGTGGGACTTCTAAATCTTAGAGTCTTACGAGGCCCTCCATGAACAGCGGGGGTTCGAGAAGGTCAGACTGAGCTAGCTCGGCTAGCTCGGGTATTTCCGCCTCTCCCCGGGAGATACGTGATGGGTGGAGTCTCCCTGCCCTCGAGGTCGTCCCGGATTGGAGCACACCTAGTTACCTAACAGCACGGTATTGAGATGCAAACTGTGCGGCTGAAGGTTAAGTAGGATTGAGGAAGCCTGAAAGCTCTCTTAGCACGTGAGGAGCCAAGAGGACAGTAGGCTCCGCTTTTCTTCTTTCCTCTCTCCCCTCCCCCTCTCTCCCCGCTTGTACTTCTACTTCCAATCCCTTAAGATCTTAGCCTCCTTAGGAAATCTCCCCCTCTTCCTCCTAAGGAAGACCTCCCCCTGCACTTGTAACTAGACCCTGAAATAAAGTTCAACCCTTGTTCGACTCTGGAACGTCCTTTCTCTCATATGAGCATCCGGTTTTGGCCAACCAAAGACCTCGGAGGTGAGGTAAGAAGACTCGGGTAGCCCACACAGGCCTCTAGGCCTGGCAGAAATAAATTGTCACAAGACAATAATCCAGATGAGAGGCAATGAGGACCCATATGGTGGTTTTATTGGATTCAAATTATTGGATTCAAATTGGACTCTGCTACCTACTACCTGTGTGACCTTAGGAAAGTCACTCAATATGCATGGGTCTCAGTTTCCTCAGCAGTAAAATGAAAGGTTTGGACTTGATGACCTCCAAATTTGATGTAATGATAGGGGTTGGGGATAGGGAAGGAATTCTAAGGAATCTCTAATTTCTTAGAAATTAGAAATTTACTCAAGTCCAAGATCAGAGGTTTTCTAACTTGTTGATGACAGACTATATCCTCATATTCTGTCAGCCATTGGAAAACATTTTCATGAGGAAAGAGTGGGGAGCATATTACATTTTTCCAATATCTGATGGACAGTGAAATTTCTCTCCAACCATCAACCATCAGGAAATTTGTTGGTAGCAAACAACATATTTTGCTTGGAACCAAAATAGGTTTCCCTGGGAATGCATCTGTAAAAATATAATGTATGTTAATGGAAAAGCATAAGTCACTTTGTAAGGATTCATTTAAAATCATCTTTTCAGCTCTTTCCTTTAAGGAGGCACACTTCCATTGTAGAATATTTGAAATGAATCAGCTTGCTTTGGGAGAAGAACTTACTATGTTAGCAAAGAGAAACTGAAATCCTGCAAATCAAATACTGAACTTTCGTTTCCTTTGAGTTAATTTTCCTTGTCTTTGATATCAACTAAAAGCATATTGCTGCTTTGGCAACATGGTGACTGGGGGATAGAGGTGGGGGATTGTTGGACATTGGATTATTTCCATGTCATTCCTTAAATTTGGTCAGGCTCCAGAATGTGGTGTCTGGTGTGATTCACAATTTATTCTTAGCCAGAATATAAGCTGTCTGTTTCCTCTAAGTTTCTACACTTTGTGCCAATTAAACTTACCAACCCTGATAAAAAGAAGTTAATTCGTTCTTTGGCTTCTAATAATGTACTTTATTTCTGTTAAAAGTACAGGAGTACAGAAATGATGTTTTCTGGCTTCCCACCAGAAAACTGTTTTCAAATTAAAATATTCATATTTGTTAGGCTCAAAATTTAAGAGGTGCTTGTCCGTCTGTTTGTTTGTTTGGCAGAAACTTGTGGACTTCAAGAACTCTACCAAATTTCTATTGCTCTATTGGAGAAAACACTTTTATTTTTGAACTTAACAAAGATGAACATTTCATTCAATATAAAAAGAAGATTAAAATAGGATTGCAAATGGCACTATGAACTTCTCTTACATTGTTTTTTTGAGTTTTCAGCTCTTGAGAGTTAAATGTACTTTATCCATTTGTGGCATAATTTTTGTGTGTGTGTGTGTTTATTTATTTATTTTTAGTTTCCACAAGATTTTGAGTTCCGAATTTTCTTCCCATCTCTCCCCTTGCCCCACCCCAAGACATTGTGCATTCTTATTATCCCTTCCCCCAATTTACCCTCCCTTCTATCACACCTCTTCCTTCCTTTATTCCCATTCCTCAATTTTCTTGTAGGGCAAGATAGATTTCTATACCCCATTACCTGTATTTTTTATTTCCCAGTTGCATATAAAAACAGCTTTTAACATTTGTTTTTAAAACTTTGAGTTCCAACTTCTTTCCCTTCCTCCTTCCCCACCTATCCCCACTGAGAAGGCAAGCAATTCAATATAGGTTATACGTGGGTAGTTATGCAAAAGACTTCCATAAAAGTCATGTTGTGAAAGACTAACTGTATTTCCCTCCATCCTATCCTGCCCCACATTTATTCTATTCTCGCTTTTGACCTTGTCCCTCCCCAAAAGTGTTTACTTCTAATTACTCCCTCCTCCCATTTGCCCTCCCTTCTATCATCCCCCGCACACCACATTTATCCCCTTCTCCCCTGCTTTCCTGTAGTGTAAGATAGATTTTCATACCAAATTGAATGTTCATGTTATTCCCTCCTTAAGCCAAATGTGATGAGTAAGGTTCACTTTTTCCCCTCTAACATCCCCCGTTTCCCCCTCCATTGAAAAAGCTTTTTTTTTTGCCTCTTTTATGTAAGATAATTTGGCCCATTCTATTTCTCCCTTTCTCCTCCCAATATATTCCTCTCTCATCCCTTAATTTTATTTTTTTAGATATCATCCCTTCCTATTCAACTCACCCTCTACCCTCTGCCTATTTGAATATAATCCCTCCATCTACCCAAATACTGAGAAAAGTCTCAAGAGTTACAAATATTATCTTTCCATGTAGGAATATAAACAGTTCAACTTTAGTAGGTCCCTTATGATTTCTCTTTCCTGTTTACTTTTTCATGCATCTCTTGATTCTTGTGCTTGAAAGTCAAATTTTCTATTTAGCTCTGGCCTTTTCATCAAGAATGCTTGAAAATCCTCTATTTCATTGAATGACCATTTTTTCCCCTGACGTATTATACTCAGTTTTGCAGGGTAGTGATTCTTGGTTATAATTCTAGCTCCTTTGACTTCTGGAATATCATATTCTAAGCCCTTCAATTCCTTAATGTAGGAGCTGTTACACAATACTCGAATTGTTTCTTTCTGGCTGCTTGCAATGTTTTCTGCTTGACCTGGGAACTCTAGAATTTGACTACAATATTCCTAAGAGTTTTTCTTTTAGGATCACTTTCAGGAGGTGATTGGTAGATTCTTCCAATATCTATTTTACCCTCTGATTCTAGAATATCAGGGCAGTTTTTCTTGATAATTTCATGAAAGATGATATCTAGGATCTTTTTTTTTTTTCTTGATCCTGGCTTTCAGGTACTCCTATAATTTTTCAATTGTCTTTCCTGGATCTGTTTTCCAGGTCAGTTGTTTTTCCAATGAGAAAATTTTTTGCATCACTCGTCCTACCCAGTAACTCCCCTCCTCCAAATAGAAATATTTATATATGCATGTGTGTGTATGTGTGTGTGTGTATATACTATCAAGCCAAATAGATCAAAACTTTGGTCAAGATTTTTTTTTAAATTGCTTTATATTTCATCTTTTTATCTATGACCTCTCTGCCAAGGTAGTGGCAGGGAAGTATATATCATCATCAATCATCTGAAGTCATGATTAATCACTAAAAATTTATCAGATTTCTGAAGTCATTCAAAATTTTTTTCCTTCACATTACTGTGATTATTGTTTAAACTGTTATGCTGATTCTACTTATTTCATTCAAGATGAGCCCATGTAACTCTTCTCAGATTTCCCCAAATTCATTGTAGTAATCACTTCTTACCGCATAATACCACTGCTTGTGTGTGTACCCTTTCTTTCTGTCTTTGACTTTTTAAGATATATGCCTAATAGTGGTATTGCTGGATCACAGCTACAGATTAGTGCCTTAAGTTCTCCTTCCAAATTTCTATCCAGAATGGTTGAACCCATTCAACAATGCATTAGTCTGCCTGGCCTCCCACAAAATTCCAACAATTATCCTTGGCTAATCTGAGAGGTGTAAGTTAGGACCTTACTTAGATTGTGAGCAAGGGAGGAGGAGGGTATTTCTTTCCTCTTCCTTTCTAGCAGCCATGGTAGCTACATATAAAAACACTGCAGGGAGGGTTTTTGTTGTCTGGGTGAGCCTAAGATTGGTCTTCAAGTTCTTAGAGGGCTATTTGATCCATATTTATTACCCTTTACTATTTGGTCAATAGTAATCACGAGAGATGAATGTTTCTAGTCTCGGTAGCTACCTCATGAATTCAAGAAACTGAAAATTATTGAGTTAATGCTCCTCACTTGATAGGAGGTGCTACCTGAATTCTGTCCTTCTCCCTCCCCACCCCAGCCCCAATTAGAGGAGGAAAGGTGCAACACTACCAAGAGAAACTCCCAGAAGGATTCAAAGGACTTCTAAGGAGGTCATGTTGTGCTCTTGTTTGTCAGGAGATCTAGATTTGTGATTTGCAGAGCTACTGGGGTCAGAAATGAAAATAAAAACCTGTTCCACAGTCTCTTGCCTCCCAATAGACTATAATAGGTGATGGGCATTTGTTCTACATTCAAGAAATTATCACATATTTATGAAATCTTTTGTGTTTTAAACATTTCTTTTGTGGAGGAGGAAATAAATGGCTCTCCCATACTAGATATCTACTTTGTACACTGAATACTTTTTTTAAAGAAGGAATCCAGTTAATCCTTCTTAGAAGAGAATCTTTAGAAATTTTCTTCAACTCCAGGGTGGGATCCTAATGAACCAGAGAATTCAAGAAAAACCTGAACGCTCCTCTCTTTTAGGGCTCAGTCTCCCTCAGGTCTAAACATGGTCCACTTGAGCCCAGAGCCAGAGCCCCTTTCTCAACTACAGGTAACATTTTGGAGGCTCATCAATCACCAATCCCCTTTGACATTGCCCCCAGTCATAGAAACCAATAAAAGATTACTTCATAATCCCAAATCACAAAAGCAATCCTTTTAGCGAGAGACTGTTATAACAAGCAACCCATACTAAGATACCCAGCTCCATCAGCTATTTCATGAAAATTCTCTTAAATCCAATTCACATGCAAGTCAAGACATCACCCTCATGATGTCATTGGTCCTCCAGGAGAAGGATGAACAATACAGGTACAAAATAAAAGTAGCTAATTTGAGGGAAGAAGGCACTAGCAGCTAGGGAAATCAAGAAAGATCTTCTATAAAGAGGTGGCATTGGAGCTGAGCTTTGAAGGAAACTTTGAAGGAAGATTCTGGGAGGTAGATATCAGAAGGAAAGGCATTCCAGGTTTAGGGAGATAGCTTGACCTAAGCAACAAAGACAGGAGATGCAGTGTCACATGAAAGGAACAGAAGGAAGGCTAGGTTGACTCTACCATAGTGTGCATCAAGGGGAATAATACAAAATAAGACTGGATAGGTAGATTAAGGCCAGATTGTGAAGGACTTTTGAATGCCAGAGAGAGGAGTTTGCATTCAATCATAGAGATCCCCTGGAATTTTCTAAGCAGAAGAATAACATGTTGGTCAAAGCTGTGCTTGAGTAATTGTAAAAGGTTATAACTGTGGACCATGAGCTGACAAGTTCTACCAAGCTCAACGGGTTCAAATGTAGGCCCAACATCAGCATGTCTATTTTCTGCAGACTAATTTATCGAATTTCACAGAGGCTTATCATCAGAGGGTTAAACACGGAGTGATGATTTTTCTTTTACTGTTGGCTGAATTCTTGGGCACAAAGAGCAAGTGATAATTGTTTATGGAGGGAGCAAGCAACAGAAAAGAATTACAGATCCTTGAAAGAGTGAAATATAACGCTATCAGTTAGATTTAAGCATTCTTAAATGCTTATATGTACTATTCAACTTACTCATTTTCAAAGCCAATATGAGTAGTGGAAAAAGCCCCTGATCTGAAGCTAGAAAATCTGCATTTGAATTCCAGTTTTGCTATTTACAAGTTGTGTGACCTTGAGGGACTTAATCCCTCTGGCTTCTGTTTCCTCGACTCATGTTTGGACTAGATAATCTCTCTTTCCCTTAACATTCTGATCCTATGAGCACATAAAATGTATTATATACACAGAAGACTAAAAGTACAATACGAGAATTTAATCTTTTTTTGGTGATTCAAAAGGCTGCTCAGCGTCTGCAGTGCATGCGCCATGATTATCATTAAGAACGCCAATTATCAATGTAACCAGAAGTGCTGATTAAAGAGATTTCTGGTTATCCACATGTTAGAACACACAAAGTCAACTGTAGCTTTGGGGAACACTAAAATATCTCAAAATAGCCCCTTTTAAATGACCACATGCAATAGATTTCTAATCACACATTTTTCTTTAGCAATTCCTTCACCAAATACTTACTGAGGGCCAAGTGTTTTCAAGGTACTGAACTAAGAATTTTGAGGAATACACAGATGAACGTGATAGCCCCTCCTCTCAAGAGGCTTTATATCTAGTAGTAGAGATAAGACATGCTAAAGCTCTCTAACTTATGACTGCAAAATAAGTACCTCCAGAGAAATATAAATGCTATGAGTTCAGAGGAAGAATATTAGTTTAAACTGGAGCCAGTTCAGGGTTCAGGGTCTCATGGATCAAGGGGTGTTTGAGGTAGCACTAAGGATGAGCAGAAATACAAAAGGTAGAAATAGCAGTGAGTTCATTCCATTAGAAAAATGGCATGAACAGAGCATGGAAGAAAGAAAGAAATGTTTGGGAATGGCAAATAATCTCGTTTGGCTGAGGGGTTCAGTATGTGTTATGTTTTTGGAGATGACCAAGGACATCACAGGGCGTTGCCTTGCTCGAGAGCCAATTAGATTTAAGTGAGGTGAAGTTGCACAAAGTCATCATCTTTGTTCTCTTTTCCAGAGTCATTAACGTCCAGTGGCAAAAACAAAATTCAAGATGATTAACAATGGCTCAGCATTCAGTGGATGACCCTAGAGTCTTCAACATTTAACTAAGCTCTAAGTATTCCACCTGCTACAGCTGCCTTAATACCCATTGGAACAAATTGTTCTCATCTGCCCGTTCTAAGGTGGAAGTTTTCACATGTTTGGGGCAGACATTTCCCTAATTCACCTATGGATCTGAGGCCCATCAGTTACCCTCAAGCTGGTTTAGCTCATCTGCCAAGATGGTTACCAGAATGTGGTCACCACACATACTATAGCTCCTTGAAGCAACAGGTGAGAGTTGAGTGCCAGATAGACACCAAAGGTGGATGAGCAGCCCTGAAAAGGGCTCAGCAGCCCTCACACCAGAGGGGTCAGTCTTCTTTGAACACTCCGTACACCCTTCAGTCTGTGTGGTAGCAGGAGCCAATGTAGGCTTGAACCAAATTGTCAAGGGCCTTAAATTAGGACCTTGGGACTTTACTTAGCACACAAGAAAGCCCTTGAAGATTCTCAAGCAAGGCATGGACCTTTTTAAAGCTTTTTTTTTAAAATATTAATGTGGGTAGAAAGACACACATACACATAGCTCCGAGCCCACAACCCGTAGAACGGCTACAGGGGAGTAACTCACGGCGAATTCTGCACCCAGAGGCCACAGAATATTGGAGCAAGGGAGATTTCTGTTCCGGAGAGACCTGCAAACCTCTCGCGGGGGGTCCTTCGCGCTGCGGACTGGGCGCCGGGACTGGGAGCTGAGTGCAACCCTGCCGCAGCCACGGCACTGAGAGGAAAAGATCCGAGCGGGCTTCAGGGACGGGATCTCCAGCGGCCACATGGGTCCCTCCACCCACAGAGGGACCTGCAAACCTCCGCGGAGCCCAGCCCAGACCTGCTGTGGCCGCAGCCGCAGCACCGAGAGAAACAGATCCGAACAGGCTTCAGGGACGGGATCTCCAGCGGCCGCACAAGTACCTCCACCCACAGGTGACGGGGGTCAGTGAGAGAGTCTCTTTGGTGGGTCGAGAGGGGAGTGGGGTGCCCCCATAATTCAGGCCCCCCCCAGGAGGTAGAAGCTGAGAGGCGGCTGCAGACCGGGACTCCCCAAGTGGGTGGGAGCCTGAATCCATTGTGGAAGGTCTGTGCATAAACCCCCTGAGGTAACTGAGCCTGAGAGGTGGCCCTGCCCCGACCTGACCACCCGAACTTAATTCTCACACTGAATAGCAGCCCTGCCCCCGCCAAAAGCCTTAAGGCTGGAAGCAGCATTTGAATCTCAGACCCCAAACGCTGGCTGGGAGGATCAGGAGGCGAGGTGGGTGTGAGGAGAATATTCAGAGGTCAAGTCACTGGCTGGGAAAATGCCCAGAAAAGGGAAAAGAAATAAGACTATTGAAGGTTACTTTCTTGGAGAACAGGCATTTCCTCCCTTCCTTTCTGATGAGGAAGAACAATGCTTACCATAAGGCAAAGACACAGAAATCAAGGCTTCTGTGTCCCAGCCCACCCAATGGGCTCAGGCCATGGAAGAGCTCAAAAAGAATTTTGAAAATCAAGTTAGAGAGGTAGAGGAAAAGGTGGGAAGAGAAATGAGAAACATGAAGTCAAAGCATGAACAGCAGATTAGCTCCCTGCTAAAGGAGACCCAAAAAAATGTTGAAGAAATTAACACCTTGAAAACTAGCCTAACTCAATTGGCAAAAGAGGTTCAAAAAGCCAATGAGAAGAAGAATGCTTTCAAAAGCAGAATTAGTCAAATGGAAAAGGAAATTCAAAAGCTCACTGAAGAAAATAGTTCTTTCAAAATTAAAATGGCACAGATGGAGGCTAAGGACTTTATGAGAAAGCAAGATATCACAGAACAAAGAGAGAAGAATGGAAAAATGGAAGATAATGTGAAATATCTCATTGGAAAAACAACAGACCTGGAAAATAGATCCAGGAGAGACAATTTAAAAATTACGAGACTACCTGAAAGCCATGATCAAAAGAAGAGCCTAGACATCATCTTTCATGAAATTATCAAGGAAAACTGCCCTGAGATTCTAGAACCAGAGGGCAAAATAAATATTCAAGGAATCCACAGAACACTGCCTGAAGGAGATCCAAAAAGAGAAACTCCTAGGAACATTGTGGCCAAATTCCAGAGTTCCCAGGTCAAGGAGAAAATATTGCAAGCAGCTAGAAAGAAACAATTCAAGTATTGTGGAAATACAATCAGGATAACACAAGATCTAGCAGCCTCTACATTAAGGAATCGAAGGGCATGGAATAGGATATTCCAGAAGTCAAAGGAACTAGGACTAAAACCAAGAATCACCTACCCAGCAAAACTGAGTATAATACTTCAGGGGAAAAATTGGTCTTTCAATGAAATAGAGGATTTTCAAATATTCTTGATGAAAAGACCAGAGCTGAAAAGAAAATTTGACTTCCAAACACAAGAATGAAGAGAACCATGAAAAGGTGAACAGCAAAGAGAAGTCATAAGGGACTTACTAAAGCTGAACTGTTTACATTCCTACATGGAAAGACAATATTTCTAACTCTTGAAACATTTCAGTATCTGGGTACTGGGTGGGATTACACACACACACACATGCACACACGCACACATACATAGAGACAGAGTGCACAGAGTGAATTGAAGAGGATGGGATCATATCTTTAAAAAAAAATGAAATCAAGCAGTGAGAGAGAAATATATTGGGAGGAGAAAGGGAGAAATTGAATGGGGCAAATTATCTCTCATGAAAGAGGCAAGCAAAAGACTCATTAGTGGAGGGATAAAGAGGGGAGGTGAGAGAAAAACATGAAGTCTACTCTCATCACATTCCACTAAAGGAAAGAATAAAATGCCTACTCATTTTGGTATGAAAACCTATCTTACAACACAGGAAAGTGGAGGATAAGGGGATAAGCAGAGTGGGGGGGGATGATAGAAGGGAGGGCATGGGGAGGAGAGTGCAATTTGAGGTCGACACTCATGGGGAGGGATAGGATCAAAAGAGAATAGAAGTAATGGGGGACAGGATAGGATGGAGGGAAATATAGTTAGTCCTATACAACACAACTATTATGGAAGTCATTTGCAAAACTACACAGATTTGGCCTATATTGAATTGCTTGCTTTCCAAAGGGAAGGGGTGGAGAGGGAGGGAGGTAAAGAAGGTGGAACTCAAAGTGTTAGGATCAACTGTCAAGTAATGTTCTTGCCACTAGGAAATAAGAAATACAGGTAAAGGGGTATAGAAAGCTATCTGGCCCTACAGGACAAAAGAGAAGACGGAGACAAGGGCAGAGAGGGATGATAGAAGAGAAAGCAGATTGGTCATAGGGGCAATTAGAATGCTTGGTGTTTGGGGGGGGAGGGGATAAAAGGGGAGAAAATTTGTAACCCAAAATTTTGTGAAAATGAATGCTAAAAGTTAAATAAATAAATTTAATTAAAAAAAAAAATAAAATATTAATGTGACAGTAGTGCACAGGATAGTTTGGAATGGGATTAGAGGCAAAGAAACTAGTTAGGTTCCTGTAATAGTCCAGGTCAAAAATAATGAGGGCCTAGACTAGGGTGCTGAAAGCGTGGGAATGAAAAGGGACAAATGAAAGATGTGTCATGGTGGACAAATGGGAAGCTCTTGATAATACATTGGATGTAGAGTTGAGAAAGAGGGAGGAGTTCAAAATGGCTTAAAGATTCTTAGCCTGAATGATTAGTAGAGTTATTAACAGCAAATAGAGTAGTCACCAGGAGAACACTCATTTGCTAAGGAAAGCAGAAGAGTTCAGTTTGGGATAAGTGGAGCTGCTGATATGTTGAAGTTTCCAAGTAGAGGCATCCGGCATCATAAATGTAATGTACAAAAGATATAATTTGTAGAATACTTTTATTGTTATAACCTCATATAACCTGCATCCAGAAATCAAATGGTCACATTGCACTCATATCACAAAATAATTTGAATAAAAATATATCATTCTACGTCGCCACAATATTCCTAGTGGGTTGCTTTCAGAAAATTGACCAAAATGTAAATTTTGTCAGAACCATTGAAAACAACAATGGTGCAATTTTTACAGCTTATTTTTTTTAACCTATATGCAGACTTCTTAGTTTTATTTTTGAAATTGAATTGTCCATCAGATAGTATCATAAAATTCTGAGTAGAAAGAAAAAGATTCTGCAGCTGCTCTTTATTCACTCTGGGCATTTTATATAGGTGCATTTCACAACGTGCTTAATCACTAATATCTGTGATGACAATTACAATAACAAACCAGAGAATGCAGCCCACAGCAGAGACTGAATTGGCAATACATTCCATGGTCATATGAGCATAAAGGAAATATTCTACAAATTCTTTTCATTGTGTGAGTGAATGCTCAGCTGGAGGTTGAGCATCATGGGGTAACCAGGGAACAAATTGAAGAGCTAAACTCTCTAGCACTTGGGAAGAGGATAAGGTTGAAAGGATTCAGAACAACAGCATTTTTGGTTTTCTTAGAGGACTGGAGTTTGTGTCAGTGGAGGCTACTGATAGACCCCAAACATAACAGAAAAGATCAGGAAGAAATATGAAACAAAATATAATTCAATTTCCTCACATTGTCTTGAACTCCTTCCCTACTTGCTCTCTTTCTCCTTGGCTTGCTAATTCTATATTGGTGCCCTGCTTTGTTTTAATCACTGTTGTCAGCTTTCAAATGAATGTGATACTTGAGGTCTATGGATCACTTAACAAGAAGTCAATAATTCTACCCAATTTAAATTTTTAAAAGCTGACTGTACATCTTTTGTGTTGTAAGCATGATAATGTGGCCTTCAGATGCTTCAGGCTATGCATCTAATAACCACCTTGGATGTAAATCAAAGCTTTGATTTACATGTAGATGGTACCTGAGTACATCTAAAAATACTTTGGATTGCATTTGTACCCTGTGCCCTACCTCCTACAAAGAAATGCAACTGTTTGGTTAAATATTCCTCTGGGGTGAAAACCACTTCCAAAGATATTCCTAGATAAACATGGAAAATTGATACTTGCCAAAATTATACTTTATGTATAAAATGCAATACTGAAGGACATATTAAAGACTCTTTCCACAAATGGTACTCATGTTTTTCTTTAATGCAATAATGGGTCAGTCTTACGAATTTTCAGTTATTTACCTACTAAATAATGAGTACACAAGTTTCAAAGTTTGATGTTGATTCTTTCAAAAGAACAGTGTTAGAAATCTCTCCTGCCAATGTTTGCAGAAAATCTAGTCTACAAAGTTCTATTATTAGTAAAGTAAATCTAAACAACTCATTTTTACAAGTTTTGGTGGACCTATTGAAACCTACTAAACTTCAGAATTACTACAATTATTGAGAGAAACAGAGAGAGAGAGAGAGAGAGAGAGAGAGAGAGAGAGAGAGAGAGAGAGAGAGAGAGAGAGAGAGAGAGAGAAAGAGAGAGAGAGAGAGAAAGAATAACAAAAAAAACAAAAACCACCATGGACTTCATGGCTGATCACATTTATCCCTATCACTGTAAGAGTCCCTCAGTAGTAACAAAATGTACTTTATTTTCTTAATGACTAATGAATGAAATGAGCTGGGAAAGAGTGATTATTGTAACAGCATTAGGATGAAATAGTGCACAGACTCAATAGGCAAGTGGTTGTCTATCTACACTTTTCCAATGTCACCATTAAGACTCAGAAGTGAAATGCTGGGTCTTGGTTAATGAAGAACCCTCCTGCTTTGACCAGTGGAGAAGCTGGCTATGCCTTGGCTGTCACAGCAAGTGCATTCTCCCTTTCTTTGTCATAGGAACCTTTATTTTTTCTTTCTCAGTGTCACTCTCAAACTATGGAGAGACTTAGAAAGTGTTTTGGGTGCATGTTTTAGAAAACATAATGAAAATGGAAAACCTGTAAATTGTACAAACATTTTGGAAATTTAAGTAAGGGATTACTCTGTAGAGGGGTTACTCTCCATCTAGAAGACTTTGAAATCTAGTCAAGGATTTCAGTTTAATACATTTAAGTGTCTACACGAGGCACCTGGGGATACAAAGACTCTTATATGTGTGACACAATCCTTTCCCTCAAGGAACTCATTATCCAGTACATAAAGTGTAGACAAATGACATTAGAATATTATCCTTGCAGAGGAAGGATCCACGCAGATCTTGAAGATATCTGAGGGAGCTGATTTCTGGATGTGTGAATATAGGGGAGGGGAGGGCTTAGGAGACAGAGAGTCAGGGAATACGCACTGGAGGTGTCACCTGAACTAGGTCTTGGAGGGAAGAATTTCAACAGGCAGAATTCAATCAATAAATCCCTCAATAAACATAAGTACTCACTGTGTTTGAGGCACTGTACTGGATACAAAGAAAAAGCAAAAACAGTCTCTGATTCAAGGAGATGACGTTCAAAGGTGGCAGAATGGGGAAAGTCCACAGTAGGCCTATGAGATTAATATGAGGAAAGGGGAAAAAGGTAGGGAGGGGGAAATGATACATATGTTCACAATAAAGACTTAAAAAAAGGCATACAGCCAGACTAGTAGAAGTTGGGGAAAAGGAAGTAAGAAAGAAAGAACAGAGAAGCCTCACAGAAGTAAAGCATGTTAGGGGCAGAAGTGAATTTTCCACCTATATATATTTGAACACTTCATAAATGACAGGTGGACAATTTGTAGGTTCTACTGGTATCCTCAGGATTTTGAGAGAAAGCCAAGAAGGCCCCAATATGTTGGGCGCACCTCTGCAGTAAACTTATTATCAACAAGAGTTGATGAAGAGCCATGAATGGGTTTCCATTGTCAAGGCTGGAGGGAATATCCAAATTGATGAGATCATAGATTGATGTGCATATTAGAAAAGGTGGTGAAAACTCAGATTTGGACAGAGAGAAACTGATTTAATGATCACTTACTTGCTACAGCCATGAAATAGAGACAGGACATTCCATTTAACAAGCATTCACTAAATGCCTAGATACAAAACATAACACTAACTGCTAGGGATGAAGTGAAGATGAAACAGCCTCTTTCCTCAAGAAGCTTACATCCTTTTGGGGGTAAGAGTGATACAAGATGTATTATCATATGTATGACCTCTTTCTAGGGACAGAACTCAAAACACAAACTGAAAGAGAATTGTGGGTTAATTATATAAATATATACATATGTATATATGTTTATATTTATTCAATATATATTTAAATATGTTTTTAAAATTCTGTCTCTACATGTGTGTATATACTTTTTTCAGAACTTTGACATTTTCTCCATTTTTATTTCTCAGTGTCTAAATGCACAGATGAGACATCATTACCAGAGAAAGGTTTCCTGAATCCTCTTTCTATATACAAAACTATTCTTTATTTCATTGTTTTTCTTTCTTGTAATTGAGTTCTGTGACCAGGAAGAAGTTATGAGTATTATGAAATCCATATAATGTCCTCCCTTACTCATTGAATCTAGCCAGTCAGTGTTACCACTAAATTCGTCACCCCGGCTTTGGATAGATGTTAGTACTTTCCATCAGACATGGTCAGTGACATCTATCATTCGCTTTCCTTTCAAGTTAGTCACTGTCTCAAACTTCATTTACTTATAAAAGTCTGAAATATGTTTTATTTTTAAAGAAAAACAGTTTAATTACTTTTGAATACAAATAGTAACTGCTATTATCCAGCAGAAAGCCCTAGAACATTTGATTTGATGAATAGATATGAAATTGAGTTTGTCTAGATGAGGGGAGTGGGGGGGGGGGTAGGAAAGGCTACACTTGAGGACTTAGAGGGCCACCTATGGCCTCCAGGCTGTATTCCCCCCAACCCCCACCTTAGTCCCACTTACCAAATTAATCCCAGTAATCAACAGGCAGAAGTGGAGAATTACTTTGTTCCCCAGTGTGAACTACTATAAATTCATACTCTCCTTCCCTTGGAATTGCCTGCATAAGGACAGTGGCCCTCTTAGATCCCAGAGACAAGTAATGATCTTAATTTTTTTTTCCTGCAGAACCACAAAATTCACATGATGTTTTAATTATGACTGAAATTTCAATAATTTAATAGATCTCTTGTTTCATCATTTGTGGTATGTCCTCAAGCAATGAAGTTAGCATCTTACTCAGGCCCTGTCAGCCAATAGGTTTGAATTGGTTTTGTTTTTCAGCACTTTGACCTTTCTCTTTGACTTTAGAAATTAATGCCTTTCTTTCCCTACCATCCACAGCTTAGCACTCTTAGATTTCAAGTTCCTCCCCTCTTCTGCTCAATAATGTTCTTCTTGTTCCACATGGCTAAACTTATAGTTAAGAAATTTGGTTACTGCCTATATTGAATTGCTTGCCTTCTCAGTGGGGATGGGTGGGGAAAGGGGAAGGGAGAAAAGTTGGAATTCAAAGTATTAGGAACGAATGTTGAGAATTGTTTTTGCATACAACTGGGAAATAAGAAATACAGGTAATGGGGTATAGAAATCTATCTTGCCCTACAAGAAAAGAGAGTAGATGGGGATAAGGGAAGGGAGGGGTGTGATAGAAGGGAGGGCACATTGAGGGAAGGGGTAATCAGAATGCAAGGCACTATGGAATGGGGTAGGGGAGAGATAGGAGGAGAAAATTTGGAACTCAAAATTTTGTGGAACTGAATGTTGAAAACTAAAAATAAATAAATAAACATTAAAAAAAAAAGAAAGTTGATTACTAAGCAGAATTTTTCAAGCATTGGAAGTCATAAAGTAAGAACAAAGAGGTTGGTGGCTTATTACAATACTTTTGCCAAGACTCAACATTCCCTGAATATCCAAAGTGAATCTTGGTTAAAGGATTCAGTTACAACATATAATACCATAGGAAGAAAGGGGCAACAAATTAACACAATAGCTTTTACAACAAAATGCAATTAATACAAATCTGTTCTAAACATAATTTGATTTTTCATTATCGATACATACTGCATTTCATTTGCACACAAAGGAGTTAATGTAATTCTGAACCTAATAGATGAGTCAGTATGATAAAACTTGGGTTTTTTCCTTAAAGGAAATATATTCACATTTCCATATTTATCCGAATATTCATTGCCCATATACAAATACCACTTCTAACCTCAATTCAATAAATAGGTATTATAAAGTGCTGTAAGTAGTCTGAAGGTAGAAACAGTATTACTGATGGGGAAGATTCAAAAAGAAAAGCTTCATGGAAGCATTGAGCTATGCTTTAAAAGAAGGGTAGTACTTTAACAAGTAAGAGAAAAGGCATTCCTAGTATAGAAGCATGTGAGTAAACACATAGAAGCAAAAAAAAATAGGGACCGTGTAGAAGAATAGTGAATATCCCAGTATGCCTGAAGTACAAGGACATGAGCAAGAAGGGCTAGGGGAAGAAGCAAAAGGAGTTTTCTAGATATAGGAGAACCAAATAAAGGTAATGTCTTGGAAGCTGTTGGATTCTGTGATCTTGGAGACCAAATGATTCTCTTATTAAGGATGAGATAGTGTCTAGAAAGAATAGTAATTAACAATGTCAAAAACTGCAGAAAGATCAGAGTAGAAGACCTGAGAAACACTATTGGAACTGATGAAAGGTTATCAATGGTGACCTTTGAGACAACAGTTTCAGTAGATGGTAGGGTTAAAAGTCATGTTGCAGCAGATTGAGGAGAGAGCGGATGGTAAAAAAGTTGAAGGATCAGAAAAACTTTCAAGAACTTTCAAGGAGACAAGAAAAAAAGATGGATTGATGGCTAGATGAGGAAGAAAGAATGCTTTTTTAAAGATTAGAATGATCTGAACATGTTTGTAGGCAGCTGGATAGAAGCTACCCAGTAGAGAAAGAATGAAGACAGTTGAACTGAGAGAATGATTCATTCCATATAGATTCTAAAGGGATTTATGAGAGGATTTGGATAAAACCTGGGAAAGTAGGAGGAAGATTCCTTCCTCTGAGCCAAGAGGAAAGGAGGAGAAAATGGGTGGTGATGCTAAGAAGTTTTGGAAAACTGAGTTGGGAAGCTGAAGGGGCTCAAGTAGGATGACTTCCAGCTTTTCAAAAAAGTGGGTGGTTAACCATATGCTGTAAGGGAGTAGGGATAGGAGTACAGTTAGGTGCTCAAAAAAGGAAAAATTTTATCAGTTATCATGGGAAATAAAAGAAGCAAAACCTAAGTGTAGAACAGACATTGCCAAGCAGTGGTAAGGGACCAGTTTAGGTAATACAAAAATTTATGGTGTGTAAAGTAAGCAGAATTCTATTTTTGCCAGCATATGTAAAGAGAACAGATAGTAGGGATTAGATTGTGAACTAGTATTGGTGGAAGATTGGGGAGGGGATATCTTGTGAATCAATAAAGTGACAGATTATGAGGCTATGGCTATGGAGATAAAGGAAACCTTCATGAGAGATGCACCAGGAGAATAGCAGGGAATTGAGGCCAGAGACAGTAATGAGGAGGCATAAATGTTATCATATTTTATGAACATTACCATTGAGTCAGTCCCTTAAAATTCCATGCATTCATTAGTCAGAATAGTTTTTCTGTGTTGAATGGAAGTAAAAGGACAAAAATTATAGGGAGGTGGGAGCAGAACCTGTGATTTTACTTGTGCATAGCCTTAATAACAATGCAATTCAAGTAAAATATATCTTCAGTCTTTTCTATTTGTAATTTATGAAGAAATAATGAGTGAAAGAGTAATTTTACTTTTTATGGCAGTAGAAGGAAAAAAAGGATAATGAAGTGAAAGATTAATCCATTCTTTGATTGTGACTAATCCCTTTAAGGACGAGGACATAAATTTTTATCCTTGTGTTCGCCAATCTACACAGAATAGATTTCAAGGACCTTTAAGAAGCCCCTTAAGGGTTCTTAACTTTCTAGGTCTCCTAACACTTAAGCCTAAGAAAAACATTTCGAAATATTACCATATGCTTTTCAGTGTCAAAAGCCAACTTCTATAATGGCTTCTTCTCGGTTTCCTTTTCTTCCTAACATCTTTGGGTAGATGTTTTCCAACGTTCTTCCCTTTTTTTCTTTACATTTCTAATCTTAGTGTTCGATTTACTTCAATGACTTTAACTAGACTCTCTTTGCAGATAATTCCCAAATCTATATATCCCAAGGAGCAGTGTGATCTAGTGGGCAGAGCTGTCCTGAAACTAGGAAGAACTAGGTTCAGGGCCTATTTCTGACACTCAACAAGTCCTTTTATGTGACCCTAGGCACCCTTCAAAGCTCTGGGCAACAATTTAACACTCTCATTTTTGGAGAACATGCCAATCTGCATTGAAGGAGGGAGCTTCATCACCAAGGAGCTCCCTATACCAATGAAATTCAAATTTCTATTCTCCATCTGTATCTCTATTGGGAAAACAGCTTTCATGGAGTAGTACCTGATGCCAGATTTTATAATACAGGAGAATTCTGTTTTAATATGGCTAATTATTAGATAAACTCAGTTATACTGAAAATCAAATAATGTTCCTTAAGACTTTGCTTAACAGAAAACATACATGACATAACTTAGGTGACCTATATACAAAGCCATATAATTATGTTCTACACAATTTAAATAAGATATTCCATTGTATTCCTGGGAAATAGTAACAAAATTAAAATGTCCTGCTTAAGAGATACTAAAGGAATGAGAAAAATTCAAATTCATCTCTAGGATTTGTTGAAAGTTTCTGCTGTCAAAAACCAACACACAATTAAAGACTAGTCTCAAATAATTAGCAGCAAAAATATATCTTTTATATATACATACATAGGTAGCTATAGATGTCTATATTCATCTGTATCTCCCAACACCTTTGTGTTCAGTTTCCCAGTATCTTAAGATCAGGCCTGTTTAATTATGTACTGTTTAAATATTTACGTTAAAAAGCTAAATTCTGTTGGCTGCATAAAACTCATTCTGAGTTGCTCTTTGAAACTTGGAATAATCTCCATATTCTTCCTCCTTGCAAGCAAGGCAAGCTCATATTTCAAGGCCTGCATACATGATATAAATACAAGAAATTTATAATAAATCATCTGCTGTGAACATCAGACTTAAAGCTCATGACTGTTAGATAGGCTTTCTCTCCCCACTCTCTTTTCTCAGGCTGTGTCACATTTTAGATTTCATACACTATGTTTCTCGTGACTTCCCTATTAAAAGCAGGATAAGACTTGGCTCTGTTGAATAAAACAAATATCAACTTTGTAACTATGAGTAATACTTCAGAAGGCACTGCATGCTTTTCAGCTATTTAGGCACTTTTATTTTCCCCTGTGTTTTATATTTTCTCATCAGCTTTTTCATGGAAAACTTTCAGATCAGTCAAGAGGTCTATGCCATGATGTACTATGGTGTTGAGATGGGGTCAAGTCATTTGGTCCCAATCTTTTAATCCAAATGCTTCTGATTTTTCTTCTACTAGGAATAAGGATTAATAATTATATATTATTATTATTAATACAATGTTTCCAATGAAAAGCTACCATTCTATTGCTGAGAGTATGTTGTACTTATGTTTTCCCCTAATTTATCACATTTTTAAAAATTATACTGATTTTAGTAAATTCAATTGTTTCTATTTTTTATTTACATTTCAGATTTTATTCAAAGAAAAAAAGGTTGTCCAATTACTAAACTTCATTAGGGATATTCAAATTCAAAATTTTGAAAATAATCATCTGTGACAAAATTTTTGTTATACAGAACAAAAAAATGTATTACTGTAGAAGTCACGTGTGAAATCTACAATTTCACAATATTTGGTCATGCAAATGGGCCCAAACATAACAGCAAACATTGTGCACAATTTCTTTAGAACTAACTACCAAAAGGATGAAAAAAAGGAAAAAAAAGTCATCTAATTCCTTTAACTTCTCCTAGAGTAGTAAAAAATTAGGGAAATAGTGGCAATAAATGCAAAAAATAGAAAAGCTATAAATGCTAATAAAGACTTTCGAGTCTGAAAAAAATTACAGTCAGGGCACAGGATGAATTCTTCTGGACAAAATCTCCTCAGAGTTTCAGGTCCTGGAAAACCATTGTTGTCAATAATTTTCCTGTAATGATTCACTGAAGGTTTTGGCTCAAACTGATTGGCAGCATAACGGTAGAGGCCAAACTTGGGAGCAGTTCGGTCATTAAATGAATAGACAAAATATCCATAAAGTCTGACACCATCCAATGCATGTGCTGAAAAATAAAAGAGAGGGAATAGAAGGAAAAGGAGGATGATTATTAAAGTTATGTGACAGGCAACAGTTATTCACAGGAAATACATTTAACATAGCTTTGGAAGCTGAGAAATTGCTTTTTAAGTAAAACCTAAGATGGAATTAGAAAAAAATTTAAATACAAAAAAGACCAAGAATAAGGAAAGACCAAGAATGCATTAAATCTCTTGGCCAGCTCTAGAGTATCAAAAAGTGTTATCATACGCTAATGTCAAATCATATAGATACAGAGTGTGTGTGTTCACCCTTCATTGCCAAAGAAGACTATGCCATCAGAGAAATGGTGACATGTCTTGCACTTGACTTTTGTTTTTTTGAGTGAGGGAAGGCTGTGCAGGTCACCAGCCTCACTTCTCCTCCAGAGCCATCTGAATCCAGTGACCAGATATTCATCAGGATGACTGGAGATGACCCAGAATGAGGCAACTGGGGTTAAGCGACTTGCCCAAGGTCACACACCTAGTGAGTGTCAAGTGTCTGAGGTGAGATTTGAACTCAGGTCTTCCTGATTCCTGCACTGGTGCTCTATCCACTATACCACCCAGCTGCCCTAAGATGTAGAGTAATGAATTTAGTGAGAACTCATTTTCCACTTATCTAATTAGCTCAGTATGATGCAAATGTTGAGCTTCCAGAGGTCAAGGACTAAAACCATGGCCACTGGAGTCAGAAGACTTAAAATCAAAAAGCATCTCTGCTATTTAGAGATGAAGAAATTGAGACCTTGGGCGATTAAGCAGTAAATGTCCAACACAGGATCTCTAAAACAAATTCTTTCTTTTCCCTTAAAGCTGAGGATATTATAACTAAATGCTCAGGTAACAACAGTATTTGAAAACTGTATTATTCCTGAGAGACTATGTTTTGCCACCAAAACAAAATAATTTCTCTAAGTGTCATCATTTATAAATCAAAGTAATCACCAATAAAACTAATCCAACACAAGGCTGTCTGATTTAGCATAAGTAAAGTTTTAATTAGACTTTTGTTTGTGATGATGCATAAAATAAAATTTGTTTAAGACCCTTCACTCTGGATGCCAATTTAAATCAATAATATAGTTAACTGCAGTTAAAAATGTTAACTAGGTAGTGAATGGGGAAACTTTCCCCTCTAAATTTTTAGTTCTAAATTTCTAGCAACTGAAGAGATCCAAAATCAAAAACTGTTTTAACTTAAATCTAATTTTTTAAAAAAATTAACCTAATCAACCATAACAATTCCATAGGACTCATGATACAAAAATACCAGCCACCTTAAGAGAGAACTGATTCTCTCTTAAGTGCAGACCGAAGCATATTTTTCACTTTTCTTTTCTTGGCAACATGCCTAATATGGAAATATATTTTGCCTGACTTCATCTGTATAATGGGTATGATATTGCTTGCTTTCTGAATGGGTGAGGGAAAGACTGGAAGGACAGAGAGAATATGAACTCAAAATTTCTTAAATGAATAAAAAAGATAATAAATATCATACAACCTCAAAAAAAAAAAACCAACCCAAAGAATCTAATCAAGACATTTGTTTTTAATAATGGGAATAATTAACCAAACTTCACATTTCCTACTCCCGAAAGGAGAAGCTCATTAAGGAGATGATAAAAAATAAACTGAGAGGATAACTATGTTACTGTAGATTCTGAATAGTTTCTTTAATACTTTCTTCGATCTGTGATCTCATCAATGAGTGCTCTCCTTTCAATGATGTGAATCAAAAATTATTCATGCTTTCCCATCAGGTATGATTCTTTTCCATGTTCTCCCATAGAACTTCCCAATGTGCTGGAGCTTTCTTGATACTCTACTGATAACAACAGATCATGTAAGCTATAAATCAATTATCCCTGGCTTTTCCTACATCAGAGACTCATCTCCTTTTCAGTCATAAATCCAGTTGGTACAAAACATTCCTCCTAAGTTGGGGGAGAGGAGGCTCTCTCCCCTTGCACAAGGCTCTTGAAGAAAGTAATTTTAAACTCCAAGCACAGTGATGGTAAGGTAGACATATAAGGAAGATCTATGGTAAATGAATAACTCACAGCTCTTGGTTCTGGTAGTCCCTTTCTCCTTTCTTAAAGACCTCTTGAAGTTTACCTTAAATTCAACTAGACTCTGATACTTTTGCGACACTGAAGGGTCATGCTCCTTTAAAACTGCTTCCTTCCTCCTGTGGCCATCCTTCTGGATCTGAATCTGTGTTTGTCTTTTGGCGGGGCTCCCAAATTGCATGTAGGTGTCTTGCCTCTTGTTTATACTGGTTCAGGCTGATTCCTTCTCAGGGGATTAGATGGAATCCTTAGCTCCTCAACTTGGAGCCTTCAATCACTGCTTGGTTGTGTTTACCAGTGGGTGAACTGCTCTTTCTACATAGGGTGAGAGGTTCTGTCTGATTCTTTTCTCAAGATAAGTCCTATGTGATGTCATCTGCCTTCATCCAATAGTCAAAAGTCTTATGATACTTTAACTTGATTAAGGTCTTTGTCTATACACTGTGATTTGGATATAGAAAAATTCCTTAATATCCAGTTTGCTCTGTTGATTGAGTTGTGGGTGAAATGCCATCCAAACATATGGATGTATAGATCAGTGCTAGTGGCTCTTCATTCAAATATACATCATAGTCTAGACAACTGGAACTCACATACTTTTTCATATTTTTCCTGTGAAGATAGTTATATCAAATTCTTCTGAGTGATAATAGACCTTATTTATGAGTTCGACCATGTCCTAAAGATTGATGCAATTAGCGTGATATTGTCCACAAATAATAGCTTCTGCAGGACCTCACCAATGAGAAGGAATCTCTTTTTTGGTTTGGACTTTGCAACAGCCATTTTGCATGTTTTTGGCAAATACTTTGAACCTATTTTCCCTTCTTTTATGTTTCACCAGATATTTTAGTCTGAGGACCATCAAACAAAATAATCTGGGTTGCCAAATATTTCAAGGAAGCTTATATGATTTCAGCATATGCAGGACAGACATGTTGTTGGAGGAGAGCCTTGAAGATGATATTTTGCTCTACCAACCAATTTTTTTATAGTCTACAAACAATAAGGAAAATGGTGTCTGGAAGTCTCTGTATTTCTTAGTCAACTGTGACTCAGTGACGTTGGCCTCCTTGCTATTTCTTGCACAAGACACTCATCTCCCAACTGTGAGTATCTCACTAGCTGATTTTATGCCTGGAATTCTTTCTGTCCTCATCTTCATCTCCTGGTTTCCCTGGCTTCCTGCAAGCCTCAGCTACCTCAGCTAAAAGCTCATTTTCTTCAAAAAGCCTTTCCTGATACCCCTGTAAAGCTAGTGACTTCTGTCTATTGATCATTGCCAAACTATGCTGTACGTATCTTATTTGCACATAGTTGTTTCCAAGTTGCGTCACTTGTTAGATTGCGAGTTCCTTGAGAACAGAGAACATTTTTTTTTTGCCTTTCTTTGTATTCACAACACTTAGCACAATATCTGGCATCTAGTAGGTATTTAATAAACATCTGTTGGCTGATTTACTAGTTTACCATGAAATATCATTTATGAAAGCTTATCTGTTCTTTTTTCACATCTTCATCAAGGATTCTTTAAAAAGACTTATAGTTTATTCTCATAAAGATGTTGTAGAGATGGTAAAGTATTTTATGCATTCGAAGTTACTGATATTTTCAGGACTGATTTTTTGAGCATAGTGATCATGTTTTTTTTTTCCTCTCCAAGTGTTTGATATCCTTTTCTTTCCAAATATCTTGAGAATCTATCTCTCAATATCCTCACAATTATAGCACCTCCAGTAGAGAACTTCCCTTTTTAAATTTTGTTTAGTTCAGCTGGTCTTCGTGTCTTTATTTTTCTTAGTGTTAAGCACCTCTTTATGCAAGAACACCAGGAATTATTATATTAGAAATTCAAATATGGTGCTTCCACTGTTATTTATGGAAAAAATAGTTTGTTATAGTAATCTTAATAGATTGTAGTAATCTTTTTCTATTTTTATCCATTTTATTGTCCTTCTAGTTTCATCCTCAGGATGATCTAGTTTAATTGAGTCTGTTGCAATCTTTCATATTGATAGTCTTCATCAATTTCTGTTCTCTTACCCATTTCCCATTCTTAAAAACATCAATAGATTGCTTAAATGGGTCATTTGTAATTAGTTTAATTGTATGCCAAATGGTTTTCTTATTTTTATTTTTTCTATTTGATATTGATTTTGGTATTGACTAACAAGTCAACAGTCTGATAGACAGAAGATTAAAAAGAACTCCTACATCAATAACTATATTTCCTCCATAAGTTATGTAGTAAGCTTCCTTTTGTGGAATGTTATTTGGTTCTCAACATGTTTAGTATCTCCAAATTATCTTATTAAAGAAAAATTTGTATCTATAAAGAAAAAAATCATTTATATAAAAAAGTTGAATTCCGGGCAAAATGGATAACTTGACAGAGGCAGATTCCACCCCACCCCCAGCTCCCACACATCTGTTCCAACAAAAACTTTAAATTTACACCAGACCAAAAAGAAATATGAGAAACTACAACAAGTGACTACTTCCAGAGCAGAGCTGTCCAAAAAGTCAGCAGGAAGCACATAGGCAACAGCAAAGAGGGCTGCCAGCAAAGTCAGTGTCAGTGCAGGCAAACAAGCCTGGAGCCTTCCAGTGCAACCATAGATCAGTCAGAGACATTGATAGCCAGTAAGGCTCTATGTTTGGAAGAAGGAAAAGTGAAAAGTAACCCTGAGAAATGCCCAGGATGGTCAAAAAGACCCAGGGCATTCATGGAAAAGCAGGAAGCAGCAGCAATCAGTAAGCATAGTGCAGCCGTACTTGGACAAGGATAACCCAAAGTCGCTAGAATGTGGTCTTGAAATGCCATGGAGAGCCCTAAAACACCAGCACACTGGAATTCAAAGATGTAAAGGAGCTTAACCCTGGAAGGTAGAGGTCAGCAAGGAACCCACATTACCAAGGTGAGATCAACAAGGGTCAATCATCCATACCCAAAAGCACAGCAGGGGAGAGAGCCTGGTCCTGATACTGAACTCCAATTCAGGTACTAAAGCTGGAGAGATGGTTAAACCAAAGAAGGCACCACCTATGCTAAAAAAAATTATTATAGCTTTAGAGATACCCCAAAATCCAACATAGGAATAGGAAGTATTTTGATAACTAAAAGCAGAGACTTAAAGGAAAGAAAGGATTGTCCACAAAGATTACATGAATATCTAGAAGAAGTAAAAGAAATTTTTAAAGTGAACTACCAGTTCTGAAGGAAAAATCTGAAAAGATAATAAATTACTTAGAAAAGAAAGTGGCTAGCCTTGCCCAACTATTAGATTCTCTGAAAACTAGAACAGACTAAACAGAAATCATCTATTGAATGAGAGCAAGAAATATTAGAACAAAATCAAAAGACCGAAAAAATAGGAAAAAAGTAATATATTTTATTTTTTTAACTATCTTGAAAATAGGCTATGGAAAGATAATTCTAAAATCACTGGATATTTTGACAACTATGGTAAAAAACAAAATAAAGAACAAAACTGTACTTTCAAAAATCACAAAACTACCCAGATTTATTTACTAGCAAAGTAAAGAAATAAAGGATCCACTAATTACCACCTAAAATGAAAGTCCCAGGATATCATAGCCAAAATCCAAAGCTTCTATTTCAAAGAAAAAAATACTTCAAGCAGACAGAAAGAGTTTAAGTACCAAGCAACCACATCATGAGAACACAAGACCTGGCAGCTTCAAGTATAAAGAAGGGGAGATCTTGGAATATTACATTACGTAAGGCAAAAGATACAGGCTTACAAACAAAATTACCCTGAAAAGTTCAGTATATTTTATGGGGGGAGGGGGAGGGGATGGACCTTTAATGGAATAAAGGACTTTTAATCATTTATGATTTAAAAAGTCAGAGCTGGGTAGAAACTCTGAAATGCAAACACCAGAGTCGAGAAACTTTGAAAGATAAATTTATTTTAGCAATTAGAGGTGGCTGTATCATAATATGGTGCTGATATTCTACTGAGGAGAGAAGATATAAGTGTTTCCTTAGAACTTTAATGTTCTCAAAGAGTACTGAGGGAGTTAAATAAGTAATAGAGATGACCTGTGGGCAGACTAGCTCTGCTCTTCAGGTTTTAAACAAAGGACAGAGAAGTGAGGATAAAAAATATAAACTAGTATAGAAAGGAGGAACAGTTGAGTAGAACCTATTACTTCTCAAAATTGCAGTGGATGAGAAATATACAAAGATGAAAGAAGGATGGAGATAGTATGCATGAAACGAATCTTATTCTTATCCGAAATGGATAAAGGAGTCAAACACATGTACCCACAGTTTAGCATAGAAATGCACCAAACTCAAAAGGGAAACTACTGAGGGATAAGGAAGGGGATGGTTAAAAAGGGAATGAATAACTGAGATCAAAACAAACTTTCTTATCCTAAAGGAGGACAGAAAGGAAAGAAAAGCAGAGACATACTGAGGAGTCAGCTTCCCCTATATTTCAAGTAGCTTCCAAAGTCTTTTTCTCTCTCTTCATGGTCCCAGGGAAAATTTGAAACCTTTTTCAAAGGAAAAAGAGAAGAATGTCCCTCCTTTTCAAAGCTTTCATGCTAATTCCTTTCCTCATGCAGGCATGGAATGTCATGTCAGTATTTCCTCTATCAATTAGGAGATTCTTCAAATGAGGGCATGAAACATGCCCTAGCCTTGGCTGGAAACATGATTCTTTGCATTCTCTGACTTTGCATTTTCTACCTCTTTGCCACCATGTCTATGAAAGTGGAAAGAAGACTCATAGGACTAAGAGCTGCTTTGCACTCTTCACTATTTCATGGATCCATATGCACAAAGAATTAACGATCTAAGGGCCAGTCCACAAGTGGTATGCTTCTCCATACTTAGCTAGGCTGATCCTCAGAAAATAAACATAATCTGTCACTAGACCTGTTCTCCAACATTTTCCAGTATGGTAAAAATCTGCCAGAACCTGTCCTGGCATAGCCTTGAAGAACTCATGGTGACCTCTATGGCTTCATGAGAACACTTGAATAGTCCCTCGAGTGATATGTGCCCTTCTACAACTATCTTGTTAGGTGGAGCAGTGAATAGAGCGCCAAGTGTAGAGTCAGGAAGACTCATCTTTCTGAATTCAAATCTGGCCTCAGATACTTACTAGCTATATGTCCCTAGGCAAGGCATTTAACTTTGTTGGCTTCAGTTTCCTCATCTATAAAATAGACTAGAGAAGGAAATGGCAAACCACTCCAGTATCTTTACCAAGAAAACCCCAAATAGGATCACAAGTTGGACATGATAGAAAAGAAATGACTGAACTTCTAACAATCTAGATTCCAGTGTTGAGAAACACTGAAATGGTCTGCTAGATGTAAAGAGTAGTCACCGGGAACTGGTCATTTTTTTGCTTAGAATTGAGAGACTGACTGGCTTCACTTTGGGCACAATAAGTACATCAGTATAGTGTTCATATTTTTAGGATATGAGAATTTTAATATGCAAGCATCAATAGAATATTATATATCCATAACATATAAAATCTGCTGTGACACTGTATTATGAAATTCTTACCTTTTAAAGCTTCATTGATATAATTCTGTATATAATACATCCTCATCTCGTCTTGTATCACATGCGGATCATCATCAATTCCATTAGCTAGTATGTACACAGGGATGTCTCCATACTTGGATTTAAACCAGTTAAGTACCTTGCGTAATCCCCAGGGCACCACAGCCACTCTGCTTGGTGAGTTCAGCCATGTGCTATCTGTCATTTCTTGCACTTCTAGATAGTCATTATATTTCGCTGGATCCTCTTTTTCCCAGTCCACAAGGATAGTGGTGTAATGAGTTAAAGCAAGAAAATCAAATGATCCTTGGATTAGCTTTTTTTCACTTTCAGTGAAATAAGGCAAAAAAAAATTGTTTCTTTGGTTC
This sequence comes from Notamacropus eugenii, assembly GCF_028372415.1. Lineage (NCBI taxonomy): Eukaryota > Metazoa > Chordata > Mammalia > Diprotodontia > Macropodidae > Notamacropus > Notamacropus eugenii. Next base: position 202,208,198 of record NC_092876.1, on the reverse strand, counting down.
AGCCACTCTCTCATAACATGTGGATAGTCACCAGTGCCAAAAATGGGTTCAGCAAGCCAGCCAATGTCAAATTCCAAGACTCTCTCAGCTACTTCTTTATCTTTTTGGGAGAAAGGGCATGCTGGTTCTACCCAATCAGCCTGTAAGGCTATTGATATTTTGCCTTTTTGAGATCTTCTAAAATGCTGATCATACATATGCCAAGCTTGTGCATGGGCCTTCAAAAGATTGTGTCCTGCATTATATGTCATATTCTGTATATGAGGTTCATTCATTGTAATCCAAAACTTAACAAACTCACCAAGTTCTTTAAAACACAGCCTAGCATATTCTTCAAAAGAATTGACAATTAGAGGGTTCTCCCAGGCTCCATGTTTGGCTAAAGGAAGGGGAAGACCTTGATGGTCAGGGGCTGGTTGCCATAATGCAACAACAGGTGTTATGTTGACACGGACAAGCTCACTTACAAAACATCGATAATAATGTAAGATCGTATGATTGACTTGAGATTGGTTTCCCAAAGGAAGAATCTGGGCCCACTTCAGGGAGAAGTAAAAATGAGTTACATGGATTTCCCGAAGCAGAGAAATCTGGAGCCTGATAGCAGCAAAGTCCACACAATGAGGCTTCCTTTTTGAAGTCACAACCCCGTCAACTTTAATGAGCTTTTTACTCTGATGGATATCCCAGACATAAACATTCGGATCATTAAACTGGGAAGGAGTTGTATCTACCTAAGAAGAATAAAGAAAACATTAGTTTTTTTTACTGGACAGTCCTGGAAAATTCAGTAAGCATAGACAATTCATGAAGTAGAACAATGAATCATAAAAGAAAAGATGAGTTGAATATGCTTTAAAAAAAAACCTACTAAGAATGCTTCAAAATAGAGGAAGTAGGATTTTTCCTTGTCATCACCTGTCTATTACACAGGCAGTTGCCACAAACAAGCATAAACTTCCAATCTGTAAGGTCATCTTAACATAAAAAAGAAAAAAACAAGCTAAAAATAAGAAGTTGGAAGTATCTTCCAACTACAAAATTACAGAACACACACAAACAAACAATAAACTGCTCAACTACACAAGCAACATATTAATTGAAATGTATCATTTAAAATAATAAAGTAGCAATGAGTTAGGTTTTTCAATGGAATGAGCCCATTTTAAGAGCCAGAATCAATGAACTTTGGAAAAAGAAATATGTATATATATATATATACATATATGTGTGTGTGTGCATGTATGTATGTGGATGAGCATAAACTTGTACTCCTTGTCACAAATATGTGCTTATTCAAATGTCACTGAAATATATGTTAAGATACTCTTAGCATTTATTGAATGATTACTGAGTGCACAGAAGTAAGGCAGGGTAATCAAAAAATATTAATGCAGTGTTCAACTTTTGTAGCTGTACTGCCTTTTATTGGAGATTTGTGCCAATGCACAAATTAATACGTTGACAGAGCCATAGCGAGGCATTTTTGCGCATAGGGCAAGTACCTCAAAGCAAAAATGTAGCAAGCTGCACAAACTTTCTCCTCAGATGGGGGAGGGGGTGGGATGGAGAAAGGGGAGGGTGGCAGAACATTGCCACAGGGCTGGCAAACAGAGTCAGAGGACACTGGCTGAAGGGCACTAGAGTTCACTGTGTGGAAGTTAGAGAGTGAAGGGGGAAGAGCTTACTCTAGATGGCCATCTGATATATTCCTATTTTAACTAATTATTTTATTAGTTAGCTTCTAAATGCTAATGTTTCTATACCTGGAAGGTGTACATGTACTGTCAGTACCCTCTAAATCTGGTTTCCTCTAAACTCAGCTCTAAGGAGAAAGCCCCACCCTAGTTACAGATTTACACACAGACTCCCAATGATAGAGAAAAGCAGTTAAAATACCTGCTAAATAGAACACTCTAGCGCTATACTGAGTTAAGCAAAACAATTTTATAGTGATTTAAAATAAAAAGTAAGAGCTAATTTCAAAAAAGCATCTTTGTGGCAACAATGATTTCTAAACATTTTAAACATAAGTATCCAAAATCAACATGAATCATTAGAACAAGTGAACATTAACAAAATAGCAAAACCAGGAAAACTATAGTCCTGTAAGCTAACTCTCCCCAAGAAATGTTAACTGCATGATACTTAACACTTTGCATTTTCCTCTGCCTCAACATTTTCTTTAAAACTTAAAATAAAAAATCCTCATAGCTTTCAAGTGTCTTCATTTGATCCTCTACCCCACCCTCATTCCAAAAGCAGGGGTCAGCCTAACTGCAGTTGCCAATGTTCAGTAAAGGTTCTGCTGAATTTTATAGGGCTGTTGAAAATCATCTGTGGTTCTCTCCAGGGAGGTCAGTACTACACTTATAAAGCAAAGTAATAAAAAGCTGCATGTCAGAGGGAAATTGCTTTTCTGGAGAATTGTCCCTTGTAGATTACCAGGGCATGCACGTCCCATAATACTGCAGGAATACTGTCAGAAGTATTTTTCCACTGTGATGCATCCACAAATCATGCTTTCTTGGCCTTGTGGCAGAAAAATGTTTGTATGCCCTTTTTGAAGGGAAAATATACAACTTGTGAATAACTTTTTGGTTAGCTTTTAAAAGAACCCTAAAATGAGCAAAAATTTTACAAATTTATAAAAACTTACAACTGTGATTTACAAAGGCAGCAGTCACATTTCTAATTTTAGTCTCAATAACAGCCGATATGGAAAAGAGGATTTTTAGGCTATTCTTTTTTCTTTTTTTTTGTTAAGTAATCCATCACGTATGATTTCTTCAATAACGTATTTTTACAAAATATTTTAAAATTAGAAATGGCATTAGGATTCTGCAAAGCTCCACCAAACATCAAGGAATTTGTAATGGATTGTTTAAGGGAAAACTAAACCAGGATATTAAATCTCAACTTTCATACTTTTATTTTCCTTATAGAGCTCTGATACAGGATATAGTAGGTGGGGAAAAAAAATGCCACTTTCAGATTTGCCGAATAGAAATGGGAGAAATTTTTTGTCCCTGCCTCCAATATATGAGTAGTGCCATGCTTATATTCTGTACAAGAAATGCTTTAACTTGGGAATCAATTCATCTGGGTACATTATAATGATTAAATGAACTGATAGCCTGAGTAAACTGTGGACCTCTTATTGTTGATTATCTGGGCCTCAAGGCCCAGAACTCTATCCACCATGCCACCTAGCTGCCTAGAAAGAAATTCTTTATGTTATTGTATTCTAAGATTATTTTAAAGAAATGTACAAGGCTCTACTCTGTCTGGGTTTCTATATGTTAAAAATCCAGACTTCGGTAACCGCTGAAGAATAACTTTTTCCAAAATTTGAAAATGTTGCCTTTTTGCAAAGTGCTTCAGCCCTAATGATAATAAAGACTAAATTTAAATGGAAAAATTCTGCAAAAATAATCTGCAATAAGAGCTACACAGTTTATTTAGACAGGCTATCAGTTCACTTAAGCATAATTACGCACCCAGATGGGTTGCTTCCCAAATTATAGGATGTAAGAGTGGCACTATTCATATACTGGGGGCATAGACATTTCCTTGCAGTAACAAAAATTTCTCCCATTTCATTTTGGCAGATCTTAAAGTAATTCAAATCTGGCCTCACACACTTATTTACTAACTGTAGCACCCCAGGCAAATCACTTGACCTCTGTTTGCCTCAGTTTTCTAAACTCTAAAATAGAGATAAGAGCAGCACCTGCCTTGCAGTTCTGTGAAAATCAAATGAGAGAATACTTGTAACATGCTTAGCACAATACCTGGCACATAAGTGCTATATAAATGTTTCTTCCCTAAACCACTTCCTCCCTTCCTAAGTAGTCAACTTTCTCCTCCTCCTCTTCCTTCTTCTTCTTATCTTTCTCCCTCTTCCCCCTCGCTTCTTTCTTTTCCTTTTTCTTCTCTTCCTCCTCCTCCTTTAAAACATAATATAAAGCCACCACTGAGTTCAGAAGAGATGGAGGGTTACGATCATCTTTGACAACTAGAGAACTACAAAAGATTAAGCTGTTCCCAGTTTCTTTTATTTATTTATTTTGTTATATTTTTATATACTTATGTAAACATATGTTTATATTTACATAAGTATATTTATATTTATGTAAATGTATGTAAATGTTTGTGTAAATATACATTTGTATTATTTTACATTTTAAATTCCAAACTGTCTCCCTCCCTTCCTCCTCACCCTACACTAGAGAAGACCACCATTGAACATAGATACATGCATGCACATATGTAAAACCATACTATGCACACTTCTATTTATCAGTTCTTTTTCTGGAGGTGGATAGCATCTTCCTTCATGAATCCTTTGTAGCTGATTTGAGTATAACACTCAAAATAACATAAACACTCACAGTTCTTTAAACAAAATTGCTATTACTGTACACAACATTTTCTTGGTTCTCACTTCACTCTTCATTATTTCATGGAAGGCTTTTCCATGTTTTTCTGAAATCAACCAGCTCATCATTTCTTATAGTGCTGTAGTATTCCATCACAATCATATACCACAATTTGTTTAGCCATTGCACAATTGATGGGCATCCCCTCAATTTCTAATTCATTGCCACCACAAAGAGCTGTTATAAATATTTTAGAACATATAGCTTCTTTTCCTCTTATCCTGGATCACCTTGGGAAACAGACCTAATAGTGGCATTGCTTGGTCAAAAGGTTTTATAACTCTTTAGGCATAATTCCAGATTGGTTGGATCTGTTCACAGTTCCACCAACAGGCTATTAGTGTCCCAATTTTTCCACATCCCCTCCAACATTTGCCATTTTCTGCTATCATTTTGGTCAATCTGATAGCTGTGAGATACCACAAAATTATTTTTATCCCTTAAAGTTTAAAAGTGAACATATAGACTAAGTTTAATTTCATTTTCTCCTGTCTGCACTAGAAAAATCTAGCAAAAAATAATTACCAGGATCTGTATAGGTAAATATTGGCCTTTCTGACTGTTGATGGAAGGATAAAGGCAGTATGATTACAAAACTGGCAATCTTCCACAAGTCTATGTAAAGAAAAAAAACATATGTATTTCAGTATCCCAGAAGGCCTGTGGTTTCCCCAAGAGAGTCCTTCCACTGCCAATGACTAAGACCCTTCATCATTTAATAGTCTGACTTCACACGTTGCTGTGGCCAAACAAATGGTGAGGAGCCTCTGCAAGCTTAGCTTGGATGACTGACACACAGTTAGATATCTGCCTGATCTGTGGAAGGCACCTCTCCAGCTTGCTGGGCCATGCTAAGGCCTGTTATCCCCTGATACAGCCCTCAAAATCTCAGGGTGGTCTCACAATGAGGTATCAGAGGCAGGTAAAGAGAAAGCGGTTTATGTCATAATACAGGCTCTTTACTGTTTTTGTGTCATGGACTAGCAAACTGGTGAAGCCATTCTCAGAATGCTGGATGACCACTTCTCAGAATCGTGTTTTCTAATGCATAAGGCAAAATATACAGAAATATCAAAGAAAACAATTATATTGAAATGCAACTATTTAAAAAATTTTTTTCCTTCTCAGTGGGTATGGGTAGGGAGAGAAGGGAGAGAAGTTGCAACTCAGAGTTTTAAAAACTAACATTAAAAATTGTCTTTACATGCAAACGGGAAATAAAACAAACAGGCAATGGCGTATAGAAATCTATCTTGCCCAACAAGAAAATAGAGGGGAAGGGGATAAGGGAAGAGAAGGGTGTGATAGAAGGGAGGGCAGATTGAGAGAAGGGTAATCAGAATGCACTATCTTGGGGTGAGTTGAGGGGAGAGATGGGAGAAAATTTGGAACTCAATTCTTGTGGAAGTGAATATTGAAAACTAAAAATAAATTAATTAATTTTTAAAAATTCTTTAAGTTAACAAACCCCCAGATTAAGAATGTATCCGAGTAAAAGTGAAACACTAAAGACCTAGTATGTGAAAGGCTGATTTTTGCCTACCTGTTCATCATTTTATATTCTAGAAGTCAAAACAACAAATGGGACTAATGTTGGATAGACAAGAAAAGCAGAAAAATTTGGGATAATAAGCAGAAATAAATGAAGTGGTAGGGGTAAGGCACCTGGGGGCTAACTGATAACAGACTTTTTAAAAGTCCTAAAATTTTGAAAACAAAAATCATTTTTAAGTTTATCTAATATTAAAAAAGCTTAAATAAAGAACTATTTTATGAAGAAGTATTTATTTTTATTTGTAGCTATCTCTTTTAGGTTAGACAAGAATTCCTTCTACAAAGGTTATGAAAAAATTTAATTTCTTCTATTTCATAAAATTCTAAGAATTATACCCTCCAATTTATGAAATTATTTTTGATATTCTATAAGACTATATAATAGGTGTATTAAGCAACTACTCATAGTCTAGAGCTGGAAAGGCCTTGAGAGATTACTTAGTCCAACCTCTACATTTTACAGATGAGGAACTTGAGGCCCAGAGTGATAATAATGACTTATTATAATGTGATTTTATGATAGCATTTGTTTATTATTATTTTTCCATAATAAATTTAAATGACCAGTGTACAGTTACTGATATTTTAGTATTCTTTTGAATATTTCTTTCTAAAATGCCACTTTTGAGACTCTGAAGTTGGTTAGAGGTACCAAAGATGCCAACTTCCTGTCTATAAATACTTAATTCCATGTCCCTCTTCTCTGATATTTCATACAAATCTAATTGCACAAATTCTCACCATTTCTAATGATTTTTATCCTAACTCAGTTTCTTCTGTCATGTTCCTCCTCCCTCTCTGGCTATTCCTTAGTTTTTGTCTCCTGCCCCAGCAGATTCTTCTTGTCTCAGGAGTTGAGAATTCTGTAGGGCTAGGAGACACAAGGAGAAAAATAGCAAGTTCCTTCCATGGCTCTTACCACTGCAACAATATCTGAGAAGGAAAAGGACTGGATAGAGTACCAAGAGCTTGTTACTGGTGCCAGGAAAACCACTGGCGTGGGAAGACTAGTGATGAATGAGTCCAGACATAGTATGGAGAAACAAGAATGATGATGCAACAGCTGGAGATGAATCACTGGCTATGTAGTAGAAGAAAGAAAGTGTTAACAGATAGTAAAGGAGTAGGAGAAGTGAAAGGCAGGCTGAGGTTACAGTGCTTTGATATTGGATCTCCTCCCCATATGCCTACTGAACTCTTCCATTTCTACCCTTAATGTGTTTTTTTTTAATCATGGCTTTCAGGTAGTGCAATAATTTTAAAATTAAACCTCCTGGATCTATTTTCCAGATCAATTATTTTTCCAGTGTGTCATGTTGTCTTCTGCTTTTTCATTCTTTTGGTTTTATTTTATTGCTTCTTGACTTCTTGTAAAGTCATTAGCTTCTATTTGCTCAATTCTAATTTTTAAGGAATTATTTCCTTCAGTGAGCTTTGGTACCTCCTTTTCCATTTGGCCACTTCTACTTTTTAAGGGGTTTTTTCCCTCAGTGAATTTTTGTGCCTCTTTTTCCATTTGGCCAGTTCTGGTTTTCAAGATATTCATTTCCTCATTGGCTTCTTCTGCCTCTTTTACCATTTGGCCAATTCTATTTTTTGGTATCTCCTCTATCAAGCTTTTGACTCCCTTTTCATGATTTTTTTATATCACTCTCATTTCTCTTCCCAAGTTTTTTCTACCTCTCTTACTTGATTTTCAAAATCCTTTTTGAACTCTTCTATAGCCTGAGAGTAATTCATATTTTTTGAAGGCTTTGGATGGTGGAGCTTTGACTTTGTTTTCTTCTTCTGAGGGCATGTTTTGATCTTCCTTGTCACCATAGTAACTTTCTTTGGTCAGAATTTTTTTCTATTATTTGCTCATTTTTCCAGTCCATTTCTTGACTTTTAGCTCTTTGTTAAAGTGGGGCTCTGTTTCCAGGATGGAGGGTGTTCTGTCCCAAGCTTCAGGGGTTTTTGTGCTGCTGTTTCCAGAAACACTTCTAGAGACCTGCAAGTTTTCAGTTCTTCCAAGGAGGTATAATTCAAGGAGAGGTGTTTACTACTCTCCTGGCCTGTGCTCTGTTCTGTGAGTGAACACAAGCACTCTTTTCTGCCCTGGAAGTGTGATAAGGGTCGCTGTTCTACTGCAGTTGGAAGCTCTGGTGTGCTAGTTTTCATTCTCTCTCTGGGACTGCCACCCAAGACTGTGACCCAGATCTGAGTATGGGCAAAGCAACAGAGTCCTGCCCTCTATGCCAGCAAAGAGACCCCTGTAATCTCTTACTGATTAGTTGTTCAACTTCCTCATTATCTCTGGGCTGAGAGCTCTGGAAGCAGATACTATTGCTGCTGATTCAGTCACTCCCAAGGCCTGCTCCTGGTTTTCTGGGGCATGGTCTTTGCTAGCATGACCTTTGCTGGAATGTGCTCCATTCTCACCCAAGCACAATAAACCTTTCCTGCTAACCTTCTAAGTTGTCTTTGTAAAATTATTTCACTCCATCCTTTTGTGGGTTCTGCCTCTCCAGGAATTGTTTTATGGCATTATTTAAAGGTGTTGGGAGGGGTTTTGGGGAGAGCTCAAGCAAGTCATTGCCTTTTCTCTACCACCTTTGCTCCACTTCCCTCTCTACCTCTAATGTCTTAAAGGAAGCAAATAAATTTTGTTGTGATATTAAGTCCATCCCAAAACTATCTGAATCAGTTCAGCTGAGCTAGTGCCTAAAGACAAGGTTTCTGAGGAAAGATGTCACTACCGAGACAACTCAGTAATTTATACCTTCAAACTCTGAAAGCAGCTTCTTCTTCCCCTTTCATTAAATGGTAGGAAAAGAGAGCATCTGGGAGGGCAGTTAGAAGCACTGACTTCAAGAACTGTGATGCCTAGAACCATGGCAAGTGTGTTCAATGAAGGTGACCTGAAAATACTTCAGGATCTCCACCTATTTTCCAATGACAGTGGGTGGAAGTATATAGTCTTTGGGGGGCAGTATCACCTCATCTTTCAGAGACAGTTCCATACATTTCAAATCATCAGGTTTGTGTAGCAGCTCTTGTGAACAGGAAGGTCATAAAATCAGAGACTTAGAGTGGTGAGGGACCTTAGAAGTTATCAGGTATAACTCTCTCATCTTATGAATGAGAAGGTTGAGACCCAGTGAGATTAAAATACTTGTCTGTGATCAAATGGCAACTAACTGAAAGGGCCAGGATTTGAGCCCTAGTGCTCTGATTCCCAGTCCAGTGCCCATTCTATTGTACCATGCACCAATCCTCTAAAACAGCTGACTCTGACTGAACAGTGCCCTGGATGGAAGAAAGGACCCCACAGTCATGGGACTAGCAGGACACCAAAGGAAAGTTCTAGATGGTAACTGGTTGCCTGAAAAAGAAAGAAAAATAGGGAGAAAAAATTGTGGCAATAACAATCCTAAATATTGGGGAAGAAAAGAGATATTTAGTTCAATTCACGAAAGAATTCTGGCAGCTAAGGATGATTTGGGGCTGGAAGAAGTATGCACCTGGTCAAATTTTGAAAAATAACTTGACTGAAGCACACTCAAAGTAACACTGGTGTGCTCACTTGTCCAGCTTAATAATCTCCTGGAGTACCAAAAGAGGGACCAAACGCAGACCCGAGAGAGAGAGAAAGATGTTGTGAACAGGTGACAGAGCCTGAGCATTTGGGAGCTGGCCGCCAATAGTGGGCTCCTCTGGATTGTCACTACAGAGCACAGCATAGCCTCTGCTTCTGGACTCTATTTATATTCCTATTAATGAAACCATTATACTTCCAGCACTCAGAGTTGAAGACCACTGAATGATCCTTTACTCTTTCCTTTCCCGTGCCCCTACCAAATTCAGTCACTAAGTCTATTATTTCTGCCTTTGTAATATTTCTCACATTCATTCTCTTCTCTCCATTCTCACTGTCACCACCCTAGTTCAGATCCTTAATAGCTCTCACATCGTATTCCTCATTAACTGTTTTGCTCTAATCTCTGGCCACTCCAGCCCACCATTGTGCCTTCTTCTTCCATATAAATCTTCCTAAACACAGCTCTGGTTTTATTGCTTCCTATTCAAAAGCCTCCTATGGCTCCCTATTGGAGTGGAAGCTCCTTTGAAGGAATGTACTCTTTCTGACTTCATTTTTGTATTCCCAACACTTAGTGCAATGCCCTGCACAAAGCAGACAATTAGTATTTGTCTAATTGAATTTTTGTCATCTAATCAAGCTAATATTTATTAAGCACCTACTATGTTCTAGGCATTATGCTAAGCACTAGGGATACAAAGAAAGGGAAAAAATTTCCTGATCTCAAAGGACTCATTTACAGTATGATGAGGGAAACAATATACAAATGACCGTGCAAGCAAAATACCTACAGGACAAATTAGAGATATCATTAGAGAGAAATCACTGAGGTTAAGGAGGACTAGAAAAGGCATCTTGCAGAAAGTAGGAATTCAGTTGAGACTTTGAAGGAAGTCTAAGAAGCCAGGAGGCAGAAATGAGGTGGAGTGTTCCAGGCATGGGGGATAGCCAGGGGAAATCCTGGGAGTTGGGAGATGGAGCGTCATATACAAGAAAAGCAAGGCATGGAGGTGAATTGTTGAGATTTCTTAGCATTCAAGACCCTCCATTATAGTATTTGTTTCCATCCTACCTTGCTAGATTTATCTTTTACTACTGTATATCATGCATCCTCCATTTTTGGTCAAATAGGACTTTTCCCTATTCCCCAAATATACTCAAGTATTCCTATTTCTGTGTCAAAATAGATGACTGCTGCTCATTTTTTAATGATTCATATAGGAACTAAAGAGACTGCCAGAAGGAACCAAGTAGCATTGCCAAATTCATGAAGTCTGAACCTGAAAACCACAGGGATACAAGCAGTGGTTTCTTCACTGCTACCCATTAAAAAGAAAAGGATAAAGAATTTTTAAAAAATGATCTGGAAAGTAAACAGCTAAGAACATGTTATCTAAGAATGAGATCTGAATTTCTGGATGACAATTTAAAATTATAGGAATGCCAGGTTCCTGGCTAGGGATAGAGTCTACCTAAGGCCGATAAGGTTTTATTTGCCTGGTAAATTTATGCTGTATTTATAATTTATACTGTATTATCATCTAAAAAAGGGAGTTGAACATCATATCAGTTCATATTCATTTTATTCATGAGGCTATCCATTCATCTGGTTCTCTGCTGCCCCTGTTCCTTGTGCCTTTAATCTTTTCCAGCACCAGGGTCTTTTCCAATAAGTCCCATCTTCTCATTATGTGGCCAAGGTATTTGAGCTTCAGCTTTAGAATTTGACCTTCTAATGAACAGCCTGAATTATTTTCTTCTAGTATTGATTGATTTTGCCTCCTTACTCTCAGAAGTCTTCTCCAGCACCACAATTCAAAAGCATAGATTCTGTGGTGCTCAGCTTTTTTTATAGTCCAACTCACAGTCATATATTGCTACTGGAAAAAAGCATAGCTTTGACTATACCAGCAAGGTGATGCCTCAGCTTTTTTAATGTGCTGTCCAGATTTGCCATAGCTTTCCTTACAAGTAGGAAGAATCTTTTAATTTTATGACTGCAGATGCTGTCTGCAGTGATCTTTGAGCCTAAGAATATAAAAATCTGACACCACTTCCCTTCTTCTTCCTTTATTTGCCAGGAACTGATGGGACCAGTGCCAAGATCTTAGCGTTTTTTATGTTAAGCTTCAAGTTAGATTTTATACCCTCCTCTTTCACCAAGAGGCTTCTTAATTCTTCTTTACTTTCTGCCATCAGAGTGGTAACTGCATATCTGAGATGATAATTTCCCCAACAACCTTAATTCTGGCTTTTGATTCATCCAGTCTGACATTTCGCATGATGTACTCTGCATATAAATTAAATAAATCATTTGAATTTTGACAACTTACAGCCTTGTAATGCTCCTTTTCCAATCTTAAATGAATCAGTTGTTCCATGTTTGTTTCTAACTGTTGCTTCTTGGCCCACATACAGTTTCCTTAGGAGACAAGTAAAATGATCTAGTACTCCCATCTTTTTGTTGTGATCCACACCGTCACAGACTTTAGTGCAGTTAGTGAGGCAGAAGTAGATATTTTTCTGGAACTCCCTTGCTTTCTCCATAATCTAGTGAAAGTTAGCAACTTGGTCTCTAGTTCCTTTGCTTCTTCAAAAACAAGCCTGCTCTTCTGGTAATACTCAATTCACATAATGCTGAAGTCTAGCTTGCAGAATCTTAAGCATAATCTTGCTAGCATTTGAAATAAGTCTAATTTTTGGCAATTTGAATATTCCTTGGCATTGCCCTTCTTTAGGATTGGGATGTAGCTAATCTTTTTCAATCCAGTGCTTTCCAAAGCACAGTGTTGTGATTTCCAAATTTGCTGGCTTATTAAGTGCAGTCCTTTAACAGTATCATCTTTTACAGTTTTAAATGGTTCTACTGGAATTCCATCACCTCCACTATCCATATTGTTAGTAATGCTTCCTAAGACCCACTTGACTCCACTGTCCAGGATGTCTGGCTCTAGATCAGTAATGATACCATGTAGTTTTCAGTGATGTTAAGATCTTTCTTGTATAGTTCTCTTGGGTATTCTTCTAAATTTCTTCTGCTTCCATTAAATACCTACCTTTTTAAATTTTTATCATGCCCATTTCTGCATGAAATTCATCCTTGATATCTCTAATTTTTTAAAGAAGTCTCTAGTTTTTCCTATTCTGTTGTTTTCTTCTAGTAATCTGCATTGCTCATTTCAGAAAACCTTAATCTCTCCCTGCTATTCTCTGGAATTCTGCATTCAGTTGGGTATATCTTTCACTTTCCTTTTTCTTCTTTTCTCAATTATTTGCAAAGTCTCATCAGACAGTCATTTTGGTTTTTTTCTCTTCTCTTTGAAATGTTTTCTGTTTGTTTGTTTCTGCCTTCTGCTCAATATTGTGAACCTCTGTCCTTAGTTCTTCAGGCACTCTACTAGATCTAATCCTTTAAATCTATTCATCACTTCGATGTCATATTCATAAAGGATGTTTTTTTAGGTCATAGCTACATAGTACTTTCTTCAATTTAAATCTGAATTTTGCAATAAGAAGCTCATGATCTGATCTACAGCCAGCTCCAGGTCTTGTTTAACTGGCTCTATAGAATTTCTCTGTCTTTGGCTGCAAAGTACATAATCAGTCTGATTTCTCTATTGACCATTTGGTGATATCCATGTGTGGAATCACCTTCTGGGTTATTGAAAAAGAGTGTTTATTATGACCAGCAAGTTATTTTGACAAAACTCTCTGCCCTGGTTCATTTTGTATTCCAAGGTCAAACTTACCTATTATTCCAATTACATTTAGATTTTCTACTTTAGCATTCTAATCCCTATTGATGAATATGACATCTTTTTTTGGAGGGGGAGGGGTGTTATTTCAAGATGTCGTATGGAACATATAACTGATCTTCATAGAACTGATCAACCTTGGCTTCTTTGGTATCAGTGGTTGGAGCATGGATTTGTATTATTACTATGATGTTGAATAGATTGCCTTGGATTCAAACAGTTATCATTCAGTCATTTTCAAGATTATACCTTGACACTGCTTTTCTCATCCTTTTATTGACCCTGAGGGCTACTCCATTTCTTCTAAGGGATTCTTGCCCATAGTAGTACATGTAGTGATCATCTGAATTAAAATCACTCATTCTCATCCATTGAAGCTCCCTGACACCCATAAGATATCGATGTTTAATCCTTCTACCTCCTGTAGGACCACATCGTGATTTTCATGGTTCATAGGTCTGACATTCCAGGTTCCTATGAAGTATGGATTTTTATAGCATTGGACTTTCCTTTCATTGCCAGACACATTGGCAGCTGAGCTTCCTTTGGACTTTGGCCCAGCTGCTTCATTGGCACTAGAGCTCCTTGTAGTTGTTCTCTGTTCTTCTACACTAGCATATTGGACACCTTCAGACCTGCGGGGCTTATCTTCTGATGACATCTCTTTTAGCATTTTAGTAGTGTCCATGGGGTTTTCTTGGCAAAGATACTGGAATGGTTTGCCGTTTTCTTCTCCAGTGGATCATCTGTTTTCAGAAGTCTCTACTGTGACCTGTCTGTCTTGGGTAACCCCGTATGGCATAGCTCGTAGATTCATTGAACTCTACAAACCCCCTACCACAATAAGGCAGTGATCCAGTGGGTCTCATACAAATGCCTAAAATTTAGGCAACAATCAAGAGGAACTAGAGATCCTAAGAGAAGAATGTAATTTTGATCTTGTAGCAATCACTGAGATTGGTGGAATGAAACTCATGATTAGACTATGGCTACTCTATTCCAAAGAAATAGGAGAGGTAAAGGAACAGGGGTAGTGTTGTATATTAAGAAGATACACTGACATAAGAAAATCCAGGAATCAGAGAGGGAACATTTTGTGTGAAAATCAGTGAAAGGAAAAAATAGAAATGATTTTATCTTTGGAATATACTGAATATTAAGAAAGAAGAAGAAAAAAATCAGTAGTTTAGGAACTGAATCACAAATCTGGTATAAAAGTATGACACTGATAGGGAAAGGAGGGGCTTCAGTTATCCAGACATTGGCTGCAGTCTTCTCTCTTCCAATAGGAGAGGTAATATCTTCTTGACTTGCCTTAATAATAATTTCATCTTTTAAAAGGTAGAGGAATCAAATTCTATTCTCAAAACTACCAAGAGACAAATTTAGTCTTGATGTGAAGAAAATCTTTTAACAATTAGAGTAATCCCAGTGCTACCTTGGGAGGGAGTAGGTTCTCCTCTATTGGAGATCTTCAAACAGAAACTATATAACAAAATGTGGGGTATGTGGCACTGGGTATTCTTTTTCAGATATGGATTGAAATAGATGGGCACTTATGTCCCTTCCATCTCTAAGTTCTATCTACCTTATAAGATAGTTATTTATGAACATATTCTTTCTTTCTTTGTAGACTTTAAGCTCCTCATGATTTATTGTCTTTTCTTTTGTGCTTTGAATATAGTGGCTTATGCAAATACATGTCTACATTTATGACCCTATGAATCTGAATGTGATCTCCGATGATCCAAATTGAAACCCATCCTTTGACTCCCCATCTTTGTGACTGCTCTTCTTATCTTCCCATGTTTGACATAGTGGGTGCACCCAACATGCTGGGGGCCTTCCTCACTTTCTCTTACCACTGTAAGGATATCAGTGAAGCACACTAGCTATCAACTGGTTTTACCTCATTCTTGTCACATTTTTTAACAAATCAAGTATCTCTCTGATGTTCTCCTTTACTCCAATTCTTTCCAGGAGTTTCTCATTTGTTATGTGTTGTAGTCTGTTCTTTCCACTGTCTTCTAAATGCTGCTCATCCTTAATACTTCAGAGACTGCAGTATTTCAAGATCTATGGCTATACAACAACATTGGTGTAATATTGGTGTCAAAAAGATGGGCTTTATTTCAGCGAAAATTTTGAAGTCATTAAAGGAGCTTTGCAATTTCCCAAAGGTAATTAAGTCTGTTCTCCACAGGAAATGACTCATTACTAGAGTGGGAATCTTTCTTGAATCAGTTATCTATATAGTCAAACCACCAACTTACTGAGTAGAGATAAAAATGAAGAGAATCAAAATGAAGTTAGAAGAAAGAAAAAAGAAAACAGAAAAAAAGATAGGGCATCAAATTAAAACAAATCCAATCTAACCTACAAAACAAGTTATTGATAACAAAAAATAAGATATTGATGGAAGAAAGTTTATAGACACTGATGACAATAATTTCATGCAGAAGTTTAAATGATATAGTTTAACTGATTTGACTATAATGAGAAATCCCAAAGTGGCTTAAATGCCTATTGGCAAATATTTGACTTACTTGTCATTCAGAAAGATATGCAGCCTAGGACAACAGAAGCTTATTATACTAAAACTCATTTATAAAAATCTGACAGGGAAGGACAATGGAAGATATTGAGTATTGTTACATCATAAAATATAGAAAAAGAGTTTAAAAGAAATTTTGGCAAGAGACCCCAACTAAGCAAAGTCAATCTAAGGGAATTTAAACATGAAACTAAAAAGAAGATGCCAAACAGAAAAAAGATAGAAAGGATTTACAAAGTTAAAAAAAACAAACAAAACATTTCCCATTTATATAAATATTTATGAAAATGGTATGTATATGCCTCAAGGGAAGAAGCAGACTTTCAAAAGTGGCATTCCATAGTAAGACATATCTTTATCATCACAAATATATCAAATGAATAAAAGATATAGAGAATACAAGATCTACTCTTACAGTCTGTTTATTATAGTTTATTAACTATGTGATCCCTTGTTCCAAAGCCTATTGGTATAGGACTTCCTTGTTATTGGTGGAGATGAATGTCCTGCCCTGCCCTGCCTTGCACAAGGGACAGGGCAAAGTTGATGAGAGATAAGACAGTTTCAGTCTTCCCAAGTTCCTTTTGGGGGATTCATCATTTGGGTGCTCTTGGCTTCTAACTTTGAAAGAGAAGATGGAAGACACCACCCCACTTCAGGCTGCTGAAGCAAAAGACTCTGGGAAGACATGAGAGGTGAGATAAGTTTCTATCATGTCCCTATTTCCAGCTTGTATTCCAGAGACTTCATGGAATTTCCCTTTGGTAATGAGATCCAGGACACTCTCTTGGGTGAGCTGAGTCATCTTGCTCCTAATAGGAGAGCTCCTTCACTTTGTATAGTGTGGTATATATTTTCCTATGTATAACTTCTCTGTTTTCTCTTTTGCTATGATTTGGATAAATTGATTTCTTTGCTATTCACTATGCACATTCATTGTAGAACTGGTATTTGGTGAAAAAAGGGTCATCTTAGATATAGAACTTGGGGTTCCCCTTTCTCTTCAAAACAACAAAGTGGTCATTAGTTAGATGGAAACTGATCACATCCCTTAGACAACAAAGAAGAGTACACAGATCTATACCCTCTCTCTAAGGAGAACAGAGGAGCCTCTGGCCCTAACCTCTTGGCAGGAATGAAAGTATCCCTTGGAGAGGGGTGGGAGGAGAAGAGATTAGATGTCTATTCTGCCTCCCTTCAAGCTATACACAATGACAGCACCTTTGCCACATGAGGCCCCTCTCAACAGAGAAGGCTCACCACAAAATAGAGAGATGTATGTTCACCTAAGGTGTTTGCCATCATCATGGAGGAGATTTAGTACAGTCTAAGTTTTGGAAGCTTTCCATCTATATGTTGAGGTGCTCTAAATACCTTTGTTTGAGGATGACATTATGTCATTTTGCTGGTTCAATCAAGCCTCAGAACAAGGCAGAGCCTTCTGGAAGTGATTCACAGCCACTCAAGAGTTTGGGCTAATAATCAACAAAGGAAAAACCAAACGAATGAAAAATACCTATTATCCATATTACAGCATTCAGATAGGTGAAAGATCCATAGGGTTTATCCATGAGAATGTAATTTTTGTACAGATAGTAAATAAGAATAATGAGTTGGGCCCAGACTTAAACAGGAAAAATCTAATACATGCTAGGCATGTAATAAATGTTTAGTGAAAGAACAAATCAGTTCTTTTTTGTATTCTCCAAGGTGCCTAGAATAGTGTCTTGAACATAACATATTCTCGTTTGGGTCCACAATATGAAGTGGTTCACATTTCATGTAATCTCTTTATAAGGAGAGGAAATTCCATTTACTGGGTAATAAAACATCAGTTCTACTTACACTCTTTTAAAGATTTATCAGTATTATTCATTGTTATTCAACAAGCAAGGTCTGCCAAAAGTCTTTGTGTAAACTTAAACCTGTCAGAAGACCTTTGGGACACCTTGCATAAGCCCAGGTCTATAGAACTGAAACAAAACTGGAGGAAAACAAAATAAATGGTCATTATTGATCATTTATATTTCTATATCCAGCAGTATCACAGTGCTTAGAACATAGTAAGCACTTGATGAAAGTTTTTTCATTTAGTCAGTCATCGTAAGGTACTGTGGCTCCTAAAAGTAGCTCCAAAAAGGGCAAGACTAGTTTTTTTCTAGATTTCTATTATTCAGATCATGAAGATAAATAAGCTATAAGGAAATGTTTTGAGTCTTTCTAAATCAACCAATTTTGCCACTATTATGTATAGTGGCAAATGCCACTATATATATAAAGAGAGAGAGAGACATAATCTCGAGCCAGTCTTGAAGCCAAGAAGACCTGTGTTCAGTCCTGCCTCTGACAATCAATCAATCAATAAATAATCATTTATTAATCATCTACTAAGTTCCAGGCACTGTACTAAGCTCTAGGAGTACAAAAAGAGGCAAAAGACAATCCCTCTCCCCAAGGAACTTACAATCTAATGAGGAGACATGCAAACAAATATATGCAAAGCAAGCTATCTACAGGATAAATGGGAAATAATCAGCAGAGGGGAAGCACTAGAATTAAGAGGGGTTAGGGACTTAAGAGTAAAAGACAGGATTTTATTTGGAATTTAAAAGGAGTAGTCAGTAAGGAGAGGGGAAGAGGGAAAGCATTTCAGGCATAGAGGACATCCAGAGAAAATGTGACACTGACTGGCTTTGTGACTCTAGGTCAGGCATTTAGTGTTCTTGGTAGCTGTCTAACACTCTAAGTTGTAGAAAAGTTGCCAAGCTAAGTTAGTAGAGGGAGTTTCCTCACTTGGGAGAGTCAAATACTAATGAAATCATAGGTACTATCCATATAAATAAAGTCCAAGATTCCAAAAATAGAATTATTGAGGGCCAGGGTGGAGTGTGGTTGACAAGATCAAGATAGACCTTCGGGGAAACTGAGACTGTGTTCATTATCATCCCGGAACGGCTCTTCATGCTCCCCTCTACCATGTTGCTGTCTCAGTGAGACAAACAAGAGAATTACAGAAAATAAGAGATATGTAAAATAGATGCCCTCTAGGCTAACGGTCTTTAAGACAATAAGACTGATCAAATCAAAAAGACAGGAGACGAGCAGAATGTCACGTACACTTGCAGTTTCTGTCTCTATATACCCTGACCCTCAGATCAATAAATGGAGTTGGTCTATCTTCTCCCGCCTCCCATGTCTTTCTTCTTCACCACATCACTGAGCCATGTGGGGATGCAGGCTATCTGCTACATAGAATGAGCTCCTTTGATAAATATTTTGCTAAAATCTAGATTAAGTTTATCTAGATTATAAGGAGTTCTTACCCTTTTTTTCGTCATGGACCCCCCTTGGCAATATGATGAAACCAACAGATACCTTCTCAGACTAATATTTTCATTGCTTATGCATAAAATATGAATAAAATGAAATACATAGGATTACAAAGGAAAACAATTATATTGAAGTATAGTTATCAAATTTTTTTTGATTCGCAGCTCCCTCCACAAACCTGGAACCTAACTATCCATGGATCCCTTGGTTATCCTTGTACCTCAGGTTAAGAATCTCAGCACAGCATTACACTAGCTGTTACCATGTCAGAAAAGAGAATAATACTGGTCTGGCATAACCTATTCTTGATGAAATAGTGCTGACTCTAGATGCTCCATAACCTTTTCTTTAAAAATCTTTTCTAAAATCTTCCTGGTAATCAAAGTTAAGCTTACTAGCTTAGAGTTTGGCAAACTCTACTCTCTTCCCTTCTAAAAAAAAAAACTGGGAGATTTTTTCCTTCAGTTTTGCAGTGTCTCTCCTTCACTCCATGATCCTTCAAATAGCACTATTGTGGCTCAGCAGTCACATCTACATGCTCTTTCCATTCAAGCCTGTTGTTTTTAAAAGTATATAATGCAACTCTAAAAATGACTACTACCTTTAAATTTTGAGAGAGAAAAGAATTCCATTGAGTCTGAGAATACCAACAAATATCTCTAGATGGATTGTCTTGTAGTAATTACATACCACAGTGAATATTAACATTAAGAATATATTTAGCTTTATAAATGAAGAATAGTGAATTACTGAAGGATAACTGAACTCATACTGTTTCTTCCTCATTAAAACTTGATACATTTAATTTCCTCTTTTTCCCACTGCTTCAAGTTCATTATGAAAGTAGGAATCTTTTTGTGGAAGGTATACTTTATCAAATTTGGTGTTTGCCACGCATCATTATGGAACTGTATGGCCCAAAGAATTGAAAGTGTATAGCTATTTTCAGCCTAAAAATGAAACACTACTTACTAGAAACAAGACTTGATGGGACTGTTGATTTGTGACAGCTGACTTACTTGAATGTAGTTGTCAACAACTCCCCAAGCAAAGCCACAAGGAAATGTCCCTTCTATTGGTAGATTTTCTGGTAAAGAAGGGAAGCCATTTCTTTCTATCAGCTTTTGGTAAAACAAGGCTGAAGACTTTGGCAGCAGCTTCTTATCATGACTTAGGAAATCTATGTAAAATAATCCACGTCTAATGCTGTATCCTCTGTGCCATTCAAAGCCATCCATGAGGGACCAAACAGTATAACCAATGACTTCGACTCCATCATATTTGATGGCTAGTAGGAGGAAAGGAAAGGGGAGAGGGAGGGAAGAAAAGACAAAATAACCTTGAATTACTCATTTGTCTTATGAGTAATACATTATATGAAGTCCCCAGATCTCTAAAATATAAATGAACAAATGCAACTCCTCATAATTAAGATATTTATTTATAATAACCCACTTGGCAGTGTATATAATAATGCCAATATGGAATCTTTTGATTTTTAGAACTATCTCAAAGTTATTAGGGGAAAATTTTAATTTCTTTTCTTAAATGCTTAATGGTTCTGAGATAATTTCAAAAGTACAAATTAATAATTGTCTGCATGGTCCACTAAAGTTAAAAGTGAAAGATACACTCTTTAGTTTAAAAGCATCTTTCAGCAACAGCACTCCAGCAATTTTTTAAAAATTAATTTAAATAGATCTTTAGTTCTATTATTTAAATACTTAGGTTAAGTATAATGTGCATGCTTTAGTAAATGAATTTTTTTTAAAAAATTATGCAAGGCTGCAATCAAACCTAGAGTTTAATGTTAACCCCACAAAGAAGTCTCCCCTCATGGTACCATATCTCACAAAACTAATTCTAATTTCCTAGCAATGGAACAACTTCCATTTCATTCAAAGACAGTGCCTTTAAAAGTAAAGAAAAGCTATTGTGTAATTATTTTCCTATGACATTCTGATGTATTATATTCAAAATGACAGATTTATGCTCTTTACCATCATTTAATAGCATACAAGCACATAAACTAGGAGCTATATATTTTGGGGGGGAAGGGAGAAGCATTGTTCTTAATGGGATCTAGCAGAAAGAGTTCAGACTCCCAACTCAGAATTTTCCTCACTGTATCCCAGTTCTAACCTCTATAGAATGAAACTAATATCATTATTTGTAAAAAATTTTCAACTTTTCAAATTGGAAAGGCACTATGTAAGTGCTGAGCATTACTATTGCCATTACATATCTTGTTGGCTATATGACTCTGGGCAAGTCACTTAAACTCAGTTTCCTTATCTGTAAGAATGGTGATAATAACAGCACCTCCCTGCCAGGTTCTTATGAAGATAAAATGAGATAATAACTGTAAAGTGCTTTGTAAACTATAAAATACTATACAAGTTCTAGTTATTGTTATAATAATATTATTGTTATAGTTAATAAATATTAAAATATTGGAATTTAATAAGCTTAGACATTATTTTTAATGAGTTTTTTGCAGGAAATTAATGTGTTAGCAACACTCCTACCTTTCAAAGTTTCCATAATGAACTTTTTGAGGTAATACATGTACTTGGCATCATCCCTCTTGGTGGTGCCTGAAACAAACCAGCCATTCTCCACAATGAATATCTGCGGATGGTTATATTCAAGGTCTATCCAGGAAAGGAGCTGCCTCAGACTTGGTGATTCTAATTGTCGAAACTTCATATGAGGATCCAAGAGCTGAAAACTCAGTGTTGGTCCAAAGGAAAGTGCAAAAAAGTCAGCTGTTCCCTTGATGAAGTTTTTCTCAGATTCAGTAAAATTTGGCAATAGAGATGAAAGGTTTTCCTTCATGCTCTGTGGGTAGTCACCATCAATGAAAATTGGTTTAGCAAACCAGCCCAATACAAAGTCAAGAGATTTTTGACATTCTTTTAAGTCATGTTCAGTCATCTTTCGGGGACTGATCCAATGGGAGCTAAGTGCAATAGACACTTGTCCTCCTTGAGTTGAACGAAAAGAAGTATTGTAGAGATGCCAGACTTTAGCATGGGCCTACAAAAGAAAGAAAGAACAATCAGTTTGCCTTTGGTTCTGACTTGAAACATATTTCAGCAATGACTTCCACTGTTATTGGTTTCAGCACCCAACCTGATTATCAACCATACCACTGCAATAAAATACTCATTTTCAATGCCAGAGCTTTCCAGTATCCTCCAGTGCTACAATATCAGCCAGTAGAAGAATATAGTTTCCTCATATATATGAAGGGAATTCAATAAGTATGGTAAAACTAAGCAAATATTCAATCAATCAATCAACCAATATTTATTATTATTATTAGAATGTGACTCCATGGGCTGGCCACATTGTTCCAATACCAAACATACATTTACTTAAAAGAGTACTTTACAGAGAGCTCACACAAGGCAAATGCTCACATAGAGGTCATAAGAAGCCATACAAGGACACTCTCAAAGTCTCTCTGAAGAAGTTTCGAATCAGTTGTGTGACGTAGGAGACGCTGGCAAAGGACCACTCAGCATGACATGCCTGCGTCAAAGAAGGCACTGCCTTGTATGAGTGAAGCAGAAATGCAGTAGTTCAAAAGAAACATGAGATGCTCAACTTTAGAGATATCTCTACTCCAAATATTCATGTGGACTATTTGTGCCCATCCTATGGTAGAGACTTCCAAGCTCATATTGGTTTTATGAGTCCAACACATTGTACCTTGACTCCAACTTGGTGAGGTCATTTTGGTCCTCTTCCAGAATGTAGGACAACAATCAATTAACCAGGTACTGTGTACTATGCCACACACTGGAGATACAAAAAGAGGCAAAAAAAATAGTCCCTGCCTTCAAGGAGCTTACAATCTAATGGGAGAGACAATATGCAAACAAACATATAAAAGCAAGCTATATGAGGAATAAATGAGTGGACAGAGTACTGGTCCTGGAGTCAGGAAGATTCATCTTCCTGAGTTCAAATCTGACCTCAGATACTTACTAGCTGTGTGATCCTGAGCGAGTCACTTAGGTGACTTCTGTTTACCTCAGTTTTCACATCTGTAAAATGAGTTGGAGAAGGAAATGTCAAGCCACTTCAGTATTTCTGCCAAGAAAACCCTAAAGGGGGTCATGAAAAGTCAGACAGAACTGAAAAATGACTGAGCAACAAAAAAACAGAAGGAAGGCCTTGAAATTAAAAAGGGTTGGAAAGACATCCTGAAGAAAGTGGGATTTTAGTTAGAAGTTGAAGGAAGTCAGGGAGGTCAGTAATCAGAGATGAAGAGATACAGAGTTCTAGGCACTGGGGGCAGTCAGAGAAAATTCTGGGAAACAAGATATGGAATGCCTTGCTCATGTAACACCTAGGAGGCCAGTGTCACTGGATCAAAGAGTACTTGTAGGGGAGTAAGGTGGAAGAAAATCGAAAAGATAGGAGGGGGCTAGGTTATGAAGGTCTTTGGATTCCAAATAGAACATTTTGTGTTTGATTCTGGAAGCAACAGGATCCATTTTTTTTTTGACCCTTAGCCCACACTCAGCACTCAAAGGGTACCTCTGGACTCCTGGAAACTAGCAAGGCCTTTTCAGGATTCTCTCTATGAGTCAGGAAACACAACACCCAAATATAACGGATCGGGAACAACAACCCTCTGGTTACCCACCTCTTCCCTAACAGCTCTTGAAAAAAAATGGCTTGTTGGTATTGAATTTCCTTTGTTACCATAAACTCTTATTGACTTTTTGATATCTCATATTTTACATATTTCTTTTCCGAGTCACTTAAGATGATGATGATTTGATTGTCTCATTCCTATCTGAATTAAGTTGCTCTCCAACTTTGAAACATTCTGACTTACTTTTCCAGTTTTCAGGCTTAAGTGCTCCAGAAAATTCCATGTGACATTCTCCTTGAAGCCTCTATTCTTATTTTTTCCCTTTGATGTCTCACGCTCATCCAATCTTGCCAATTTTCACACCACTCCCAGTGAAAGCTTTTCAGTTTTGTGTGCCAAATCTACTCGTTCTCTCCCCTAAATGTTCTTCTTCTTGAAGCTCATTTATGGGTGGTTGTCCAAGGACAGCCTCATCCACATTATGAAGTCACCCACACATTTCAAAGTTATGAAGTAGCATATGACTAACTTGCACTATAAGATTTTTGAATCAGATACTTTGTCTTTTGTGCTATATTCTATAAAATATGCTTCAGCAATCTACCCAAACAATCAGTATTTGTTGAGGACTGTTTCTTCCAAAACATATTTTATCTCCACACACCCATCTTTCAATATGTGCTGCAGAAAAGAACACTTTCATTAAAATAATTGAGTCATTTGCTCATGTTTCAAAATTCAACTCTCAGGATACCATATCCCAGCCACCCCTTGTATTGATAATGCATTTTTTTCTTATTGTTAATATAATTTTGCTTCTTAATGGGAAGATCTTCCCCACCCATTAACAGGCATGCCCATTAAGGGGAGTTTGATTGGGGAAGATTTGCAGGAAGGTCCACACCTTTTGTTAATGAGGCAGTGGTTCTCAAGGGTTGTGATGCCCTCTGGCTCTAAAAAATGTATAAATACTCTGAGGTGAGGTTTCACTTTGGGACTTACTCTTTGGAAGTGTTTGTTTGGCCAGTAGAGATTCTGGGCAGCTGCTAAGGAGCCCCCTGGCTTTGAAAACCCAGATGTTGGTGCTTCTCTCTCTGGTAACTATGTATGTATGTAATGATCAGAAAGTTGGATCTGTCTTTTGATCTATGATGTATGTATTACTTATGTCAGAGAGTTGGAAGCCATATCTGTTGATCTTGATTTCTCTGTATTTTCTCTGAAGTTCAGGGTGCTGACTTTTTCCTTTGAACTTAGTGAATGATACATGTGCTTGACTAAAGTGATTGTTGACTCCTCAAAAGTTGCTTTCCTTTTAGAAAAGCAGATCTAAGAACCTGTACAGCAGGCCCTCCTGTGTATGTTAAGGTCCTTGTTTGTACACTCCTGCCAATGGCAGAAGAAACCCCAAGAGAATAAGACAGAAGCAAGGTTCCTAGACTAGTACAGAGGGTTTATGAAAGAAACCCTCCCCCCAAAAAACCCACCTTGACTACAGACCAGTGGTCTTTAAAAAAATGTTTGGCAGAAGAGGTATGCACACTTATATCCCAAATATGATAAATGCCTCTTAGCAAAGCAAAGGACTCGAAGGGAACAATTGCCACTTAAAAACGGGTTGCAGATATCTCAAGAAAAACCAGCCTCATTTCTGAAAGTGTTCTAAGTGTCCCTAGACTTTCTGAAATTCATGGTGAAACTATTTTTCCATCTCCCTTCGATCTTACAAATGGTCAAAGTGAGTATCTCTAAAAGGTTCCAACCTATAGTTATGAATTAATAAATACATTGCAAAGCACTGTGCAGTTATCTTCATCTCATTCTAACTCAGGTGACTTCAAGTATACCCAGGGGAAAGGTCAGTGGTCAGACAGTGTTACAAGACTGCCTAAAAACCAGATACTCAGATAGCCTTATAGTAGGGTCAAATATGACAAATATTTCCTAGGTGACTGCATTGATATTTCGTGAACTACACATGACACAGCCATCATCTTGAACAGGATGGTCCTATATCAGCCCCAACATACCATTCTAGCAGTCTATTTGATTAGAAAGTGATGTTAAAAATATCTATATTCCACTCAGTATATATTAACACACATATAGATAAATGATAAATAGCTGAATAATTTATAACTTAGCTCTAAATCCTAAGCACTGGACATACTTCCTTCTCCCCCCATCAAAACAGCAAACAAGATTGCCCTTGTCCTCAAAGAGCTTAGGGTCCAACAGGATGAGACATAAAGGGGTACAGAAAAGCAGACTGGGAAGAGGAAAGAGGATAGCCACTTGAGGCCTGTCAAGGAAACTGAAGTAAATGGTGGTGCCTTGGAGGATTGCCTATCAGAAAAGCTCCTTAATGTACACTGTATTTAATTGTTTTCACAACCATCCTGTGAGGTCATGCTAGTCCCAGTTCAATCCTTCAGTGAATCTGTGATCCCAAAGTTGGTGCTGTCAGCAATGCAATCCACTTATACCTCTTCCTCGTATGTAATTGCTCTCCATATCCTTCTGTAAATCAGTCAAAGGGGGTCCACACACACAACAAACTTGTGGGCTTTCTCTAGATAGAGGGCTCTTAACCTGAGGTCCATGAACTTGTTTTCTTTAAAATAAATGTGTGTGTGTGTGTGTGTATTTATGACTGTATTTCAATTACATTGGTTTCCTTTGTGATCTTATGTGTAAAAACACTGTTCCGAAGAAGGGTTCACCAAAATGCCAAAAGAGTCCACAATACATACTGAAAAAGGTTAAGAATGCCCTGCTCTAGATCCCTTGATGGTCTGTGAGGACTAGTGAATCACAATCATTGGTTATCCCTCACTCCAAAAACATGATGGGTTCTCCTTTCATGGTCATAACTCTTACTTAGGACTCCGTGGCTTTTAAAGACACTTGTCAGAATGGGCTCATTATCAGGAAATACTCTGTCAACTGTCAAGCAGCATGGTGGAAAGAGTCCTGGACTTATAGCAGGGCAAAAGGTGGGTTCTAATTCTGCCCTCTTAGTAGTGTTAGCTCATCATGGTCAAGCCACCTCTTAGAGCATCAGTTTCTTCATCTGTAAAGTGTGAAGAAGAAGAAGAATAGCCTTTGGAGCTGGAATGAGGATCAAATTAGATACTATATATCTACTGCTGCTTGTAAAACTTGAAAGTCTATATAAATGAGAGATACTATGTCAGAGAAGTTATCATGACTCCAAATGTTCAAATGACTCCCATCTTTCTTGGGCTTACGTCTTCCATAGAATTTTATAATACATGAAATCTGCTCTCAAAATCTAAGGAGCAAGTCAGACCATGACTGGTTTGCTTCTCTTTATCATAAAGTCTAAGCTTTCCAAGATTTCTACCATTTCCACCCTCCAAGATCCAGTCTTCCTTTGTTGGTCTGAATCGGATCCAGAATATAAATTCTCCCTTATTGGATTCTTTGTTTTTAAGAATGATCATTAAGTCAATAAATTACCAGCTGTTCTTCTTTTGGAAGAAAGTGAGATCTAATATATGTCCAAATGGAACATGTCACCACTCCTACATGACTATATGCAAAGGCGGCGATCTTTTTCCTTCTATTTTTTTCTTAGAAATAAGCAGCTAGGTGGCACAGTAGACAGTGCATAAGTTTTGGCATCAGAAGATCAGAGTTCAAATATGGCTTTAGGTACTTAGTAAATGTGTGACCCTGGGCAAGTCACTTAACCTTTTTTTGCCTTAGCTTCCTCAACTGTAAAATAGGAAGGACAGCATCTATCTTATCTGACAAAGGTATGGTGTGAACATATAAGTTAACATATGCACACCTTAAAGTAATGTATGTAAATGTTGTTGTTCAGTCATTTTCAGTTGTGTCTGACTCTTTGTGACCCCACTTGGAGTTTTCTTAGCAAAGATTCCGGAGTGCTTTGTCATTTCCTTCAACTCATTTTACATATAAATACAAGCTACTACTACTATTACCTAGCAAGTGGTCTCTAATATCAATATCACTTGTATTTCTGCTCTATTGACATCTTCCTGTAATCTCCACCATGTTTTGCTTGCTTCATCCCAGAATTTGTGAGAAAATGTAAAATGCTACCCTTGCCCTTTATATCTCTCTCCCTTCTTTTGAATATGTTTTACTATTACCGAGTCATACTGCAGTCATAGTCCTCATCCCATCAAATGATGCCTGTGAGAAAAAGGAATTTCCTCCTTGAATTGGGATATTTAGTTCTTGTTTTCTTCAGACATATCAAGTCATGAATTATACGACGGACTCTGTGAAGATTATGTCTGGGTATCATCCCTGCTTTTTTTCTTACTTTGTAACTAATCTTCATATCTTGTTTAGAGAAAATTTCCTCCCTCCTCCTTCCTCTCCAAGCCCTTCAGATTAAATTTGTACAACTCTCAGAAAATACCTTCTTACCACATTTGTTAGGATAGGCTAGGTTCCCCCCAGGTTCCTGCTACCCTTGGAAAGATCACATCTGTCAATTGACTCCTTTGTAACTGAATGTTTAAATAGAGATGGGGTTAGGGAGAGAGGGGAAGGGGCAGATAGAATAACTTGGCCTCTCCACCCACCTAGCTCCTATCATTTCAAGTGAATGGATTGAGGAGGTACCCCTTTATTGTAAAATAAGGTAAATCCTTCTTAGTTGAATACAGTGGTTCCTAGTGGGCCTTTCTGTTTACGAGTGGTGACCAAAACCTTCCTAACATGACTGATTCCCTATGCTAACAGGAATTGATTTTTCTTGTAGAAAGGGCTGTTAAGTCACCCTCTTTTGAGAGAGGAAGAGCTGAAATACAAGTTTGGGGACATTTACTGGATGTGACCTAATTTGATTGGAATTAGTAGGCATGGGGTCAGAATGGGATCAGATAGGTCTTCAGTAGCCTCTCTCTCTGCCTCTCCTGATCTTCCCTTCTGGCTGATCACAGGAGAACAAGTTCCTGAGGTTGCTCTGACTTCCTTTCTGGTGGCCTGGAGGAAAAGAAGCTACTTACTAAACTCTGGATCTCCTTTAGTTGAGCCCAATGAGTGGAGTCCTGGCATTGTTTCCTTTTTTTTTTTTGCTTTAGGATTTAGGAAATCCCTCACATTTACTCGGGTCCCAGTAAGTCTGAAATTGGTAACAATTATAATCTGGTGCAATCCTCTTGTAAAGAACAATTGGGTACCTTACTTTTCTAAGAACTTTGTTATAGGAGTTATTTTGATCATTTGTATGTTCTTTGTCGAGTTAATATTTTTCTGAAGAGTCCATTTTCTCTGTACTTCAACTTATTCTAGATTTATGTGTTACTAATTAGAGAATTCCTCCCATATATTTTAACAAAATTCTTTATTTTGTGCAGTTTAGCTTTCTTAGAACTGGATATCTAATGTTGAGAAAAACCCCAAAATTCCAAACTTGGATTCATAAAATTGGATGTACTAAAACTATGTGAGAATGGAGAGAGGTAAAGGAAGCGTCTTCTTCAAAGTCTTCCCCCACCTTCCAGCAAATTCATTATCATCATTGTACTACAGCTCTGGCCAGGACATTAAAATAGTGATACAGAAATCCAAATACTAGTTTTACATAATGATGAGGATGAGGATGACAGCATTAATATACTGCTTCAAGGTTGAAAAAAATACTTTATAAATTTTAGCTCATTTTATCCTCACAAAAACCCTGAGAGGTAGGTGCTCTTTTTAGCCACCCATTCACTTTCCAAATTTGCCTTTTTAACTTCCTTGATCTTTACTTTCTTGCCTAAGATTTTATCAACTCTAACAATGTTTTATTTATTTCTTTCAACATTCTAACAGTATCATTTTTGCTCATGTGAACTACCAGAAGTGGGCAGAAGTCATCTGCTTGACAAGTTTTCAGAGGTTCCCAGCACAAGTCACTACTATGATTATGTCAATAAGTAGCTCTCTGGGACTTCTCAGCAGGACGATGCCCACCATCACCACCACTGCTCACTTCTTCCTCTGACCTTTCCTGGATGATTTCACACCTAACAGAGCCAATGAATCTATAGCATCATTCCTCTAAAGGAAAAGCAACTACTTCCTCTACAACTTATACAGATCCCTCCTCTTCAGGAAGAGCTTTATGCTTCTAACTTCCAATTATTCATTCATTGGCCCTTTATCCCTTTCTTTTCTACTTAACATTCTTCTACCCTTCAACCTTGTGATAAATACACATTAAGATTCTGTCTCCCTCTTCAGATTCTTTTTCTTCTTCATTTTCACACAGAAGCCTTTATTCCATTGTTTTAAGGAATACATTCTTTTCACTAACAACCTGGAGAGTGGAATATTTTTAAGCCCTTTTTCCTACTCTTCTAGGAGAGAGACCGGCCTATACTTGAAGCATAAATGGGAGTACTTGGTCACAGCAGAAATATAAACAAAGCATACTCTTTACAAATCACTGAAAAATTCTACCTTCATGCTATCCACACTTCTTGGAAATGAGATCGTTTAGTCTTTGCCTTCCTTCATATCAGCACCCTTAGAGAACTGCTATGGACAATTGCAAGTGAAGGTCAACACAGGAAATGTCGATCTCTTTCTCATCTCTTTAGTATCTCATTAACACTTTAAAAGCCACTTTCAACTCCTTTCTCTGCTCTCACTGAATTTTTGCCTTGTCCTACCAACTTATTCTACTTACCTTGTCTTATTAATAACCTTCTCTCATATCAAGTCTTGTAGTCAGAGAGCTGTATGTCATCATGGTCACAGAAGAGCAGTGCTATGTTATAGAAAATGGGCTGGACTTGGAGTCAGGAGAAACCTGGGGTTCCATTCTGCCTTTGATACTTATTAGCTGCATAACCTTGGACAAATCCATTTGATCTCTGTAAATCATAATGAGCAGATATTCCGTACCATCTCCCATATAACCAAATGCTAAGTCACATCTGTTCAACTAGAAGCATGTGGAGCACATCTGGGCAAACCATAATGAAAAAAAGCTAATGTAAGGAGAGCTGATTGAGAGCCTTCCTTCACCCATGAAGAATGTAGACTATGGACTTCAGTACCTGTTAGGAGGTGTCAATTGTTCTCTTAACAAGTTGTCAATGGGCAAGTCATGCTTGGGGATAAAAGAAGAAAAGTATGATCCCAATGATTGGGTGACTCCTTTTATAATCCCCCCACCCTTTATAATAATAATAATACCTGTAGTGTCTACTTCACAGGGTTATTATGAAGATCAAATGACCAACGAATGCAAAGTGCTATATACTTCTTAGCTATAAATAAAGCCGTCAATCAGTAGATCTCAAAACTTTATCTACGAGATTCTAAGAGCTCCACCTGTCTTTCATATCTGCTGAAATGCTTACTGAGAAAGGAGGTGCAGCTGGCACATCTATGCTCACCTTACTGACTTTGCTGTCAGCATACACAAATCAACATGTATGGACTTTAAAGACAGTAACAATACACTCCACATTCCTTTCCCCTTTCACATCTCAATATCTCATGGAAATGAAAAGTAGCATTAATAATAATGTTGGGGAAGAAGTATATAGTGAACACTACCACTAACATAGGCCTATAGAAAGAATAGAAAGAAAGAAAGAATTTTTTCCTTCAAATCTAGCCATCACATATTATGTAACACAAGCACCAAAACATGTCCCCAGAATAAATGTCTCTTAATTGTGTGATTCTGCTGTTTATTTTTATTATTCTCTCCTCACATATTTTCTTTATAGATTCTTCCTAAAGGTCTTTCTATATCAATAACAAAGCACAAGTTGAATAATCCCAATTTCTCTAACTTTTTCTCATCTTTCAAACTTTTAATCCTTTTTGTGGATCCTTTTAATCCTTTTTGGATGAGGAAGAGAAATCATGCTAATTGTGCAAACAAAAATAACTCAAAAATGAATAAAACACAGCATGGCTATAATACAATTTAAGCCTTGTTTCTTGGAATTAAAAAGAGAGAGAACATTCTGTGATTAATACCACCACCAATACTTTTTAATGGCACTATTTCAGTATTTGTGTGTTGTTAGGGCACAACAATCAGAATAATAAATCAGTGATTAGCTTTGAGTCTTAAATTGCTTTTCTTTAGACACTTTTCCATTTCCTCTTTTGTAAGATACACCCAACAGATCATTTTTGAAATTACTATAGACACTGAGAACAATACTAAAAATTTAACTAGCTGTGAATAATAATGGTGCTTTCATTTCTAAGAGTTCATCCATTGAAATGGTTGCCTATTCCAAAGGAATAAAGGAATTTCACATATGGAATACAGGAAACAATTATTAATGTGGACTTTTTTCAGGTAATAGTGATGTCAATCCATCAAAAACTATTTTTATCAACTTGTGCTCATTTCTTTAGATGACTAATTATAATCGCTAACTGGGTACAAAAATTCTACTGGTTATGCTTTATTTTTTCATGTATTTCAAGAATATAAATTCAAACATAAGTTCCCAGATTGATTTTTCTTTTGAGGGAGAATTGAAGTGAAAAGACATAAAAGAGTTTAACCAGAATGGATGCTTTGTACTTTGTAGATGAACTTTGTAGATGTAGAAGAATTCATTTACCCCAGTATGTAAACCACTCCCACGGAGTACTAGCCACTCTTGGAAGTTTCTATTTTAATTTAATTAATTTAAATTATTAGAGCACTGTTTCCCAATCAGTTTATCATGGTATTCCTAGATAAAGTATGTTTGCCAAAAAGGTACATAAATACCTGATACATTTAAACAAATTCACAAGTTTGTATTAAGTGTCTACTATTAGCAAGGCAATCTGCTAGATTTTGCTGAGGGGGAAAGGGGAGAAAAAGTAGTCTTTACCTACCCCTCAGGAGCATATGGAATACTTGGAGAGACTTCAGTAATTCCAGAATATATGATTTTAATCTTTTGTTATTCCATTTCCTAACATAGATTATAACCGCTGCAGGATTTAATCTTCCAGACTTACACTGGCCAAAAAACTTATCACCCTACCTCCTGACTGGTGATGAGTATCTTGACTGATGTTTGACTGATAGATACAGTCTATGGGTCTGCACTTGAAGTCTCTTCAGCTTGGTAAGACATACTGGAGTTTATACTCAGTGGCACTAACTTTGAGAGTCCAGTATGACCTCTATACTAAATAAGGTATTGGAATGGAACTTTGGCCTCGAAGCTGGAGAAGCAATGTTATTTGGTCATTTTCATTGTCTCCAATTCTTCATGACCCCATTTGGGGTTTTCTTGGCAAAGATACTTAAATGGTTTGCCATTTCCTTCTCCAGCTCATTTTATAGATGAGAAACTGAAGCAAACAGGGTTAAGTGACTTGTCCAGGGTCACAGTTAGTGTCTGAGGCTGAACTGAACTCATGAAGATAAATCCTCCTAATTTCAAGTCCAATGCTGTATCTACTGCACCACTTAGCTTCCCAGAGAAGCAATAATCTTATTTGATCCTACCAAGAATCCTATTAAGTAACAAAAGTAATATCCCCATCTGACAAGTGAGGAAACAGACTAAGAGAGGTTAAGTATCACATGGTGGTAACAGGATTGTGGTACCCACATCAAGACCACATCTTTTAGAAACTTTCAATGCGACAAAGCAAATTCATAGGCACTGGGAAACAGATGTCTCCAGTTTATGTGGTAGCTGCCAGAAATGAGCAACCAAAACCAGAAAGGAAGAAGAAGCCCCATGGGGGAGTGGAGCACCAAAAGCCAACAAATCCAGGGGAAATGCCAGGAACAGAACAGAAGTCTGTACACAATGTTTGTAAATCTGACCAAGGCCTTTGACGCTGTTAGTCTTGAGGACTTCTGGAAAATTAGGTCAAAATTTGGTTGCCTAGAGAAGTTCATCAATTTTGTAAGTCAATTTCATGATGGCATGCTTGCCCAAGTTCTGAATAGTGGACAATGCTTTCGTGCCTTCCTAGTCACCAGTGAAGTGAAACAGGGCTGTGTGCTTGCTCCCATGCTTTGTAGCATGATGTTTTCAGTCATGTTGTCAAATGCTTTCAATAAGGATGAACATGGAATCAAGGTCAGATACCATACTGATGGTAAATTCTTCAATTTGAAAAGGCTACAAGCCAAGACCAAAGTGGAGGGAGTGTTGGTGCATGATTTTCTGTTTGCAGATGACTGTGCACTCAATGCAGCCTCTGAAACTGAGATGCAACAAAGTATGGATCAATTCTCTGCTGTCTGTGCTAATTTTGGCCTAATAATTAACACTAAGAAAACACAGGTGCTCCATCAGCCACCACCACACCATCTATACATGGAACCATCAGTTACAACAAATGGAGAAATTTTGAATGCTGTGGATAAGTTCACTTACTTTGGTAGTGTACTTTCCAGGGATATACACGCTGACAATGAGGTTGATGCATGCATTGTCAGAGTTAGCTCAGTGTTTGGGAGGCTCTGAAGAAATATATGGGAGAGAAGAGGTATTAGACTGACTACCAAACTAAAGGTTTACACAGCTGTTGTGCTGATCTCATTGTTGTATGCCTGTGAAACACAGACAGTCTACTAGCACCATGCCAGGAAACTGAATCGTTTGCATTTGAACAGTCTTAGGAAGATTCTGAAGATCACCTGGCAGGATAAGGTACCAGACATGGAGGTCCGCATTTGAATTAAACTGCCAAGCATTCAAACTATGCTTCAGAGAGTGCAACTCTGATGGGCTAGCCACACTGTTCGAATGCAAAATGTATGCTTGCCAAAAAGGCTATTTTATGGAGAACTCACATGGGGCAGGCGATCACATGGTGGTCAGAAGAAGCGATACAAAGACACTCTCAAGGTCTCTCTCAAGAACTTTGGATTTAATTGTGCAACCTGGGAGGTACTGGCACAGGACTGCTCAATATGGTGTGCCCACATCATAAAGGGTGCTGTGCTCTATGAGCAAAGCAGAATTGAAACAGCACAAAGGAAACGTAGGATGCACAAATTTGAAGTATCTTCCCCAAATGTTCACATGGACTATCTGTGCCCATCTATGGTAGAGCATTCCAAGCTTGTATTGGTCTGATCAGCCACAGTCAGACACACGGAAACTTGACTTTATCATGGTGGTCATTTTGGTCCTCTTAGAGAACAAAGGAAAACAACCAGAACTGATAGCTGCCAGTAATTTCACATTGAGGGATCATAAATAATCATGGACAATGTATAAAAGGAAGCACCAAGGTGTCATAGTATGGGTGGTTATTCAGGTCCAAAGTATTTCTATTGAGGCAGAACAAATAGAATTATTACAGTGGTGTCTAATAACAGTACCTAGTTCCTGGTCTAAGATTCAGAATTCTGACAACATTCCATATCGATGCTGAGTTCTCTTCCATTATTTTACTTTCATGTGACTCCACTTTTATATTCTTTCTGTTATACAAAAACAACAACAACAACAACAACAACACAGCTAGAAAGCTATATCTATGTATATTGGGAGAATTGAGACTTGAGGATTTCCCCACAAGTATTTGTAGACTGGATAACAGACCTAAGCTGATTAGAGTCACACGAGGAACTAGACAGAACTCAGGCTTAGATGCTTAGCATATCCCTGACATGTCTGCTGGTGCCTGGCACACTGTAGATGATTAGTGAATCATAGTTGACAGGCTACCTTTTCTTCTTTCACATGGGTATAAGAGTGGGGAAGAACCAGCGCCTCATTTAAAATCAGAGAAAATGGCAGCACTCAAACCCAAGCCCAGATCTCTTCCAAGCTCAATGTTTCATCCAATACATGGCATTCCCTCTTTGACATCCTTTCTAACTAAAATGACATTATTCCATCATTGTAATCATACAAGTTTAAAAAAGCGCTACTGTTTAAGAGGCTAAGGGGACATTGCTGACTCATCATCAGATCTTGTATAAGCTTTGAGTTCTACGTGTGTATGTTTCTGTGAGTTGGACACAACAACGCTTCTAGGCACTACTCCCATGAAGCATCTGATATTTAGGAAATGATTATCTATTTCAGTCAGGTGTAAATCTAGAGAAAATGTAGTTCTTTTATTCAACAACGTTCATAAAGAACCTATATGTGCTTGTAAGATAAATGAGATTTGATGCTCACCTTCCAAAAGCTTAATCTAGTAGGAGAAATAAGTCTATGTAAATGCAATTGAGCTTCTAGAATAATCCCTTTACAAAAATTTTACCTCTCTTGAGGTCACCATTGACCTTCTAAATATCAAATCCCATGGTTTCTTTCATTCATTAGACTTCTCTGTTCTCCTATTACTCTGGGTGTTTACCCCCAAGGATCTCTCCTTGGCCACAGTTTCTTTTTTTTTTTTTTTAATCATTCTGCACCAGGGTTCTTGACCTTTGAAATTGAAGCCTCTGGAACACTTCTCAGAGTATTTTAAATAAATGAAGGAAATGCTAAATTTCAGTTAGAAGTCAGTAAGAATAAAGATGTAATTTTTCCCATCCAAGTTTATAGAACCCCTGGGTCTATACTGTCGTCCCTGGTAATATCTTTTCAAAATTTTATTTTTACTCTGAACCTAACTAAAATCACATAAAATAAGCATTTTTATGGAAATTATAACAAAGAGAATTGTATGTGAAACTATGAATATCTATTACATGCAGCTTGCTTTTCCTTTGAAATATATAATAAATTCAACATGAAACTTCCAAAAATATCCCACTTCTCTGTGTTTCTTGATGTTCTCTTCTGTAGATTTTTTTTAAAAATGATTCAATCACTCTCTTTTCTTAAATGGTAACCCTATTGGTAGTTTTCCTCTCCCCAGTGAAAACTAAAACCCCTGCAAGCAGTAGGCACAATCAAGAAAAGCTAATTCCCTAGACTAACAGTTCTATCAATAGTGCATTAGTGTGGGTTGATTGTATCTGGAAATGCAAGTCTCACAATGCATCTTGATTTCATCACCTCTCTTGTCAGGAAATGGGTAGCATGCTTAATCATTGATCCTCTGGTACTGTGGCTGACTATTACATTGATTAGAATTCTTAAGTCTCTCAAAGTTA
This sequence comes from Notamacropus eugenii, assembly GCF_028372415.1. NCBI lineage: Eukaryota > Metazoa > Chordata > Mammalia > Diprotodontia > Macropodidae > Notamacropus > Notamacropus eugenii. The sequence goes on along the minus strand of NC_092876.1, from coordinate 202,171,320 downwards.
TTTTTCATTACAATTCTGTAAATGTTTACGTTTTCATCTCAGGTTCTACTTACATCACTCTGCAATAATTCATAAAAATCTTCCCAAGTTTCTCTGAGAGGATTTCTTTCTTAACTTCTTACAGCATTAATAATATTCTATTAAATTCATGTGAATAAGTTGTTCAACTATTCCCAATTAAAGAACAACCCCTTAGTTTCCAGTCCTTTGCCAATAAAAAGAGATGCCATAAATATTTTACACATGCGAATGAAGTGTTTATTACTTCTTATGTGCAAAGCACTGTGCTAAGCATCAGGGATACAGATAGAAACATACGACCTTCCCTGTGCCCAAAGAGCTCAGATTCTAATGGAAGAGACAATACACATGAAAAGTGTTAGCTGCAAGTCAAATGTAAAAAGTCCCACCATCCTCAGAGTGCAGTGGGAAAGCAGATGTTAATGCCTCTCATTTAATTAATTTAATATTATCCAGTAATAAAATATTATCAGTTTCTAACATAAAACTACTTGAAAGTATCATGACATTTAGTGGTAAGATCTTTATTTTCTAAGTTTTCAACAGCAGCTGCATCTTCACAGGGATGGGTTCCTAAAATAATAGCTGAGGCTAGTAGGTTATTCTTAAGGCTCTCGGGTTCAAGGGCCTGGGCTGCCTCCATCATGGTCTGAGGAGAGAAAGCAATTGTGGTGATGATCATAGTTTGGCTTCTGGCACATGTTGCCTTCTTGCCTTTCCTTCAGGATAATTTCCTGCTACAAGCAAAGCTGGCTTGCCTCTCCTGTGTGTGGCAATTGATTGGCAGTTGGTAGAGATGGCTGGCCCCTTCTCAGATCATTTTTCTCTTTCTTTGATTTCTTTGGGGTATAGGTTTAATAATTGTATTACTGGGTCAAAATTTAATGAATTTTTAAATATAGTTCCAAATTGCTTTCCAAAATAGTTAGCTAGACTAATTAACAGCTCCACCAATAATAGTGTATTTTTGTGCCAATTTTCCTACCACCCTTCTACTAAATGTCATCTTTTCCTACATAATCACCCTTGGAAATCTCATTTACTCATGCAGGCTATTTTCAATCCATCTAACTATACTATCTTACAGCCCACATCTCTCCATCTTGTTCATAAGAATTGCACAAGTATCTTTGTCAAATGCTTTACTAAATCTAGATAAACTATGTCTATAACATTCACCTGATGTATCAATATATTAGATCTTCCAGTTTAGAAGTCATTCTGACTTTAGTTTCCTTTCCTAGATGTTCCATTTAAAAATGAGTCCCAAAATCTTTCTCAGAATCCAAGTCACACCCTTTGGCCGATAGTTTGAGAACTCCATTCTCATCCCCTTTTTGAAAATTGGGATTTCGTCCTCTAATCCTGTAGTACCTCTCTTGCCCACAATGTTTCAAAGATAACAGAGTAGCCCCAGCTGCTGGGATAATAATTCACTGCTGGGAAACTGCTGGGAAAACTGGAAAACAGTGTGGTAGAAACTGGGCATAGACCAATGCCTGACACTGTATCCCAGAATAAAGTTCAAATGGGTACATGATATAGGTGTAAAGGTTGTGATACCATAAACAAATCAGGAGTGCAAGAAATAGTTTATTTGTCAGACTTATAGAGAATGGAGGAATTTATGGCCAAACAAGAGAGAGCAAGCATTATGAAATGCAAAATGAATAATTTTGATTACATTAAATTGAAAAGTTTTTGCACAAACAAAGCCAATGCAAACAAGATTAAGAGGGAAGCAGAAAACTGGGAAAGGGTCTTTATAACTAGTGTGTGATAAAGGCTTCATGTCTAAAACATATAGAGAACTGAGTCAAGTTTACAAAAATACAGGTCATTCCCCAATTGATAAATGGTCAAAGGATATGAATAGGCAGTTTTCAGAGGAAGAAATTAAAGTTATCTATAGTCACATGAAAAAATACTCTAAATCACTATGGATTAGAGAGTTGCAAATCAAAATAACTCTGAGATACCACATCACACCTATCAGATTGGCTAACATGACAAAACAGTAAAATGACACATGTTGGAAAACATGCGGGAGAGTTGGAACACTATTTCATTGTTGGTGGAGCTGTGAGCTGATTCAACCATTCTGAAGAGCAATTTGGAAGTATGCCCAAAAGGCTATAAATATGTGCATACCCTTTGACCCAGCAAAGGTCTTCTAAGACCTTTGTATCCCAAAGAGATCATAAAAATGGGAAAAGGACCCACATGTACAAAATTATTTATAACAGCTCTTTCTGTAGTGGCCAAGAACTGGAAATCGAGGGAATGCGTATCAGTTGGGGAATGGCTGAACAAGTTGTGGTGTATGAATGTAACGGAATACTACTGTGCTATAAGAAATAATGAACAGAAGGACTTCAGAAAAATCTGGAAAGACCTATGTGAACTGATGCTGAGTGAAATGAGCAGAACCAGGGGAACATTATGCACAGTAACAGCCACAGTGTGTGAGGACTGTTTCCGATAGACTCAGCCCTTCACAGCAATGCAAGGATGAAAACATTCCAAAGGATTCTTGATGCAAAATGTCATCCACAACCAGAGAAAGAATTATAGAATCAGAACTGTTTAGGTTTTTCTCATGGTTTCTCCCATTCATTTTAATTCTTCTATGCAACATGACTGATGTAAAAATATGTTTAATATATATATAGAACCCATATAAGATTGCATGTCATCTTGGGGAAGGAGGGGGAGAAAATTTGAAACACATGGAAGTGATTGTTGAAAACTGAAAACAAACTAATTTTAAAAACCTAAAAACAAAAGAAGCACTTGCTGTATTCAAAGCAGTATGGAAGGTAGCTGGGGATACAAATGATGGAAAGGCCAGTAGGGAACCAGTCTTTTGAGCATGTTCAATGTAGTGTACCCTTCTTGCTGCCAACCCACATGACTGCTTTAGGATCCTGCTTCTAGGAATGCACAATGATACATGATGGAGGGATCCCATTCCTGATTCAGAGTATGTGCAGGTATTCTGTGACTATTTCCTATCCATTTACTGTGTGATAAAGCCTTTCAATTGACAGTTGAAAGGGAACTGAGTGTGCATAAAAAAGGTTCCAATGGAGGAACCCAATTGCTCCCTTTCCTGGTGGTGATCAAGGAAAGGACAGTTGTAAACCTCTAGGCAGGGGAAGAGATAGCACCAGAAGTCTATTCTCCCAAACCGCCACGTGGCCATGAACACAGGGCGCCTCTGTTTCTTTTGCCTCTTTGCCTTTGTTCTCTTCTGCTCTTAGGTGAATGATTATTAAGCCGAAATGGATTAGGCTGTGACCTTCTCATCTTTGAAAGATCTCAGGTGTCAACAGAGGTCCAGCATGGGAGTCCATGACAGAGACTGCTAGAGTTGCTGCGGCTAAGAACAAATGCATCCCTAAGGAGCAACCTGCATTACTCTGATCATAAATGAATCTATCCACTTGCTGAGACAGGGAGTGATTTGTTCAGGGTCTATCCAAATCAGGAAGTGAACTTGGGATAAATGGCAAAATGTCAACCAATTGTTCCTAGGAACCAATGTAATAAAGGGTAAATGTGGGCCTTGGTTTGGGGGCAGGGTGGGAGAAGTATAAGTATATTGTACTTTTGTTCGTTATATCTTCTCAGTAAATATTCCTTTGTAAAAACTAATTGGGGGCGGAGCCAAGATGGCGGAGTGAAAGCAACGACTCACCTAAGCTCCTGGAAAAACTCCTCTGGATATCTCTGGGGGGAGAGTCTGACCAGACTTTGGAGGTGTAGAATCCAGTGGGAGACGGACTTTGACGGATTCGGAGCCCAGGCTGGACTGGAGGGTCCACGGGAGGGATCTGTTCCGCGGGGGTAAGACCCCGGCGCACAGCGCAGCGCGGTCGGCGCGGCAGGGCGGAGGGGACCCGAGGGGCCCGAGAGTGGCGTGCGAGACCAGCGGAGCAGGAGATAAGCCAAGCCGAGCCAACGATATCAGCGCAACAGCCCTTGAAATCTTCAGCCTAAAGATGGGACTTCAGTGGGTCACTACTTGAACATCCAGGAGCTGGGATGCCGGAGTGATCAGTAAGTGCTCTCCCCTCCCCCCCCCCGATGACCGTGAGGGAACCATAAAATTTTTCCCCAGATTAATCCTGGATCAGTGGGAACAGCAGAAGGGGGCTGGTGGTCTCATAACACCAGAGGCTGGAAAAGTGGCAAAGGGAGATTCTTCCTACGGTGGCGGAGGCTATCTGGAGGGACAGACGACCCAGGGCAGAGAAAATTCGCACTGAGACCCAGGCAAGCCTCAGCCCGGGAGACGAGCCCCAGGAGGGGCGGGAACATGCATTAGCCTCTAGGCGTGCCCCAGCCCTCCAGGGGAAAAGGGAAGACAATAGGGAAGCTGGGATCACCATCCCCTGACCTTGCCTTTGCCTCAGGTCAGCTGAGGAGATATCCTGAGACCAGACCACCCCTCCCACACACCTATCAAGCTAACCCCAGCGTTGATCTGGGAAACAACAACAACAACAACAAAAAAAGCCTGCTTTTAGCCTAGACAAACATCAACTCAACTTAAAAGATCTGTATCTTCTGACTGAAAGAACCAAAAGCTACAACACTCAGCCAACATCATGAATCGGAAAAAGCAGACGAAAAGTGAAAAAACCATAGAATCTTTCTATGGGGATAAGGACCAAAACACAAACACCAAAGAGGTCAGAGCTGAGACTGTACTTCCATCTGAAACCTCAGATGGGACTATGAATTTCTCGCAAGCACAACTAGATTACCTGGAACGCCTGAAGAAGGATATAAAAGAAAAACTGGCCAATGATTTTAAAACTATAAAAAAAGAATTCACTGATGAGAACATCACTCTGAAAAAGAAAATTGAAGAAATGGAAAAGGAAGTTCAAAAATTAACTGGAGAGAATAATTCCCTAAAAGGAAGAGTTAATCAAACGGAAAAGGAAGCTCAAAACCTAATAGGGAAAATTGATCAGATGGAAAAGGAAACCCAAAACCTAACTGGGAAAATTGGTCGAATGGAAAAAGAAGTACAAAAATTAAATGGAGAAAATAGCTCCTTAAAGGGAAAAATTGGTCAGATGGAAAAGGAGATGTGAAAGCTAACTGAAGAAAACAATACGATCAAGATTAGAATTGGGCAAGTAGAAACTAATGACTCAATGAGGCAACAAGAATCAGTCAAACAAAATCTAAAGAATGAAAAGATAGAAGAAAATGTAAAATATTTAATTGGAAAAACAACTGACCTGGAAAATAGATCCAGGAGAGAAAGTCTAAGAATTATTGGCCTGCCAGAAACCCATGATGAAGAAAAGAGTCTGGACAATATCTTCCAGGAAATCATCAAGGAAAACTGCCCAGAAGTACTAGACTCAGAGGGCAAAATAGTCATCGAAAGAATCCACCGTTCCCCACCTGAAAGGGATCCCAAACTCAAAACCCCAAGAAATATAGTTGCCAAATTCCAGAGCTATCAAGTGAAGGAGAAAATACTACAAGCAGCCAGAAAGAAACAATTTAAATATCAAGGTCACACAGTCAGGATCACACAGGACCTTGCAGCTTCTACATTAAAAGATCGAAAGAATTGGAACCCAATATTCCATAAGGCAAAGGAGTTGGGACTCCAACCAAGGATCAACTACCCAGCAAAGTTCAGCATAACATTTCAGGCAAGGAGAAAGTCATTCAACGAAATAAGGGATTTCCAGAGCTTCCTGACCAAAACACCAGAACTCAATAGACAATTTGATCTTCAAATGCAGGTCTCCAGAGAATCATAAAAAGGTAAACAGAGGGGAAAAAACAAAAACTTGCAACTCAATTAGGGCAATCTGTTTACCTCCCTATAAGGGAAGATGATACCTGTTAATCTTGAGAACTGTGCAGCTATTATGATAAAAGGGATATATGTAGAGGGAACGGGCATAAAGTAAATGATGTCATGTCAAAAATATGATTTAAGTATGAGAAGGGAATGTAATAGGAGGTGTGGAAAGGGGGAAGCAGAAAATGGCAAATTATATCACAGGAAGAAGTACAAAACTATAGTAGAGGGAAGGAGGGGAGGGAGATGAGCATTGTTTGAGAGGTACTCTCATCTGATTTGTTCAAAGGAGGGAACAATAATCTTAAGTAGATAATCCTAACTAGCTCTATAGGTAGTAGGAGGGGAAGGGGGAAGAAAGGGGAGGGTGGCTAAAAGGGAGGAAAGAAGCAATAAGAGTAAAGGGGACTAAAAGGGAGGGGGGCTAAAAGAAGGAGGGGAAGGCTGCAGGAGGAGGGGGAGAAAAGTGAATACTATTGAGGAGGGGAAGGGAGATGGGAGAGTTAAAAGCACAAATGGTGGGAAAGAGGGTGGAGGGAAATACACAGATTGTAATCATAACTGTGAATGTGAATGGGATGAACTCTCCCATAAAACGGAGATGGATAGCAGAATGGATTAAAAGCCATAATCCAACAATATGCTGCTTACAAGAAACACATTTGAAACGGGGGGATACACATAGGATAAAGGTCAAAGGATGGAGCAGAATATATTGTGCCTCAGCTCATGTAAGAAAGGCAGGAGTAGCAATCCTAATCTCAGACAAAGCAAAAGCAGAAATAGATCTAATCAAAAGGGATAAGGATGGAAACTATATCCTACTAAAAGGCACCATAGACAATGAAGCAATATCATTACTAAACATGTATGCTCCAAGTGGTATAGCATCCAGATTCTTAGAGGAGAGGTTGGGGGAGTTGAAGGAAGAAATTGATAGCAAAACTATACTAGTGGGGGACCTCAACCTCCCCCTCTCTGAACTAGATAAATCCAACCTCAAAATAAACAAGAAAGAGGTTAAGGAGGTAAATAAAACTCTGGATAAGGTAGATATGATAGATCTTTGGAGAAAATTAAATGGGAATAGAAAGGAATATACCTTTTTCTCAGAGGTACATGGAACATTTACAAAAATTGACCATGTACTAGGACATAAAAATCTCACAATCCAGTGCAGAAAGGTAGAGATAATCAATGCATCCTTTTCAGATCATAATGCATTAAAAATTACATGTAATAAAAGGCCATGGAAAGAGAAACCAAAAATCAATTGGAAACTAAATAATCTAATTCTAAAGAAGGATTGGGTTAAAGAAGAAATCATAGAAACAATCAACAACTTCATTCAAGAGAATGACAATAGTGAGACAACATACCAAAACTTATGGGACACTGCAAAAGCAGTTATTAGGGGAAGTTTTATATCTCTGAATGCTTACATAAATAAAATAGAGAAAGAGGAGATCAATGACTTAGGCTTGCAGTTGAAAAAGCTAGAAAAAGAACAAATTGAAAATCCCCAAGTAAATACCAAATTAGAAATACTGAAAACCAAAGGAGAGATTAATAAAATTGAAATAAAGAAAACTATTGAATTAATAAATAAAACCAATAGTTGGTTTTATGAAAAAACTAATAAAATTGATAAACCTTTGGTTAATCTGATCAAAAAAAAGAAAGAAGAAAACCAAATTACTAACATTAAAAATGAAAGGGGTGAACTCACCTCCAATGAAGAGGAAATTAAAACAATAATTAGAAACTACTTTGCCCAACTTTATGCCTACAAATTCGACAATCTAAACGAGATGGATGAATATTTTAAAAAATACAAATTGCCCAGATTAACAGAAGAGGAAGTTGAATACTTAAACAACCCCATCTCAGAAAAAGAAATTGAACAAGCCATCAATGAACTCCCTAGGAAAAAATCTCCAGGGCCAGATGGATTCACAAGTGAATTCTATCAAACATTTAAAGAACAGTTAATTCCAATACTACATACACTATTCTTGAAAATTGGGGAAGAAGGAGTCCTCCCAAATTCTTTCTATGATACAAATATGGTTTTGATACCCAAACCAGGAAGAGACAAAACAGAGAAAGAAAATTATAGACCAATTTCCCTAATGAATATAGATGCAAAAATTTTAAATAAGATTTTAGCAAAACGAATACAGCATCTTATCACGAGATTAATACATTATGATCAGGTAGGATTCATACCAGGACTACAGGGCTGGTTCAATATTAGGAAAACTATTAGCATTATCGATCACATCAACAACAAAGCTAACAAAAACCACATGATTATCTCAATAGATGCAGAAAAAGCTTTTGACAAAATACAACATCCATTCCTACTAAAAACATTGGAGAACGTAGGAATAAAGGGAACTTTCCATAAAATAATAAGCAGTATCTATCTAAAACCTTCAGCAAGCATTATATGCAATGGGGATAAGCTAGATGCATTCCCAATAAGATCAGGGGTGAAACAAGGTTGTCCATTATCACCACTATTATTTAATATGGTATTAGAAATGTTAGCTGTAGCAATTAGACAAGATAAAGATATCCAAGGAATTAAAATAGCCAAAGAAGAAACTAAGTTATCACTCTTTGCAGATGATATGATGATTTACCTAGAGAATCCCAGAGATTCAAGTAAAAAATTACTAGAATTAATAAACAACTTTGGCAAAGTTGCAGGGTACAAAATAAACCCACACAAATCTTCTGCATTCCTATATATTAGCAACAAAGTTCAACAGCAAGAGATAGAAAGAGAAATCCCATTTAAAGTTAGGGTAGACAGTATAAAATACTTAGGAGTCTACCTGCCAAAACAAACCCAGGGACTATATGAACACAATTACAAGACACTTTTTGCACAAATAAAGTCAGATTTAAGTAAGTGGAAAAACATTAGTTGCTCATGGGTAGGCCGTGCTAATATAATAAAAATGACAATTCTACCCAAATTAATATACTTATTTAGTGCCATACCAATTAAACTGTCAGACAATTACTTTCTAGAGCTGGATAAAATAATATCAAAATTCATTTGGAAAAACAAAAGGTCCAGAATATCAAAGGGACTAATGAAAAGAAATGCTTGGGAAGGTGGCCTAGCGCTACCAGACCTCAAACTGTACTATAAAGCAGCAATTATCAAAACCACTTGGTATTGGCTAAGAAACAGAGAGGTAGACAAGTGGAATAGACTTGGCACTCAAGATGCAGTAGGCAAGGAATATAGCAACCTTCTGTTTGATAAACCCAAGGACCCCAGCTTCTGGGATAAGAACTCATTGTTTGACAAAAATTGCTGGGAAAACTGGATAACAGTGTGGCGGAAATTAGGCATAGACCCATACCTGACACCGTACACAAGAATAAAGTCCAAATGGGTACATGATTTAGGTATAAAGATTGATACCATGAATAAACTGGAGAAGCAAGGAATAGTGTATTTATCAGATCTATGGAGAAGGGAAGAATTCTTTACTAAAGGAGAGATAGAATGCATTATGAAATGCAAAATGGATAACTTTGAGTACATTAAACTGAGAAGTTTTTGCACAACCAAACCCAATGCAACCAAAATCCGGAGGGATGTAGTAAATTGGGAAAAAAATTTTTACAGCTAAGCTCGGGGATAAAGGCCTCATTTCTAGAATATATAGAGAACTGACCCAAATGTATAATCATACAAGTCATTCCCCAATTGATAAATGGTCAAAGGATATGAACAGGCAATTTTCAGAGGAAGAAATTAAAGCTATCTATAATCATATGAAAAAATGCTCTAAATCACTATTGGTTAGAGAGATGCAAATCAAAACAACTCTGAGGTACCACATCACACCTATAAGATTGGCAAACATGACAGAACAAGAAAATGATAAATGCTGGAGAGGATGTGGGAGAGTTGGAACACTAATTCATTGTTGGTGGAGCTGTGAGCGCATCCAACCATTCTGGAGAGCAATTTGGAACTATGCCCAAAGGGCTACAAAAATGTGCATACCCTTTGACCCAGCAATATCGCTACTAGGACTATATCCCCAAGAGATCATAAAAATGGGAAAGGGTCCCACATGTACAAAAATATTTATAGCAGCACTCTATGTAGTTGCCAAAAACTGGAAGTCAAGGGGATGTCCATCAATTGGGGAATGGCTGAATAAATTATGGTATATGAATGTAATGGAGTACTATTGTGCCATAAGAAATGATGAACAAGAAGACTTCAGAGAGGCCTGGAAGGACTTATATGACCTGATGCTGAGTGAAAGGAGCAGAACCAGGAGAACTTTATGCACAGCAACAACCACAGTGTGTGAGAGTTTTTTCTGGTAGACTTAGATTTTTGTAATAACACAAGAACTTCTGAAAAAAAAAAAAAATCCCAATGGTGGACCTCAAGGCAAAATGCCTTCCACACTCAGAGAGAGAAATATGGAAGTCACTCACATAATGTAGCAGATCATGTTTGTGTATGTGTATCTGTTTGTGTATCATGTTCTGATTTGTTATACGGATTCTTTCATTTATCTTAGTCTGACTACATAGCATGACTATAGTGAAAATATACTCAATAGGAAAGTATATGTAGAATCTATACAGAATTGTATGCAGTCGTGGGGAGGGAGGGGGGGAGTGCGGGGTGGGTGGGGAGGGATAAAATCGCAATTGTATGGCAGTGATTGTTAAACATTAAAAAAATAAAAAAAAAACAAAAAAAAACTAATTGATGCTAATTTCTTATCAGTGATATCAAGTTAAAATCCATTGATTAAATAATTCTGGAGATATACTGGCAAATGATACTTATAATGGAATTATATTACATTACATTACATTAAAGCTTGAGCTGATAGCATTAGAAGAACCTCATAGCTCCTAAGGGTTAGCCCCCAACTCTGAGGAAAAGATATAACTCAGTTCTGTGGACCTGATGCACCAGTGCTGGGAGAACTGGGATAATGCTCCCCCAGAGCAGGTCTCCCTGACCTCAAGGAATTTATAGTCCCCTGGAAAAGTTATAGATTTAGGGCTAAAAGGGAGCGATCATTTGAAATTGCTAATTCTGTTGCCTTGAAAAACCAGACTGCAAAGTCCACACCTGATAGCAAACTTCATCTCTGTGATTTGTGGAACTTCTAGCTTATCTGTGAAAATGTGAAAAATAAGACATCAAATTTACAGGGGAAAGGAGGAGCATGGAAAAATTAATGGGAACCAATTTGTAGTCATATGAGTTCTTTAGTTGCACACTAGAAATGGATTTGATTAGTATATTTTGGATAGAAAATGCAAAGGCTATACATACTGTACTGCTAGCAAGTCATTTTGTGCCATAATAGAATGAAACTATAATTTGAGTTTGAGGAATCTCAGAGTGTCTCAATATCAATACACATTTGAGTAATTCATTTTTGTTTCCTCCTTTTGTTCTTCCCAAAGACATATTCTTGCCCATTCCTAAGTTTCCTTTATGACTTAAAAATAAACTGACTGGAAGACAAAAATTATCATTTCCTTTAAGTGGAATAAAATCACTGCTACAGTATTCAGATGATATATTTCATTTTGAAAAACTACTCAAGACTTTTTTTTTAAAAAAAAGATAAAGTAGAAACGTCAAGATGGTACTCTGGAAGCAAAATAAACCAATTAAATGAATATCAGTCTGGGAGGCTCCCCTTGGTTTACCATGGAATATTTTAGAGGACACTGTTGGTGTTTCATGAAAAGTTGTTAAGAAAAAAAAAAACATCCAAGCTAATCCCATTACACCTAGGTTGTTCCTGGTAGTTTCCTGAGGTGAACCCAGTGACTGTAGCAGTCAGAAGTAGGATCAGGTCAAATAAAAGTAAGAAATGAAATAATAGTAAAATAAAAGACCTTCTTAAGTATTGCTTTTTGCAAATGCACATAATTTTAGTGCCAGGAAATCCCACTCATCACGGTATGTAGATATTTACTTTGTTGTAAGGCATCATGAATGCTACTGTGAAGGCTTCTAGCGGAAGGAAAGACAGTTTTCCAATATTGCCCAGTCATGCCAACTCTAGTTAGTGGCAGTCAGAGTTATTCATTGGATGCCATGAGTCTTCATAATCAAGCTTTCCGAAGACTTATCAATCATAATGAATTAACTAAGAATCTCCATAATCAAAATTCAGGTTTCCTGGTTAGCCCTACCAATCCAACAATGATCATATCAAAGGACGAGTAGATTTACAGAGATGGTGATATAATTTAGATTTGATTAAACCAGGCAAATTTGAAATTAAAATGATAGAACCAAATTCTGCAGGATTCTGTGTTGGGCTTGGTACTATCTATATAAAAAACTTAGAGACTGGACATAATTAAAAATGGGGGAGGAGGAAGAGGTCACATTCACATAGCCCAAAAATCTTCAGGTAGTGAGGATTGTGGCACTTTGCCAGACTGTATTAAAACAAGCTTTTTTTGCTTTGGTTTGGTTTTAGAATGGGGAACTCTTGGGTGCAGAAACTGTTACAACCAATCTACAACTCTGCAATGTTTATTTTTATAAAGTTGTCTGGGCATGCCCTAAAAATGACTACAGTGATTTTTAAGTTTGCCAAATGTCAGAGGGAGGACTTAAATCCAGGTATTCCTGAGTCCAAGATACCTGCTGAAAAAATCCATCACTCTACCTATTATGCCATACTACCCCTCAAAATAGAAGATAACACACAAATCAGAGGAATGCCTTAATATGAAATCCAGTGGGATGGTGGCAAATGGAAATTAAAATCCCAAATCCAAAATGCAAACTGGCTAAAACTAATGCAGAGAAAAATAAAACAAAACCCATAATCTAAAAGCAATCAATAATGTAGAGTGGTTAAAGCAAGAAGCAAATTGGAATCTGTAATTAATATGATTACTGTAGTGAAGATTGAATGTCTCCATTGGCAAAATAAACAGATTACAACTCTGATCTGTTCTCTCTAGCCATCTTAACAATCGATGCAAATTATTTCTCAATCACATACAGAGTTAAAATTATTCTATTAGCTGTGCCTCTAATACAATGGCTGTGTAGAGATATGATCTAAGTTCTAGACAAGGGATTCCTAACCTGAGATCCACAGATTCCTTAGGGGTCCTTGGAAAGACTGCGGTGGATCTATGAACTTGGATGGAAAACGAAGATAACACCTTTCTTTCACTAACCTTTATTTGAAATTTAGCATTTTCTTCCATTATAAATGTAGGTAACATACCACAGTAATATTAGCAGTACCTGTGACTTTTTCACCAATAGAAATCAGTTATTTTCATTCATATATATGTATACATATACACATATATATGTACACACATACATACGCATATATGTGCATAGTGTGTCTATATATGTATATATGCAACTATATTGAATTGTTATTTATTATCTTCACTACTTTTAAAATGCTTTAGGTAATAGACCCTTTGACTTGTCGATATTTAATTTTTTAATTTAATTTTTATTTAATAACATTTTGCTTTTTCCAATTACTTGCACGGTTTTCAACATTCATTTTTTGAAAGGTTTTGAATTCCAAACTTTTCTCCTTCCTTCCTTCTCCTCCCTCTCCTCAAGACAACTATATTTTAAATACGTCTTTATTATTTGCTGAATTAATAAAGCACATGTTTCTATATCATATATTTGACTTTAATATTTTGATGACAGTATTTCAATGTAATTGGTTATGTATTTACTTTATGCATTTAAAACATTATTCTGAGAAGGGATCTATAGAGGCTTCCCCAGACTGCCAAAGGAGTCCATGACACAAACAAGGTTGAGAACATTTACTCCAGAAGTTACAGGCCATGTCTATTTAACAATGCAGTGTGTTCCAAAAGTTTAAGATCAAGACTTTATTTGCACATCATCCAATACAACCCTCCAAATAGGAAATAAATGCTTTTTTGTTCATGGTGATAGTGAGGAATCCTACCTCTACTTACCAATTGTCAGGTTTCAATTGAATTTCACTGGATCAATCAACAATCAAAAAGAATTTCTTAAGCACATATTATGTGCCAAGCACTGGGATACAAATACAATGAATGAAACAATCCTACTTACAAAGGACTGACATACTAGTGGCCAACTTACATGCCATAGTTTGAGAAGGATAAAATGGTATTAAAAATTTAAGAAAGACACAATAATATTTAGAAGTCTAAATCCATTTATTTAAAGATGGATTTAGCTTATGAAATAAATTAGTAAGCAAACAAGGAAAAAATAATTAATAAGTTTAAAATTTTAAAAGACTCATCATCAAAATATTAGTTTGAGCCTACATTGACAGTTTTAAGTAAAACATGTCAGTAATCTGAATAGGGTAGGATCAAAAATAAAATTAGCATACTTCTATATGCCCAGGGTGTAAAAATAAATTCATACAAGATTAAAAGATAGGGACTGACCCTGTGATTTCAAATTTCTTCTATCAATCCAGGGCAGGACCTTTTCTATAACAGAAGTCTCTTAGAGTGTTAACTGTTTGGATCAGTGGCAGGGCTTGGTAACCCAAGTATTTCTTGGGTTCAAGGCCAGCTCACTATCCAATATAATCTATGACCTCCCTAATTTAAGAATAAATAATTCAAAATTGCTAGAAAAAAAATTGTTCTTTCCATGTTGCCTTTAATTGATCAGTACTCTTGGAAATTTGTGCTTTTGAGTGAATTAAAAACAATTCTCTTTTTGATATATACCAGTGAACATACATTCAATCTGCAAACATGAAAGAGAAAGGGTTTTTTTATCTTTTCCCATACTTAAAAGATGTGTGAAAAAATAAGGACACCATCACCTTCAGATCTATTATTCTATGGCTAATTCTCACAGACATAATTTATACCATCACATGTAATTATTGTCTATGACTCAAAAGTAAATTTTTGTTTCCATTCAAATTTTGCCAAAGGAAATCCTCCCAGAAATTACATAATTAGAATATTCCAGATATCTGAGATGTGCCAATTTCTCTTTAAGAAAAGATGCTATATTTCAAACTCTGCTCGAATTGTTAATATTTTATAGCTATTAACATTCTACTTGCAACATCAGCAGAAATAGGGGTTTATCTGTTACTAATTTCCTTTAGCTGCAAAGTCCACTACTTCAACGAGAGCAATGTTGTTATTCTGTCATTTTTTTCTGTGTAAAGTATTCATAAACAAGAGCAAGTAAAGAAGTTAATAATAAGGGGGAAATGAGGAACTCTGGCCGGTACATATAAGAACCCAATACTTTTAGATGACTGTAAATGTAGAATGTGTAATTACGCGTATGATCCAGACAAAATTCCTTGTTTTATATGTGGAATAGGCATTATTTCAATGAAGATGATACTATTTCTGTACATATGAAAAAATAGACACTAAAAATGCAGGCTGAAATACTTATCTATAGCTGTGGTCCTCCAAAGTATGGTGCTTCAAGTGGTCACTAGAATGGTTACTTATGTCCTTAAAATTTATCCCAGTATCTATTTTTGTTTTTGGTCTGAATTTGATAATTTAATTATAATATCGCTCAATGATATCACATTCAAAGCAGTCCTCATTAAGCTATGACACTGAGTTCAGGTTTTTGGTTTTTCTCCAATGGCAAACAAAAACAAAGAAGTAGGTAGTCCTCACATCCTTTCTCTGGCTGGTGTTCCATGGAGAAACCAAAAAATTATGCAAATAATTTCTCTAAAGTGATATGGCAACAGAATGGGTATATCAACACCAAAAAATTCAATAGATACACAAATATATTCAACATTATTTACTATACAGTGCCATCTATGAAGAACAGATTTTAAGGGACTGATTTCACCATTATTTAAAAACTGAATATCACTTTATAATTTATAAACATTATCAGTTCAACTCTGTGATAGCCTAGTGCTATATCTCTGAATTGATTCACTTTTAGTTCTAAACAGCATTTTGGGTAAAAAAGTTTTTATTAGCGTTCTTTATCTAGAATCTAGTCAAAATATGTAGATGTTTAAAGTCATTAAAACAAGAAGTTTTCATCATAAATTTTACATAGAAACTATTTAAATAACTTTCACAAATATGTAAAATGCAAATAAGATATTTTTGTAAAACAAAAAAAAAGAACAGTACTTGTAGAAACTCTAGGCAGCTAATCAATATTATTTCAATGAGCTGAAACCTTTCATGAGAGAGTTACTACCATAAAAGATTAAATGTTACCTAAAAAGCAAAAGAGATCATGATGCTTAGTCCATTACCAACCATTGTTCCACTGTGGTATTTTTAGCATTTTTACATTAAAATTTTATGCAACTTACTGTTAAAACTAATTTTATCAGGTAGTGAGTTAATAAGATTTATTTCACTCGTGGAAGATTTCAAAACTGAAGACGCTGCAGAGAAACAAATGTATAGATCAACAATCATAGTACGATACAAAGACACAATGTACATTTTGACCCTAGTTTTGAAATTTTCTATGAAATTTTGAACTAAAAGATATTTGGAATGGTAACTCAAGTAGTTCTGTCACTCTGCCACAGGTGATACTTTCAAGTACAATTTGACCCAGAGATGTCATTTTGAAAGTATTTTATTTGCTGTATGCACAAGAAAACTTAGCTAAAGTGATTTTTTTTTCTTGGAAGGGTCAGCGTATCCTGCCCTTACTGACAACATTTAATTCACCTCATAACCATCGACTATATAAAAGACTGGTTACTGACTATCTGAATAGCTTCTGAAAAACTTGTGTCTAGTGGACTTCCTCTTTCTTCTCCAATCACTAAATAAGTAAAAAAAACCAAACAAACTACACTTCCAAACAAAAAAAAAAAGACCCACAAACCCCTCCCAAACCTGTAGGACTTGCTCAATACACAAATTCAAGGTGATCCCAAAAGTATTCTTACCAGGAAAGGCATTTTAAACCTCTTACTGAGCCATCGGGTACCAAAGTAGATAATCTCTAGAGTCAAAGGAGGTCAAATAACCAGCTGTTATTAGTAGTAGTACTACTGTCATTGCGTCTGTTTGAGTTTAAATCCTATGATCCCATACATTCATTCTGACTTATCCTGATTCACTACTTCCCTTCCCTGTTCTAATTTAGTACCCGTTATGCGAAGTCTGGGTTGCTAAAGAGGGGGCTAAGAACACTGGAAAGACAAACTCCTATCAATAGAGTCAGACAATTTGGGTTTAAATTTCAGCTTTCATGCTTGCTAAATTGGTGATCTTTCTACTTCACTTTTCTCATTCATAAAGAGACCAAATTGGATTAGACGCCTCTCAGATCTTTCTCTTAATTTTATGAATAATTTTGTCCCTCAGGTGCCTGGCTCAAACACCTCCACAACTTTTTATTCTAGCTTTCCTTTCGGATAGGAACATCTGGGACACTTGCCTTCTTTTACCCTGCTTCTATACCGAAGTCCCTTTCCGACTCGTTTCTCCAGCTGTCACTAACTAGCTGACCTTAGGCCAATCTCCCCGCTTTAAGCCTCAGTGCCCTCACCTGTAAAATCAGGGATTTGGGCCAGATGACGCCTAAAGTCCTTTTGAATTCTAGGTCCCGCGGTCCCTGTACTCCACCTTCCTTGGCTCACCCCTCTTTCCCTCCCTCTCCAGTCCTGCAATGATTCCTTGGACTGACACCACCCCACTCCCCCCGGGACTCACCAGGAGCAGGTTATGGGCCACCTGGTAGCCAAGCCGCCGGTTACCCCGCACACCAGGGGCCAGCCTCCCTGTGGCATAGCCGTGCCAGGCCACCACATAGGGGTTGTCGATGGTGATCCAGTACTTGACCTGGCCGCCAAAGTGGCGAAAGCAGAGCTCGGCATAGTCCCTGAAGAGGTCGGCCACGGTGCGGTTGGCCCAACCTCCGTAGATGTCCTGCAGGCGCTGCGGCAGGTCCCAGTGGTACAGGGTGACCACGGGCTCCACGCTGAGCTGGCGCAGCCGCTCCAGCAGGCGCCGGTAGTAGCGCAGCCCCTCGAGGTTGGGGGGCCCCGCGCCCACGCCGCCACCTCCGGGCAGCACGCGAGCCCACGAGATGGAGAAGCGGTAGTGGGTGACCCCGAGCTCGCGCAGACCCTCGGTGTCGCGGAAGATATGGTTGTAACTGTCTCCGGCCACGTCCCCCGTGGCGGGACGGGACAGAGCCGGCGGCAGAGACGGCTGGGAGGACCAGGAGTGGGACGGGGCTGAGAGTTGGGGCAGGAGGTCCCCTGGGGGCGCAGCGGGGCGGTGGGTGAAGGTGTCCCAGATGGAGGCGCCCTTGCCATGCTGCCTCCAGCCGCCCTCCGTCTGGTAGGCAGCGCTGCCCACTGCCCAGAGGAAGCCGTCGGGGAAGGTGTCGTGGAGGAAGCCCGCGACCTCGGGCGATGGAGCTCTGGCGAAGCGGACCCAAGTCTGCGCGCCATCCCCCGGATCAGCGCGCAGGCAGCCGCACAGCAGGCACAGCAGGGGCAGGGGCAGAAGTAGCCGCGGCGGGGCGGCCCCGGCCCGAGCGTGGGGGCTCATCTTACCTGCGGGGTAGCAGGGGAGCACTCATGTGAGGCCCTAGCTCCCAGGCCGGACCCCTTTATCACTGCTCCCGCCTGCCTCCCTCCCCGCCCCTCCACGCGCTCCGCGCCTTCTCCACAGTCTCGCCCACCTCTGCTTCCCTCAGTGGGCAAGTCTGTCAATAATTACCTGGGAGCCCCCGCCTTCCCCTCTTCTCCTCTCTTCCTCTCCCCTCCCATCCCATATCCCGAGACTTGGTGTTGAGGTTAGTACCATGATCTGGAAGAGGAGAAAATGATACCCAGGGGAGAGCCAGGGGAGAGGACAGGGAGAACCAGGCTCTCTGGAGACCCTGACAAGGAACCTCAGGGAGAGGGGAAAGACGGATCTTTTACTGGCGACAAAAGAGCAGGGAAGAAAAAGCACCTGTTAATCTTCATCTCACTACTCTTCTCCGAGAAGTAACTGATGCATAAGGAGGGTGAAATCATTTATAAACCTAGATCAGGAAAGACGAGGGATGTGTGTGCATCCATCTAGAAAAGTGAGAGGGAAGACCAACTTAACTGGAGGACAGAACTAAATCTTCAGCTGAAACCATCCTCCATCTCCACGAAAGAGGATAAAAGATAGTCCAGAAAGGAAATCTGCCTTCTTGGCTGGATTACTGTATCAACATTATCATCAAACAAGTGACCTCCCCTCAAAAGCACCTGCTTCCTCATCTTCACCCCACCCCCATTGTTGCCTAAAAATATACTTTTCCTTGAAACATAGGTAGAATTTTTTTTTTTTTTATGGACTGGGGAAGTAAAAGGATGGAGTAAGTGATTTTTCAGTGAAGATAAATTTCTCAGCATTCTAACTTTCAAACATTCTCAAGGTATTACCCATTGCCACACATTTTACCAGTCACTAAAGGATGAGGTCCTCTGGTGGTATACCTGATTGTAATAGAAATGTGTCTTCTTACCACTACTCAATGATTCTGAGTTTAATTTTCCACTTTCTGCATGGTCAGTGCTTTTCCCTCTTTCCCTCTTACCCTTGGTCTTTTAGCCATTCCATTATCTATTAGATTTTCCAAGAGATTATGAAAAATGCCTGCTTGAAATTCAAATCATTAATATGAAATTTTTTTATTTATCTAGGATGAAGGTTTGAGTGATCAGTAATGGTAATTTATCCCACTCTCCTTTCTACACTTTTCCTTAAAATTTGTCCTATACACCAGCAACTAAATTATCTTAACAAAATTATGAGTTCAGTGCTGCCTAGAGGCTTCAGCGAACAAAGAATCTGATTATGTGTTATGAAACTCAGGGGGATAGGGATAATGAGAAGGAAAAAAATAACAAAAATGCTGGGGGGTTTTTACCAGATATCAAAAAGAAATGTTGGTCCAAAAAACTGTGGCACCATAGGACTTGTTGATATCCCTGAAATCATGTTCCATACAGTAGTCTATTATTAAGGAAAGGTCATTTCTGGATTGCTTAGCATAATACCACAAATGATATGACTTCTACTTCTTCCATTTGTAAATACAGCAATGTTAAATAAATTTAGGTACAGCAAGCATGCAACATTATCTGTAAGATTAGAAAGTCTGGGCCATGACATAAATATGAAATAATATGACTACCATTCCATGGGCTTAATAAAATATAATTATTAAATGCAGCCTCATTTTTTTCCCCTAAAATGATTTGGCTCTATAAGAGCCAAATATAAATTTCAATTTCAATTAGAAATACTTCAGAGGTCCCATGGGAAAAGAGCTTAGGCTACGTATCAACTTCTCAACTTCCATGTAGTTGTTCTTCAGGGTAGAGTGTATCTAACACTACTTTTTTTTTTCTAAACAACACAAAATCCAAAGATAACTTTAGAACTAATAGAAAAGAAAAAACTAATAAAATGCATCATATCTAAAATTCAGCTGTACAGAAGAAACTTAAGAAATACAGGTCTCCTTAGGGTAATATTAAAACTTTCATCCATAGATGTCCCCAGGAGATGTTTTTAACTTAAGATTGAAGACTTTATGATAATCAACCCTTATTTTTAGAAATACTTATTTATGAAAGTTCCACCTATAATGACTATCACAATTTTGAAGTGTCAATTACTATTGCTATGTATTTTAACATTTTCATTTCGTTAAATATAGAAAGTCTTGTTACCTTTGGTAACCATTAATAATCATGTAATGTGGATATCATTAGAGTGGCCACATAGAATCAGGAGATTTGTATTGGAATACTTGTTTTGACACTTAAGAGCAATGTGATTCTGTTTAACTGCCCTAAACTTTAGGTTATTTATATATAAAATGGAAAAGATAATCCACAGTTTCACAAGTGGTTTTTTTTTAAAGTTCTTTGAAATCTTAACTAAATAAATATAAATTATCTTCCAGGGCAAAACTCTTTTGAGAGGATACTAACGTATATTTTATACATGAAGATGATGTTCCTGACTTCCTTTTCAAAAGGATCCATGATTAAAGTTGTTTTTCCGGCAGTGAGAATGAATTTTCAGTAATCCATCTAACCTCTCAATTATCCAAACTATTTCATCCAATATATAATAATAACTGACATTTATACAGCACTTTAGGGTTTGCAGGGCTCTTTATAAACATGGTTTCATTTGATTCACACAACAACCCTGTGAGTTCAGTGCTACAGGTATTATTATTATGCAGATCAGAAAACAATCTCAGAAAGATTAAATGATTTACTCACACAGCTAATAATTTGAACCCAAATCTTCCTGATTCCAGATGCAGCACTCTGTCCTCTAAACAATGCCATCTCTCATTTACACTGTTAACCCTGCTTCACTCTAGAGTAGACCAGAGGTTAAGCTGGGAAGTGGGAGGTCCATGAACCTGAATGGGGGCATTGGAGGTGGGGAGAATTACATTTTTGTTTTCTTTTTATTTTCCTGGTAATTCTATGTGTTTTATTGTTTGCAGTTAAAAACATTCTTATGAGAAGGGGTGCACAGGCTTCACCAAACAATCAAGGAGGTCCATAATACATAAAAAAAGTCAAGAACTCCCTTTTGTTATTCAGTCATGTGCAACTCTTTGTGACCCCATTTGAAGTTTTCTTGACAAAAATACTACAGTAGTCTGCCATTTCCTTCTCAAACTCATTTTACAGATGAGAAAACTGAGGTAAGAGTTTGAGGTCAGATTTGAATTCAAGAAGATAAGTCTTCTTGACTTTTGGTCCAGCACTCTATCCACTGTGCCACCAAACTACCCCTCAATAACTCCTACTGTAGACCAACTATAAAGTTTTATGTAGTAATGAGATAGCTGAAGCTGGAGATAAAATCATTAGTCAATAGATCTAATCAATCAGCTGATTAATTAAATAGTCATGTATCAGAGGAAGATTTTTATGAAGCTACATATAATTATGATGTCATAGTGCTCTATGTAACCAGTTCAACAATTTAATATGTGCATATCATCATCCTATCAACATATTTGTAACACTCAAGCCCAGAGGAGGGTCAGATAGTTTCCTGAAGGATATTCCCAAGATGGGACACTAGACAAGTAGAAGCATGACTCTTGATTGGCAGAGGTTGGGATACTGTGTATAGCAAACATGAGAGAGATATGACTCCTGATTAATGGAAACTTTGGAGAGAAAAAACAAGAGGCATAGCTTGAAAGAGCTTATGACTTTTGAACAGTGCAAGCTTTTAAACAGGAGGCACTATTGCCATAGACACACCCTTTCTCTCCTCCCCTCCCCAAAACATGTCTTTATATCCCTGAACTCCCAGAGAGTATTTCCAACTTTCCAGATGAGGGAAATTACCTGGAGATGGTGCCACTTGAGCTGTCTTCAACAAGTTTCCCAGTTTAAAGACATGATACTAGTCTCTCAGGTAATAAAAGAATGAAATAGACAGAATCCTTACCCTCAAGGGATTTGTAATCTAGTTGGGGACATAAGACAGATACACAAAATAGCTATGATACAAATGAAAATATAAGTGCATCTAGCCTCTAACACATACTAGCTGTTGAATCATGGGCAGATCATTTAACCTCTCAGTGCCCCAGGTACACCAGAAAAATTATAAGTGAAATAACTCTGGATGAAAAAAAAGTGAAAGGAGAATAAGTAGTTTAGAACAAAAGATGGAAACCACAACCAAGTAGTAAACTCCCTGGAAATTAAAATCGGCCAAACTGAGTTCAATGTTTCAGAAATAAAATATTAGAATAAAATCAAAACCAAAAAATAGGGGGAGAAAATGTTGACTATCAAAAAAAATTCAAGGGTATGTGGAGATGGTGTCACAAGCTGAGTCTTTAACAATCAATTCTAATCAATTTTGCTACCCTCTTCCATTTTATGGGCGAGTTCACCCCATTCTCATTCATAGTTATAATTGTTAATTGTGTAAATCCTTCCATCATATCCTCTTGCACATTTTCTTCTCTTTGCCCCAGACCTCTCTTTGTAAAGAAGGTAGTAAGAGAAGGAATCTGATCAGCACAATGAACTGCAATTGAAGCTATCTACTTCTGCTTTTTTCACTTCACTTAGACCACTAGTTCTTACTTTCTGTCCTTTTGATAATTTGCCCTCTGAATTTGGTTGTTTTGCTTGTTTGAAGTTAATGAGGTTCTGAATGGACTTGTTTCTTCCCCTCTATTAGAATTGTAAGCTGTTCATCATCACTTAGTCCAGAGATGGGGAACCTGCAGCCTTGAGAATACATGTGACCCTCTGGGTCCTCAAATGTCATTCTTTGACTGAATCCAAACTTCACAGAACAAATCCCCTTAATAAAAGGATTAGCTCTGTAGAACTTGGACTCAGTCAAAAAGCTGCACCCAAGAACCTAAAAGGCCACATGTGGTCTCGAGGCCACAGGTTCCCCACCCCTGACTTAGTCCCTTATAATTGCTCAAGTACATTTTCCTCTCTGGGTAAAAATGGTGAATTTGTAGTCAGAGCACCTGGATTCAAATCCTAGCTCTTCTACTTACTTCCTGTATGATCTTATGCAAGTCACTTAACCTCTCTGGGCCTCCATTTCTTTATCTGGAAAATGCTGGGGTTGGACTAGATGACTTTTAACCTGCTTTCTAGTTCTATATTTATGCTTCTAATTCAATTTCCAGTTACAGATTTTGATCTACTGCCTTGAACTTCGATACCAGTTCTATACTTGGGATTTTCCTAAGAGTTCTTTCCCTTTCCACTTTTTGCTCCTAGAGCTTAGATCTAATTCAAGATTGTGACCAAAGAGTCTCCTCTAGATATATATAGATACAAATAAATAGATAACTTATTTTACACTTTCTTACTCATTTATTCTTTCCTCTTAAGAATGTAATCTAAACATTCAAACAAATTTTTCATAGACACTCCTAGGTATTTATGAAAAGGTTTTGGTTTTTTTTTTATGGAAAGAATCTTTAAAATCATCTACTCTGACCCTTTAATAAGGAGACCAAGGTCTAGAGCAATGAAATGACTTGCCCAAGGTAACACAGCTAGTTACTGAGAGTCACCCAGGTATCCTAACTTCTTGTCAACTACTCTTTCTGCCAAAGGACTGCTTTCAGACCAGCCCCCAGAGCCATCACTGAGGGGAGAATGATTGTGGAGAAGGTTCCTCATCACCATCAACAACAAGTACTAACCAGTTCTCACTAACAGACAGATAGGAATAGGAGCCCTGGGATTGGTAGCATCTCTCAGCTCAGCAGTCCTACTTCTAGTCCAGCATTCACAGCCATCATCCAGGGAAGCAACTCCTATGCAGAAAGGACTAATCACACCTACCAAATGTCAGCCAACTACTATTCACAGGGCAGGCATGCCAGTCTAGCTGAAGCAGCAAGGCACTCACAAGGAGAGGGACAACAGCATGTGTTGGGCAAGTCAAACCACCCACACCACCTCGACCACAATTTTTCTTCAGATAGTCCAGGTTGAATCCAAGGATCCAGGCAAGTCCCTGCCCTCAGTTATCATTCTAAGAAGTAATCCTTTTACAGATGTTGCCTGGTAGTTGCTCCTGTAGATGCTATAGTCATACCTATTGAAGGTCCAGAAAACAAAGTTCTTGTCACAAAAAACCTTGCCACCTACAAATGGTTCAATATCAGTCTGATTAGTTTATCAGTGGAAATGACATTAAATAAAGGGCATTACTATGTGCTTTGTTGCTGCACTTAGGACCATGGGATGTTTTCACCTTACTTGCAACTGAAAGCTTACATATATGTAATTCCCAACTTAGTGTAGTACTTTGCACAAAGTAAGCATTTAATAAATACTTCGTTAATTCATCCATTCTTCAGCACAAGTTCTCAGACTATAATTACAAAATGCAAAAGAGCATTAGGAGAGAGAGAAGGAGAGAAAGAGAGAGAGAGAGACAGAGACAGAGAGAGAGACAGAGAGAGAGAAAGATAAATGGAGAAGTCTGGCAGAAAGTCAGAATGGGGAGTGTGACCAAAGCCAGTCTACATGTCGGGATTATTAAGGATTAGTGTACCTTCTTCAATCCATGCCTTTCAAACCTTTTGGTTTTCTGCAGAGAAGAATAATAGAAGCATAGGATGTGAGAGCTGGAAGGAACTTTAGAGGTCATCAAGTTCAGGGTTTCTTACACTTTTTCCACTTGTGAACCCTCTTCACATTTTGGCTGCCTTTGTTGGCATTATGTGGCCTGAGTGCAAAGTGCACATGCTTTGTGCTCAGAACCAAGATGGCAGTGAAGTTGCACAATGCAACGCAGGCAAGCAATGCCACAAACACCTTAGATTTTTGTTTGATCTTTAATTAATTTTTGGTAGTTGTGTTCAGAAATCTTTTTCTGTTGTCAAATTTTTCATGACGCCATACGGGGTCATGACCCACAGTTTAAGAAGAACTGATCTAGTTCAGACTCTCACCCAATATGAGAATCCCTTGATAGCATCCCTGAAATAGTCATCCAGCAACTTGAACTCTTCTGCTGATACTCATTCCTTTACAATGTAGCCCACTTAATTTAAGGACAGTCTACTACTACAATTTCTTTTCATGAGATTGAGCTAAAATCTTCTTATAATTCCTACCAGTTGGTCATAGTTCTGCCTTCCACAGCTATACAGATCATTACCTCCTTCAATGTTACAGCCATTAAGTTATTTGTAGGTACTATTCTTTTCCCCTAAGTCTTCTTCTTTCCCAGATAGTATCTTTCAACTGATTTTAATGTGATCTGGTTTCCATATCTTAATCATATTCCTCTGGGCACACTCCAATGATTTGACCAAATTAGTGAGACTTTTAACCTCCTTTGATCTGGTTGTTGCATTCATTAATGCAGTCTCAGATAAAATTAGTCGTTTTTAAGCAGTTGCTTCATGCTATTGGCTCATATTGAATCAGTGGTTAATTAAAACCACCAGGTCTCTTTCCTATAAACTGTTGCTAAGCCAGATCTCTTCTATCCTGTTCCTGGGAAGTTGATTTTTTTAACCTAAGTGTAGGACTTGGCATTGATCCTTACTGAATTTTATCTTG
This sequence comes from Notamacropus eugenii, assembly GCF_028372415.1. NCBI lineage: Eukaryota > Metazoa > Chordata > Mammalia > Diprotodontia > Macropodidae > Notamacropus > Notamacropus eugenii. The sequence continues at coordinate 202,145,340 of NC_092876.1, read as the reverse complement.
TCAGCTTTAGCACCTTGTTTCAGCCTCTTGGGATTTTTTCAAATCATGATTCGGTCATTCAAAAGATTAGCTCATCCTTGCTGGTTTTTTATTATCCACAAATTTGATAAACATCCCTTCTATACCTGCAGCTAAGCCTTTGATTTAAAAAAAAAAAGAAAGAAAGAAACATTGAAAAATGCTAGTGACAAGGACAGAGGCTTGCATCCTACTACTGAGAGGCTGACATCAATCCACTAATCAATGCTCTTTGGATAAAGGAGTTCAAGAACTATGAATCCAACTAATTTTATTATCATTTATCCCTCACTTCCATCCTGTTAGAAAAGATATGACAGATTTTGCTAAGTGTCTAGCTACATTATTTCATCCCATTTAGTTCTTCCCTAGGATGTGGCGCTGACTCATTTCCACAAGACTTTCTCTATCAGAGATAGAAACCTTTTCATTCTGGAAGTTCATTCCACCCTAAGCTACTTCTTACTTTAGAAGTATCTTTCCAACCCTGGGGGCTTCTCCCTCTGATTGTTTAGTTTCTTCCAAAAGCTTTTTTTTCCATTTTAAAGAAAAGGCCCAGGCTAACCACGTATTCATTCACCACTACTCCCAGGCTGTACTGTTCAACTGACTTTCCCTATCATACCCCATCTCAGTGGACCTTCACCTTTCCCCTCCTGTTTCACTCCCTTGTATGTGTTGTCTTCTCCCCACTCCCCATGAGGATGTAAGTTTTTTGGAGGCAGAAACTCTCTCTCTCTTTCTGTTTATATTTACCAATTAATAAACATTTATTGACCTACTATGTGCCAGGCACTATTCTAAGTATTGGGGATACAAGAAGAAGAAAAGATGGCCTCTGCTCTCAAGGAGTTTTCAATCGAATGGGGGAAACCACCTGGAAACAAATATATACAAAAAAGTTATACGCAAGATAAATAAAATAACTAAAACTAAAACCCACAGAAATTAAATTATTTATCCAAGGTTACCCAGTTAGTAAATAGGCAGCAGAGCTAGAATTTGAAGGGATGCTATATGCCTGACTATAAGAGAATCTGAAGTCCAGAAATAAGGAAGACAATCACATTATCTTCAGGGAATCATGAGAGCCAGGAATCAGGGAACCATTTCAGTAGGTCAGATCCATTTGGTATTTAGAGAGAAGAAAAGTGGGAAATAGGATGGAATGGCAAACACAAAGGCACCGCTTTCAGCGACATTCAAGCAGTTTTTTTCCATAGATGGACAATTTACATGCCCAGCATTTAATGCTTTAGGGACTGTTTCTTAAGCCACAACCTCATATATTCATAAACTTCTAGAATCTTAGAACTGAAAGGGACACTAGGGATCATCTGGTCCAACTCCTCATTTAAGAAGGAACAAGATCAGAAAGGGGAAGTTATTTGTCCAGGGTCACTCAGCAAGCTACTTTAGAACCTTGTGATTTTAAAATTTCTTTATGCTACTCTTAAGTGATTGCAAGATTTGCAGAGGGACAGAAGAAGAACATATGCCAAAATAGTTCATTAGTTCATAAGCTAAGGAATAGAAGGAAAGTGAACACTTTCTTTAATTCCATTCATACCCATGACACATAGTAAGAATTATAAAAATAATGGCACTTATATAGGGCATTAAAATTTGTAAAGCACTTTATATATACTGTCTCATTTGATCCTCATACCAGCACTGTGAAGTTCATGTTATTGTTATCCCCACTTTATAGATGAGAGGTTGAGAGGCTACATGATTTATTCCAGAGTCACACAGCTAGTAAGTGTCTATGGCAGAACTGAAACTCAGGTCTTCTTGACTCCAAGTTTAACATTCTGTTCTATCTATGGCACCACCTAGCTTCCACATTCCCCAGGCTCAATACTTTTGCCTAGTGCTATGCATATACTATTTAGGAACTTCCCAACAGTACATAAATAAATCACATAGTATTGGTGGACAAGAAAACAAATGCAGAGGTATTGTACCTCATTATTTCCTGAACAGGTTTCTTCTTCCAGGCTACTGGCAGAGCCTCTCTCAGTGTAGCTTACTACTTGCATTAGCTTTATTTGGTTGCCATATCATATTGTTGACTCACATTGAGCCATGTGGTTCACTAAACTACTGAACAAATGCCAAAGGTCATCAAGGACTTATATCACTGGGAAAAGACTCAAATTTAGCATGCAACAAGAGTGAAGTATGATAAATGCATAATGTTGTGAAACCACATTGTTTTATAGTTACAGCACAATAATTGATATATGTCAACTAGGGGAGGTTAGGTGGCACCAGGGTCTGAAATTTTCCTTAATTCAAATCTGGCCTCAGACACTTACTAACTGTGCAACCCTGGGCAAGTCACTTAACCCTGTTTTCCTCAGTTCCTCATCTGTAAAATAAGTTAGAGAAGAAAATGGCAAACCACTCCAGTATGTCTGCCAAGAAAACGAGCAAACAAAAAATGGTTCATGAAGAGTCAGACACAACTGAAATGACTGAACAGCAACAAAACCAATATGTTACGACACTCTTGCATCTTCAAGAAATAGTTCAATTATGTTCATAATATACAATTTTAAAGTGGAAGGGATCTTGGAAGTCTTCAGAGGTCAACTCATTTGTTTTATACATAAAGAAAATGAGACCCAGAAAGGTTGGAGATTTACCCAAGTTTATATGGGTAGTAATCTCTATTTTAGAAAATGGAGATGATTACAATATGATTTAGAAATATCTCCACTAAAAATAGCTAAAATAAAAATGTTTGATGTTTGAAGGGGTAGATCTTTAAAATGACTATTTAGAATGACTCATTCTCCTAATTTTCTGATTAGCCAAAGTTTAACTATACTAAGAAGATAATTATAAATACAGTATAAGAATTATTATCTCAGTCTTCAAATATCTGTCAAGCAGTAACAACTACACACCAAAAAATAAAAAGTAAATATAACAAAATGATAAAGCTCAAGCAGGAATCAAATTAAGAGATATGAGACTACACCTTCAACCTACCCAGTAATAGAGGTAAGAGGTCCACAGGTGTTACATATTCAATTTGTTTTTAGATTTTTTCAATGTATCAGTTGTGCTGATTTTTCCCTCTTTCTAAAAATATTTTTTGACACATGGGTTGCCTTACTGAGAGGGAGAAGAGCAGTGGGAAGGATACTTAGGAAAACTATGATGATATAAGAAACAGAAGACATAATAAAAGCTTAAAATAAAAAAAAAAAGTCTCCCTCCAATGTAATAGTTGGAAATCTCAATGTGCTCTCTTTAGACCTAGACAAATCTAACCAAAAAACGAAAAGAGAAAGAAATTAAGGACCTGAATAGAATTTTAGAAAATTTAGATATGATAAATATTTAGAAATTATTGAATAGGAATACAAAGGAACAGACATTGTTCAGATTTACATAGTACCATTACAAAAACAGACTATATGCTAGGGCATAAAAACTTCAAACAAATGCAGAAAGGTGGAAATAGTAAATACATATTTTACCAACTTAAAAAAACCAAGAGAATTAAAATCAAAAAAGGCAATTTGAAAAAGGAATTCAAACTTAAATGAAGACTAAATAATTTAATCCTAAAAAAATTACTAGGTCAAAGAACAAATCATAGAAATAATAGACAATTTTATTAAAGAAAACAAAATCAATGAGACAACATACCAGAACTTTTGAAATGTAGCCAAAGTCCTTAAGAGAAAATTTAATTCTCTAAAAGCTTTAACCAACTAAAGAAAGAATTGATTAATTGTATATGCAACCCCCCCACAAAAAAACTTTAAAAAAAACTCAATTCAATACACAAAAATAGAAATTCTGAAAATCAAAGAAAAGATTAACAAAACCAAAAACAAAAGCCATTTAATATGGGTAGCGAATTCTCAGTGCAACTTTGTCAGTCTCCAGAAACATTCTATGTTTTCCTCTTCATTGGAATTGTTTCTCTTTGTAAATTCAGAATTACATTCTTCAGCATCTCCCATTTTCCGGGCCTGACTGTTGTTCAGTTAATTCAGTCATATCTATCTTTTCCTGACCCTGTCACCCTTACTGCCCATGGGGTTTTATTGGCAAAGATGCTGGAGTGGGTTATCATTTCCTTCTCTGGTGGATTAAGGCAAACAGATATCAAGTGACTTGCCCAGTGTCACACAGCCAGTAAGTGTCTGAGACAGGATTGAAACTCAGGTCTTCCTGACTCCAGACTCAGTATTCTATCCACTGAACCACTTAGCTGCTCCTATCATTTTGGTAGAATTTTAGTCCATGGGATCATACCTGTCTTGTTTCTGAACCCTCTGAAATCTTATTTCTCAAAACACTAAAAAGGGGTGGTCACTTGCCCCTTCCCAATCAATGTTCCTATCATTTGTACCCCAGCAACCACTTCCTCCCTGGTAGTGAGAATCACTTCAAATTCACTACAGACTATGACCTTGTTCATTTTGTCCCCTTAAAAGGGGACTGTCATGAAATTATTAGTGATTTTATACTTAGCAAAGAGAGAGAGAACTCCAGTAAATAATAGAAGTCTTCCATCACTACTATATCATGCCTCAGTCCCAGGTTTTAAATCCATTCCCCAAACTCCTTATTTATTTGTTCTTCTGAGCAGGTCTATATTTAGCCCCAGTGAAAAAAATCAGTTCTGCTCCCTCCATTGACCTTCACCTAAAAGCTCTCCAAATGGTCCCCACATTTCTTGGATTTACTCACATCGGTTTTCTTAATATAATGCCACCTCACCCTAAGTTCTATATCCTTAAGTTTCCATTTTCTTCCATATTCTTAAGGCCAACATAAAAAAACTGCATATTTCCTAAAACTTACTCAAAACTGAGGAAGATTAAGCTTTCAGTTAACATTTATTTCCTCTCCTTCCTACCTCTCCCAACTGATTACAGAAAATCAAAATCCTTATAATAAATATAAGTAATCAAGAAAAATGAATTCTTTCTTTGGCTGTACCCAAAAATGTGTTTCTAATCCTGTATCTTGAGTCTAGGATTTAGGTAGTATGCTCTTTCCATCCCTTCTTCTTTGTGTGTAGAGCCTTCTAGATAAGTTACCCTTCTTCCCTAGTGTATTCAATTTTTCTTACACTTTCTTTATGTTCCTTTAAGATCATCAAAACATACTCCCAGGACCTTTGTCTTATTTACCTCCCTCTGTGGTCCCTGATGACTTTAGAATTCCAAGTGAACACTTCTTTCATCACCTCAGTTAGAATGAAAACATTTCATCCAAGTATAGTTTCTTCCGCTTGCTTTCATACATTCACCTTTTTATGTTTCTTTCATTTCCTGCATTTGTATCACAAAGTTTCTATTCATCTCTGACCTCACCATCAGGAATTCTTGGAAGTCCCATTTTAAATAAATACCCATTTTTTCCTCTTTAGATTATACTAGGTTTTGCTATGTAAGCTATTCTTAGTTGTATGCCTTTTTGAATATCATATTCCATGGTCTCTGCTCCTTTATAGGGGTAACTGTAAAACTTTTTACTATCCTGACTGTGGCTGTCCAATACTTGAACTCTTTATTTCATGCTGCTTGAAGTATTTTTTTTCTTCAATCTGGAAGCTCTGGATTTTGGCTATGGTTTTTCTGAAAGTTTTCATTTGGGGGTTAATTTAGGAGATGATCAGTGGATTCTTTCTGTTTTCACTGTGCTCCCTGGTAATAAGAGATCTGGGCAATTGTCAAAAATGATTTCTTGAAATATTATATCTAGGATCTTTCAGTCATGGCTTTCATAGAGTCCAGTAGTTCTTTAAAACAAAAAAAATGGGTTTTTTGTCCTCGACTCATTTTCATGGAGTTTTTAATTTCCATTTGATCCTTTCTAATTGCCAGAGAGTTTGTTGCTTGGGTAAGATTTTATAATTCTTGTTCAAAGCTTTTGATTCTCAGAGCTCTCATATCTTTTTAACTCTTCCCTCTAAAACTCTCATTTCATTTGTATTTTATCGATCTATATATTTTTGCTTCTTGCTTAATTTCTTCCTAGAATTCTAGATGACTTTTTGGTCAAGCTATATTTTTCCTATGAAACTTTTATTCTCTTCTTATAGGTTTGTGTCTTGGGTGTCCCTAGTACATAGTAACTCTTTATCATCAATATCTTTTTAAATTTACTCATTTTTCTAGCTTTATTTCATTAATTAAAACTCTGTTATAGCCAGGTGCTATGTACATCAGGAGGGAATGCCCATTTTTTTATGGTCCTAATTTCTATGACCAGTGGTTTAGCCATTTATTTCTCTGAATATTGACTGTTGTGTTTTTCAAGGATATCAGGGGCAACTCAGGGCACAGAGTTGCAAACTTACAGTGGGCCCTAAGTAGTATGACCCTAAGGTATAGTATGGTTGTCCTAACTCTTCAACCCCATTCTAGGTGAGATTTGCAAGCTCCCAACTCCAGTTTGGATCTGGGCAACATGAACATCGGCATGCCCCCTGTTGGAGCTCCAGTAGATCATTAATGACCCCAACCCATATCAGCTAGCTAGAAGGTTCTACCAGTTCAGAAAAACAGAACTTTAGGCTCACCCCTAACCCATCCACAGTCCCTGCCCTGATAACTTTAACCAAAGGCTCCAGTCCAGGTTTGTGGACCGGACAAATAAATTCACATACACACACGTGTATGTATATAGCATGTGTACATGTGTTCATATATGTGTACATATGTGTGTATAAAGTATGTGTGTCTATGTCTATAGGCCCCAGCCTAGTTCCCGTGTTGGAAGGGCTGGCCTGGGCCAGAAAAAATGACTCCCTGTGGTTTCTCCTTGCATTTTCCAGCCACTATTTAGTGTAGCGCTCTTCCTTAATTTTTGTAGAAATAGTTGTGAGTTGTGGGGGAGAACTGAGTGGTACTACTTCTTCCTGCTCCACTTCCTTTGCCAGTCTCCTTGCAAAATTCTGCTTCAAATAATTCAGTACACATTTTTTAAGTCCACTAACAAGACCAAGATGGAGAGACAATCTAAGGTACTATATCTAACCAGGTCACCTTTATCTCTTCTACCAGAGCTGTTAGCTTCCTACCATTACTTATAATTACATTGCCCTTACAGCCTTAGGACACCTTCACTCCCAATTCTCAATTAGTAGCATAAGGGAAATGTGGTAGGGGTCCTCTTAACCCCTTCTGTTGCCCTGCATTCTATTCTCCCTACCCACAACAGAGAGAATCAGGGTAGGGATGGGAGAGGCGATAAGCACTTAAATAGTACCTAGTATGTTCCAGGCACTGGACTGAACATTTTTAAAATATCATCTCATTGTATCCTCACAACAAACCTCTGTAGGTACGGCTATTATTATGATTTTTACAGTTGCAGAAACTGAGGTAACAGGCTAAATGACTTGCCCTGAGTCACATAACTAATAAGGGTCTGAGGTACGATTCAAACTCAGATCATCCTGATTCCAAACTCAGTACTTTATCCACTGTGTCACCTAACTGCCTCAAGCAGGCCAGAAGCCGAAGACATTCATTCAACACTTATTTATTGATTAAATAACTTCTGAGCAGATGCACAGGGCTGTGTTGGGTCCTCTAACGTATACCACAAGACTTAGAAAATAAACAGAAGCTCAAGGATTTTGTGTCTAATTTAAAAGATAACATGTGTGGTGCAGTAGATAGAGCACTAGTGCTGGAATCAGGAGGATCTGAGTTCAAATACAACCTCAGACACTTAGTAGCTGTGTGACCCTGGGAAAGCCACTTAACCTCAACTGTCTCAAAAAAAAAGTCAAGATATGTTCAGATAATACCTAGAAAACAACATGTGTAATAATGTAACATACTCCATGTACAAAATGCTGAGCAGAATGGGGCATATTTAGTCAAAAAGAACATTCTTGAAGGGAGGAGATTTTGAAGGCAGTGACTGATAGACATGTATAGGGAGTCAGGATTTTTTTCACTGTCTCCATTGTGGATAAAATGTAGGACCAAAGCCACTAGATTTTGCTGCTGATGGCTAGGCTAAATTAAGAATGTGGGCTAGGTAGGTGGAGAAAAATGCCCTTGATTCCCTCATTTACCTTTAGTTCTGGCTCAGATTTATTTGCATGGTAACCAGAGAAGGTATGGAAATATCTGACCCTGAAGTAGATGATTATCTGGAACAAAAGGCTATGATCTTCACCCAGATATAAAGACTGGACAGAAAAGAAAATTCTTAATCTTTAGCCTGGAAGGTATTCAGCCTAGATTTTATTAGCTAGGTGTGGTAGGAATGATTAAACATCTACCTGCCCATTCTTATGAGGGAGACATTATAAAGACTATATCCCAATAGACTGGAGTTGAGATAACTGGCCAGTGGCTCTGAAAAAAATCCAAATTAGAAGCTGGTATCTGGGAACAATACCCAGAAGGAACTACTTGTACAGCAGTCACCATGAGAACATTTAAGGCCAACTAAAAAATTCTCAGTTGAAATCACATGCTTAGCAATCACTAGTAATCTCCATGAGATCTGTAGAGATCAGCAGTGTACTGAATGGATGTCACACCCAGGAGGGATGGCAGTGTAATGATATCACCAGAAGACATTGGTGGTCTTATAGCATTAGAGGTATGAATTGTTCCTCTAGATATGCCTCCTTCACAAGTTTCATATGGATGCCCAGTCTCCCTCAGTAGTGTTTGTAATTGTGAGGGAATACAGCTAAAGTTAGGAGGGAAGAGGAATGCCCTATTATGACTTTTCTTGTTATTCCCTATCATTAAATGTCTTTGCTTTAAACTAATTGTATCCTTCATCTAACTAAAAAAATAAAAACAAACACAAACACCATAAACACATTGGGCCTAGAGTCATAAACTTTGGTTTTGAGTGAATGTAAACTAGAAAATACTGTGAGCTTGGGTTAGCTATTCTGCAGACACAAAGCAGAGAGGGAGATTTCTCCAGGGTAACACATAGATTGATGGAGATTGATGGAGAAAGAAGAGTACTGTATTCTAGGTAGTAGGAATGACATAACATGGCTAAGTAGATAGAGTATTGGGCCTGGAGTCAAGAAGACTGTGAGTTCAAGTCCAGCCTCAGAAACTTGCTAGCTGTGTGACCCTGGGCAAGGCACTTAACTGTGTTTCTCTCAGTTCATCTATAAAAGGAGCTAGAGAAAGAAATGGCAAACCATTCCAATATATCCCCAGTGGGATCACAAAGAGTCAGGAACAACAGAGGCAAAAATTCTGCAATTGGAAGGGGTTTTTTCCTTCTTGCACACTGTTTGGTCTGTCCAACTTCACACAAGTTTCCTTGTCTTTCTGAGTAGGACTCCATCCTGTGGCTGATCAGGTAATTGGTGACTTCTTGCCCAGATCTGCCATATAATCAGAAGACCAGTCACTTTGCTCACTTCCCTCAGGGCACACTTATTGGTCTGCTCTAAGTCTTTACTAGTTACTCTGCCCATGGGTAAGTCCCTACTTCCACTTATCCATAGTGGGATGTCTTCTCCCATTAGAATGTAAGCTTCTTTAGAGTAAGGGTGACCTCTTCAGTGGTTTTTGAATTTCCAGAGCTTAGTCTAGTGCCTAGCCTATAGTTAGAGCTTAATAAATTCTTTATCTAATCTAATACAAATAAACAAGAGGTGATACAATGGGGAAGGAAGTAGGAAGTTTTGTGGGCTCTTGAAACAAATCCTGACTCATTCTCCTTAGCTGCCTTCTTGGTGTAACTTAAAGCCATGACTACCCTGGTTACAAATTCTAATCATTAACTTACCTAATTATGTTGCTAGAAACTCACGAGGGAGAAAAACAGGGTCCACTGATTTGACAAATGAATAAATTCTACTCTAAACATAGAATCATTAGTTATGGATGTTTTTGCAATTATTGAAGTATCTTTTGGATTTACCTATTAAGTGGTTCAATCAAATAGTGATTTTTAAATTTTACTCTTTTTTAGGAATATCTTTATTTAGAATTGTCATCACTTTTTTCAAAATCAGATTCCAGATGTCCACAGAAACTTTTAATTTTATCAACACATGGCCAAACAATGACCATTTGGAAACAACTGAAGAGCAGATTGAATTTTCATTTTCACCCACAAATTAGTATCATAGACACAGACAATGTATTACATGATTTCACTTTAAAATATTACAATTTTAGAGACGGAGATAAAATGGTAGAGTAGCAAGAAGCAGTACAACTGAGCTTCCCTCCGTAAAACTTCCAATACAACCTTGAAAATGCACCAGGCTGAATTCTGAGGAGGAAATCCAGAAAAAGTCACTAGGAGTCATTTGTTGATTTCAGGTCTGCATAGGGAAAAAGACCAAGATGTCTGCAGACACATGATGCCATCAGGCTGAGGGCATGCCTTGGGCAGAGCACTCCAGTGCCCAGAGAGAAGCTGTGCACTAGGGGAAAGGAAAGCCGAGACTCATACCAGGATGGCCCCAGATCCATACCAGGGCACCACAATGGGGACAGGTGCCAACTGGCAGCTTTGTTACCTGTTAGAAGTGAGCCCATCTAACAAGCCCCCAACAGGGAGAAACGTGCTCATCTTAAACAAAAGGACAATACCTGTTGTGAAATCAGGAAAGCTTTTGTTAATCTTTACTTCCCCCTGAATGGCTGGGTAGCCTCCCCAGTAAGGTTACAGGAAGACTACAACATGTGCAGAAAGATGAGGTTTCTTATACTGTTTTCCTGACTTTGGATCTCCCAGGATACAGTTCCTTGGTCCTTCCTTACACAGCTCCTTGAGCCTGCGCATTATTTTCTGACCTCTAACCTGTGCATGCTAGGTCACCTTATCACCTAGGAATGTGGACAATAGAACTTTCTTACTTCCCACATTACCCACTGTCCAGTTCTGGTTCACAAATCCAAGGTAGATTGAGAAAGAAACCTGCACTGGGATAATTTTTCTGGAAGGTCCTGGGATGTATATTGAGAAAGGATGAAGTTCAGAAGCACTGGTGTGGCTCAGACTACAGGGACAGATTAGGGTCTCAGTTCCAACATCTTGCCCAGCCTAGAGAGGAATAACCAGCAACATTCCACTGTTACAGAGAACCAAATCCAAATCAGGAATTTACAGGGCTCATACTAGGGAAACAGTAATCAGACTTTGCCTTGGATCAGATCATTTTGAGAATATTGAAAGTTTACAGGTCTCCAGCCTGTCCCTGACTTGCTGGAATAATGCAGCACTCAGCACCCCAAGAAAGTAAGAACAGTCCAGATCTTCCTTCCAGAAGTATGACAGAAACCAGTCCTAACATCCAGTCCACAGTCAAGAAGAGTCTGGAAGAGTGAGCAAACAAGAATCCCACCCTAAAGAGCCATTATGATGTCAGGGAAGATCAAGACCCAAACCCAGAACAAATGAGTTCAAAACATCTACAAGCAAAGCCTCAAAGAAAAAACACAGCTTGATCACAAATCCAACTAAAATTTTTAGCTTTGCTTTTTTTTTGGTAATTTTTAAAATTTTACACTTAAATACAAAATGAGAAAAGAAAAATACTGCCATGGACACAACAGGATTCAATATAAAACAATAAATTTCCATTTCAAGAAAACCTGTATAATAAATACTACACATTGTTTTCAAAGTTGCCCAGCTTTTCTTTGTTTCCTTGTTGGTTTTCTTTCGTCCTCTACTGAGCATTTTTTGCTTTATTTTTCCCTTCCCCTCCCCCTACCTTAAAGAAGGTTATAATTAAGAATGGATATATAGACATATACATACACATATACACTCATATATGCTTATTTCCTTCTATTTCTCTGAAGGTAGATAGGATCTTTCTTCATAATTCCAAGTCTTTTCATGTTTTTCTAAATCAACTAGCTCATCATTTTCTACACCACAGCAATATTCTTTTCTGGATTCAAACAGCATTTTTCTTCACAGGATCTGTGAGGTTAATTTGGGTATTTATAATAGTCAGAATGACTTGGTTGCTCAAAATTGTTATTAAACCAATACTGCTGTCACTATATACAATGTTCTCTTGGTTCTGTTTATTTTGCCCTTCATTATTTCATGGAGATCTTTCTATGCTTTTCTAAAATCATTGAGTTCATTTCTTATAGCAGAGTAATATTCCATAATGAACATATACAATTATTTGTTTAGTTATTCTCCAATTGACAGGCATTCCCACGATTTCCATTTTTTTGCCACCACAAAGAGTGCTATAAATATTTTAGAATATGTAGTGTCTTTTCCATTTTCCCTAATTATCTAGGAAAATAGACCTAATAGTGGTATTGCTGGGTCAAAGGGTGTAGGCAATTTAGCGACTCTTTAAGCATAATTCCAAATCTCTCTCCAAAGTGACTGGATCAGCTCAGAGATCCACCAATAACGAATTAAGGTCCTAATTTTTCCACATCCCCTCCAACATTTGTCTCTTTCCTTTTCTATCATTTTAGCCAATCTGATAGGTATAAAACGATATATCAAGGTTCTTTTAATTTTCATTTCTCTAATCAACAATGATTTAGAGCATTTTTTCATATGATTATAAATTGTTTTGGGTTCTTCATTGCAAAACTGCCTGTTCATATCCTTTGACCATTTATCAATTGGAGAATGACTTGCATTCATATAGATTTGACAAAGTTTTTTACATATTTGAGATATGAGACCTTTATCTGAGGAACTGTCTATAAATTTTCCCTAGTTTTCTGCTTTTCTTCTTAAATTGGCTACATTTATTTACAAAACCTTTTAAACTTAATGTAATCAAAATTATGCATTTATATCTCACAATGTTCTCTGTCTCATCTGTTTATAAATTGTTCACCTATCCATAAGTCTGATAGGTAACATGTTCCAAGTTCTTCCAATTTTCTTGTAATATTGCCCTTTATATGTAGGTCATGTATCCATTTTAACCATATCTTGGTAAATGGTGTAAGATATTGGTCTACTCTATGACCATCTTCTGCCAGACTGCTTTCCAGCTTTTCCAAGAATTTTTACCAAATAATGAATTCTTATCCCCAAAACTTAAGTCTTTACCCTTGTCAAACACTGGGCAACTACATTCATTTGCTGCTGTAGACTGTATGTCTATTTTGTTCCACTGATCTAACTTTTTATTTCTTAGCCAGTACCAGATAGTTTTGATAATTACCACCCTGTGATATAGTTTAAGATCTTTTACTGCTACACCTCCTTCATTTACATTTTTCCATTAGTTTCTTTGATATTCTTGACCTTTTGTTCCTCCAAATGAATCTTTCTAACTCTATAAAATAATTTTTTGTTAATTTCATTAGAATGGCATTGAATATGTAGATTAATTTTGGTAAAATTGACATTTTTATTATATTGACCATGCCTACCCATGAACTTTAATATTTGTCCATGTATTTAAATCTGATTTTGTGTGTGTGTGTGTGTGTGTACAAAGTTTTTTATGGTTTTGCTCAAAAAGATCCTGAGTTTGTTTGGGTAGGTGTATTCCCAGGCATTTTTTACCATCTAGAGTTATTTTAAATGGAATATGTCTAACTATCTCTTTCTGTAGGAGACTGTTGGTAACATATAGGAATGCGGACGATTTATATGGGTTTACTTAATCTCCTGCTATTTTGCTCAAATTATTAATTTTTTCAATTAACTTTTTAGTTGCGTCTTTAAGATTTTCCAAGTATATCATCATATTATCTGCAAAAAGAGATAGTTTTATTACTTCATTCTCTATTCTGATTCCTTCTATTTTTTTTCTTTTCCTATTGCTATTTCTAGGATTTCCAATACAATATTTAATAATATTGATGACAGTGGGCGTCCTTGTTTCACACCTGATCTTACTGAAAAAGCTTATCCCCATTTAAAATATTGCTTGCTAACGGTTTTAGGTAAATGTTTCTTTTCTAATTAAGGAAAAGTCAATTTAAGCCTATACTTTGAAGTGTTTCTAATAGAAATGAATAAAGTACTTTATCAAATGATTTTTCTACCTCTGTTGATACTATCATATGATTGTGCCTCCACAGTAATTGATTATTTTTCTTGTTGTCTGTGATACTTTCTCCTTAATGTAGGGGTTTTGCAATTTGGTTCTTTTATTCCTGTAGATTTTAATCTTGTGATTTCTTTCCAGTGGTGATCAATGGATTTTTTCTATTTCTACTTTCTCCTCTAATTCTAAAACTTCAGGGCAATATTCTTTATTTGTTGTATCAAGGTTCTTTTTTTCTTTTTATTGTACCTTTCAGGTAGTCCAGTTACTCTAATTTTCTCTTCTTGACCTGTCCTCTGGATCAGTTGTTTTTTCTTCTCTTTTTTAAAAATTATTTTATCTGTTTTCAGTGTTCTACAATCACTTCCATATATCTTAGATTTTTTTTCCCTCCCTCCCAACTCCCTCCTCAAGGTGGTACGCAATTTTATATAGGCTCTACACATACATTTCCATTAAATACATTTTCACCTTAATCATATTGAGTAGAAGAATTAAAATGAATTGGAGGAACCGTAAAACAAAGCAAAACAAAACATAATACAAAAGAAAATGGTCTGCTTCATTCTGCAATCCAATTCCATAGTTCTTTCTCTAGATTTGGAAGGTGTTTTGCCTCAAAAGTTCACTGGGAATTTTTTAGGTCAGTTGTTTTTTCTTATGAGATGTTTGACATTATCTTCTATTTTTTCATTCTTCTTATTTTGTTTTATTATTTCTTGATATAACATCATTGCTTCCCCTTGACCAATTCTAGTTTTCAAGGAGTTGTTTTCTTCCTTAAGATTCTGGATCTCCTTTTCCAGTTTGTTGACTTTTTTTTCATAATTTTCTTGATTTTCTTAGATTGTTCTTATTTTTTCCTAATTTTTCCTAATCTCTCTTGCTTGATTTTTAAAATCCTTTCTAAGTTCCTTCAAGATGTCTTTCTGGGCAGGTATCCTCCTCTGAAAATGAACCCTGATCTTCTCTATTACCATAGTAACTGTCTATGGTTGGGTTCTTTCTCCTTTGTTTACTCATTTTTATTTCCTATTTTGTATTTTTGGCAAGTTGTATTTATAATCACTTCTATTCCTGGGGTGTGGGGGATGATGCCTCAGACCTTAGGTCCTTCTAACAACTTTTTGAGCTTTCTCCAACCTCACACTCCTTTCCCCCTCCAATCCACAACTATTGCCCCCAGGCATACTATGCTGGAAATGCTCTTGCTCACCCGAGGGCCCTCCAGTGGCTGTAAGTTTCAGTTCTCCCCTCTGCCCTGGAACCAAAGCCAAGAACTCAGCTCTCCTGTAATTGCTCACAGCCAGCAGTGTCCAACCCCTCTGCTTCAGTACTCACTAAACATGTTCTGGTTTCTTCTCACCTTCAGCTGCTGCCCAGGACCAGGTCTCAGCAGCAGAGGTGAGACAGGCATCCGCTAGCAGCAGAGGGTCTTTCAATCTTCCCCTGTTCAGATGTCTGGCTCCCCACACTGTCTGTGAGGTGAAAATTCCTGTGACTGAAGCTGAGGCTACCTCCCAACTCATCTGCCCCCAGGGCTTGTTTGTTGTTTCAGGGGAAATAGCCTGGAGGTGTTTGCACTTCACTTAGGCTGAACCTCCTGGGATCTTTCCTCAGGTCTTCTCAAGTTGTCCTGGAAGGACCATTGCTCTGCATGAATGAATGTTTATTTTGGGACTCTATATTCACCCTGAGGTTCTATTTTGTCTTGTTTGTGGAGAAAATCTGGAGAGCTTGGAATTTTGAGACCCCACTCCACCATCTTCCCAGAATCCCCTCATTTTTTCAAGAGTTAAAGTATTTTTTATATATGAAATAAGAGTACTAAAGAGAAAAGATGGAGAAGAAGGCTATGGAAGAAAGAATTGGAAAAGGAATTAACAGTTTGTTATAATAGAAACAAAAGTAGTGAGTAGAAATAGTGAGTTTCCCCTCACAGTGCATCTCTAAGGAAAGGCTGGATGACCATTTGTCAGCTATATTAGTTATAGTCAGATAGTCAATTAACAAATATTTATTAAATTCTTACTATCTGTCAGGAACTGTGTTAATCACTGTGGGTATAAAGATAAACCAAAAAGAAAGATAGTAGCTGCCCTCATGGTGCTTACATTTCTAGCGACGGAAGACAATGTGCATAAGGAAGCTAAAAAATGGGTAGTTGGAGAAACAGACAATTTCTTTTTAGGAACAGAAACCTAAGTGATGGCTCCCTCTTTAGAACATAAGCTTTTTGAGGGTAGAGACCATGTTTTTACTGAGCACAATACCTGGCACAAATTAAGAACTTGATAAATACCTGTTGACTCTGTAAAATGTATCAAACTTATTTTCATACCACTCTTTCTTTAGGGAAGTCAAATATTCAAAATAACATTCAAAATTGTGACACCTCTTATCTATACCTTAGGAAGCTGGAACTAGTCATATCAACTATCTAAATGTGGAGGGAGAGAAAAGGAAATAGATCTGCTACTGATCCTATTTTTCATCTTCCCTCCACCCTCCAATCAGCTCTCTTGAATTTCCCATTTCTGTTAGTTGTCTCCCAATTTTTCTAACCATTGAGTCTCAGAATATCCAAATAATAGGCTCAGATAATTGCATCTTGTTAAAGATAAAGAGAACCTTGTTGGTTATTGAGTACTTTTCATTTTACAGATAAGAAAATCAAATTCTTTATACCTACTCAGTCACCAAGTCAATAGATTCTTCCTTCATAATAGTTATTATTAATATTCCTTCTGTTCTTTGCCCTTTCTACCCACTCTAATTCCTGTCTAGTACTCATAAAGGGGAATGAGTACATCCTTAGCTTCTGTCTTTCTTTCTAGCTGTGAATTATATCAGGATTATTTCAAGACATGCTCTAAAGGCATGAGGGAGGGGGAAGAACAGTTTGTCCTTTTCCCCCACCCTGACTTCCATGAGGCCATGAGCACATGATAACTAAACATATGTCCTGCCTGGACAATCCTAAACTTGGATTGGGCTACCTTCTTGTATCTGTTCATTCATGATCATAGATGAATGAATATCCCAAGAAGCACTTATCCAAGTTTGAAGGCAACAGTGTAAGTTTAACAGATTGAGAGCTATCATTGATTCAGAGTTAAACAGAGGCAGTGAAGGACTCATCAGCTGTCTGGGAGAGGATGGCCATATATAATCCAGCTATAATCTAGCTGTCTGGGAGAGGATGGCCACCAAGCAAGATGATTGAACCAAGTCTAGTTATTTTACCAGCAGACATGGACTGGGAGTAGCTTAGACAGTGCAAAGTCAAGGTAAAATATAAAATGCCTAAAAATTAGCAGCTACATAGACCTAAATAAAATTAGCTGATACTTAATCCTCCTAGCAGACTGTAACAGTAGTTTTATATTAAGTTACTGAATCCTGTTTTAAGTCATTCTGTTAATGTGCACTATGAATCTTTTGATTTTTTTATGTTTAGGATTTCTTTTTGTTATCTTACCCATATATGATTTATACTGTAAGTCGCATACCTATTTACTCCTTTGAAGGGAAACCTTGGACATGAAACATAATCTAAAATATAAGGAAAATCATCCCTGAGGTATGTAAGAGTATGAGAATAGGGTCCTCTTCCTCATTAGAAACCAGGTTTCCCCAAAACTGAATCCAGTTTGTGCTACATGCCTGTGTACTGAATATGAGTGGGGAAGTATTCCAGGCCCTCGAAGAAAGAGTTACTCAAAAGTTAGATATATACCATCTAGTCTGTCTTGTGTATGCCTAGGGAGCAACTAAGTGGCTCAGTGGATAGAGCATTGAACTTTGGGTCAAAAAGACCTGAGTGTTCTGATGTGGCCCCAGATACTTACTAGCTATTTGACCCTGGGTAAGTCCCTCAACTTCTGTTTGCCTTAGTTTCCTCATCTGTAAAGTAGGGCTAATAATAGCACCCGTCTCCCAGGGTTGTTTTGAGGACCAAATGATATAATAATTATAAAGTGCTTAGCACAGTGCTAGGCACAAAGCAAGCCCCCTATAAATGTTAGCTATTCTTATTATTATCATTCCAGTTCCATGACCAATTGCCTTTCAAATATTTCAAATAGTATGCCTTTAGGCATATTAAACTCAATATGTCTAAAACAGAACTCAGTGCCTTCATCCAATAAACACTGAACATCAATATACAAAGCACCGTTAGGTGGTCTAGATATTGTTAGTGAATCATACAAATCCAAGGTAATCTATCTCGCCCTGCTATGAAGTCATAGTATCCTAGTTACATTCTATTCATAGTAGCCTATGAATTAGCTTGAGATGCCTAAATCCTAAACTGACTCTGTTTACCTCATTCAGGATAGACACATGATCATGTGCTCAATTTTTTTTACTCAGGTTTTATTTCTCAGCCTCGGGCTTTCCCATCTGAAATAGAGAAGGCATGAATAGTTTTTCCTTTAACTGCCTCCCCCTCATTGTTCATGTCCCGTCCAAGAGAAGGGAGGATTTTTATCTCAAAATAGTTATAATGCCCCAAGCCCAAGGTCATAAGCTTGACTATACTCCTCCATTCTATGGAAACT
Organism: Notamacropus eugenii; assembly: GCF_028372415.1. NCBI lineage: Eukaryota > Metazoa > Chordata > Mammalia > Diprotodontia > Macropodidae > Notamacropus > Notamacropus eugenii. The sequence continues at coordinate 202,126,770 of NC_092876.1, read as the reverse complement.
CGCCTTGGGGGAAGAGGGGGTAGGGAAGGGAACCAGCTGTGTTATGAGCTGCTTGACCTTGGGCAAGTGACTTCATTTATCTTGGTCTCCTTTCCTTATTGAGGGGATGGAACTCTAAATATATTCCCAGCTCTAACTATGTGGTCCTATGATTCTATGGCTTTTTTTTATACTGGGTCTCCTATCTCACCCAGGCTGGAAGTGTAGTGCCATTCATGCTCCCAACTCCATTACTGATTGGCACTGAAGCTTTGGCACTCTCCATGTCTACCCTGGGTCAGCTCACCCCTCCCTAGACAGCCTGGTGCCCCCACCTCTATTCCCAAGCACTCACCTTGTTGCTGTTGGAGCTAATGTCAGAAATTAATTCAGAAAGGAACAGCACTTCTGGTATAAGGGCTGCTTATCCACCTTTGGTGTTCACCTGTTACCTAGCTCTCACTTGTGGCTCTTAGAAGCTGTAGTATGCACAGTGGCCATACCCCAGTAAAACCATCTCAGCAGTAGGGCTAAACCAGGCTAAAGACAGGCCTCAAGCCCATCAGTGAGTTAGGGAGTTGCCTACCCCTAACATGTGAAGAATTCCCCCAGTGGAATGGACAGAGGAGAAAAATTTGTTCCAATGACCAAAAGCAAGTGCTGTGGAAGGCTTAGGGCTTAGTCAGACATCTAAAAAGCAAGGTCATCTGGTGCATCCCAGACATCACCAGTCATCTTGACTTTTGTCTTGCAACTGGACTTTGATGACTCTGAAAGGGCTGATGACTTTGCACAACTCCACCTCACTTAAATCCAATTCATGTACAAGACATCACCTGTGATGTCATCGGTCCTCTTCAAAAACAAAGAATGACCAACAACAAATGAATGTGGACAGCTGATCAGATTTAACCCTACTGCAGGTCAGAACTGCTGACCTCAAGAGATCTGCCAGCTCTTAACCTCCCCTGTAGCAGGGACTGTAAGCATGTGTCACCACACCTGGCTTTATGTCTTTTCCCTCTAGCACCTGACAGGTATAAAAGTCTGTCCCTTGAGGACAGAGCTTTGCAAAGTTATCTCTGAGGCACTCAGTAATTGAAGTAGTGGTCTTGACAGCCACTGGTGTAGTTATGGTTGTAATGAGTAGGGCCTGCTATGACCCTAGTAATCAAGAGCCTGTGGTCTCGAGTGACAGATAAATGTTTGGGCTTGTTGCATTAGAATCTGCTAGTTTGTGCTTCTTTTCCCTATAATTGCCTAAAATAAGGCTTACTTTACTCCAATACCATGGGTCTCTCATATAATGGCTACCCTATACCTATTCATTTGAATTCGATCACTGATCAACTTATTAATCCAGCTAACACACATGATAACATAGAAAGAGCCCTGACCAGAAGACAGGGGACTTGAGTTCTAATCCAACTACTTTGAGAAGCTTCTATTTCTTTCTGTGTGCAAGACATTACACACATAAAGCTTGTTCAATCGATATTTATTGAATAACTCCTAAGACCAATTACTACCACATAAGCAAATATACATGTGATCTTACCATTCTCCCCTCCAAATGATGTGGTACTTGAATATGTGTCTATGAAGGGGGGTGAAAGCAGCCAAAATGGAAGATTCCACTTTCTCCAATACTTGCCTTGCCCCCTTGTCCTCAAAAGGAGAAAAAGTTTAAAAAAGTTAACTAAGTTAACTCTTTAAAGGGAATATAGGTTTCTACACTCCCAGGCAGTTGGAATATTATTATAAGTGACCTGAACAAAGATGAAGTTAGGAGTAGAAGGAAGAAAGACTCATGTGGCATCTTAAAATTGGCTAATGTTGAGATTCTATTAGATACCACTGATTTGTATCATATAGCCAATTATCATTCAGGCTCCATCTCTTATGTACAGATATACCTGAGTGCCATGTGTTGAGACGTCTTCTCCTTCTATTCTGTTTCTCTTTGCTGTGTCATCAGCTCCCATAGGTTCAAATGTCTCTATGTAGACGACTCCTGGATCTGTATGTTCAGTCTTTATCTTTCCTGAGCTCAGTTCCAACTCCCTGTTAGACACATCCACTTTGGATATCCCATAGGTTATTCAATATCAATATCAATTTCCACATTCCCAGATTGCACCAGTTTTCCCCTTAAATCTATCCTTCCTCCTAATTTTCCTACTTCTGTTGAACTGTAATGGGACGAGTTAGAGCCAACTCCTATCCATTTCAGGACGCCACACACTGAGAGCCTGCCTAGATAACCTAGGGGCTTATCAGTAGGGGTGGAACTAGATGGATTCAGGAGGAAGGGTCTCGTCCTTGTTTGCAACGTGGCAGTTCTTTGTCCTGGCTCCGGATGTCCAGTGGAGAAGACACCCATATAAGGAAAGGTGATAGGTGATAGGTTCAATGTAAAAGGTGATAGGTGATAGGTGATAGGTCCTATGTAGGTCTTAGGAATGTACTTAGGAATGTACATAGGTAAAACTATAAATGTATGTGCTTTAGAGGAATAAAACGGAGTCTTCACCATCTTTGTCTCCCTCCCCATTTCATTACTCACGAGATCAAGGCCTCTTGCTGGACAAGAGCCTTGGGTCGGGGTTAGGGGTTCCCATAAGTGGTCTAGGGGACCCCAACATTGAACATTCTTTCTGCCAGGTTCATAACCTTGGCCATCCTGAACTCTTCATTGTCAAGTGAAGTCACTTGCTAAATCTTGTAGATTTAGCCTCCATAACAAAGGGTCTTAAGTCCCAGGAACATAGATCCTGGAAGGGACAAAAGAGGTATCTAATCCAACTCCCGCATTTTACACACATGAAAACTGAGGCCCAAGGAGGTTTAGTGAGTTGCCCAAGGTCATATCTCTGATACAAATTTGCTTTTTTTCACTTAACACCACAACCATCCTACCTTTCTCCTGGATTATTCCTAATTAACATCTTTCAATCTAGCCTCTCTATGTTTAAATATTCCTAACACACAGGTCTGATTATGTCACTACCAGACTTAGTGTCTCCTTATTGCCACTGAGATAAAACAAAAGCTAGGTAGCACAATGGATAGAGTTCTGGGTCTGGAGGCAGGAAGACCTGAATTCAAATCTGGTCTCAGATACTTCCTAGCTATGTGACTCTTGGTGGGTCACTTAACCCTGTTTGCCTCAGTTTCCAGAACAATAAAATAGGATCCATAATAACACCTTCCTCACAAGGTTGTTGTGAGGATCAAAGAAAATAACATTTGTAAAGTGTCTGGTAGATGCCTAATGAATGCTTATTTATTTCCCTTTGGTTTGGCAATTAAGGTCTTTTATAAACAAGTTGGCTTCAGACTATCTTTCCAATCTATCCAGTGCATTTCTTCTTCCTAGTACATTCTGTGAGCCACACCAGTGTATCTGCTGGTCTTTACACACCGTGTCTTTTCTCCCATCTTTGCACATCTTCACAGGCTCTTGTCCATGCCTGGGATGTTCTTCTTCATTTCTGTTTTATCACCCACGCTTTCTTCCAGGCTTAGCTCAAATGTCATACCCTACAAGAGATTTTTCCTCATTCTCAGGTACAAGTGCTCTTTCCTTCCCCTCTGAAGAATCTAAGATCCCTGAAGGCAGGATCTGTTTCACTTTGATACTTGAATCCTCTATCCCTAAGGTGCCTGACCCAGAGTAGTTATTTCATAGAGGTTTGTTAAATTGAATTTAATCAAAAGATGGCAAAATCTATTAGAACCACTTAATTATTCAGGTTAGTTAAAACTAAACTATACTTCAGGATCTGTTGGGGGCCTTAGTTAAACCAATTCACTGGCCATGGTGTTGGCCGACGAAATGTGGTAGGATACACCAGGAAGGTTTTTTTGGAGCACTGATAGGTTTTGAATTCATTGCAACCTTTCAGTCATCATATTCAGCTTAATGAAGACATCTGCAGAATAGATAAGGATGGCTGAAAACTTAATATGACATCAGGCATCATTCAAAGGGACACAAAAAATGTTGATATATAAAAATATTAGCAGTTTTGTAGAAATCATCAAGCAATTCACTTTTTCCTGGATTATGTCATTTAGCCAACTAGCGCCATCTCTAAAAGGACAGCCTTAGAAATCCAGTGGCATAGGCAGAGAAATGAAGCACCATGGAATTCACAAACAAGAGCCTAAATTAGCTATTAAGGAACTTGGGCAGTTACAGCCTGGATAAGATTTGTGTTGGGCTACCTTAGAGAGCGGGCTCCCGGAAGTCACAAATTATGTCATGTGTTTGTGGTGTGTAGTTTGTTGTGTTTAGTGCCCAGCAGACTGAGCATGCTTGAACTGAAAACCAGAGAGAATGAACTTAGATAGTTTGACAAGGGAAAGAAGGATCGAATATAATGAATTGTAACAGTACATAAAATGAATTAAAGCCTTCCTATGGCTTAGGAACACTTTATCTAATGAAACCGCAAGATCTTCCCTTAAGACTGATTTAAAAAGAAAGATTATCTAGGGGTCTGCAGGTATGCAACATTGCATATAACATTAGATTTTTTTAAAATGTAGATTGGCTTTGCTGAATTTCTTTTCTTATATTTAAAAAAATTCTGTTATAAAGAATGGTTCTCTGGAAACAGAGAGGTATGGGAGGAAAACCAGGCAATATAAAAACAAAAGCTATCAATTAAAATGTAATTTTTAAAGACCTATACTCTCCTTGAGTCATTGCCACGAAAGCTGTAGTCCAGGGCAGGGTTAAAGGGTTTTTGGCCCAAAGTACTGTATTTAAAGTACACTAAAAGTATTTGCAGTCCTTCAGCAGCATAGAAAAAAAAAATCAGGTTAAATAGGAATCTGCCTGATCACACACCAAGGATGAGGGCCTTTCCATTGTGAAACCCTCTGTCTGCAGAGGAGTAGTGTCCAGGGAACTGCTTCATTCCTAAGGACTGGTGTCCCAGAACAAAAAGTTGATTTGATGGCATGTTTTGTGCAGCTTGTGCCAAAGGCAAAAGTTGTTAGTTCTGGCTAGAGTCATTATTTCATTTCGCTGCTTCCAGTGGTTCCTTAAATGCATTATGAAATGAGCAATTCAGGATTGTTAATAAGTAATCAGGGCCAGGAATCAGTAATAGTAAAGAAATTTGTCAGATGATCCAAAGTCATGAGTCCAGTAAACTAGTGATCTCTTCAAAGATAACAACTGAAGGCACCTACAGTTTATATTAGGGCTTTGGGAACAAACTGCTAAGTGTGACTCAATCAGTGCTGAGCAAGCACAAGATAACTCAGTTCAGAAGAAATAACCCCCAGATTTGGGATCAGAAGGTCCCAAATAGCAGTTGGAGGTCAGGCACCCACCGCTTCACTGGGTGTATGAGCAAGTCTTTTCATCCCTTTGGGTCCCCATTTGCTTGTTTGTAAACTGAGAAGGATGATCATAGATTGCCTCTATGGTTTCTTCCAGCTTTAAAATTTTGGGATTCTGTAATGGCATACTATCAGGACAAACAACGAGGAAAGATTCAGAAAAATATAGGGACATCTCACATAAACAGTCAACTCTGGAGATGCTGAGACCACAAAGAAGCAAGATGTAGGTAGATGATGTTTGAAGTCTGATTGATAAGATGAGAGAAGAAGAAAGGATGGAGGAGAGAGGGAGAGAAGGTGGTAGGGGAAAGCTATGGAACATAGAGTTTCATTGAAATGGGGCCAACAAGATCTTCTAATAACCCTCAATATCTTTTTGGAGGTTTTATCCCTGATGAGCTCCATTAGTGGTTTTGTGACTCTTCATTGTCCTACTGAGTTTCCATAGAATAGAGAAGTTTTTTTAGAGACTCAGTCTCAAGGTGAACTATGTAAATGTGAGCAAATTGAGTTGGTGCTAATGAAATTATTGAACAAAATGAATCATTTTTGAACAAGAAAGTTTATAGAAACGGTGGCTACCAATCCATATATAAGCATCCCTGTGGGTCATATATTGACTTAGTTTTACGTGATATTATCTATGTTTTTCTGCATTCTTATCGATTTTGTCAAATACTTCCCAACTACATGTTAATCTGGTTCAGGCAGTACTTGCAAGTATAAGAGGCTGTGTGTTAGACATCTCTAATTCACAGTAATTTAAGCACCCAGTCTCTAGAATCCAGTATTAATTCTTGGTTGCACAATTTCCTAGCATAGTGCTATGAATAAGTAAATGTTTAATAAGAGTTTGTTGAATTGAACTGAACATCCATGACGATATGCATAGTGAAATGAACTCAATTATAGTCCGGTTGGCTGCCAGTTCATAGCCTTCAGTTTGCTTTAGAAAATGTTTCTAATGTCCAAGTTAAAAATGTAAAGAACAATAGCCTGTCAACAAAGAGAATACAAAACAGAGAAAGCTACCACTCGCACACTGTGGTTTTGGAAAGGTGTCAATGGTGGGAATCCCTCTGAAGCCGCTTGTCATTCACATTCAGCAGTTCAGGTGCTGAGGCTACAACGCTGATGCCAGAAACTGCTACGAGACTGAGCACCTTTAAGAGCTCTCAGAATCCTAAGGACTTTGTCACCGTCCAGGAGCACCCTAGAGCACCAGATAATACCAGCTCATCAGGGCAGCCAGAAGCATGCTAAGTTACTCATTCTGCATATCCCTGCATTGCTACAAAATCTGACAGGGATGGTCCATTAGAGGTAGCTACAGTGCAACTTTACATGGATACTGCAGATATTCCTGAAGCAGCTACTGGACAATCCCAAAGAAGCAGAATAGGACCTTGTGGAGGCATTGGCTCAGGTCAACTTCGTTTTATTTGTTAAGATCTATTCATGCTCCCTCAGAAAAAACCCAGATATTTATTAAATACTTACTATAGCAGAGGGTATGGTGTATGGAGTGTGCTGGGAGGTCTCTGGTGTGAGGGCTGCTGAGCCCTTTTCTACCTTGGGTGTCCACCTTCACCCAGCTCTCACTGCTGGCTCCAAGAAAAGCTGTAGTGTGTGCAGTAGCCACATCTTGGCAAAACCGTCTTGGCAGATGGGCTAAACCAGGCTGAGGGTAACTGACAGGCCAGTAGGGGAGTTAGAGGGGTGACTACCCCAGACTTCCCCCCAGTGGAATGGGCAGTTGAAAACAATTTGTTCCAATGGCCACGAAGGCAGCTAGGGCAGGCGCTATGGAGCATCTAGAGCTTGGTCAGACATCAAAGACACCAAGGTGATCCACTGCATCCTGGGCCATCACCAGCTTTCCTGACTTTTGTCTTGGCACTGGACTTTGATGACTCTGAAAGAGAGAGTGAGGCTGATGACTTTGCTCAACTCTGTCTCCCTTAAATCAATTCACAAATAAATCAAGACAGCACTTGTGATGTCATTGATCTTCCTTGAAAATGAAGGACAAATAAAAGACAAGCCGCAATGCTATTGCACTGGGAAACAGAGTCAAAGCTGAAAAGCAGTCATGGGCCGCGTGGAGGTTATATTGTACAGAAGTATGAAATATGTGAATGGAAAAACAAATGTAGAATAACGTGAGGAGGGACAGACCACAAGTAATTAGGGGGTTCAGGAAGAATTTACTGCAGAAGTGTATACATACATGTGTATGAGTGTATGGGTATGGGTGAACAAGTGTATGTGTACATGTACATGTGTGCTATCCAAATGTACTTGTGCATGTGTATTGTGTGCAGGTGTACTATACAAGGGTGCAGTGTGTAGGGAGTATATAGAGTATATGCGTACATACATGTGTATGTGAAGATATATGTAAGTATACTGTATAGTACTATGTATGTGCATTGTACAATTGTGTATATGTGTATAGGCAGGCATCTGTGTGTATATATGTGCAGGTATGTGTGTATGTGTATGGACAACACGTATTATACAGATAATTAGGTGCTAGTTAAGGTAAATGTGCATTATAGGCTCATATATATGTGTATGGGTAGACATGTGTATATGTATGAATGGGTATACAAGTACATGTTACTTTACATGCATACAAGTATTATGTGGTGAAAGTATACATGTACTTTGGTGTGTACTTGTATGATGTACATGTACTGTGTGAATGAACATGCATGTGTACTGTGGGTATGTGATGGGGTATACATGTATACTGTGCATGTGTGTACTACAGATGTGCATGCTCCTATAATATAAGAGTAATATAAGAGTAATTATCTGTATGTATATGTATGGGCATACTGTCTGGGCTTGTGAAAGTAATGTATAGGTAAATTGTTCTGTTGTTCTAGTATGCATGTATGATTTTTAGGTGCACTGTATGAGTATATTGTATGAGTGCATGAGTATACTGTATGGGCATACATGTGCAGGCATGTTGGTGTATATGTACATGTGTACTGTACATGTGTACATATATAAATGTATATTTAGGGAGATATTTTAGCAATTGCATGGAGGATGGATTGGAGAGGGGAGAAACCAGAAGAGTGAGATCAGTGAGGAGGCTAGCAGTGATAAGGGTCTGAAGTAAGGTAGTAGCTCTATCAGTGGATCAAAGGGGATAGATGCGAGAGATATTGTGAAGACAGAATTGACAAAACTTAGCAACTGACTGGATATGGTTTCAGGTGCTGAGGAAGAAGGAAGAGCTGAGAATGATTCAGAGGTTGCGAATTGGGTGAATGGAAGAATGGTGATGTTCTCAATGGAAATAGCGAATTTTGGAAGACAGAGAGCTTTTAAAGGGTAATACAATGAGTTCCATTTGAACATGTTGAGTGTGAGATATCAATGGAATGTGCTAGTGGAAATGGCCAGCAGGCAGTCAGCAATGCAGGTCTAGAACTCAGGATGAAAGATGAGGTCTGAGAGCCATTTACACAGAGCTGATAAATGAATCCACAGGAGCTGCTGAGATCACCAAGAATGTGACAAGATAAAAGAAGAAGGACCAAGAGAGAGCTTTAAGGGGCATTCCTACGTAAAGCAATGGAGACTAAAAAGTAAAAGTTAGGCAGGCAGGAAAAGAATCAGGAAAGAGCACAAAACTCAAGGACAGAGAGGGGCAATCAACAACGCTAGAATCTACAGAGAGGTCAAGAAGGAGGAGGACATCATATTTCATAATTAAGAAATAATACAGAGCAGTTTCAGTTGAATGATAGGGTCAAAAACCAAACTGCAAGAGTTTGAGAAGTGAGAGATAAGGAAGTGGAGGTAATGAGTACAGAAGGCTTTTTCTAGGACTTTGTTGAATTATTGAATTGATTTAGTAGACTGTGTTTCAAGTCCATGGAAACAGAATAATTTTCTTTTTATCTTTTTTTTTTTTTTGTAAAAGAAGTCTCTTTCATGTCAACATTTCTTCATGGAGTCCACTGAGAATAAATCTTGGGTATTCTTTAACATCTTTCTCTTCAGCTTCTATAGATGGGCTTGCCTCATTAGCTATCAGAAGTCTATAAATGTAAGCTAAGCATGAGAATGCTTCACCTAATGCTGAAACCACAGCCCCTGAGAAAGGATCTGTTTTGGTGCATCAGTTTGTTCAGTCTTGGCCTAGTTCTTCCCATTACTCTCAAAACCAGAGGGGAAGAGAATAAGCACCTACTATGGGCCAAGCACTGTTACTAAACTCTATAAATATTATCTCATTAGAGCTTCTCAAAACCCTGTGAAGTAGATGGTGTTATCCCCATTTGACAGTTGAGGAAACTGAGGTAAATAGAGGCTAACTGACTTGCCCAGGGTTCCACAGCCAGTGTCTGGGGCTGGATTTGAACTCAGATTTTCCTGACTCCAGGTTCAGTGCTCTATTCACCATACCACCAGTTGTCTGAGTCTTATACTTGTGAAACAAAAGAAAATTATATAGGGCAGAAATCCTAGCTGTCTGGTTTTCTCTTTTTTTACATTTAATATTTTATTCTTCCTTCAATTACATGTAAAAACAATTTTATCATTTTGGTTTTTTTTATTTTAAGTTCCAAATTCTCTCCTTCCCTCCTGTCTTTCCCTCTCCTTGAGAAGGAAAGCAGTTTTACATAGGTTATACATGTGCAGTCACGTAAAACATATTTCCATATTAGTTATATTGGAAAAAAACACCCCTCCCCCAAAAAATGAGAAAGAGACAGAGATAGAGAAAGTAAGTTGTTTTTTGGAAAGTATGCTTCAATCTATATTCAGACTCCATCAGTTCTTTCTCTGGAGATGGATAGCATTTTTCATCACAAGTCCTTGTCTTAGATCATTGTAATGCTGAGATAGCTAAGTCATTCACATCAGCATGTGAATGTATATTGCTGTTATTGTGTGCAATGTTCTCCTGGTTTTTCTCATTTCATTTAACAGCAGTTCATGTCTTTCCAAACTTTTCTGAGAGCATCCTGCTTATCATTTCTTATAGTACAACAGTATTGCATCACAATCATATACCAGCCATTCCCCAGTGAATGGTCATCCCCTCAATTTCCAATTCCTTGCCACCACATAAAGAACTGCTATAAATATTTTTGTACAAATAGGTTATTTTTCTTTTTGTTTTTATCTCTTTGGAATACAGACCTAATAGTGGTAATGCTGGGTCAAAAGGTATGCAAGGTTTTATAACCCTTTGGGCATAGCTTTACATTGCTTTCCAGACATCAGTTCACAACTCTACCAACAGTGTTCTCCCTTTCCTTTCACCCTGTCCATCCTCAAAAGTATTTTTTTCTCACTGCTGCCTTTCCTAATTCACCTTTTTTTCTACTAGCCTTTCCCTTTCTTTTATTCTCTTCCCTTTCTATTTTCCTGTAGGGTAAGATAGATTTCTATATTGCTCTTTGAATCAATTCCCCTGAGAGTAAGGGTCAAGCACTCCTCCCATCTCTCTCATCTTCCCCTCCACTGTAAATGTGCTTCCATACCTCTCTTACGTGAGATATTTTATCCTATTCTACCCCTTCTCACAGTCCATTCCTCTTTCTCACCCCATAATTTTACTTTTTTTAAATTTCATCTCATCGTATTCAACTCATACCCATGCCTTCTGTCTGTGTATACTCCTAACTGTCCTAATAATGAAAAAGTTCTTAGGGGTTAGAAGTATCATCTTCCCATGTAGGAATGTAAACTGTTTAACCTTACTGAATCTATTACGATTTCTCTTTCCTCTTTATAATTTTCTTGAGTCTTGTATATAAAAGTCAATTTTTCTATTCAGCTCTGGCCTTTTGATAAGGAATAATTGAAAGTCTTCTATTTTATTTAATATCCAATTTTTTCCCCTTAAGGTTTATACTCAGTTTTGTTGGGTAGGTGATTCTTGTTTGGAATCCTAGCTCCTTTGCCTTTTGGAAAATCATATTCCAAGCCCTCTGATCCTTTAATGGAGAAGCTGCTAAATCTTGTGTTATCCTGACTGTAGCTCCATGACATTTGAACTGTTTCTTTTTGGCTGCCAAAGTTTCTTAACCTGAGATCTGTGAACTTGCCCATTTAAAAAAATAAGCTGATAGTTATTTCAATATAATTACGATTTTCCTTGTCATTTAAAAACATGTTTCTGAGAAGGAGATTCATAGGCTTCAACAGACTGCCAAAGAGGCCCATGATACCAAAAAGGTTCAGAACCCAGCCCTAAGGCATTGTCTTCCATTATTGGTGGCTTATGTGGAACTAAATATTCCCCTCCTGCTATGTTGGCCCTAGTCCCTGAAAAAAACAGGTTGAAGTCAAATGGGACTGGATACAATTAGAAGGGCTTCTGTAGTCCACAAAACAAAGACAGCAAAATTATTAGAAAATGAAGCACTAATACCAATACAGTCCCAGGGATCCATTAATAAAAAACACTGGCGTTCCATCAGTGCTATGCTGCAGGCATTGGTGGCTTGCCACACAGCCCCACCCCCTCCATATGAAATTCATTCCAGAATATTTGAAAATGCAAATGCTGAATACTCAGTAGTTCACTTAAGTGCCTGGACCTTTGAAAGACAACTAAACTCTTGGGTGACAAAGTGGTATGGGACATCATCTCATGGTGGTCTTCAAACCCACTTTAACATTTATAGTTTTCTCACAATTGGCACATCAAACCCATCTGAAAAGGCTCAATGGAAAGAGGCTGAAGAATACCAAAGATTTTTTACAAGTAGATGTTGAAAAGAATCATTGGATTGGGGGAAACTTCTTTTGCCAACTATTGGAAAAAAAATCAGTTTCCAATAGACCTTAGTCAGTCAACAAGCATTTATTAAGCACTTACTACATGCCTGGCACCCAGCTAAGTGTTAGGGATACAAGGTATCCTTAAAAAATAGTTCCCCCCCCCCAAGGAACATACATTAAAGTTGGAGAAACAACACAAAAATAGCTAGACATACATGGAGTAATTGAAACTAATCTGAAGGGGATGATGGCATGAAAGCTGAGGGGACTGGCCCCTCAGCAAAAGGTGGGCTTTGAGCTGAGTCTGGAAAAAAGACAGAAAAAAGAGGAAGGAGAAGAATAGCAAAGATGACCAAAGAATAAGCAGGCAGGACCCCATGACACCCAGTAGTTACTTATCAGGCTGACTTGTTCAAACTAATTTCTGATATTTAAGTAGGCAGAATAAAAGCTGTGGCTTAGCAGTAGAATTCAAGAGAATCTGCTCATAAATTTCTGTGAAAATCAATTTTATCTTTTCTTAAAAAGAGAAAAAAATTTGATTAATCACCTCCCTACACCCTGTAATTTTTAACAAAGGATAAAATTATGAACCACTTCTCAGAGGAGAAACCATTTTGCCTCAAAAAGAAATATACAGAAAAAATATTTAATAAGACTTGCTGATTCCTAATAGCAAAAGCAATTTTAAACAATTTGTGATGAGAAACACCTTAGGTACTTGATGCAGATCAAATATTTTTCATTTTGATATTAGATTAAATAGCTGGGGAACTGTAATTTTATTATTGCTAAAGGATTTCAAACTTTCTGTGTATACAAGATTTTAAATGGGGAAAGGAATGACGTCTGATATGTTTTTGCCCCTTTGAAGCTGTTATCTGCTCTTCTAGAATGTTGAGTTCCTAATTATGCACAGTTCAGTGATATCCAAATTAAAATCAATAAAAATCACAAAGATGGTTTACAAAAAGGAAGAAAGAAAAGGTAAGAAGTGATTGGAAGCTGGATTTCAACATAAGACTTGGTAAATAACTATCGAGCAGAGCCTCTGTTTGCATTAGGGCCATGGCAGGAAGGAATCTGCTCATTTTGGTTCAAATGCATCTGAGAAAAAGAACAAGTTGCCTCATATCATGAAAAAGGTCAGAAAAACACCAGAAGAATGGGGGTGGGGGTGGGGAGAGGAAATCCCCTATAGAAAAAGGCTTGCTCAGGAGCCCACTGCAACAGAGCCCAGCATATGGAAACTGCTGTGGCAGTTAGCTACAAGGGAAAACCACAAGAGAGACAGAGGACTGAGGCTCTCAGTTCTGCTAAGGGATGTTCCTGCCACCTGCAGACAATGATCTTTTGTGTTCTTACCAGTGCCAAATAACAGCTACAGGTTTACAAAACGCAGGCTAGTCCCCCTACTAGGGAAAAAGGACAAAGGCCTGGAGAAAGACCCCTTTACCCTTTCTCCTCATCCCCATCCCCTCCCCAAGTTATCAAGAAGAACAAAGCATCCCTTGAAAAATAACAGACCTAGAGTTTAAAAGGGAAAACCAGCAGAATCCATAGAAGCAGAGAGTGGCATCCTAACTGTGGTCTGTGAGCTGGAGGGTAGAAGAATGGGTCTCACAGAATGACAGGAAGAAGAAACACCAATAGTAAGACAACAAGAAAGCCAAAATAAGGAAAAGGGCCACTACGTGGGGTTGTGCTCTACTGGTGTGGATGAAACAATGACTGACAACAAATGACAGAAGGAAGAGCTAATATTTCTCACACTTCCTTCTGCATTAGAAACAATCTTTGAACTCAAAGGATAAAACAGAATGGTCCATTTGGAACTAGAACTGAATGTAAGTGAGGAGATAGTAAGAATGTGCTGCCTCCAGTGAATTCAAGTCATCCTACCTGGAAACACTATATTATAGGGTACTGAAAGAACTTGTAATCGTTATTGCTCAAGTGCTACTACTGCTCTTTGAAAGATTGTAGTGAACAAGATAAATACCTCAGGACTGGAGGTGGGCAGATGTTAGTCTGACTTACAAAACAGCGCAGAGGATGGATTCTTTGAACCATATACTAATAACTTTAACATTGATTCCTGAAAATTTCTAGAATGTGTTACATGGGAAACAGAAAATGGAGGAAGGGTATGTACACAAGTTAATAACCTCAGTACTCGATTCAATCCATGTTGCTTTGTCATGGAGAGGAAAACATTTTTTTATAATCATGAAAAAATGGAAACTATTGATCAGGGAAGAACTAGACAAATTGTGGTATGTGGTGCTAATGGAAGATTATTGTCCCATAAGAATTTATAAATATGAGAAATTCACATGGAAAGAGCCAAATGAACTGATGCAGAATAAATAAACATAAATTAAAACATTAAAAGACATTCATATTAAATTCAATGACCAGGAGGCATACTTCCTTCCTCTCAGATGAGAAGTGAGAAACTACAAGTACAGAATATTATATACATTGTGCCTTTATTGATTGGTTTTGCTTAGCACAAGAGAAAGTTCTATGGAAGAGGGGAGGTATTAGGAAATGAAAATTACATTTAAAAAAAGATCAATAAAGCATTTTCTAGTCCCTCCTTTTCAGCTGTCTCTAGAATATCTTCAGTAGCTCCTGTGGTAGTTCACTTGACCAGAAGTTGGGGAGCAGAGCCACCATGACTCAACTGGTGAAGGTCCTTAACCCAAACTCAGCTCCTCTCCTTGTTTTGAAACCTGTTAGGAGGTATGAAAGCATTACTATACTGCCCTATCTGTAATGCACATACTAGTCAGACTGTAACCTGTGATGTGACAATCCCAAATCCAACTTTGGAATTGTTCTTCACAAAAGCTCTTTGGCTTATGACCCTACCAAAGGAAACTTTAATTTGGCTTGTCTAGCTAGACAATTAGATGATGCAATGGATAAAGTGCTAAACTTGAAAACCAGAAGAGCCAAGTTCAAATCCTGCTGTATGACTCTGGGCAAGTTACTTAAACCCCTCTCTGCCTCAGTTTCCATATCTGTAAAATGCATATGATAATAATAGCACCTACTTCCCAGTTGTTGGGAGGATAATATTTGTAAAATGCTTTGAAGATGTTAACGTGCTTTACGAATGTTATTGCTGTAAATAACATTATAAATATTATTATTATCATCATTATTTTGTTCTCCCAAGAAAGTCATTATCTCTCCTGAAAATATTCGTGCTAACAAGACATCAAATATCAGACAAATAGGAGATAAAGGAATCGGATTGGGCTTCTTCAAGGTAAGGTAATACCTAGACTGAACCTTGAAAGGACAAAAAAGACAGAGAACACTACAGATATTAAGGCCAGTTGTGTCAATGTCCAGAGATGGGAGAGGACCAAAGCCGGGACCCCTGGGAGAAAAGCAATACAGCTGACTGTGGCAAGAAAGTTGAGATGGGGAGTGGTTTGGGAGAGAAAAACAAATTTGTTTCCTGTTGAGTATGAAGGTCTTCAAGAGGAAATGTCCATTTCTTCTTCCATTTATCAAGTCTGTATTTTCCATGGAAGAAGCTGCATCTTGCTACTAAGGGAATATAAATAACCTATTCATTTCTCTGAGTCTACTCTGCACTTTGTATTTTATAGCTGCTCTCAAATAATGTTCTTTGAGCTTTAACAGCTTCCATTTCCAAGTGAGAAGATACTTTGAAGGTGCAATCTTATTTATTGTGCCTTCATTCTTATGCTGTCACATAAGTACAGGATATGACTGATTTTCTGCAGTAATAAATATTTAATTGTTTTCTTTCTGTTTTATAGCACAGGCATTTTTTGCAGTTCTCTATAGGCACAGACAAGTTTTTCACTCTAAAATTCCCTTTTATGTGCATAAATAAAAATAGAAATTAAAAAGTCTCATGTATATCAATCACATTTAGGCTTAGATCTCAGAAAAAGCAAATTTAAAATTAACATGCATTTATACATACATTTAATCTACTGTATCTCAGAATTTTTGCTTTTAAAAATCATTCTGTGGAGTATTAAAAAGGGAAAGGGACTTTCCTGAAATGTTGAAATAGTGTAAATTGAGCTCTCTTCTTAAATCAATCTTACCTTCAAGGGATGTTATATTTACTGTGGTTTACCCAAGAACAAAGCTAGCACTGGGCTGGCTGTTCAAACACAAATGCACTAATGGTGTCAGAATATAAGCATGAATGAGAGAGGCTTGTGGAACACCATGATCTCAGAAGAATCAGAATTACAAATAGCCCAAAAGGCAATGGAGAAACACAGAATAAACTGCAGTATGTTACCAATGACAACATGCACGTGACAAGTGTCCTCAAAGACACCATCAGTATTCCTAGAAAAGGGGATGGACAGAGACAACAGATGGGCATCCCACATGGTATGTTGAAAAGAATAATCACAAGACTTAATAATAATAAAAGCTGGAATTTTTATAGTATTTTAAGGTTTGTGAAATGTTTAGTATATGTTATTTCATTTGGCAAGCAGACAACAAACATCTATTAAGTGTTTACTCTGTGCCAAGTACTGTGCTAAGATCTGGGGATACAAATGCAAGCAAATTAAAAGACAGTACCAGCCATAAAGGAGCTTACACCCTAATGGGGAAAAAAACAGTAAATAAAAGAGAGCTGAACTTTTTGTGACAGTTAAGAACTGGAAACAAAGTAGATGCCTATCGATTTGAGGAAGGGCTAATTGTAGTACATGAATGTAATAGAATACTACTGCGCTGTAAAAAATGGTGCGTGTGATGAATGCAGAAAAGCATAGAAAGATCTACATGAACTGATGCAGAGTGAGGTAAGCAGCACCAAATAAACAATATATACAGTGAAAGCAACAATGTAAACAGAAAGAATAATGAATGACACACCAAAAAAAAGACAGTAAATGTAACAAATTAACAAAGATCAAGTGGGACTCAAATGAATATATATGAGAAGACTCCCCCAATCAATCCCTTGGAGGATCTGAGAGGTCCGCAGGTGTTACATGGCACTTGTTTTTGCATTTTCTCAATGGATCAATCGTTATATTGACTTTTTTCCTCTCTAAAAAGAACTCCACTGTTGTCTCAGGGCTCTCAGGCAAGGGAAGGAATCATGAGATATTATGCTGATGTAAGAAACAAGCAGTGGATAGAGTGCCAGGCCTGGAGTTAGGAAGACCTGAGTTCAAATGTGGTCTCAGACACTTATTAGTTACATGACCCTGGGCAAGTCACTTAACCCCACTTGCCTTGATTCCTCATCTATAAAATGAGCTGGAGAAGGAAATGGGAAACCACATCCATATCTTTGCCAAGAAAATTCCAAATGGGGTCATGAAGAGTCTGACATGACTGAGGTAACTGAACAACAACAACAAGAACCGAAGAATATGAATAAAAAATTATTTTAAAAAATAAAAGGGAGGGGCAGCTACGTGGTACAGTGGATAGAGCACTGGCCCTGGAGTCAGGAGGACCTGAGTTCAAGTCTGGCCTCAGACACTTGACACTTACTAGCTATGTGGCCCTGGGCATGTCACGTAACCCCAATTGCCTCACCAAAAAACAAAAAATTGGCAGGGGGACTCAACAGGGGGTTGGAGGACTAGTCTGGAGAGTCAGAAGCACAGTCAGGAAAAGAATAAAGCATGTTCAGACTAAGCCTACCCCCAAAATAGAGGTCTCCAAAAGGAACTCACTTTTGGAAGAAGTGAACTGGTGTGACAGTGGGATGCTTCAGGGTAAGAAGACCCAGGCTCTAAGGGAAGTTCCAGAGTGAAAAGGTGGCTGAGCCTTTGTGGTGGAGTCTAGAATGTTAGAAGAACAGCCTGAAAGGCCATTGCCTTTGCATCATTTGATTCTCACAAAAACCTTACAAGATTGGGGCTATTATTTTCTTTACTTTATAAATGAGGAAACTGAGACTGATGTTAAATGACTTGCCCAGGGTCACACAGTGTTTAAGGAAGGATTTGAACTCAGGTCTTCTTGATTCCAAATCCAGTGTTCTATTTGTTGTGCTATCTAGCTGCTTCTTATTTTTTTAAATTTTATTTTATTTTTAATTCAGAATTCTCTCCCTCTCTCTTCCACCCATTAAGAATCCAAGAAGAACAAAATCTGTTACAAATATGTATAATCATGCAAAACAAATTCCCTCATTAGTGATGTCCAAGAAAATAGAAAAAAGAAGAAACGAAAATATTCTTCACTCTGTATTCTATGTCCATCAGTGATCTGTCTAGAGTTGAATAGCATGTTTCATCATGAGTCCTTTGGAATTGTGATTGGTCACTCTGTTGACCACTTCCTAAATCTTTCAAAAATTAATTATCTTTACAATCTTGTTGTTGCTGTATAAATTGTTCTCTGGTTCTGCTCAGTTCACTTTGCATCAGTTTATGTAAGTCTTCCTAGGTTTTTCTGAAATCATCCTTTCATCATTTCTTATAGCACAATAGTATTCCATCACCTTCAAAAACTTGTTCAGCCATTCCTTAATTAAAGGGCACCACTTCAAATTCCAATTTTTTACCACCACAGAAGAGTTGCTACACATATGTTTAACATGTATGGGTCTTTTCCTTTTTCCTTTGATCTCTTTGGGGTATAAACCTAGTATCAATGTGTCTGGGTCAAAGGGTATATACAGCTTTTATACAATATTAGACTGTATATTTATAATAGCTTTTTGGACATAATTCCAAATTATTTTCTGGAGTAGTTGTATCAGTCCACAGCTCCATCAACACTCTAGCTGCTTCTTATTTAAAAAAAAATAGAGGATGTCCTCAGCCATCTGGATGGATCTTATAGGGAAGATTTATGAAAAGCCATGGATATGAACAGAGAGATGAGAGGGAGCTATGCTCTCCATGGCTATCTACAATGGTAAGAACATGAATACGCCAAAGGAAAAGAAAGAGGAGTATAGAATTAGCAGTGGGATATGCTTGCTTCTTACTGAGTTCAGAAGTTAAACATAAACTTTATGCTTTTAAATATTATGAAATGCCCAGTATTATAATTTCAATTTATCACTGTCATTGTCTTGCTCTGCAGGATCCTCCCACTCTCATATGCCCTTTTTGGAGAGCCTTCTGAGACCATTTCTATCCGTGGCCCTTGGAGTTTCAATGTCTTTCCACTCACGAACTGCTAAGGACCAGTTTCAGCCATGTCAAAGATCTAGGCCACAGATGACACAATCTTTAACCCCTAGTCCTTTTTTCCTCTACAAGCCCCTCCAATTGCATTGGGAATAATCAGCCTACTGCTTTACATAAATGACAGAAATACTTAACAGGGAATACCCTATACCACCTGCTATTTATTCTTTATCCATTAGATAAATTCATAGATAAAAAATTCATAGCCCATCCAGCTGTTCACTGGTTATCTTAGCAGAGTTTTATCACTGATACCGACCTCATTCCTTGGAACAGCTTCTTTGGAACAGAGGTAGAAACCATTCTCCCTCACCCCCCAATCCCTGAAAGGAATAAATTCTCAGCTTTGAAACTCTTGCCTTAGGGTTAGCCCCTCTTGATCTGAAGACATGAATTCACCTAACCCACTTCATCTAACTGGTCCCAGATTAGAGGTCAGATCTTCAGGCCATGTATTACATTCTATCCAGGCATTTACCTTGGCCATCTCTCCATCCTCCATCCTGTCATCACCACCACCACTTCAATGACCACCTCCCTTCAGACCCTTATGTGATAGTCCAGAACCTGAGAACAAGAGTCTTTGAATTGGCAGTGCCCCCTCATCATGCATATAGTCCCAGCCCTTCCATCCTGGGCCCATAGATATTGAAGGAAGTAATCACTGTGAACAAGACCCTTATTTCCCTTCCATCCCCAGGACCAAATGCTGACCACTGCTATTGATAGGCAAGGCAGGTAAGCCTAAGTCTCAGAATGACAGCACCACCCAGACCATCACTCCTTATCAAATACTAATCAATACTCTGTCACCTCCAGGGCAGCCAAGCTAACCTAGCTGAAGCAGCATGGCACTTTGATAAAGAGACAAAAACCTTAATGAAGTTATCAAATGCATTGAGAAAAATAGCTTCAGAGAATAGGAAGGTGAAAATCCCATTGTATTTTACCCTTGTCAGACCTCATGTGGAGTATTGCATTCATTTGGAGCACTGCAGCTTAAGAAAGACATGGAGAGTGTCTAGCATAGTAAAGGACCTTGAGTCCATGCCATATGGAGATCATCAGATGCTGAAGTCACTGAGAATAGCTAAAGAAAAGACCCAGGAAGGAGGTGATATCTGCATTCAAGTATTTGAAGGTCTTTCCTATGAAGGAGAGACTTGTTCTATTTGACCCTGGAAGACAGAACAAAGAGAGATAGATAGAAGTTACAAAGAAACAAATTTGGGCTTGATATTGAGAAAACTTAATGGTTAGAGCAGTCCAAGAGTGAAATAGCATGCCTTGAGTGGGAGTGAGTTCCCCTCCTGCATTGGCCTTCAAGTAGAGGCTGCACGGCTACCCATGGGGTATATTGTAGTGGGGACTCCTTTTGTGTATGGTCTACACTATATGGCCACTTCCAGTTCTCAAAATCAGTGATTCTATGGAGTTGCCTTTAGACTTTATTAACTAGACACAAAATTGACAAATTTCTAATGGAAGATTATGCCAAGGTCAATTCTATTTCCATCTAAATGAGTGGTGCACAACAGTGTCTATTCTAGCTACCTCTTCAAGGCCATAGCACATAACCATTCCTTTACAAAAACCCAAAATTTGATTCCTTAGAATAAAACGCTGAACAGCTCTGAACAGCTAAGATGTGGGGTGGGGGAGGAGAGGATGGGTAGGTGGTTTCAGTGCAAAGGGAAGGAGCTCATGAATCCGAGTATCTTTCATTAATTTCTCTTCTAGATTAAAGATCCATTATTTTCTGGATCAAAGCAGAAATAACTTTTCTGCAGGCCAGAAAAGCAACCTTGTTTGCTGGGAGGAAATCTGATTTTAATGTAATGAAGTTTGTTTGGCCAGTGGTTCTGCAAACTTTAACCATCTGCTGCTGAGCCCCTTTATCCTTTTACATGAAGCAAGAGGCACTAAATTTAGATGCTGCAAGTGACCAAACAAGCTATGGGGTGAAGAGGAGACAGGCAGGCAGGGCAGAGGAGGTAAGAAGGGGGGGGAGACCCTATAAATTTTAAAAAGCCCAAATAGCATGGGAAAGCATATCTGATGTCTTGTGTTTAGAAACTTTAGCAGGTTCTGCTAAAGGGAGGTTCTGAAGAAAACTATTGAGAAAGTACAGATAAATTCAGTACTTGTGTCTGAGGGATGCCATTTTTCTGCAGGGAGCCTGTTCTCACTGCCTGTGTCTTGTTGTCTCTCCGTCAAATATAGAGGTAATAACGATGTTGAGGATAACAATAACTATAACAGCTGACACATATAGCACTTCCTGGGTGCCAGGTCCGTGCTAAGTGCTTCACAATCATCGTCTCATGTGATCCCACAACAACCCTAAGAGATAGGTGCTGTTATTATCCCCCTTTTACACATAAGGAAACTGAGGCAAACAGGGATAACAGGTCACAAATCAGGTCTGAGGAGACATTTAAGCACAGTTCTTCCTGAATCTACATCCTGCACTCTATCTAATCTCTCACAGATTTTCGAGTCCTACATGGAGTGAAGAGACACACTAGGACAGTCTCCTCCTTGGTATATAAACTGATCATCTGCACTGTGCGGGTTGGATTTAAGAGAATACTTAGGTGACGCTGGGCAAGTCAGCAGCCTATAAGGTCAGTATCGTAAGTATCCTAATGTAGCAATGAGCAATTGGGAGTGAATTTGCTTGGGTAAGCTGAGTTAAGGAAGCACACACCTGCTTAGGTTTTGAAAGAGGTCTCAGTTGGTAGCCCAGCCTAAGGCTTCTTCCTTTGGCCATTGCTGGGTCAATACCTCTGAGTAAAACAGCAACCGCAGCCCCAGTGCCTGGACCAAGGCTGAGTGACGCTCAGCCTCAATGCCTTCAGTGGCAAAACTCTCAGCTCTCCCCCAAGCCAGGTTTGTTCTAGAAAGACTCAGGTTTATCTCACCTTCTCTAATAGGCTTAGGGTTCTCATTCTAGGGCCCATCTGACAAATACCACACACACACACACACACACACACACACACACACACACGGATAAATATGTATATGTGTGCATTATATATATAAATATATAATTTGATAATCATTTTAATATAATTGGTTTCCTTCATAATCCTATGTATTTTATTTGATAAATTTAAAAATATTTCTCTGAAAGAGGGGTTCATAGGCTTCACCAGGCTGCCAGAGGGGTCCATGACACAAAAAAAGGCTAAAAACTCCTTATGTTTACATTTGTATTCTGTCTCTGTCTCTCTCCAAATTAGGTATTTTATCACTATGGTAGCAAAACTGTTCCCCTACTTTCTCTCTCTGTTTTTTTCTGTCTCTTTCTGTCTCTGTCTCTCTGTATCTCTCTCTTTCTCTCTCTCTCCTCTGTCTGTGGATAAAGATCTGAATTTGGAATCAAGGGAGTTTCTATCCTTCCCAACACTCACTAGCTATGCCTCAGTTTCTTCATCTGCAAAATGAGTCTGTCTTCAACAAGCATTTATTAAGCAGTTGTGTGCCACGCACTGTGCTGAACGTAAGGGACACAAATAAAAGCAAAAAAGAAAGTCTGCCCTCAAGCTGCTTACCAGGGTGGGAGACAACATATTTCCAAATCTCATTTTAACCAATAGTTTCAACTTCTTCCCTTACTACAGAAAAGTCTCGTGATATGATTTCACTTAACTCTCTCAGCAGTAGCTGAGACAAGGACTCACCTAGCAGCAATGCTGTATTTGACATAAACCTGGTGGGTCAATGCTCTGTAACAGCACTGCTCTCCATAGACTTCATTACTCATCAGACTACGGTAAGTTCAGCACAGTGTCCTCAGACATAGAGGTGATAGAGTGAGATTGTGACCCCAAAGTGTTTTGAGCAGAAGAGGTCTGGGAGGAGGGAATGTTTGTACTTTGTATTCTAGCTATCACAAAGTAAATATCCTTTTGGAAAAGCTAATTGTTGTTAATTGGTTAAATGGAACTGGGCCACTAGTCACAGGTGACTAACAGTAGGCAGATTACATCCAAGAAAAGAAGCAAATGGAATTAAGGAAGAAAGACTTCAATCCCTCAGGGCTATTCCTAGAATCTTGAGGGGGCCATGAAGTCAGGCTTGCTCTGGGAAAATGAGCCCAGAAACAACTTACTACATAAGGAATAGCTCTCTGGAAGAGGGAAAAGTAGGAGAAGGGATTTAGAGGAAAATCAACATCACATGAAAACAAAAGATGCTGATAAAAATCTATTTTTTAAAAAGTAGGGTGGCCTGAGTTAGGTAAGCCAAAAGGGAAAGGGAAGGGAAGAAGGATTTATTAAGTGCCTACTGTGTACCAGCAATGTGCAGTCATTCCTGACTTTTCATGACCCCACTTGGGGTTTTCTTGGCAGAGATACTAGAGTGGGTTGCCATTTCCTTCTCCAGTTCATTTTACAGACAGGTTTAAGTGACTTGCCCAGGGTCCCACAGCTAATAAGTATCTGAGGCCAGATTTGAAGTCTGGAGACTGTCTTCCTGCATCAAGGCCCATTGCTCTATTCCCTGGGCATTAGGAGAAGCACTTTACAAATATCTCATATGATATTCACAACAACCCTGTGAAGTAAGTACAAAACAAACAAAACGAAACAAAGTGGTAGTTGAGGTAAACAAAGGTTAAATGACTTTCCCAAGTGACGCAGTTAAGAAGTATCTGAGATTGGACTTGAACTCAGGTCTTTGTGACTCAAGGGCCATTGCTGTATCCATTGCACCACCTAATTAACAGGCTTCTTCATGATCTAGAGTTGACCAAGCTAATCATAAAAATAGTCATAGTTACTCCTCGGGATATACCACATCCTGCACCTGTATTGATACAGAGAGTCTCCATTCAAATACAGAGGCCTGTTCTTCCATAGCTAAATACACCTGGGGATTAGTTTAGTGCATTTCATTTGTACAGAAATGGAGAAAAGCGTTCCACTAGATGCAGTGAAATACAGATGCAAATATATTTTTGGTCACATTGGGTATTTTTCATCCAACCACTTCAGTGGCTGAAGCCAAGTACCTCTTGACAGTTACAAACCCTTGGCTCGAGGGAAATGTTTCTTCCAGACATCACAAAGAATATGCAGGATAGCAGAGAGAGGAAGCCTGACTCCAGGGTGGGCTTGTACACATTGATTATGTTCTTTTAAGCCGGCTGAACATGGTGATGAGAGAATGTTTTACTCTCTGTACTCCTTGCAGAGTGAGGTCCGATGTTTCCAAATTCACAAATAGATGAAATAAGTGTATGTGTTTAATGACTTTGAAACTAAACTTTCTTTTCTTTCTCAGGCCCAAAATGACAATTCCCAAAAAAAAAGAAACATGTGACCTTGTCAAGACAACACTGTCAGGGTAGAATGACGATATCATGATGTCATAGGTAAGATATTTAGTTTGTTTTTTTTTAAATAACTATGCGCTTCTGAGACTAGGGTTTAAATGGAAATAGAAATTACTTATAATAATGTTCTTCGTCATTGAAGTACCACTCCAATCCAATCCAATAAGCATCTATTAAGTACCTACTGTGTACAATGCACTGTGCAGACACAAAGGATAAAAAGGCAAATTTTAAAATATTTCTCTGCTCTCAGGGAGTTTGTATTTTGCTTGAGGGGAAATGGGAAGGGAGTTATATAAATGGATAACTGTATACATGACTAATTTTGATAAGATCTTTTTAATAAGAATTGAAAGGTAACCCTCCATTTCTTGGATATACTATTTTCTACCTGAACTATTGTTGCCTCAGTAAATTTCACGGTAGCACTATGCTCTATAGGACAACTGGTTGGCACAGTGGTTAGAGTGCTGGACCTGGAGTCAGGAAGACCTGAGTTCATATCTGATCTTATTCACTTATTAGCTGTAACCCTACGCAAGTTACCTAATCCTGTTTCCCTCAATTTCCTCATCTGTAAAATGAACTGGAGAAGGAAATGGGAAACTACTCCAGTATCTTTGCCAAGAAAACCCCAAATGGGGTCATGAAGAGTTGGACATGACTGAAAAGAAAAGTAATAATGATAAAATAATAACAATATTAAATAAATTATATAAATATAAATTATATAAATATAATATATAATATATTTATGTATAAAAAATAAATTAACGACAATAATAAATAACAGAAGTGAACAAAAGTAATAGCTACATTTACTGCAAGTGGCCTACATATCCAGTTCTGAGGGTTGCATTTTCAATGCTCAACATCCCCAGAGGAGGATTTCTTTTGGTTTGATTAAGCTCCATTTCAGAACCAGCCTTTTATTTTGTTATATTGGCAATAAACAATGTTTAACAATTGGTTCTCCGGGAACAAAAAAAAGTATGCATGACACACTTTTAAGTTTAAGTATTATGAACATTTTCTTCATTACTTTCTTAAGTCTAGATAATCAACAAAACATAAATCAATGGAAATTGAGGGATGTCCATTAATTGGGGAAGAGCTGAACAAGTTGTGGTATATGATAGTGATGGAATACTATTACGCTATAAGAAATGATGAGCAGGATGCTTTCAGAAAAACCTGAAAAGACTTATATGAACTGATGCAAAGTGAAATAAGCAGAACCAGAAGAAAACTGTACACAGTAACAGCAGTATTGTACAATGATCAAATGTGAGGGACTTAGATATTCTCAGCAATAAAATAATAGAAGAACATTCTGAAGAACTTAAAAATGCTATCCATTTCCAGAGAAAGAACTCATGGAGTCTAAATTCAGGTTGAAGCATACTTTTTTTTTTTTTTACAAATTTTATTTTTCTTGGAGTTTGGTTTTTCTTGGTCTGTGTTTTCTTTCATAAGATGACTAATATGGAAATATGTTTTGCCTGACTGTATATATATAACTTATATCAAATTACTTGCCTTCTCAATGAGAAGGGTGAATAAGGAGGGAGAGAATTTGGAATTCAAATTTTTAAAAAACAAATGTTAAAAAATGGTTTTACATGTAATTGGGGGGAATCAAATACTAAATAAGTAGTTTTTTAAAATTTAAGTTTAAAAAATATATAAATCAAGCCCTAATTTGTAGCATTTTCTGAAAATCAACTGCTTTGTGATTTTATTTTTGTTCTATACCCTCCCCATAGTTAAGTGTGATAACATCAGAATGAACACAGTATCCCAATTCATCTATTAAAATGGATGAAATAAGTGACTAAAAAGTGAAATAAGCAATTTGCTTGTCTAGATAATGTATATTCAGTCAGCCTCAGTTGTCCTAAAATATCATGAAATTTTTCTTTGCTACTGAAAACGAATGAGATTAGACAACATGAATGCTAAAACTAGAGAATGGTTTTCAGCAGATTGAAGTCAAGTTTTATTAAGGACTAGAGTTCAGGTGAAGGATTAAGCCTGGACATGAAGATTTATGAGTCCTCCCTGTCTAGAGATGATACTTGAAGAATATAGAGACAAAACAGAAAAAGCCCCAAGACAGAACTAGACACCAATGCTTAGAAAGCAAGAGATGGGAGATGGCAAAGGAGATTGAGAAAGAGTTAACATAATGAAGATTAAAAACTATGTAGGACATAACTCTTAATGATGTTTGTTACTCTTGAAAAGAGTGTGACTCTCGTCACTATGTCTCTGACTACATAAACCAAAATGGCCCCCACTCTTGTTTATGTCTTGTCTTCTCCTTTAGAATGTAAGCTCTTTTAGGGGAGGTACAGTCATGTTGTGTTTCAATCCCCAATGCTTAACAGTTGTTTAGGGTTTTTTTTTAGTCAACGTCTGACTCTTCACGAACCCTTTTGGGGTTTTCTTGGCAAAGATACTAGAGTAGTTTGCCATTTCTTCTCATAATACTTAAATTTAACAGATGAGGAACTAAGGCAAACAAGGTAAAGTGACTTGTCCAGGTCACACAACTAATAAGTGTCCAAGGCTAGATTTAAACTCAGGAAGATGAGTCTTCCTAATTCCAGATTCAGCTCTCTATCTACTTTGCCATCTAATTATCCTTGCTTATCACCAAGTCTGGCACATGAGCTTCTTTCTTTTTTTTTCTTCTTTCTTCATTTCTTGTTCTTCCTTTTTCTTTCCTTCTTTTTTTCTTCCTTCTCTCTGTGTCTCTGTCTCTGTCTCTCTCTGTCTCTCTTTCTCTCTCTGCCTGTCTGTCTCTCTTTGTCTCTCTGTCCCTGTCTGTCTCTGTCTCTGTCTCTGTGTCTGTCTCTCTCTCTCTCTCTCTCTCTCTCTCTCTTTCTTTCTTTCTCTCTCTGTCTCTATCTCTCTCTCTATCTCTCCAACCTAAGAAGTGTTTGCTTCCAAGGCTAGTACTTAGGATCATCCCACTAATTCCCAGTTGTATGGCCCTGTCTGTTCTTCGTTGGGCACCATCTGGTCAAAGTCTAAATTTCTCAATTTAATTCAATTCAATAAATGTGCTACGAAATGCCTACTACCCAAGGCACTATGCTAGGATCCGGGAATACAAAGGTAAAAACAAAACACTTTCCACCTTCAAGGAACTTATGTTCAATTGACTATTTCCCATAGTTGCTTTAGCACCTAAAATAAGACTTCTACAGATCATTTTCACAAAGTAATGACAGATAAACTCACTTAAAAAATAATCCTCATGTCAAATGCTGGTTGGTGCTTGAAATTCTCTTTAGCATTAAAGTTCTTTTTGCCACTTTGGGCCAAGAGTCAGATTCAGAGTTTTGTACTTTGGTATTTTGAAATGACCTCTAGGTTTATTTGTATTCATTTGATTACTTTTAAAAAAAAAATTAAATCTCTTTGGGATTGAGTCAATGGGAGGCAGACACTTCCAAACATTTGCTCCCCTCTCTGCTACTCATCTTAGAGCTGCAGAGGTGATATCAATAAACCAAGAGCAAAACCCTAATTCTCTGACTGCAAAATAGGACAGAATCTGTTTTCAAGTCTGCAACTAACTACCAATATACTTACTTAATTTCTGCATATTTTCCCATTTTTGTAAGATCATTTAAATATACATGGAGTCCTCTCTAAAAACTCATCTTATTCATCTTTGATACTTTTAACAGATTTGTGATCTCATCATAGGTCTGCTATAGCTCCAGCCTCCTCCTCATCTTCCTTCATGACTTCCTCCTCTTTCTCTAACAGGAATTGAAAGAGGAGCAGGCTCAGAAGGTGTGAAGCTTGCCCTACCCCACCCCCTCTCCTAAAGTGTTTCTTTGAACTTAAAAAAAGACATGGGTATTCCCCCCTCAACTGGCTAGTTGTTTTTTTGTTAACTGATTGGCTCAATTAGTGCTTAGTACAATGCCTGAAACATAGTAGGTGCTTAATAAATGTTGATTGATTGATTGGTATTTACGTGAGCCCATTTGAAATCTTCCTTTTTTGTAGATTTTTGTGGAAGAATGAAATTTTCCATTTCTGGAGAAAAATATGCACATTCTTCACTCATAAGTATAACAAAGTTCTTTTACTTACTTTGCCAATTATACAAAGAACAAATTATATCAGGATATAATGTGATGGAATATGAGAATTGGATGCTAACTAGCAATTTAACATATTTAAGGTATAACAGGAAGGAAAAACATAATAAGTTATCTCCTCCCCTATTATATCCAGTAACACCCACAAGGAACCCCGCTGTACAGAAAAATCAGCTACAATTCTCCTTTAAGAATGAGGAAACACATGCAGTAAAGTCTAATGAGAGAGAAGTCACTAAGTTTGAGGGCAGCTTGCCTTCATGGCTTTGTTTGTGGGGCTTCCAACTCACACCCAGCACATCCCAGTGTCATCTGAGGTCATGGTACATTGTTAATATGCATGCATCAGAAAGACAGTCGAGTAGTATGATTTCCAAAATTCCTTAAGAGACTATTTACAGCTACTAATAATGGCACAGATACTGTCCTTCCATCCCCTACCCCATCCCCCTTCTCAATTTGATAATGAGAAAATATGATAAATGAGGTAGAAGTAATTCTGATTTCTATACAGATATGATGGTTAATAAAAATCCATT
Source organism: Notamacropus eugenii (assembly GCF_028372415.1). NCBI lineage: Eukaryota > Metazoa > Chordata > Mammalia > Diprotodontia > Macropodidae > Notamacropus > Notamacropus eugenii. The sequence continues at coordinate 202,097,477 of NC_092876.1, read as the reverse complement.
ATGTCAATGGCCCATGCAAATTCTTTAAAACATGCTCCACATGCTTATCAGACTTTTTTGTTTACTCTTTCATATTTGATATTTCATAATTTGGGAGGCTAAATTAGATTGCTTGAAAACTTGCCACAGACCCTAAGGATTTTCATTTGTCTTTTAAGAAATATGCAGTTTCAGAGAGCTCTCCTCCAACTCACCCACTCAATAATCATTTCTTGAGAGCCTATTATAAGAAGAGTCCTGTGCTAGGGAAGAGAGAGAATTATAGCATGGTCCCTGCCTTCAGAGAGCTCACAATGTCACAAATGAATATTACACACATACACAATAACTCTGTGTGTACGTGTGACCCTGGAAAGGTTTCTCTTAACTTCTCATTGCCCCAGATGACTCTCTAAGACTTAGAGCTAGTCCTGAGTTGGATTGGTAGAGGGAAATTTCCTAAGTGTTCCCAATACCAGACATCACAGATCCAGACCTCCCCCCCCAAAAACAAAATCTATAAATAACTCATATCAGAGCAAACTATGATAAGAAGAGTAATATCATTTTACAGGTGTGGGAAAACTTGACCAAGTTGTGCTCTCTTTAGTTATGGCTTTATGCTCTGAAAATAGAGTCCTTTATTTAGGGACAGCTTGTCCTATGTTTAGTATGTGTAAGACTCAGGCAGTTAGTGGTACAATGGATAGATCACTGGGCCTGGGGTCAGAGAGCTGGTTTTAAATATAGTCTTGGACACTTACTAGATGTCACCCTGGGTAAGTCACTTGACCTCTCCCTGCCTCAGTTTCTTCAACTGTAAAATGGAGATAATAATATTACCCACCCACCCAGAGTTGTTGTGAGGAACAAATGAGATAATGTTTGTAAAAGCACTTAGCATGCTGCATGAAATATAGTAGGTACTACATAAATGCTCATTCCTTTCCTCCCTTTTGTTCTTGCTTCCCCTAATCTTCAGGCTCCGTTGGGCTACTTCCATGGCAAATTGTCAATTTTCCGTAATAGTGGATAACTGAGCAGGGTATCTGGAGACAGTATCCCCCATGTTGTTGCCCACTAGCCATCAGGCCAATGAGAAATGACCTAAACGTCCTCTGGGGTAGCTCAATCTTGCCTTTTGAGGATTCTGCATAGGAGTTGGGGCAGTAAATGAAAATAAGGGGATTGAGTAAGGAGCCTTGAGCATGTTTTCAGAATAGGGACTAGAAGAGATTGTCTAAGGAAATTCTGGAGGCTGGGTAAGTGGAACAATACAGATAAAAATGAGTAACAGTCTTGCACATCAAGGTCAGAGAGAACTCTTGGGGGAAGAATTGGTCTTTGTATTGAATGCCAAGCAGCAGACAAAGAGAAGGTCGACAAGAATAGATCTGTGACTTGGGTCAGGTAGAGATATATGGAACATTTCAGAGGGATAATTTTTTAACAAGTAGAAAGCAGGGAGAAGGGGATCATATTAAGGAGGAAGGATGTGCTTTGCCAGCCTTTTTAAATGCTTTATATAAATGTAAACAATTACCATTATATTCTCCTCTTTCAAGTTCCTGAGTCTTTCACATTTTTCCTTGTTACCCCTACTTTTCCTCTACTAGTGCACATAGTTTTACTTTATCTATTAACTTCATTATTTTTAATTATACATTTCAAGACTAAACATTAATGTGTAAGATCTTTAAAAAAAAAAATGAAGTAGCCCCATATTTTAATCATTCCAGGTAAAAAAAAAAATCATGACTTGTTTTTTGCCCCCCTCTGTATATCTTTAGAATTTATCACAGTGCCTGGAATGTAGTTGACACTTGACAAATGCTTGTCAGTCTATTAATTTTCAGGTTCCTTTATATCACTGCCACATTTAATACCACTGACTAAAATGTCCTTTCATGAAACTCTCTCTTCCCTTGACTTCCAAGACATAAACTATCTTGATTCTTCTCTTACCTGATTTTATTTATTTGTTTTCTTTATTGGCACCCCTTCTTACTCCTACTCTTTGAATGAGAATGTGTGCTGAGATTCAGTTCTCTACCTTCTCTTCTCACCTTGAATTTGGCTTTCTTTTGCTATCAGCAATATGTGAATGTCTCCCCTCTTTAGTCTTGACCATCTCTCTTGAGCTATAGTATTCCATCTCCCTGTTGGCCATTTCCACTTGAATATTCTGCTCTCATTTACAATTCAACTTGTCTAATTCTAAAATTATCATCTTCCTCCCCAAACAACTTCCATGAATGATCTATTTCTGTTAATAGTGTCATCATCCTCCCTCCCAACCAAGCTTTAATTTATATCCATCTCTCATTCTTCCTTCTCTCTAATTCCTTATATCTAGTCAACCACCAAACTTTTCAGTTCTTTTCTTTTAATGTCTGTTGTCTCTTTTTCTTCCTTTCTATTCACACTACCATCACTTTAGTATAAGCTTTCATCATCTTGCACCTATACTGTCAGAACCAACTCCCAAATGACTTCCTTGTCTCCATTTTTACTGCTCTGTGATCTCTTGCACAGCATTCATGCATTATTCAGTAAATGTTTATCAAGGATCTACATGTGCCAGGCACTGGGAAATAGAGACAACAATGAAATTGTCCTTGCTCTCAAAGAACCTATATCTTATTGGGAGAGATATAGAGATAAAGATACATGTGGGTATAGATTTATATGTCTATGCTTATAAATATAATTGTACATTGTTTTAAGAATAGTAGAGGTGAACTATGTTTTGGTCATATTGGTTATATATGTCCACCTAAGTCTGGATGTGGCTCATAGGGAAGCATATCTAATTAACTAATTATTAATATTAATACCAAGAGGGGAGGCAGAATACTGGGGCCAGAGATTGGCCATTTTGCTGTCACCAGAGAAAAGGTACTGGCTAGAATTATATCTACCTGTTCTCCTAAATATTGTTAGTCTAGAGAAAGTAGTTTTTAGGTTCAAACTGAGTTCCTAGTCTCTATCCTTTAATGGGGGAATGGGGTATACCAAAGAATATATTCAAGGCTTGACTCTCTTTCCACCAATGGCCAATTTAACAATAAAACACATGTAACAAAGGCAAATAAACCCATTTGTCCAAGTCAATAGCAAAACAGAAATCAGGGAATATACACATATGAGAATATACCATACAATATAGAGTGAATGAGTTCTCCTACGGGGAGTGACATCTTAGTGCAGCCAAGAAGGTGTCCTTGATCTCATCTAAGGGGAAATTCTCTGAAGTTTCTAGTATAGCAAGCTGGGGATAGGGATATAATAGAGGTGCAGCTTCTTCTACATCTCAACTTCTTCCCAAAGATTTTCTCTCCCTCAAGAGAATCTGGAACTGATGAGAGTTGGAAGAGAGGGGGTGAGACACCCCACCCCCCAAAGACTGGAGTACCAGGGGCAGGTGGACTGAAATGAATTCAGGGACTCAAGCATTCTTGAGATCAAGGTAAAGAGTTACTATGCTTTTCATTGAGCAAGAGTTATTAGGGAACCTGCAACCTTAGAGGGGTACAGGTAGAGTTTATATAGGATATTCTATAGTATAATATGTTCCAAGTATGATGACTAGGTGATTCAGGGCAGGATTAGGGAGTGGTTACTTCTTAAAGGAACATGCACTTTTAGTATCTACTGAGCAGGTATTTTACCCAGAGTTCACTGGGAAACAACCCAAGGTGGGGCTACATGGAGGTGTGGTTTTAGGCCTGAAAAGTCACTAAGTCAACTAATGATCAGGACTGACTAAGGAATACCAGGCTGTTCTCACCAATGTCTTGTTAGACAAGATAAATGTAAGGGAATGTATGTATGTCTAAGTCTAGGATGCATATGATTGATCAGCAAGTAGTGCATGTCATTATGACCCAGTACATAGCCAGTTCAGCCAGTGCACAGCTAGTTCAAACTAATAAATTCTATAGATGTTGCTGGCTATTATATTAAGAAGAGAGTTGTTTGTTTGCTTGTTTGTTTCTTCTGCTGGGGCAGGCTATTCTTGGGCTGGAGAGAAACTGCCTGGGATAGTGTTTTGAGGCTAGGGAGAAAGTGATTTTTATAGAGAAATGTGATTTTAGGATTGAGGTCCAATCCTAAGGGTGCACCTAAGACCCCATCAGAACCATGGGTCTTCTGTCTTTCAAAGTTGGAAGCCAGAAGACCAGGATCTCTCTTCTCTCCTGCTCTTGCAACTCCATCCTTCATTCAGACTGGAATATTGAATATCAGTCTCCACCAATAAGGAGACACCTATGGAAATGGGCTTTGAGGTATGAGTTCCATAAGTATATATAATTATAAATCACAGACATACAAAATATACAGAATGTCCCAAAAGTGTGGGTTTCATTTTAAGCTATTTAAGCAATTAAAGTTTAAATCTGCACTAAGATTTTTGGAACACCCTGTTTGCAAAATAAATATAAGGTGATTAGTGGGAGAAGGACTCTAGCAGCTGAAGAATCAAGAAAGATTTGAAGGTACTTGAGCTGAGTTTTAAATGAGTGTAAGAGGTAAAGAGAGAGTACATTCCTGAAGTATGCTAGGACAGACAGTGCAAAGACAAGGAGACAGGAGATATAGTATCATGTGTAAGGAAGAGTAAGTAAGCCAGTCTGGCTGGACCAGAGTGAAGAAAGGTATAGAGGGAGGTAAGGCATAGCAAAATGGGAAAAGTATATTGGAGCCAAGTGGTAAAAGGATTTAAAAGCCCAAAAGAGGAATATATATTCAGTCCTAAAGGTATGGGACATTTGTTGAAATTTATTAATAGAGGATAACATGGTCAGATCTATACTTTAGGAAAGTCATGTTAGCAGTTGTGTGGAGGTTGACTGGGGAGGGAAGGAAGTGAGGCAAAAAAAAAAAAATTAGGAGGCCACATGAGAGCAAAGATGAGAGTCATGTGTAAAGAGAAGGGGATGGATGTGTGATTTTGTGGAGAAAGAAACTACAAAATTTGTCAGCTGAATGGATAGGTGAGATAGGGGATAATGAGAAGCCAAGGTTAAAGCTGAGGTGATAAATCTAAATGGCAGGAAGGATATTTCTTGACAGAAAGAGGTACATTTGTAGAGTGTGTGTTTCGGGGCAAAGATGATGAGTTCTCTTCCCTATTGAATTTTAAATGCCTACAAAATATCCAGTTTGAAATACCCCATAGGGAGTTGAATTTAAGCAATTAGGACTCAAAAGAGAATAGAGCTGGATATATAGACCCAGGAATCATCTGCATAGAGTTAATCATTAAATTCAAGGGAGTTGATGAGTGCATATAAAGATAGCATAGAGAAAGTAGAGGACAGATCTTTAGGGTATACTCACAGATAATGGATGTGGCATGGATGAAGAGCCAGCAAAAGAGACTTAGAAAGAGTGGTCAGAGAGAAGGAGGAAGAAGAGGGGAGAAGAGGAGGAAAGAGATAGATAGAGAGACAGACAGACAGACAGAGACAAAGAGACAGAGACAGACAGAGACAGAGAGAGTACAAAAACCCAGAGAAGAAAGAATATCCAAGAGGGCAGGGTGCTCAAGAATGTTATGTACTTCAGAAACACTAAAAAGGATAAGTATTGAGAACAGCCCATCATATCTGAAAATGAACAGATTGTTGGAAGCAGAGGCCTCCCACTTATTGTTCTGCATGTTTGGCCATGTCTACTACTCATAATCTCAGTTAGCAAATTCTCCTTTTTCAGGGACTGATGAAAGAAACGTGATCTTCAACTGATGTAGCCTCATAGCCAGCTCACTAAACTTCCATCTACCACCTTTCTGCACACTCATTCACCACTAAGCCCTCTCAGGGTCTCAAGTATGATTACACAAACACACACACACACACATCTCCCCATAACTACCTATCACCACCACTTATCTGTAACACCAACATGATAGTCACAGTACTTATGTCAGCTATGAATATCCAGGCACAATTCTGAATTGCGAAATACGACAAACTCTCCACATGGAAGGCAGAACCAAAACAACATTTATTCAGTCACCAGAAAACTAAATCCATCCTAGTAACAAAGAAATCTATACATAGTAACAATGCAGAGGGCAACATCAGCCCTAAGCCTTCCCTCTGTTAGGCTTCCCACAAACCAACTCCATTAAACAAATCACAAACAAGCTCTCTCATGCATGCCAGCCAGCTGTCTTTCCCAATTCTGACTGCTCTCTGACCAACTTCCTCTCAGCTCTGCTCTAGCTCCACCTCTTCCTGTTCCATATAACTTAGATTCATGTGACTTAGGCTTCCATGTGACTTTAAGCAGGTCACACAGATCTATTAATGAATGGGAAAGATCTTCCCATTTAAATTACCCATTACACTATCCCTCAAGGTGTGACAATAATGAAAGCCATCCGGGTCAATAAGAGGAGCAAATCAAAGCCTTTTAGGCCCTGGAGAAGGTCTGTCTCCTTTGCCTCTGAAAACACTGCACCAGGCTTTAGGGAAACTACTGGAAAGACATTATTTCACATGGTTCAGTGGAAGCCAGAAGCAACTGAACCTTCTCTCTTCAAAGGAAGGAGGATGTGTTTTCCAGGACAAATGAACTACAGAGCATGAGGTTCAGAGTAAAGTGACATGATAAGGCCCCCATCTGTGGTTTCCCAGCCAGGTTAACCCCCACTGATCTACTCTGACTCATTTTAGCATTCTCTCTATCAGAAAGCAAGGCTGCCCCTTTTCACCAGAACTACTTCTGCCTTCACCAGAAATCAATACCAGTCTCTCTCATCAATGAGACTTTCCCAGAATCCCTTTAAATTGTACCTGTAATACATCCCTCCCAGAAGAGAGTAGACTGTGCCCTTCTACCAAGAGCTCTGGTTTGATTTTCAAGAAAAGACACGAACACACACAAGTTACCAGTGAGACATGTGATTTATCCAGAGGAAAATATTTAGAACAATGGCCAAATATCTAAGCAAAAAAGAGACATCATGGAAAGAGCTATGAGACAGTGAATGTCAATCAGGCACTTAGGTAGGTAGGTAATTGCATTTTAAACCTAATGGGAGATGCCTAATAGGACATCAAGTTTGGATACATTTATGAGTGGGATTGATGATCATAAATTGCACACTTCTATTTAGAATGTCACGTTCTTCCTTAACATTTGACAGTGTTCGGTATCTTCATTTTTTTTCCAGATTTTGAGATCTCAGCTGCTTATCCTTTCTTTAAAGGAGTCACTGATGAGTACAGCCACACACACACACACACACACACACACACAGCTGTTACACTACACCCCCTCTCATTTCAAAACTGGCTTTTCCCTGTGGATTTGCAGGTGCTGTAGGAAGGATAACTGGCCACACAGAAGCCTCCTCTTTTTTCTCTTCCTCCAATCCCTTTATCTTCTAAAGAGAATGTCCTAAGAGACAGGGGGGGTAATAAGGTGCTGCTTTGTGCCTTTAATCTCACTGAAGTCAGTTCCTGATGGTCCCCTGGGAGTTTTAAGGGCTATGGGGCATCAGCAATTCTACCTCTCTGTACCCTACCTAAATCTAGCTTTAGTCAGCATCCTGCCTTTAAGCTTCACTAGTGTAAAACTGCACTGAGTTTTGGAACACCCTGTATAGTACCTAAAAAAACAAAAAACAAAACCCCAAAACCCACTACTTTAAATAATACTTAAGAAGTCACACTGGCTCTTGACCCTGCAGTCAGCTGAATGAATAACTGGAATATGGTTTCTTTAATCATGTAATGCTCTGCATTACTCAGCTTGAGATATTTTAGGGCTAGAAAGGACCTTGAGACTATTTAGTCCTTTCCCTTGTCTTTAGGTAAGATCTCAAATAAGTACAGTGTTCCACTTAAAGAAGGCAACACTGCTGACCTTGTAATATGTTTACTCCCTCTAGTGAGGAAGATTTTTTCCTAATATCTAGCCTAAATCCCTCATGCTGTACTATTAACCTATTTCATCTTGCTCTTTCTTATATAATAACAGTCTATTAACTTGGAGAAGAGACAATATGGTATAGTAGAAAGTCCACTGGACTTGGAGTTAGGGAGACCCTTACTAGTTACATGACCCTGAGTAAGTCCCTTAACTTCTCAGAGGCTAGGTTTTGTCATCTGTAAAATGGGGCTACAGAACCTACTTTAGAGGTTTGTTGCTAGGCTCAAATGGTAGAATGTATTCAAAGTGCCATATAAATGTCAACTGTCATTAATACTGAAGGTTTGTTCATTTACCCCCCTCAGCATTCTGCAGGTAAATAATTTTAGATCTTCTGGTTTCTTCTCAACAAAATGCAAATATGATTTTTAAGACCTGGAAAAACTTACTTGAGTTAAAAATTAATTCCAGAAGAGCATTTCAGAATTCCAGAACTCACTGAGGCTTAACAGGCTGGCTGCATACATAGACTGAGGGATCTGTTTATTCAGAGTCCTGTTCCAGTCAACTGACCAACATACACTGGGAGCCTTCCCCAGACATAACTTCAGGGCAATGTTTGCTAGACTGCTTGTACATTTTTCTTCATTTCATTAGCATTATGGTGTAATGGAAAGAACTGATTCCCAGCTCTACCACTTACGGATCTAAGATCCTAGGAAAATAATTTAATTGACTAGAGACTCACTTTCGTCATCTGCAAAACATAGATAATAATGCTGATTCCCCAGGGGGGTATTGAGGCAATACTTTGCCAACCATAAAGTGTTAGCTATTATTACTGAATTATGGACACAAGTTTGTACCTTTGGAGAAATGTTGCCCCTTCCTTCCAAGTCATAGATGATGGAGTTTGGCCCACCCCACACCAATTAACTCTTCTCTATTTTCCTACTCCCTTCTTCAAGAAGCAGCCCTAGCACAATTTGTTTATATAAGCCCAAATGCCCCAGAGGAAAAAGAGGGGCAGATAGGAAAATGGAAAGAGAGAAGGTATGCCTCTTTTGACCCCCCAGAAAGGGATGTCAATTTAGGTCACAGATACTCAACTCAGAACTGGGGAAGGGGAAAAAAATAAACAGAATGGACTCACTACAAACTAATTCCCCACAATGGAGACAGGAAATGGAGTATAGTGTGTGATGAACAGCAAGGAGACCAATATGTCTGGATTACAGAGTATGTGGTAGAGAATAAAGCATAAAACTGAAAAGGCAGGGAGGAGCCAGGTTATAAAGTACTTGAAAAAAAGGTTTGAGTTGGTTTTTTTGTATCTGAATCCCCAGAACCTGGCACAGTGCATAATAGGCATATCAATAAAAGCTAGTTGATTGATTCACTGGTTAAATAAGTATCAGAGGTAGGATTTGAACCCAGGCTAAGCTGACTCCCACACACTTCCTACTATGCCACCATGGCAAGGAATGTAAGTTAAATTCAACCTCAGAGAAAACTAGGTCATCTTTCTTCATGTATCTATATTATCTCAGTATTTCAAATCCCTCTCTACTTTTCAAGTTACTTCCTCTTTCTGAGCCTCAGAAACCTAATGGACTAGGTTATTTCTAATACACTTTCTAGCTCTAGGATTCTGTGATTCTCTAGATTCTTTTAAAGTTTCTCTTCTTTGATTTCACGTGGCTTTCTAAGATTATACAGTGTAGAACAGATGCTAGTCTGCATGAATGTGTTCATTGGGAATTCCATGCACCAGTAAAATCCTAATTCACATTTAAATAGTATCTCAGATACTTGAAAGCACACTTGAGTCATTTTTTTTTTCTATTCCCCTCTAACACCATGTATGCAGTGGGTATTATTAGCTCTAGGCAACTTAATGATTATAATTCCAATACCTGGCTTTTCCATTTCATCCTAACCTCTGGTTCATTTTTTGGATTTGGTTCTCTCCCACTCAGGAGCCTCTCAAGATTTAGATGATATTTCTTAATGATAAATAACTTAGAAGATAATTGGATATCTATGAAACTAAATAAAATAAGCCTGGTCTCCATTTCAATTTTCCCTGTTCCATCAAGTAGCCCGGGAAAAAATGGAGCCATGAAGATATCAAGACCAAAAAAAGCATTCTCTTTTATCTGTCATTTTTATAAAAAGCACTTTTTAAAAATTAATCATACAAGCTGGTGTTAGAAACACAATGCAATCTATATTATACGATAATATTTATAGTAGCTCTTTTTGTGGTAGCAAAGAATTGGAAATTTAAGGGATATCCATCAATTGGAGAATGACTGAACAAATTGTGGTATATGACTGTGATGGAAAACTATTGTTCTATAAGAAATGAGGAGCAGGATGCTCTCAAAAAGCCTGGAAAGACTTACATCAACTGATGCAAAGTGAAGTGAGCAGAACCAGGAGATCATTGAACACAGTAATAACTGTATTGTAAAGATGATCAACTGTGAAAGGCTGAGCTGTTCTGATCAAGGCAATGATCCAAAACAATTCCAAAGAACCCATGATAAAAAAATGCCATCTACCTTCAGAGAGAGAACTAATGAACTCTGAGTGCAGATTGAAGCATACTATTTTTACTTGATTTTTTTTTCACTTTTGGGGGGGGTAGGGAAGTTTGTGTTTTCTTTCATAACATGACTAATATGGAAATATGTTTTGCGTGATTACACACATATAATCATAGCAAATTGCTTCCCTAAATCCTTGGGGGGGGGGCAGAGAGAGAGAATTTGGAGCTCAAAATTTTTTTAAAGAACTTTAAAAGAATGTTTTACATATAATTGGAAAAAATATAGGAAGAAAAGAAGGGAGGAAGGAAGAAGAAAGGAAGGAGGAAGGAAGGAAGGAAGGAAGGAAGGAAGGAAGGAAGGAAGGAAGGAAGGAAGGAAGGAAGGAAGGAAGGAAGAATATTTGTTTATCTTGGTGTTAGGTTTCTCTGAAGAGAAGGGCTGGCGTTTTTTTAGAATTTGGTCACAAGAATGATGTCATTTTCTGGTGATTAATGATAATGATAATGAAAGGCAATGTGACATAGTAGAGAGAGTGCTGGCCTGGGAGTCAAGAAGACCTAAGTTCATGCCCAGTCTCGGAAACACATTGGCTGTATGACCCTGGGTAAGTTACCTAACTTCTCAGTGCTCCAGGCAGCCTTCCAAAATTATAAATGCAGACTAGATGGTGACTTCCACTGTTAAAGTGAGTTTGCTCACTGAAAGTGAAATCACAAGGCCATTTAAAAACAAACAAAAATAACCATAGCAATTCACATTTAAATATCACCTCATAACAATTCTGCCAACAACAATACTCTGAGAATTAAATGTAGGGCATGATAACATCCTGGGTAAAAACGAAGGAAATTATTATCAAGCGTTAGGATATGGGATTGTAAATGCAGCCTGCATTGTGTAAATAGAACACAAGCTCTTGGAGGTCAGGGACTTTTTTGTTTCTGTTATTTATCTCCAATGCCCCATATGTAGTAGGACTTAATAGATTTTTTGTGTGTGTGAACTGAATTGCCTTGGTCAGTCTGATGTCATATAGTAGGAAACATGATGTAAACTCCATATATGGCCCCAGACTGTGTGTACCCCTTGGTTCATGGTCAGAAAATGCGTAAGAAAGGATGCACTGAGATAGACACCATCCTTGTTCTATACCCTGAAGAGTGAATTCAGTTAACAACTCTCAGACTGAAACTGAATATAATTCCTACTGTCTACAAGATCAGCTTTAGCTACAAACAACCATTACTGGTTTTACTTCCTCCTGCTACACATCTCTACACAACTTTAACTAGGTTAAAGTTTTGTATGGGCAACTAGGTGGCACAATGGACAGAGTGCTGGGCCTGAAGTCAGGAAGACTCATCTTCCTGAGTTCAGATATGGCCTCTGACACTTACCAGCTATGTGACTCTGGGCAAGTCACTTGATCCTGTTTGCCTCAGTTTCTTCATCTGTAAAATGAGCTGAAGAAGGAAATGGTAAACCACTCCAGGATCTTTGCCAAGAAACCCCCAAATGCGGTCATGAAGAGTCAGACATGACTGAAAAATGACTGAACAACAAGGCATTATATTACCAGGGATGGGTACCTAGGACACAGCATGGATTCATGCATCCATTTGATTTCCCATTTCCACTCATTATGTAGTTGAGGGAAGAAACCTAAGAACAAGAGATAGAATAGCACTTTTGAAGTGACAAATATTTATTAAGAGCCTGGCACATTGATCTGCCATGTACAAGGCACTGTGTTCAGTTCTGAGGATGCAAAAATAAATGACGCCCTGAACTAACAATTTGGTAGGAGAGATGGGATGTGTACTAAAATAGCCATGATGTAAATTCATAGGAGAGATCTGAAGACAGTGTTTTGAGAGATTACTTCCAGTTTGAGAGAATCACAGAAAGAGTCAACTGATCCAATCCAATAAACCTCTGTGGTTGTTGTTGTTCAGTCATGCCCAACTCTTGGTGACCCCATGAACCGTATCATGTCAGTTCTATCCACGGGGCTTTCTTGGCAAAAATACTGAAGTGGTTTGGCATTTTCTCTTCCAGTGGATTGAGGCAAGTAGAGGTTTAGAATCACACAGTTAGTGTTGGAGGTCAGATTTAAACTGAGGTCTTCCTGACTGCAGGCCCACTGAGCCATCTAACTGCCTCAAACATTTATCAGATGTCTACTATGTGCAAGGCACTGTGCTAAGCTCTGGGGATACAAAAAGAGAGACAATCCTTTCCCTCCAGGGGCTTATACTCTAATGGGGAGAGACAACAAGGGCAGACTTTCAACGGGTGGCAATAGGTGGAGGGGAAGGTTTGTATGAACTTGAGGTATAAGTTCAGCATCAGTAAATTTATGGAGTTGGGAAAGGGTAAAGTCTGAGGAGCATCCAGTGAGGTGGAAAGACCAGGGGACTGAGAGGTAAAAGAACTGGGTTTGAATCTTGGTTCTATCCTCACTATCTGTGTGACTTTGGGGAAATTACCTAACACCTCTGAGTCTCAGTTTACTATCTTTACACTGTGGCAATAAGTATATGCTATAAGTATAAACATTGTGGCTATAAGTATAACACAAGGGTGTTATAAGAATTAAGTGAGAAAATACTGTTTTCTCCTTCAGGGGTGGGGAACCTGTGGTCTTGAGGTCATATATGACCCTCTAGGTCCTCAAGTGCAGTCCTTTGATGGAAACTGGATATAGTCAAATATGCGACCTCGAGGTCACAGTTTCCCCACTCCTATCCAGCTCCTGGCCTTCTCTTGAATCTCACTTTGCCAGAATAATAAAATCACAAGACTCTAGAGAAGAAATGGATCTTATACGTAATCTACCACTCCAGGTTTCCTGTTACCCTGTACTTCTCTTTCATTTATTTAGAAAAAAACTCTCCTCTTTTCTTTTTTTCTCTTAAAAAAACCTTTATTATATTGAATGCTTCCCTGAAGGGAAAAGGGAAAGAGAAGAGGAAGGGAATGAGAATTTATTAAGTGCCTACTATGTGCCAGTCACTGTTCTAAGTGCTTTACAAATGTTATCTCATTTGATCCTCATAACACCCCTAGGAGGTAAGTGTTATTATTACCCCCATTTTACATTTGAGGAAACTGAGGAAGACAGGAGAAGTTAAGTAACTGGCCAAGGCTCCTACAACTGGAAAATGTCTGAGGACAAATTTGAACTCGAGTCTTTCTCACTCCAGGCCCAGGGCCCCTCTCCACTGCGACAAAATTTAAGCAATGTAAAAGCAAAATCATGTTTTGCAAAATAAATTAATTTTTTAAAAAAATCTTCCCAAAGTCTTACTCTTTTAAAAAAGCCTTCCTAGGTATTAAAATCCAATGGCCATCCCTCCCAATAGTCCATCTCTGTTTCCATTCTGGGAAGTAATTTCCTATTCCTAGAACACAGGATGAGCAAATACTAACATTGATCTTACCAGCTAACAGCTGCTTATTTTTAATTGGTGCCTTGACTGTCTCTGAGACCTGTGAAGTTGCAAAGTGCTTGTTTTGTTAAATGTGTTCTGCAACAGATTTACCTTTCTGAATTTTTTTTAATTAGCTTAGACTCTAAGCAAAATTAGATAACATTCCCCAGGCAGCATTGTAAAATGAAAAAATCTGAACCCTGTTTCTGACACTTAGTAGCTGTAATGACCTTGGGTCTATGACCTTCAAGCCTCCATGTCTTCCTCTATAAAATGAGGATAATAATACTTGTACTGCCTATCTCTTAGGTCATTGTGAGGAAAGTGTTTTGCAAACCTTTAAGCATATTATTAATGCAAGTTATTCTGAATTATACAGGGCATCCCAAGGCTCTTAGTGCAGCTTTAAGCTACTAGGATAATGTGGCATAACGGATTGAAGGAGCAGCCTTGGAGTCAGGACTTTCTGGGTTCAAGAACTGCCTCTGACATACACTGGTTGTGTAATCATGGGCAAGCCACCCAGGCAACTCTCTGTGACTAAAAATTAGCAGCAATTTTTTTCCCCATGAGGAGAGTCCCCTATATCAATGTAATCAAAGGAAAAGCAGAAAGGAAATGGGATGGAGGAGGGGAAGGGGGGGAGGAAGGAGAAGAAGGGAAGGAGGAGGAAGAGGAGAAGAAGAAAGAGAAGGAGGAAAAGAAGAAGAAAAAGAAGCAGGAAGAAGGAGAAGAAAGAAGGAGAAGAAGAAGAAAGAAGGTGCAGAAGGAAGAGGAGGAGAAGAAAGAAGGAGGAGAAGAAGAAAAAGAAGAAGAAAGAAGGAATAGAAGAAGAGAGGAGAAGAAAGAAGGAGATGAAGAAAGAGGAGGAAGAGGAGGAGGAGAAGAAGAAAAAGAAGACGAAGAAGAGCACCCAGTTGCTAGGTAGTGTAGTGGGGATTCTTCTTCAGGTAAAATTGGACCTTGATGTTCACTGAAAATCCCTTTCAGTATGAAATTTTGTGATTGTGTTTTACCATTCTGATTTAAGACTGTTTCTGAAAGGGTAGTCTCAGGTTAGTTTCCTTAATTTCCAGGGAGATAAAAATTTGCTCTCCAAAAGAATCCCAGGTACTTAATTGTTATTCATTGACCATTTCTTGGCTATCCCATTCTGTACATATGTGCTTACTTCTCTGGTCAGATTTAGAAATAAGACTGAGAAGTAAGTTAGCTCTGGTCATGGTAGCTCAGGGTCTATAAAAGATAGCAGAAAACCAGGATGAAGAAGCAGAAGACAAAAGTCTATTCAAATACAGAGGCAAAGCTGTAATTCATTCCTACCTCTACCGTCGTTAGGTTGTCATTGCAGCTTTGGCACATCCGGCGGTCAGTTTCAGGTAGCATGCCTGACTCTTCTATCACCAAAGAGACACCAAGACTCCACTGACTTTGGCCTTGACCATTAGTCAGAACTAGGGAGTTGTTATACGCTATACCACTCCTCTTCCACACCTCCCACAAGTCAAAAATGCCAAACTATCCTGAATTTCTACTCCTGAAAAAGGTGTAAAATAGATCTGGAGACAGAAAAAGGCTATATGCTCTCTGCAAACTAGATCAGAGCAAGGGTATCTCTCTAGCACCTATGTGGATGATATGAGTAGATATACAAAGAAGTTTAGTGATAGTAATTTGGGCAGAATCACTCATGTCTACAGGGAGAAGACTCACATTGCTCCCTGCTCAGACACAACTCGCTACACTGTAAGGGAAATACTTTAATGTCACAGTTAATTTCCTTAGACAGCAAAACTTATTTAATAGCTTTCAGAACCCAGATCTAATGACAGTGTCCTGTACTTTTATTAGGTTGATAAAACACTATGTACTGTTCCAAATAACAGTTCCCCAGTCATCATCGCTTGTCTCCACCATTATCATCATTACCTGACCTTTATCAAGCACAAATCCCATTCAAGCTAAGTAGATCTAGCAGCATAGTAACACAGCATGGCGTATGGTGTTTGACATCTTTGACATGAAATCCTCCTTCTCATTGCTTTCTAGTAACTCATCTTTAGGAGACATTTATTTTCATCTTCCAGTGCTGATTTCATTCTGTCACTTCTCACCACTCAAATGCTCTTCTGTTGTTTTCCTACCTTTGCAGGGATTCATAATTGCTTTCTATTTAATATCTATCATGAATTTAATTAAAGTTCTATTAGTGTCTACTTCCCTCCTCCAGATCATTAATGAGGCAGTTAAACAAAATGCAATATAAGTCCCTCCAGCGACCCAGTAGGTGTTGGCATCAATCAAGTCGACTGGCTTACAGACTTGATGGCCTAATCCAAATCTGTTCAGATTAACTTTTCAACGTTGATTTCCTGGGAAACTGTGGCAAATACTGTAGAAATGTGGATAGAAACACACACATACATATTTGCATATACATATACACATGCATATATAAATACACATATATACAGATGCATATGTACACAAACATATGTACGTGTATATATACACATGTACACATTTACATGTGTATATATACACATATATGTATATCGTGTGTGTGTATTCTGTCAATAATGAGATACCTTAGCCAAATACTGCGACTAAAGTTAGTCCTATCTGCAGAAAAAATAACCTACTCCATTGGTATGTTACATTCCCCTCCCAATACTCCACAGTGCCTCTCTCCCATTAATAAGCCAAAATTTGACCATGATCATTCCTCTTTTCTTCATACTAAGCATTCCCTCTCCAACTTTTCTCCTTTCAAGTGCAAATACCCTGAGAACTTGTTAAGGCCCTAAAACCTTAGTGTGAGTGAATTTCTCAAATGCTCCAATGTATATGTGCTCTCGTTGCTCTCTAATGAACAACGCAACCCAACCATGCCTGCCCATCCTGGGTGACTCTTGTCCATGTCTTCTAATAAATTCACCAGAGAGAATCTATCCAACATGCTAAAAGCCTTCCTCCCTTTCTCCTGACATTGGAAAAATAAGAGTTGTTGGTGTTTTTATTCAGTCATTTTCCAGTTGTGTCTGACTCTTCATGACCTCATTTGGAGTTTTCTTGGCAAAGATTCTGGAGTAGTTTGCCATTTTCTTCTCCAGCTCATTTTACAGATGAGGAAACTGGGGCAAACAGGGTTAAGTTAAACTGAGACAAACTTAACAGGGTTAAGTTTGCCAAGGGTCACACAGCTAGTAACTATCCAAGACCTGATTTGAAGTCAAGAAAATGAGTTTTCCAGATTTCAGGCCTGGCACCTTTTCCACTGAGCCACTTGGGGAAGCCCTCAATCTACTTATCATCCCTCATTTTTATCACATAACCATTCCATCTTTTCTTCCTATCATTACAGTTCTTTTGTGACATGCTTTATTGCTATCCTTCTTAGAGCTCTTCATTGGTAATATATTCCATCTACTCAATGATCTCCATTGTCCTCTATTTGATACTAATTTTTAATTCTTCTGAGAGTATTTGTTCATGTCTTGCAGTCATTTGGCATCACTGGTAGAATGTTGGTATTTAAAAGAGGGGCCTTCAATTTTTCAATTTTTCAAAAACAAATCAGGCCAGGACCTCTGCTGGGACCTATTCAACTCTGAGCCCAACTCTTTGTCCATCTATACTCTCTATTCTAGATACATATATATATATACATACACACATACACACACACACACACATATATATACATATATATGTATATATATATATATATAGACAAGCTCTATAAGTTGTTTGTGCAAACAAATGTTGAAATTTCAACAAGAAAAATTCATCCACTTGGTTTTCCCTGTGTACATAGATAGGTCAAGTCCTTTAAGTGATTACAGATCTCTTCCAGGAAGGTCTGCAACTTTCTGGGTGTATAATACCATTGACACAGGAAGCATTTAGGGAACTGTACCATTCACAGACATCACAGGATTATAGGAAATCCTTCTTTGACTTGTACTCTATGCTGGATCTTCACCATTACTGTGGCAAGTAGAAATCATACTTTTGGCAAGTAGAAATCTCCCCGTCTTATACTTTGCCTAATCTTTGTTTTCATAGAGAAGTCCATTGAACAGGGTTATTTCTGTTGTTACATATCTTGATGTATGGATGCTATTGTTCAAAAGTCTGCTAAAAGTAGCATTTTGTTCTACCACACCAGATACTTTTCCATGATCAAAAAACAACAAGCATGATGGGAATTTTATTTTCTTTACATCTTTATGTTAACAGTGAAATAATAAGCATGTGGACATTGTTAAATATTGCTCATAAAAGATCTGCTTTTTCCTGTTGACATAGCCTTGTTAGAGATTTCTCTGGTTCAAGTCTAGGTGACTCATAAATATTATGTTTAGGTAAGAGGTAGACAGTGATTGATATATTCTAGGTTACTTTTTTTGATATTAATAAGGTCTGAAATTTTTTCCATGTCTTTGATACCTTCCCCTGTTCAGATACCTTGTATAGTGGTCCCTTGATCACCTGACAATTGTGCTGTCTCTAACACAACACTCCTCTATATATACTTAGTACAATTCAGCTGCCTTTCTTGTCTTTGGTTTCTTCAATGCCATTTCTGCTTTCACTGTAAGCACATCTGGAACTATGATGTTAGAGTCCAAATGTTGTAGTTCCATTGAATTTGATGGAGAAATCAGTTTCTTAAAATGGAGTTTTCAAATCTTTTCCACTTTAGATTTGTAGTCCTACTTCTGTTTTCATTTTCACATGCCCTTAGGATGACTTTGATTATCTTGCCAAGCTCTCTTTCAACTGTTCTTACCCTCCAGTGCTCCTCTCAGTATTATAAGATGATACAGCTCATAATCATCCATCCTCCTTCTTTGTAAGATTTCACAAAGAATATATTCTAAGCTAGTGTTGCCTTTGGCAGCCATTTCTTTTTGTTTGGCACATGAGGCAGATGTTTACTGACTAAATTGCTTACTGGGCTCTTTTGATCTGATTTTGGCAATTAAATTGGTTAAACTTCTGCACATGAGCATTATAGTCAATGCTGATGTAATTTGTTCTTTATTTTCCATTTTTGTTTTTCAATTACTTGATTAAATAACTTCACAGTTAACTTGATTCGTTTGTATAGTGTATTTTTCTCATTATTCTTTCAACTTCCTGTCTACTAATTTTGTTCTCAGTTCTGCACTTTTGAAGGTCTGACTGGATACAGACAGCTGACTAAGGGATGACTTAGTCAATGACATCAATAATAAGTTTTTCTCTGAATATTAAAGTATGATCGTCTTTCTTTATAGTATTATTGCTGTTTACTATGTGTAGTACTGACTGTTTATCTTCTGGATGAAAGTAGTGTTCGTGACAGAAAAGCATAAATTTCCTATGTTATCTCCAAGACCCATTCCTTCTTCCTGAAAAACTGATTTTTCCATATGCATTTCCTCCTCTTTACTCTTCTTCACATGTGCATTACTATCCCAAAATATCAGTCTATACAGTCTTAATTTGGAGGATTTTATAAGATTCTTCTTAGAATTTCTCTATCACTTTATCCTCAGCAATTGATGCTAGTACACAAGTTACAATTATTTAAATGTGGGTCTTTTGTAAATACTTATCATTAGTATTGCAGTTTCTAATGACTGAATATCTCACGAATAATGATTCTTGATGCCTTTGTGCATAAGATAAAACCCACTCCCAGAACTTCTTTCTTTGTCTTGCCAAAGAATATCTGTGATCTATCCTTCCAGTTAGTGGCAACTTCTTTCTTTTTCTTTCATCCTTCCTTCCTTCTTCCCTTCTTTCTTTCTTCCTTTCTTCTGGTTTTGTTTATGGTAAGAATGCCAAGCTTGACATGTATGATTCAGCTCCTCCAACATTAAATCCAATGACTCTTGAGTCATTGGACAAGATCTCACTCTTAGCAGGAGTCAAATTAAAGTTTATTGGTAATCTTAATTAAACTGCGTAATTTTTAGCAACTTTTCCCTCCATTCTGCTATTATCTATTAAAAGGGGGGGGGGAGGAGGACTACATAAGATTGTAGGTAATTTTTAATTTTTCTTTGTTTTCTAATTTTCCATGGCCCAAAAGTATTTATTAGCAGCCTTCTACTGGTGATATTCCTCTCTGTAGTTAACTAGGTTAGTCTTCAGAAAAAGGACTCAGTCTGTTCATAGGATCATAGATTTAGGGGCATAATGGACCTTAGAGGCCTTCTAATTAACCCCTTCATTTTTTTACAGACAAGAAACTGAGACCAAGAGAGATCACTTCTAGATTACATCCATAATCTCATTATAAGATGGACTGTCTCTTTAAGGCCCTTTTCATAAGAAGGAAATAATAATTAAAAGGTCCCCCAAAAAGTGGTTTTGTGTAAATGAAGAAATTTATATTCATTGTCAATGAATGTAAGATATTGCTACTATTGTGGATGAACATTTGGATATCAAACACAATGGAAGAAAAATAACATCTTTTTTAATAAACACTGTCAAAATATATGCATTGAAGATGGAAGAACAGCAAGATCACCTCCCCTCCCAAAAACCTTCCTCCAAACAGAAAACACACCAGAACAAATCCTGATGGAGAAAGCCAGTAAAAAGTCACAATTTTGTCCATCCCAGGGCAGCATGTGAAAATAGACAGAGAGGTCTGTGGATGCTGGGGAAGAAGTCTAGCCAAGATGGCACCCAGCATCCAGAAAGAATCTGCTCACCAAAGTAAGAAGGAATCTTAGCAACCTGGTGCCGACTCGCCTTTCCAACGTTATCACATGTTACTCTCCTCTCCACCTAAAGTGCATGACATGCTCTGTCCCCTGAGTATTCTGGGAGCCTGCAGTCTCTGCTCATTCTGTTCCCTATACCATGAGCACTCCTGTTCTCTCTCTCTCTACCTCTTCAATTATTAAATTTGAATTTAAATCCCAATACATAAACTGCTTCCTCCAAGAAGACTTCTATGTTGCTCCAGTTCAATAAAGATCTTCCCTTTCAGATTTTTCCTTTGATGGATTCCTAGTACACATGTAGACTTATGTTCAACACATGTTAATTCTGTCTTTCATTGTTCTCTATTTCATGTCTATTAGAGAATAAATTCCTTGAGGGCCAAGATTATTTCATTTTTGTTTTTCTATGACATTCTGCCTGACACATTGAAGGAATTCTGCAAATTCTTGCTGAGTGATCACTAGGGTCCCCTCCAAGTATCTTAAATGCAGGGACCATACCGTAGAGACTTCCCCTGTTACCCCAGCTGCCCTCTTACCCCCACAAAGACCAAGCACAGTCCTGGGAATAGAGCAGGCTCCACATTTAGTTTACTTCAATTTAACAAGTAGTTTTTAAATGTCTACTACGTATGCAGAGCTCCCAGTTGGGAAGACGACCCAAAAGCACCTATAAAATCGCTAAGGAGTTTCCATTCTATTATAGGGAAATAAGACTAGTAAATACAAAAGATGTACAAAAACAAATTAGTCTGGGGGCAGGGAAGCACTAACACGTGAAGAAATCAGGAAAACTTCTTGTAGAAGGTAACACATGGGCTGGAAATGTAATAGAGTTAGGGATTCAAAGAGGCAGAGGCAAAGAATCAATCAATGGATAAACGCTTGTTAAGCATTCACTATGTGCCAGGCACTGGGGGTGGGACTGGGACAGAGATTTCATTGATATAAAGAGTTTCTGAATAAGGAAACTCTTTATCGAGATGGGCTAGCACCTTTTCTACAATTTGCAGTCCTGGGAGTTTACTAGAGAACTAAGAAATTGTTACTTGTCCTGGGACATATAGCTGGTACATGTCAGAGGCAGGGCTTGAACCCAGAACTCCCTGGTTCCAGGGCCATCTCTCTGTTCACTACTCCAGACAAAAAGAGTAACAAAACGGTTTCTGATCTCAACTAGTTTACACTGGATCAATAGATATGATAGGTATGGAAGATGGAAGGGGTGGGGGTGTAACAGAATCAAGTGCATTCTAGGGAGAGGGGATGGCCTTTGCAGAGGCGTGGAAGCAAGATCTGAAATGTTATATCTGGAGAATAGCCAATAGGTCAACTGACATTCAGTAACTGCTCACAGTTCTCTCTCTGTCTCTCTCTGTCTTTCTGTCTCTCTGTCTCTCTGTCTCTCTCTGTCTCTCTCTCTGTCTCTCTCTCTGTCTCTCTCTCTCTCTCTCTCTCTCTCTCTCTCTCTCTCTCTCTCTCTCTCTCTCTCTCTCTTTCTCTCACCACATCCTTGCCCTTACTCTCTCTGGAAATAGAGAGAGGTAAAAAGAAGTCTTCCCTAACTCTGTAGGACAATTTCATTATTGACTCTGAATTACCAAAGCAAAGATGGCTCCAGCTTCAGACTTCTCCATCAGGCATCAGTTAATCATTCCATATGAATCCAACTCTTTGATTGTTAAGAGGAATCCCTGGAAGTGACTGTAGAGATCTGGACTCAAATAAAGAACAGGAATGCCTAATGTAATCAAAATGACTGTGATTTCATTTTCACTCAGGGGTCCATCATATTTCTTAAAATGGATGATAACATCACCTGAGGCTCAGGCACCCTCTTGTGTGAGAAGGACATTTGAGCAGCAGAAAGATGCATGCACTAGCTACAGACAGTGAAGCCAATGAAATCTGCAGATAACTGGATGCTTTTGGAATACCTATCAGTCACCTAAGAACCAGGAGAAAACATCCAGGGGACAGAGCTGACAGATTGCCTCTTGTTGCCTAGCTCTAACTTGATGTAACCTGACACATTGCTAGGCAACGTGTCATCATCAGTCTGGTAATCCAGCAAACACCAGACAGATGTTGTGCCTTCTTTTCCCTGCCACGCCTCACAATTTTAGCATCTGCAAGATTCACATCTGATTAATGCTTCCATTTTCAGGTCTTTGGCTGTTTGGTCAGGGCATGCAGACGTGCCAGATTAACCATTCGCATGTGACAGAGGAGGCAATCCAGAAAAATACTGTGCTGCATAAACAATCCTTTAAGGAGAAGAATACTATTGAACAAGTTTGAAATGCTAGAAAATCTTAGAAAATCGAACCTCTGTTAGGCAAATTATTGGTAGAAAGGAAGGCACAGGGAGGGTGCTGTGATAATTTGGACCTACCCCCAGCAAAATTGTGTGAAGTTACAGAAAACAATATCTAGGCAGGACATGGTCCCCCATGGAGTTTATGGCCAAACAGGAAAGAGGATGAGACACTTACACTTTGATCTTTTTTCTCTTGCCCTGCAGTTTAATAGGTTTAGTGATTTCCAAGTGAAGATATCGCCCTTACCAATCCAGATGGGCAACTATTCAGCTGCTTATAGTCTTATTTAGCTGGGGGCCAGAAAAATTAAATGATTTGCCCGGGGTTAGCCAGCCTGACTGAGGCTGGCTCATTAATCCCCTACACTGGAGCATAGTTTTTGAGCTGGAAGGGAACTAGGAAGCCACCTAATCCAACTCCTTTGTTTTACAAGCAAGGAAACTAAGACCCAGGAAGATTTGCCTAAGTCTGACTGTGTAATTAAGTATCAGAGGGGCATTAGAACCCAAGTGCTCTGCCAGAAGAATAAGGGGTCTGTAGCACACAACCTCTTATACAAAGAACAATAATACAAAATAATATAATATGTCAACTAGAGAAGTGGAACTCAGAGTGCTTGTTTTTTAGTCATTTCTGACTCTTCCTGACCCCATTTGGAGTTTTCTTGACAAAGATGGTGGAGTGGTTTACCATTCCTCCTCCAGCTCGTTTTGCAGATGAGGAAACTGAGACAAAACAGGTTAAGTGACTTGCCCAGGGTCAGATGGCTATTAAGTATCTGAGGCCAGATTTAAATTCAGGTCTTTCTGACTCACAGGCCTGGTGCTCTATCCACTGTGCCACCTGCTACATGTGACCCAAGTAAGAGTAAAAATCAGGGAAGACACCATGGAGGAGATAACATTTGAATTAGGATGAGAAGGAATTCACTAGGTAAAGGAAATAGTTCAGCATTCCACACCCAGGGATGGTGTGAGCATGTTATTATGTGGGGCATATATGGAGATAAAACAAAAGCTTAGAGAGTTTGTGCAGGAAAGTATTCTAAGAAATTGGGATGGAAAGGTGGGGGAAGGCAGTATTTAGAGGGCCTCGAATGACAGGCTGAGAAATTGGAATTGTACTCAGTAGGCAAAAGGATTCCATTGGAGATTTTAGAGCAGAGAATTAAAATGATCAGACGAAAGAAACCTGAAAAGTCAGAAAAATTATTTGGAAAGGAGAAAGAGCAGAGGTGGGAACAGCTTTAAAGAGGCTATTATCATAATCCAGGCTCAATGAGAGCCAGATTGAAGAGAAGGTACAGAGCCTGAGTCAGCAGGTCTTTATAAACAATCAGATATGAGAGGTGAGGAACAGAGAGAAGTTAGAGATAACATAGGAGATTAGGTGACGCGTGATGCCACAGGCATCATGATGAGGTCAGTGATGCTCCACAGACATCACAATGAAGTCAAGGACGGCAGACGCTAAATTCAATTTGGAATATTGTAAAGTGGTCCAGAGCTCATAAGAGTCGGTAGTAATAATAGCACTAATATTATCAACTAGTACCACTTTTGCTACTGCCAGTAGTACTGGTTTGAGGAGGAGGAAAAGGGAGAAAAGAAGCAAAAGGAGTCATTTAGAGAGGAGTCCCAGGGCAGAGGAAAGTGTTTTATTTTATATTCTTTCATTTTATTTTAAATTTTATTTTATTTTTGGAAGAAGGTTTAGTGTGTAAGGGCGAAGGGGCCAAAATATAAACCTCCTGGGTGATTCCTACCCAATAGAATCTTACGGTTCAAAAAATGTCAATTTAAAAATCGTAAGGTGGTCTTTTTATTTTCACCATTATAAGGAGGAGCGTGAGTACTTGTGTTATTTTACCCTTTGCTCAGTTTTGCTGAGTTTTAAGCAGATTTGGCCTCTTTAGGGTTCAGAGAATGGTTAATAGTTTGTCTAGATGTTGGGTTTCTCATCTTAGAGTTGTCTGCTTTGCTTCTAACTTCTCAAAGTTTTATTTTCTCTTGTTTCACCCCACCTTTTTTTGGATGGATAGGAAAGAAGGAAGAAAACAGTATTACCCTACGTTTAAGACTTTATAAATATTATCTCATCTGATCCTCACAACAACCCTGTGAGGTAGTACTATTATTATCCCCATGTTACAACTGAGGAAACTGAGGCAGGGGTTAAGTGACTGTAATGTTACTGTAAGGTTAGTGGTAGATAGAGGGAAGAGTTAAAAATCTTCTCCATCCTTTAATAGGCCTCAGATATCTTTTGTTGATTTCTAATGAGGCACTGGGTCACGGGGGTTCCTGCTCTCCAGCTCTGAGAAGTGTACATATACACTGAGGTGAAGTTTTGCTTTGGGGCTTATTTTTTGGAAGAAGGTTCGTGTGCCAGATGAGGCTCTGGGTAGTCACTAAGCAGCCCACCAGCTTTGAAAACTCAGATGTTGGTGCTTCTGGTAAAGGTGTATGAATTATCTAGGGTCAGACAGTTGGAAACCCTGTCTCTTGGTCTTTATTTCTCTGTATTTTCTCTGAAGCTCAAGGTGCTGACTTTTTCCACTGAACTAAGTCAATGATATATGTGCCTGATTAAAGTGATTGTTGACCTCTCAAAAGTTGCTTTCCTTTAGAAAAGCAGATCAAAGAACCTGTACAGCAGCCCCTCCTGTGTATGTCAGGGTTCTTGCTGTTACAGTGACTTGTCCACGATTACTATGCGAGGACATATTTGAACTCATATTTTTCTGACTCCAGGTCAAGTGCTCCATCTACGGCACCACCTCATTGCTTCTAGAGAACCTAAAGCACAGAAAAATCCAGTGATAGAGGCTTCTCCCTCCTTGGAGGTCTGTTCAAGCAAAGAATGATAATTTGTCTTGTATGTTGCCTGGGGTTGCTGGTTTAGGTGCAAAATGGACTACATGGTCTCCAGTTCCATAATTCTGAGGTTTTGTGATTCTGGACCACATTCATAGTCAGTCCTTCTATCCCATTATCCTTGCTAATAAAAGTCCCAGGAACTGAGCCACAGGAGGGCCCAAAAGTCCCCTGATATCAGCCTATGCAGTTGGGCATTGCTAAACCTCTCTTTCAGCAGAGATATAACTTGGCCTCTTGGCAAGCAGGATAGAGCCCTTGTGATGGCAAGCAGCGGGAAGCAGGCCCAGAAATCAACTTTATAATTTCTGATGTGAAAATAATGTCAATAAAACCAATTTAGCTGATTAGGACAGAGAATTAATTAAAGTAGTATAGTGAATTCTAGCAGCTGCAAGACTGCATGTTAAATTTTTGCATCCTCTAAATTTCAGTGCCCTGAGGCAAAGCTCTGATCATCAGGACTGGTTATCATTGGGTTCTGTAGACAGCTGGAACACTCACTTATAAGTGTGCTCAAACCAATTTTACATACATTCATATTTCCTCTAGTTCCCTGCCCCCTCCTATGCAAGATTCCTAAGGGCCATCACAGGAGCAGACTGTGGTTTCACTGAGTCCTAGGCCTCAGTGAATTAACAATCAGCAAAGGCTAGAGGGGAAAACTTATGAGGCTGGAGATCTCTCTCAAGCAGCTAGGGAGTGGAGTGGAGGTGTTGGGAGGCTGGATGGCAATGCAGATGACTAAGCCAGCTGCCTCTTTCTCCCCAGCACTCAGAAACATGT
Source organism: Notamacropus eugenii (assembly GCF_028372415.1). Taxonomy (NCBI): domain Eukaryota; kingdom Metazoa; phylum Chordata; class Mammalia; order Diprotodontia; family Macropodidae; genus Notamacropus; species Notamacropus eugenii. Next base: position 202,070,908 of record NC_092876.1, on the reverse strand, counting down.
GAAGTCAGGGAGTGGGACCCAAATTCCAAACCTATCACTAGTTCCCATGACTAAAAAGCAATTCGTAAACATCAAATATTAAAAAAGCAGCTCAGATCCTTTCAGTATCAATGCAGATCACTCCCTATTGAGCCAGTAGACCAGATGGCCCAGATGGTTTGTGATCTGTCTAGGTTTGGATTGGAGATAGCAAAGAAGATAGTTTCATTGCCAAAGCCCTGCTCATGATCAGATTTTGAATATCCTCAAGGTATTTGGAGTGACCCTCAGTACTTACTTCTCTGAAATCCCCTCTGAAACTAGGAAACCAAATGAAGGATTAAAGCATTCCTCCTTGGCAAGTAACCTTACCCACTGAACTTGGGTCCTGGCCAGAGCCTTCTAATTCCAATTCAATCTGGGATTTCATGCTCAGTTCTGGGTACCACCTTCTCAATCCAACTCCATTCAATTCAACAACCATTTATTAAACACCTAGTCTGTGCAAGACTCTGTGTGCTAGGTGCTGATGGGGTGAAGGTGAAGGTGCTAGGTGAAGAGGGGTGTTGACAACCTGAAACATGCCCAGAGGAAAGCAACCAAGATCAAGAGGAGGGGTGGAAGGAACTGGGAGGCAGCATGGTACATTGCAAAGAACAATGAATCTGGCTGAGTCAAAAAGTCTAGATTCAAACTTGAGTCCTGTCAGTTTCTAATTATAGGACTTTGAGTAAATGACATCACTTTTCTAGAACTCAGTTTCCCTATCAGTAGAACAAAGAGATTGCATTAGATGTTCACAAGGTCCCTTCCAGCTCTAGCTCTATGATCACAATATAACCCCTGCATACTGCAATTTGGCATGGGCCCTCCACTTTGCCTCTCTTGGTTGGTTTGTTCACTCCAACCCTAGAATCACATTAGATCTGGTTCAGACCACAGAAATGCCACTATAATGTAGCTACATTCAAACCCTCTCAAAGTCCTAGGGAAAACACTATTATGGAGGAATACAGTCTCTCTGTTTACCACTGTAACTACTTTTTAAAAAATTTATGGAATACAACAAGCATTTCCATAACAGAGTATAATAAAAAAAAAAGATTGCACATAAAACTGCAAACCTATTATATACAATTTTCTATTCCTTTTAAATATATAATAAACTTATCATGTAAATTTCCTTTTTTCTTCCACTATAACTCTTAAATATTCTACTCCTTTACACAAATGATTTCCATTTACACAAAACCAACCACTAAAATGATGGCACCATTCGATCATAAAACATAAAACAGCAATCAGGCAAAAGCAAAAATCATACTTCACAATTACTCAATATAAAGAAATGCAGGCATGATCAATATGTCATAGCTCACATATGAACCTGTCACACCCTCTCACCAATGCATTCAGTATAATATCTAGGTGGGGATGGGAATAGAGAGGGAGTACACAATCATAGAAACCTGGCAGAGAAGGAAGATGGAAGGAAAACCAACATACTTGGGGTAACACAATTTGACTAGAGGACTTGATACCATTTGATCATTAAGAAACATTGGTGCCACATAAAGTCATGACACATTCAGTAACTAGGCCTGTCTCTCAAGACTCTGTCCTAGGCCCTCTTCTCTTTCCATTCTATGTTATGCTGCTTTGTGATCAGCTCCCATGGATTAAGTGTAGATCTGAGAATATACATATACATATATCTATGTACATATGTATATACACACTATATATATATGTATATATACACACACATTTATACACATTCAATATATATTGCATATATATACATACATATATATATATAGATTATATATAGATATATATATATATACATCCCATTTTAGTCTGTCTCCTAAGATATGATCCTACATTAACAATTGCTTTTTTGGTCTTTTTGAACTACATATCTGTAAGTATCTCAGCCTCAACAAATACAAAACAGAATTCGTTATCTTTTCCCCAAAACCTTCCCTTCTTCCTAACTTCCCTGTTGTAGTCAAGGGCACCATTACTTTTCCCAGTCACCCAGGCTCACAGCCTATGTGACTCCTCCTCTCATCTCACACATCCAGTCTATTGATCAATCTTATAGTTTCTACCTTAACAACATCTCTCTAATATACCACCTTAACTCCACTCCATGGCTACCAGTCTAGCTCAAATACTAATCATCTCTCACCTGGACTTTCTAATTGATCTCCTTGTCCCAACTTTCTCCCCACTTCAAACAACCCTTGCCTTGAACTACATTATTCTAGCCCCACAGGCAGTCTGAAAAATCTCTGTGATTATATTGTGTATATATGTGTTTGTGCATATATGTATGTGTATGTATATATACATACATACATATACACATTCACATATGTGTATATATATATATATATATGTATGTGTTTTGACCCCTATATAAATATGCCATACACAGTTCACGTATTACCTAACAGTGACAAGATAAAGGTGCAGGCTTACTTCATTGACTAAATAAACTTGACTATACAGATATAATTGGAAAGTACAGTGTTTTCACTTTTAGAGAAAGGGAAAGGCAATCTTCCACTCAGGTCCCAAAACAATTTTTCTGAAGTGTGAGCCTAACATTGTTAGCCTTCTACTCAGCAAACATCAGTGGCTTACTATTACTTCTGGGATAAAACATAAAGTATTTTCTTTGGCATTTAAAACTCTTTGTAACCAACCTCTTCCTACTTTCCATTCTTCTCGACATTTGATTAACTCTGTGTACTCTACAATCCAACTATGCAGACCTACCCAGAGTGCCTTGCACATGACATTCCATCTTCTATCTCCCTTCCATTCAGACTACATATATAATATATGTGTACACATATAGAAATAAAATACACATAAAGATATATAGGTAAACGTACATATATGCACAGATACTCACACATGCATACACATACATACACAAAAACATTCATGTGTGATATTGGCAAAGCAGTTCCTGAACACAAAGAGCTCACATTTAATGTAATAGTCAACATGTAAATAACTAGATATCTACAAAAGAGGTGGATAGATATGCACATATACAAACATACTATACACCGCCATAAATATACAGCATACATATATAATATATATATATTGATATAGCCATATTACTATGTACCTAATTATTTACATATTGTCCCCCACATTTAAATGTGATCTCTTTGTGTTCAGGAACTGTCTTTGCAAATCTCCGTATTCCCAACACTTAACAGAGTCCCTTGAAATCTCAAAAGAATTTAATAAATCCTTATTGACAGACTGGTCTCTTTGCTGGCTGTTCTTCTGGTCCTCACTTCTCAATTGCTAAGCAAATACTTTTCTTCTTTTGAACTGAAGCTCTTTTAACTCACAGTCACTCTTACAAGAGCACTGAGAAAGTGTTCTGCTATTCTGTTGGCTAGCAGCACCTCTCAGCAAGAGAATTGTAAAAGCTGGCTACGCTGACTCTGCATCATCCAATCAGCAGTCAGCTAGTCAATTTCATAGCTACTCAGCCACCAAACCTTTATTTCCCCTTTCTGTTTTTTGCCCTCAAGCCACAGAGGGCAGCAGAGAGCAACAAACATCTTCTAGAGGCATCATCTCTTTGAGACTATCTGTATAAAGTGCTAGAAGGTAATTATCTTCCAGTGAACTTCGACTTTTAACCAACCAATCAGAAATTAACAGCAGAAGGTTCATCATCAGGACTCCCTTCTTGTTGATCTTTTCATAAAATTTCATCAATGTTGGAGTTTTTTCATTTCCTGTTGTGATCTCAGTTGACTCAGTTTTTTACCCTGCCCTCCCACCTGCCTGGTTCTTCACCACTATCAGTACCCCAAATCAGAGATTTCTGCCACTCAGATTCACTTTTCTCTTATGAGGTAATTTTATTTCCAGCAAGTATGCCCTTTTCAATAGGTTATAAAATGAACAGTCCTTATTTAATCATCTCATAGCCTACAAACAGCTATTTAATTTGTCATTTTGCAATTTTTAACTTAATCCTTAAAAAAAGTTACAGCTCCGCAGTTTCCTGCAGCCTCAACAGCTGTGCAGTCCTCAGATGGGTCCTCTAACTTTCTGTGTCTCTAACAATTGTTTCTTCACTCTTGTGTTTTCTAAGTTTTTAATATTTAAAAGTTCTCTTCCTGCCTTTTTCAGCCCCCAAATTGATGATTCACATCAGAAAGAGATGTCATTTTATGCCCTTTACAAGATGAGTTAATCCTTTTTATTTGTGTAAAAGTTAATTTCCTGCTCCTCTTGGCAACCAAACTGCTCACATCTTATCAGAAAATTTTCCTGACATGGATTTTAGTAGTTTTTAATGAAACAAAAGTATTTTTTCTGCCATCACACTGTTCACCTATGAAAGGGGCATTGCTTTACATTCTTTACAATTTGTTTCTTCTTCTTCATCCAAAAGTACTTTTATCAGTCAACAAACTCATATCTTAAAGGGGCTGGCACTATATTTAAGTGTAACCTTACATTATGATTTGGGGATACATATTTCAACATAAGTTAGAAAGCCTGAGATAATGTAACTGATTTTTTTTAAAAGACTTAGATCATAAAAATTGTCTTAAAATATCTAAAAGACTGTCTCTCACTTGAAAAAGGTTAGATTCGCTCTATATGTAGTTCCTGGGCTTGGGAGAGAAGCTGGGGTGGAGGATAGGAGAGAAGAAAATAAGTTATGGAGCATCTATGTGCCAGGCACTTTACAAATATTATCCCAGTTAAGCCTCACAACAAGCCTAAAAGGCAGATGCTATTTTTAGCTCCATTTTGTATTTGAGGAAACTGAGGGAGACAGAGGTTAAGTGATTTCCCCAGGGTCACACAGTCAACAAGTGTCTGAGACTAGATTTGAACTCAGGTCTTCCTGACTCCAGTCCCAGTTCTCTATCCTTTGTGCTTCCTGGCTACCTCTAGTGCCTGGCCAGGAGTAGTGTGAACAAAGCAACAGTGAGGCTGATTTCAAATCAATGTGATGAAGAGTCTCCTAACAGTTAGAAAATAACAGAAATTAAATTCACTCCATCATGAGACTAATTATAATAGCCAGTGTGGGAAAAACATTTTAAGGTTTATAAAGCACTCTCATTCATGAGGTAGGGAACTCTCATCACTAGAAGAGATAGAGCAGAGGCTGAATGACCACCTTGTCAAGGATGCTGTAAAATGATTTCCTACATTGGATTAAAGACTGAAATTAATGAGTTCCAAGATCCCTTCTAAGTTTTTCCGTCAAAACAACTTTCTTGTAGCCTTCTGCTCTCACACCTCATTCTCAGACATCTCCTGTTTGGCTCATCCTATCCATCTGGTTTCTCTCTCTTAACAGATAAAAATATTTTAAATCTCAGGTTTTGAACCACATATAGAGTCTCTCCCCAAAAGTAGAGAAAGAAATGTAATCTGTACAATATGAATTAGGTAGGGGACAGGTTTTTATTTTTACAAACAAAAGAAATTATTTTTGACAGTAAAGATATTAGTGTTTACACAAATAAGTAACAACCCATAATTACAAGACAAAATTTTATTTCCAGCAAGTATGCGTTTTTCAAATGCCCTTTACTTAGTTAAAAACTCCATACAAATTAATAGATCATACCTTGACAACAAAAAAGCAAAGAGTATACTAATACAATACAAGCATAAATATTCAGTTGTTCAAACAAGAAAAGGTATTTCTGGAACAAAAATATTTATATTTGGTATTATGAGGGTTTCACATTTGGTAGTATGTGGCTCTTTCAACTACTTAGAAGAAATGTCTGATGTAACCTTCATTGTGAGAAGCAGATAAAGGTGAACTGCTGCCTCCTCTTTAATGGCTTCTACCAACCATTCCATTGCCTTCTCAAGGCCAGTGACTTTAGCTGCTAATGTTTTGAAAATTTGCCATTTTTGGTCCCTCGAGGCAGGTGACTGCTGTCTCTGTAAGAGTCACAAGTTCCAAGTCCTGATTATTTGCAGCCAATGAAATAGTAGCTTTTCTTAGTTCTTCTTCCTCCATCATGCAAATAACTCTGACCTTTGTGGTTGCTGTTCAGTCGTTTTCAGTCATGTCCAACTCTTCATGACTCCATTTGGTGTTTTCTTGGCAAAGATATTGGAGTGGTTTGCTATTTCCTTCTCCGGCTCATTTTACAGATGAGGAAACTGTGGCACAATGGATAGAGCACAGTGCCTGAAGTAAGGAAGACCTAAGTTCAAATCCAGTCTAAAATACTTGCTAGCTGTGTGACCCTGTGCAAGTCACTTAACCCCGGTTGCCTCAGTTTCCTCATCTGTAAAATGAGCTGGAATGGGCAAATCATTCCAGTATCTTTGCTGAGAAAATCCAAAATGGAGTCTTGAAGAGCTGGGCAAAACTGAAAACAACTAAACATGTCTGAGGCTAGATTTGAACTCATGTCTTCCTGACTCAAGACCTGGCATTCTATCCACTGTGCCACCTAGCTTGGGAACTCTAATTCAGTCTGCTTTATAGATGTCTTCTGCCTAAATGACTGCATCTGTGTTTGGGTAATAACAGTACTAGAATCTGTCTGTCCTCCTAAATCCCAGACCTGAAAGAAGGATTTTGTATATTACTGACTCAGTGTTGAAATCAATGGTAGGAATAGCAATGAACAACTTCTCTAATTTATAATCTGTATGAAATCATTGTTTTTCCTTTTGTATCTAATCCTAAAGTAAAAATCCTCATCTCCCAAACTCCAGATGATTGGAAAAAATAGTTGAGAAAAAGCCACCTATGGCTACACCAGGTATGCTCCCTATGTGGTCTTGAATCTTCCACTGCCTCTTTGGACCTCAATATCTCCATGGTTGCTCAGTGTCCTTGGCCAGATAAAATCTCTTCTACAGTAGAGACTTCCATGTCAGACACCAATGGGCTTATTGATCATGCGTCTGTTTCTCCTGCTTTTTATTCTATCTTGGAACCTATGACCTTCTGGACTGTTTTTCAACCCAGGCAAATCATATTTTTATATGATCTTACACTTTAAAAAATGGCTTGATAAAATCACTAATACAAGTATTATTTCCATTTCACTGATAAGGAAACTGAGGCTAGGAGAAATTTGCTTATTGCGGAGCTAAGACTAGAATCCATATTTTCTTCTGTCTCTAAGTTCAGTTCATTGTCTGGTAAACAATGCTTCCTGACCAGACAGGACCACAGATTTAGAGCTGAAGGGACCTTCAAGTTCATCTGGTTCAACTGCATTATTTTACAGGTGGGGAAACTGAGTCCTAAAGTAGTTAAGTGATACGTCTAAGATCATATAGGTAGCATGTGAGACAATCTCTTGAACCCAGACCCTATCTCTCTCTAAATCTAGAGTTCTTTCCACTGCACCATTCTGCATTGTACCTGTCTGTCTCTCCCTTCTTCAGCTTAGCTGGTGGGGACTTGATCATCTTCCTTTCCCTCCAGTGCACCTGACCAAACTCCTGCCCAATCCTCTCCTCTAATTCATGACATCTTCCTGTCTCTATTCCAGAAATTCATTCATTGATCCCAGTCTGTTGGCCTGCCTGCTTCCATGTACTGCACACAGAATATGTCCCTAGGTTAATCCAACCACCCCATGCCCAACCTGGGATAGAATGAGTTCTAAATGATGAAATGACAAGCACGGGGGATTGATATTTTTTTTTGACAGAGGGTCCTGCCTAGCAACCTATCAAATCATATCCTGTAGGTAGCCCCTTGTTCTTAAAATTGGCTCTGACCCCACAAAGGCTGGAATTAAAACTGAAAAGTATGCCAGGCTGTGCCCACCCACGCAGTACAATGCCTACTTGTGAATCAGCTGTAGCTAATCCAACCGCTATGTAAAACAAGGATCCCTTCTGTTCAGGAAGGGAAGGAAATTGTACATTATAGGTGCTTATCTTTCTTAGTTGGGGGAATACAGAAAAAAAGAGATTCCTGTGCTTCATAAAGAAGAAAAAGGCCTCACTTACGTTATAAAATATTAAGAAATTATATAAGACAGTGTCCTAGTCTAGGGTTCTATATCTCACCTAAGCAGTCTCTCTTGATTAGAAGACTTAATCAGTTTCTAGGAAGATCCTAATTTCCTTGCCTTACTAATGGTGACCAAACCATGAGTGGGAATGTCTTTTTGTTTCATCTAATTAGGACAGGTGCCTCTTTGCCTGCTAGAGCAATCAGGCCTGTTGGTGGTGTTGTTGTTCAGTTGTTTCAGTTGTGTCCAACTCTTTGTGATCCCATTGGTGGTTTTCTTGGTAGGGATCCTCGAGTGATTTGCTGTTTCCTTCTCCAGATCCTTTTACAGATCAGGAAACTGAGGTAAACAGGATTAAGTGACTTGTCCAAGATCACACAGCCAGTAAGTGTCTGAGGCCACATTTGAACTCAGGTTTTCCTGAATTCCAGGCCTAGCACTGTATCTGCCACCTAGCTACAGTCAAATCCAGGACCTGACTGAAAGCAGTTATAGTTTAGTAATGGACTTCAGGAGATACTTTCTCCCAGGGTGCACTGACATTAACATGACTATTTTTCTGTTTAACAAATTAAAAAAAAAATACTAAACTCAAACTATGCATCTCTTCATTGCAGAATTTCATTTTTTGTTCCACAATTATTCTAAAGTATAAGTTGGAAGCTTGGAAAAGAGAAGTCATTCTGATCAGCTGAATCTGTCTCCAAGCAGAAAGGCTTGTATATTAGTAAGTCTCCTGTTAGACTTGGGCTAAAATTTGAAGTATAGATTGTTTTCTCCCATATGGGCCATTAGGAATGGAACTCCAGAACAGGAGAATGGGAGCATGGGAGAAAGATAGGACAAAAGTTAGGGGCAACTAGGTGGCATAGTGGATAGAGCTGGCCTGGGATTCAGGAGGACGTGAATTCAAATATCACCTCGGACACTTACTAGTTGTGTGACTTTGAGTGGGTTTCTTAGCCCCAATAGTCTCCAATCAATACATAAATAAGATAGGATAAAGACTACAAGGCCAACAGGAGTGGAGTTGGGTGAAAACAGCTCTAGGCAGATGCTATTAGAAGTGTGCTACTACCCTGTGGAGATGTGTTACATGTAGAGTGCATATACAGCCAACATTCTCTAAGTTTATGAAAGGACCCTTTCTTCTGGGCCAACTTGGGGTGGTATCAAGGCATATAGATTTCAATGAATGAGTGATAGATGCAAGATGCATCATAAAGAAACTCTTAGAGCCACCTCCCAGTCTTAGAATTGATTCTTTTCAAACTCACCTACTTGGTTCAGCATTTTCAACATGGGCTTAAAACAAAGAAACTATAGGCTGATCCATATAGGTCCATGTCCAGTGAAGGAAGAAAATCACTGACTCACAAAAAAAACAACATCTTTTTAAAATTTCACCTTCCTTTAGTTTCAGGGAAAAAAATCCCTTTGAATGGACAGAGCTTCCCAAAACTATTAACAGTCTGTTGTCTTACAGCAAACCTCTCTGAGGCTGATTACTTGGCTCCATCCCCATGAGATTGACCAAGGAAGATATGGAAGACAAGGAAGAGGATTCTGTGATGAGATGGGATAAATACTCTGCCTCATCCATTTTTTGAACTTATACTTCATTCTTCCTACCTCCATACCAGAGGGTAAAAGTCACGGACATTTCTCCATCAGAGATCACAATTCTAGGTGATCAGTCAACATTTAGTAAGTGCTTACTCCCTCTCTCTCTCTCTCTCTCTCTCTCTCTCTTTCCATACATACATTACATACACACACACACACACACTACATACATACATACATACTATATATATGTATATATATATATACATATCTATATATATATACACACACACATACATACATTATAATGTATATATGGGAGAGAGGGCACTGAGTTAAGCACTGAGGATACAAAGAAAGGCAAAAATGCAGTTTCTGCCCTCAATGAACTCAACTTCTAAAGAAGGAAACAGCATGTAAATAACTCTGTATACATAAGATACAACATTATTAATGGAAGGTAATCTCAGAGCACAGGAACCCAAAGGGTAACAGATTTTATTCTACTCTCTCTACTCTTTGCTAACTATAGAAGAGACTTTAGAGGTAATCTGATCCAATTCCCTCATTTTATAGATAAGAAAACTGAGACCTTGAGAGGTTACGTCAAGGCCCAATAACCTCTGACATCTAGGACGCCAAGATCTGACACAAGCACATTTGGAAGAATAAGAAAGTCTTTGGCAGGTGTCATTAGAGGCAGTTAGGTGTCACAGTGGATAGGCTGGGCTTGGAGTCAGGAAGACCTGAGATCAAATCCAGCCTCAGACACTTTCTAGTTGTGTGATCCTGGGCAAGTGCAACAGTAAGCACCTCAACATACATAAGGGGTCCTGCTATCACAGGTTCTTAGATCTGCATTCATAAAAGAAAAGGCAACTTTTGAGAGGTTAATAATCACTTTAATTAAGCACATGTATCATTCCTTTAACCAAGCATATATATCATTCACTTGGTTCAGGGGAGTCAGCACCCTGGACATCAAAGAAAATGCAGGGAAATCAAAAGTCAACAGACATGGCTTCTTCTGCCTGACCATCAACAGACAGATCCAACTATCTGACCATAGTTACCAGAGAGGGAAGCACTGAAATCTGGGTTTTCCAAACTGGAGGGTTCCTTAGAGGTTTCCCAAAGTCCTCATCTGTCCAAACAAGTAAAGTAAAGTAAGTAAAACCTCACCCTTAAGAGTATTTATACACTTTTCAGAGTCAGAGGGCATAACCCTCTGACCCAGTGTCTCAACAGAAAAAATAAAAGTTACTTGGGACTGTCCTACAAAACAACTCCCCTAATTAAGCTTCCCTCAATGGGCAGGCCCATCAATGGGTGGGGAAGATCTTTTTTAATCACATTATTCAATCACAGTCACTTTTAGTAAAACAAAAACAGCAAGAAATCCTAATTTGATTGCAACACATTCCACCCTTCCAGGGTCCTTGGTCTTACAAATCTAAATGACCATGGATCCAGAAACAAATAGGCATTAACATTTCTTAAGTAAATATGACATAATTCACATTCTGCCTGCCTCAGTTTCCTCACTTGTCCAATAGGGATAATAGCAGCACTTACCTCACAGGGTTATTGTGAGGAGCAAATGAGATCTTTGTAACTCATTCAGCACAATACCTGGCACATAGTAGGTACTTAATACTTGCTTATTTCCTCCCCGCCCTCATCAAGAATTGAACTGCTGTTGATAATTTATCATAGATTTGTCACTGACCAGGTCTTCAATTGCTTCTGTGCCCAACACATTTTTGAGTTTTTTACTATTTGAGTTTTGCCTAATATCACACTGTTTATGTAAAGCAAGGTTAGGTCTCCTAATGCCCTTTCAAAAGCATCACCATGCTCTTGTTTTTCAGACTACTCCTTCTCTTTGGGAAGATCCTGTCTTCTTTCCCATAAACTTTCCATTGGCAGTAGATAAGTAATAGATAAGGAGAGGTTCTGGAGCTCATACTTCCATAACTCTAGTTGAAGAGGTCAAGTCAAGTATTTATTAAACAGATAGTCCCTGCCCTCAAGGAGCTTATATTTTAATGAAGAATGATAACACATAAAAGGAATTTGGTGGGGGAGAAAGTAGAGAAACTTCAGAGAGGAATGAAGACATGACTGGCTTGGGCACTTTTCTTAAAATAGAGTTTTTGAGAGGAACCAATCAACTAGGAACAGTAGATAGAGTGCCAGGCCTGGAGTCAGGAAGACTTGAGTTCAAATCTTGCCTCAGAAATTTTCTAGTTATGTGACATTGGGTCACTTAACCCTGTCTCCCTCAGTTTCCTCATCTGTAAAATGAACTGGAGAAGGAAATAGCAAACCACTCCAGTATCTATCAAGAAAACCCCAAATGGGGTCATGAAGAGTCAGACGTGACTGAAAACAATTGAAAAACAATCACTCAGAGGAAGGGGTCTCAGGAGCTGCTGTGGCATGGCAAAAAAAGTCTTGAGAGTCAAGACTGGAGCCTAGAGAGGAATGAAGACGTGGGAGGTGTTACTGAGAATTGTAAGACATCAAGTCCAAAGCAACCCATTTTGCAGAGGAGAGAAAGGACTTGCAAGGATATTGGATTGAAGTTGGAAGGAATCCTACACATTTTGGGAGAAAAATTCTTTGGAGTACAAGGCCATGTATAAACATCTAAGTTGTTAATCACACTGAGTTCTGTGCCAAAACTTTTCTCAATAGCCTGGAAAAAAAGCGGGGGCAGGGTATGATCAGATCATCAGCACTAAATGACTTCTATAACAGAGTAGATAAAGCCCCAGGCTAATTACTTCTGGTAGACCTGGCAGCTGATGAGAAATATGATTCCTGCTGAGTAATTCTTACAGTGACTTTATGCTGCCCCACTCCTCCCCAACCTTAATCCCTGGGTCATTCAAGCTGTGCTATTCCAACTCTGTTGACTATAGCAAATTGTTGGAAGTAGCTGTTCAGAGCACTGATCTGATACTGAATCTGCTTCTGGCAGCTGGGGTCATATTCCCCTTGGCAGTGACAAGAGAGTTATGTCACTAATATTTCTATAAAAGTCACAAGTCCATTCAAGTAGACTTGAGTGGGCATGAGAAGTGGAAGGATGTCCCATATACAGTTTCACCTTACTCAATGATCTTTACCCAGCTTTCAAACACTAGCCAGGCCTTTCCAGATACTCTCTTTTATCACCCCCATTGGGCCATTTCCAGTTGTCCTGATCTATATCTGGCCACTGGACCCAGATGGCTCCAGAGGAGAAAATGAGGCTGATGACCTTGTGTAGCCCTTCCTCACTTAAATCCAATTCACTTGCAAGTCATGGCATCACCTTTGTGATGTCATGGTCCTCTTCTAGTATAAAGAACAAACCACAACCATGGTCATCACTCCCAATTTTTTCCTGGACTCTTTCTCAGAGCCCTTATTCACTCAGAATTCCAGTTCTTCTGAATAGTCCTACCTAGACCCCCTATGCAATAAACTCCAGAATGATGAAGTGAAGAAGCCCCTTAAAACTCAGTGAGATCCAGAGACTTCCTATTAACTCCAAGATTAAATATAAAGTCCTCTGATTGGCATTTAAAGTACTTCACAACCTGATCCCTTTCCACTTTTCCAGTCTTCTTATATGTTCTTCCCATATATATGTAGCTCGTGTCCCAAAGTCCATTGGTATGGGACTCTCTCTGCTGTGGTGGAAATGAATGCCCTATCCTGCTTAAGGGGTGGCAATGAGAGAGCTTCAGCCAGTTTCTCCCTCCAGGACTCTTCAGAGTCAGATTCCTTTGGGGACTCATCAAGCATTGAGTTTTCTTGAGGACTCTTCAAGTGTCAAGTCACTTCAGGTACTTCTGGCATCAAGCTTCGAGACAGAAGATGGATAAGGCCAACCTCACTCCAGGTTGTGGAGGGGAAAGAGTCTGGGAAGACATGAGAGGAGCTAGTAGTCTCCATTACATCCCTATATTCAACTCACTACTCTAGAGACTTCAGGGAATTTCCTTTCAAGTGAGATCCAGGACAGTCTTTTGACTGACCTTGTTTCCAAAGGGAGAGTTCCTTTATTCTATATTGTCTGGTATATGTCCTCCCATATATACCTTCTCTGGTTTATGTTTTGATATCATTTGGATAAATTAGTTTCTTTGCTATTAGCTATGTGTGTTCATTGTGCAACTGGTGGGAAAGGGGTCAAGGTTTAGATTTAGAGCTTGGGGGTTCTCTTTCCTCCCCCACAAAATGACCAAGTGAGTAGAAGTTAGCTTGAACTCATTCATATCCCTTAGGTGAACAATGTTTAAAGGAGCAAATAGATATAATTCTAGCCCAGTAGCCCTCTGTCTGAGGACAGCAGAATGGTGGCCCATAATCCCAACTTCCTGCTTCCCTTCATGGCAGGAATGAAATTTTTCCTTGGAGAAGGGTGGTAAGAGAAAAGGAAGAGAGAGATGTCAATTCTGCCTTCCTGGGGGTTTCACAAAGTCCTTACCATACATGTGGGCCCGTTACTACTCATGGGCCTCTCACTTATGTGTGCTCCACTATAATCTAATCCAGGTACACTAGTCTTCTTGTCGTTCTTGATTCCATCTCCCCATACCTGAAACGCTCTCCTTCCTCACTTTGGTCTCTGAGTTTCTCTGGTTTCCTTTAAGATTCAACTTAGCTCCCACCTTGTGCAGGAAGGAGGCCTTTTCTAGTCTTGCCCACTGTTAATGTCTTCCTGCCTGCGATTACCACTCACTCGCTCTAAGAAGCTCTTACAGGAATGTCATTGTTTACGTGCTGTCTCTACAATTAGAACATAATTTCCTTGAGGGGGAGGGTCATATTTCTGCCTTTCTTTGTTTTCCCAGCACTTAGCACAGAGCTTGAAACTGACCAAACTGACTGAATTGACCCATTGGCCCTGCTCTTGCTTTTCTTAACACTAAAACTGGCTCTGGTGACTTGAGCAGAGAAGTGGCTCTTTGAAATAGTCTCTCTAATGCCCATCAATTGGAGAATGACTGAACAGATTGTGGTATATTAATATAATGTAATAGTATTGTACTGTAAGAAATGATAAACAAGATTTCAGAAAAACCTAGAAAGATTTACATGAACTGATGATGAGTGACGTGAACAAGATCAAGAAAATATTGTATACAGCAACAGCGACGTTGTGTGATCAAGTATGACTGACAACTCTTCTCAATAGTAAAATGATCCAAAACAATCACAAAAGACTAATAATGGAAAATATTGTTCCCATCTGGAGAAAAAAGTGGTGGAGTCGGAATTCAGATTGAAGCATGTTGTTTTCACTTTCTTTATTTTTTCAGTTTTTTCCTTTTGTTGTATTTCTTCTTTTGCGATATAACTGCTATGGAAATACAAATAGCAACCCTGAGTGAAACAAGGTTGGCAAATGAAGGCCACTTTACTGAAGTTGGAGCTAGATACACATTTTTCTGCAGTGGGCACAGTGAAGGGGAGCACTGTGAAGCTGGCATGGATTTTGCAATCAAAACTAATCTAGTCAGCAAGCTGGTATGCCTGCCAAAAGGAGTGAATGACAGGCTCATGACAATACGATTGCCTCTCACAGGAAAATGCCATGCCACCATCATCATTGCCTATGTTCCCACCATGATGAACCCTGATGGGGTTAAAAAGAAATTTTTATGAAGACCGAGAGACCCTTATCATCAATGTACCAAAAAAGGACAAGCTTATAATTCTGGGTGACTTTAATGCTAGAGCAGGCTCAGACTACCAGACTTGGCAGGGAGTCCTAGGGAGGAATGGAGTTGGAAACAGCAACAGCAATGGTTGTTAACTGCTGAAGATTTGGGCATTGCATGACCTTCTCGTCACCAACACTGTTTTCCATTTACCTAAATGCAATAAAACTTCATGGATGCAGCAAACATTGGCATCTAATAGACTACGTGATTGCAAGGAGAAGAGATAGATAAGATGTGAGAGTGACAAAGGCAATGTGTGGTGCAAAGTGCTGAACTAATTATAGACATCCTTTCCAAGCTAAATATTTACATTCAACAAAAACAGTGTCCCCAAGGCAAAATGACTACCAGAAGAATTAATGTGAGTAAATTAGAGCTCTTATCTGAGTGAAAACAGTTTGTTGCTAACTTGGAGGGAAAGTTGAACCAACACATAGTTGGCAACAGTGGAGCAGAAAAGGAGTGGGCAGCTTTCAGAGATTTGGTGTACAGCACTGCATTTGCTCATCTGGGTCAGAACACTCGCAAAGACCAAGACTGGTTTGATTAAAATGATGGGGAAATTCAGAAGCTGCTAAACAAAAACCAACAACTCCCTAGGGTATACCAACAGGATAGTTCATGCGCGTCTAAGGAGGCAAAATTTAATTCTATCAAAGGCAAAGTACAAGCAAAACTTAGAGAGATGCAGGATTCCTGGCTGAATAAGAAGGCAGATGAAATTTAGTTTTATGCTGATAGTAACAATCCAAAGTGCTTTTATGATTCCCTGAAAGCTATTTATAAACCAAAAACCTACGGTGCATCACAATTACTCAGTGCTGATGGAGCCACATTAATTAGTGATGAGGACATGATTCTAGAGAGATGGGCTGAACACTTCCATACACAGACCATCATCAATCAATGCTGAGGCCATTGACAGTTTACCTCAGGTTGAAGTCAATCCCTCCTTAGCTGAACTTCCAACTGAAGAAGAGGTTTTGAGGGCCATTAGGCTCCTTTCATGTGGCAAAGCACTTGGTGCTGATTCTATTTCAGCTGAAATTTACAAGGTAGGGGGACCATTGCTCATACAAAAGCTAACTGAAATGTTCCAGGTTATATGGCAAGAGGAGGTTATCCCCCAGGAGTTCAAGGATGCCTCCATTGTCCATCTCTATAAAGGTAAAGGGAATTGTCCTGCAACAATAAGGGTGGGGAGTCTCTCTCTTAATCATTGCTGACAAAATTCCTGCTAAAGTCCTCCTTAATAGGCTGATCCTTCACCTGGAAGATGGTCATATACCTAAGAGCCAGTGTGGCTTCAGAAAGGGTCAAGGAACAGTCAATATGGTGCTTGTTGCCCAACAACTCCAGGAGAAATGCCAGGAGCAGAACAGAGATCTGTACACAACGTTTGCAGATCTGATCAAGGCCCTTGACACTGTTAGTCGTGCGGGTTTATGGAAAATTATGTCAAAATCTGGTTGCCTGGAGAAGTTCGTCAGTATTGTATGTCAATTTCATGATAGCATGTTTACTTGACTTCTGAATAGTGGACAATGCTCTCGTGTCTTCCCAGTCACCAATGGAGTGAAACAGGGCTGTGTGCTTGTTCCCATGCTTTTTAGCATGATGTTTTCAGCCATGCTGTCAAATGGTTTCAATGAGGATGAATACGGCATCAAGGTCAACTACTGTGCTGATGGTAAGCTCTTCAATTTGAAAAGGCTACAAGCCAAGACTAAAGTGAAGGGAGTGTTGGTGTATGATTTTCTGTTTGCAAATGATTGTGCACTAAGTGCAGCCTTTGAAGCTGAGGTGCCACAAAGTATGGATCAATTCTCTGCTACCTATGTTAATTTTGACCTAATAATGAACACCAAGAAAACACAGGTGCTCCATCAGCTACCACCACACCATCCATACATGGAATCATCGATTACAACAAATGGAAAAGTTTTGAATGCTGTGGATAAGTTCACATTGACAATGAGGTTGATGCACGCATTGCCAGAGCTAGTTCAGTATTTGGGAGGCTCCAAAGAAAAGTTTGAGAGAGAAGAGATATTCGACTGACTACCAAACTGAAGGTCTACAGAACCATTGTGCTGATCTCATTGCTGTATGCCTGTGAAATATGGACAATCTACCAGCGCCATGCCAGAAAACAGAATTGGTTCCATTTGAACTGTCTTAGGAAGATTCCAAGGATCACCTGGCACGATAAGGTACCAGACACTGAAGTCCTTGCTCGAGCTGAACTGCCAAGCATTCAAACTATGCTTCAGAGAGTGCAACTCTGATGGACTGGCCACGTTGTTCGAATGCAAAGTGTAAGCTTGCAAAGAGTATTTTATGGAGTACTCACATGGGGCATGTGATCGCATGGTGGTCAGAAGAAACAATACAAGGACACTTTCAAGGTCTCTCTCAAGAACTTTGGATTTGACTGCAATGTGAGAGACACTGGCACAGGACCGCTCAGCATGGCATGCCTACATAAGAAAAATTTCCTTGTTGCTTTAAACCCTGCTCACCAGGCTTCATAATCATTCCTTTGTTTCTCAGGATTGTGAGATTTAGAACTCAAAGAAACTTGGAGATTATGTATTTCAACTACTTCATTTTAGAGTTGAAGAAAGTGAGATCTTGAAAGGGGAAAGATCACAGAGGGAGAAGTAGCAGAGCCAGGTCATCTACACCCAAATCCAGATGTTTTCCACTGAAAACCACCCTATCCTATTTAAAAGGTATAGATAAGGATTACTACTTAGGATCCCAGAAACTATTGACTATTCCAAGAAACAACTCAGAATTCCACCTCTTCTAAGGAGCCTTCCTGGTTAACTTTACTCCATCGCTCAAAAGTCATTCTCATATACAGCTTGGACTCCATTATCACACCCTTGTGTTTACTCTATGGTTGATAAATGCCTGTATGCCTTGGTTTCTCTGCTATAAGTCATTTGAGAGTAAAGACTGTGTCTTTTACACGTTTTCTGATCCCATATGGCAACTAATTTAGTCTTAGACACATTGTGAGAGAATAATATTGTTGCATGAATCACTGATAATAAAATCCCATACATCTACAATATTTCATGTTTTCCAAGGCACTTTGACCCACAAGGTGAAACAGGTATTTCTGCATGCCTCATTTTATAGAGGAAGAAATTGAGATAAAAGAATTGAAAGTAACTCGCCCAAGCACAGCTCATTAGCAAATGAAAACATGATCCTTCCATCATTACTGGGGAGTTCAAACATGATGTAGAGAAACTACATCCTATTCATTGGCCTTTAAGCCTGGTCATTGCCACTTGGTGATTTAACAATGACTCCTGTAGAAATGATGAGCAGAAGGATTTCAGAAAAACCTGGAAAGATTTACATGAAGTGATGCTGAGTGAAGTGAGAAGAAACAGAAGAACATTGTACACAGTAACAGTAGCATTATACAATGATCAGCCATGATTCATGTAGCTCTTCTCAGCAGTACAGTGATCAAAGACAATTCCATAAGACTCATGATAGAAAATGCTATCCACATCTAGAGAAACAGCTGATGAAGTCAGAATGCTGATGGAAGTACTCTATTTTTACTTTTGGGGTTTTTTTTCTTGGTTTTTTCCTTTTGTTCTGTTTCTTCTTTCATAATATGACTGATGTGGAAATGTTTTGCATGGTTGCACATGTATAACATATATCAGATTGTTTGCCATCTTGAGGAGGGGGAGAGAAGGGAGTAAGGGAGAAAAATTTGGAACTCAAAATCTTTCAAAAGATGAATGGTGAAAATTGTCTTTACATGTAATTGGGAAAAATAAAATACCATTAAATAAGAAAAAAAACCTAATGACTCTTGTAAGGTAGCATGGTAAACACTGATGTCTACACTCTCCCATAAAATTCTTTTGTCTTTTAAAGTGGAAACAGATGAGGCTGTCAGCCCAGTTTCTAACTAGGCTTTCTCTGGGGAAATGATGCAGAATGACATAGACAACCTTACTTTTTAAGAGATAGACTATTTGTCTATAGCAGTTTGATTAAGTGTTCTCTGATCAATTGAATGAACTTACAACTCAATGAACTTGAGCTTTTGATTGAGACTTTGATTGCACTTCCCTTTGAGATTATCAGGTTCATCCACTGACAACCTAGTTCAAAGACCTGAGAACATCTCCAAGACACAATAGATAAGGTTGGTTCAGGTTTTTATGGGTAAGAGTCACCCCCTTTTTGCTGGTCCTATAAAAGGAGTCTTCACTGCAAAGACATTTTTCCCCTTTTCCTCTTCCAGAGAAATCCAAAGAGACAGAAGCACATTTAGCCAATAATTATTTATGTCTTTATTATGAGGGAGACATTGTGCTACACCCTGGAGATCAAAGAAAGGCCAAAAAGAATCCCTGTCCTCCAGGAACTCATATCCTAATAAGAGAGACAACATGCAAAGCACCAGGTACAGGTCATAAGTCAATGACCTGAAAGGTAATTTTGATCCCTCTGAGTTCCCACCTCTCCTCCCCAGAGGTCAAGGGCATTGGGAGAGTGGGAAGACTCCTAGATCCAGTCTTGAATGAATGAATGAATGAATGAATGAATGAATGAATGAATGAATGAAAAAGCATTCATGAAGTGCTTTTAAGTATTTACTACATGCAACATTCTTGAGATACAAATATAAAACTGTAGCAATGATCTCCACCGATGAGTAGAGAGTCCCATTGTGAGAAATAATTCATTTGGACCTCTACCCTATTCCAAACAGCATTAAGCAGGTTGATACTTTGCATACATCGTATAGGGATAAATAGGTTCTTATAGTAGGCCTCAAACTTTAATGTAATGTTTGCTACTTATTTACCAGTCATGAAGCTCACTTGCGTAACCACAAGAATGCAAAGATATCTCCATCCTATTTTACTCAGATTTCATGTTCAAACCCAGCATGGGTGGGATGCTTTAATGCTTTGGAAAGTCCCCCAGCTTATTTTTGTACCTCCAGCCATTCTCTCTTCATGAGCAAGTTTCCATCTCATGGCCATCTTATGACCACTTAGTCAGTGGAGATGCCCCATGCTTCACCCAACCTGTGACCCACTCCCTGCTGATATGTCATTGTTGGGCCTTAAAAGCAAGGTCTATCAACCAATGAGATTCTATATTTTACCATTCCTCTTTTGCATACTTGGGTGTCAAACCCTATAAAAGCAAGATCCTGAAAGAAAGAGGCATTTCAGATTGTGAGGAAGGTCTGAGGTCCACTTCATTGGAGGGGATCATGAACCCTTGAATAAAGTGCCATTGGCTTGGAGCTCTGCCTCAGTCTCTTTTATTGTAGTTTGGACAATTTTAATCCTCACACCATTTCAATAGACTTTTGGGACTGAGTTAGAAAAGCAACAAGGTCACATTTTAATGGGAAGAGACAATACATATAGAGGTGTTCAGCTACAAGTCAGAGAGAAAGACCCAATGATCCTATATTTCCCTCTGGGTAGTCTTTTATACTAGCAAGAGGCAGCTGGTGGTAGAACAGATAGAGCACTCAATAAGACCTAAACTCAGATCTGGTCTCAGATACTTCCTAGCTGCATAACCCTAAAAAATGACACAATCTCACTTGCCTCAGTTTCCTCAAATATAAAATGGGAATAATAATGGTACCTACCTCACAAGGTTGTTGTGAGTCTCAAATGAGATAATATTTTTAAAAAATGTCCAGCATAGCATCTGGCACATAGTAGGCTCTATATAAATGCTTATCTTCTCCCCTTTCCTTTCTCCCCAGCCAGGCTGACTTAACCAACTTGGCCACTGAAGTTGTTGGGGAGGGAGGGATGCTGGGTCCTTTCTCCATAAAAGTGGCTCCCTTGGGAGATGGTTTTGGGAGTCAAGTTGGAAGAGTGGTCTGGAGGTAGGACCACTTCAATAACTAGAGCTATTGGGTACATAGACTTTTACTGGTCAGCATGGTAGTGGTCAACATGGTGATGATGGTTTGAGCAGCCTGGTACATATTGTCCCCCTTGTCTCTCCCTCAGGACAATTTGCTGTTTCAACCAGGCTCATTTGTCTCCCTGTTAGTAGTAAGTGGTGTCAGTGGAATTGGATACAAGAGTCCCTTCTTCACAAGATTTTCTCCCTCAGTGATGGCTTCAAGGGCCAGGATGAAAGTATGATTAATTACATCAGAGCCACTATAATCAATTTCTGGAGTTCTTGGGCTTTCCACCTACTGTCATGTTGTAGTTGCCCAAGACAACTTTACATGATGCCAAGAAATGGGAACTATGTAGTCAAGGGGGAGGGAGATACTGAACCACAGCCTCTTGGATAGAGGAAGATTTCCCAGTCTGTGCTAAAAGTTCTAGAATCCAACTTTCCTGGGGGGGAAAAAGATATTTCTGGATAGTATTAGCTTCAGGGTTGCTGCTTTCATAACCCTGGGTTCAAGAGTTTTGGGACTTTTGCCTTATAGAAAAAGAAGGGAGAGTACCTGGATAGTATCATCCTCTTTAAAAAAAGAGGATCTCATAATCTAGCCTTCTTTTGATGGAGGACAGCATTCTGGATAGTTCAGCCTTTTAAGAAAAAGAGTATTGCCCAAGTGGAGCAGAAAAAGACTAATCTGTGACTTATTTAGGCATATTTGGATGCATATTTGGACAATACAGATCTTATGGGAATTGGGTTACTTCTTGAACTCCCAGGTTCAGGGGAGCAAGCAAGATGGCAAAGTTAAAGGTGGCAACAAAATCTTCCATAACTGCCAGAGAAAATGTGCCAAACCAAATTCATACTGAGAAGGCCAAGAAAAAGTCACATTGAATCATCAGACCAGGGCAGCTTACAAAGATAGAGAGGTCTGAGGACACTACAAAGGGTAGTAGTGGAAATGGCACTGGGTGATGGTGGTGGCAACAGCAGTGGGGAGCAGCTTAGAGACCAGGGACGGTAACAGACTGAACACAGGCAGAAAGAGATCCCAGGGGATCCCTGTACTAGCACTGGGAGTAAAAATGAATGCCATATGGCAACACAGTTTTGACAGAGGCAGTACCTATTTTGTGATTAAGGCTAGGTAAGAAATAAGACAGAGAATGGCCTCCTAGTCAAAAAAAAAAAAAATCAATCTGGGAGGGTAAGACTCTCAGGGTTTCTGACCAAAGCAAAAACAATTGCTATTTCAACAACCACAGTAGCAGTAGCAACAGCAACCACCTCCAGGGCAGAGGAAAGAGGTCTAGTCTCAAGAGAAGAGGGGTCAGACCCGTATAAGTAGCTAAGGGCAGACCAAGAGGGTAGTGAACAAACCTCTTCTAGGATCACACTCTATTAGGAATACCGAAAATCTACAGACCCCCAAATTGAGCTGTGAATGCAGCAAAAAGACAAAAAATACAAAAACCCAGACCAATTATCGCTTTAGATGTAAGTAGAACACAACTGTGACATAAAATCCCAAGTCAAGAAGCAGGCTGGAAAAATGAGCAAACATGAAGACCCGCATTCATTTTCACTTCCAAATTCAGGGTGGTTCTATGTGCCTGGGAGACGGCACTACCCTAGAAATAAGACGGTAAGTTTCTGAGAAGGATGAGAATTGTATTGATTACTTACTGACTATGATGTGTCCTTTGGGTTTGCTGCATATTCTGTGGAACGAAATAAAAACTATTGTATACCTGATTATTTTGAGCACTTAAATGGAAGATGAGAACGCTTTTGCCCTTATCTGTGGAGACCTAGGTATAAGATATGATCAAGCAATATTCTAGGTTTCCCAGAGGAAATTTTGGGTGGGGGTATCAATATGACTTGGGATACCACCTCTAAGATTGAATCCAATCCATGTCAACCCATTGATCAAGGTTGTATGTGTATACAGCAATGAAAGCTTATTCCTGCCTGGTATTAAAAAACTATGAGGAGCATACTACTCCATAATCACTAATGGTTTCTATAAACATACACTGGAATGACAAAACAAATTCGTTTAATAACTTTTAAATACAGAAACCATGAACAACATATAAAAGAGGACATATCTCAAAATACAGTGGCTTACTGTGTCCTTAACTGTGATAAAGTTTCAGTCCTAAACATTTGGTTTATTCTATTTACTCTTCCTTTGGACCTGTTTACCGCTTTTATTTTTTCTGTCTCAAACTTATTTTTACAGCATTTAAGTAGCCAAAACCCATTGTTTTCAATACCACATTAACACTTCTTTCCTGCTGACTAGGAACAACAATGTCTCAGTTGGCTTTCAAGTGCAGCTATTTGTCTGCTTTGCTTTTTTTCCTCGTCTTAATACAGAAATCAGTTTTTACACACTAAGCACTCGGCTGGGGTTTGTCTTCTGGAGCAATGTCCCCTCTCAAATTCTCCTAGGGCTCAAACCTCCTCAAACTTCCTCAAATTCTCCTCTGTCTTTTATAATATGATATGGCTGTCTCTCCCCATTTCCAATTAAGATACCTCTGGATAAATGACTTAGAATGACTCCATAACTATTACTTCTTAGAGGAGTTAGTTTTTTTGTCTCTTCAGCTAACAGGTGTTAAACAAATTTATGTCAATTAGCTCAATAAGGTACCATAATTATACTGCTATGTCTAGGTCTGAGCAGCTAGGTGGGACAATAAATAGACAGCCAGGCCTGGAGTCAGGAAGATTCATCTTTCTGAGTTCAAATCTGACTTCAGATACGTACTGGCTGGGTGACCCTGGGCATGTCACTGAACCTTGTTTGCCTGTACATTTGCCAAGAGAATCCAAATGGAATCATGAAGAGTTGAACAAGACTGAACAATATCAACAACACATCTACATCAAAGGAATTAATAGTTTCACTGTTTTCTTTACTAATCAGACCACTTTTGGAGTATTGTTTTCAGTTCTGGACACTATGTTTGAAGGGAGACATTGACAAACTAGAGTGGGTCTACAAGAAGGCAAGTGGGATTGATGCAGTTTAAAGGG
Organism: Notamacropus eugenii; assembly: GCF_028372415.1. NCBI lineage: Eukaryota > Metazoa > Chordata > Mammalia > Diprotodontia > Macropodidae > Notamacropus > Notamacropus eugenii. Next base: position 202,046,649 of record NC_092876.1, on the reverse strand, counting down.
TTCAGGGACCCCTCAAGAAATGAAGTACAGGAGAGTGTTTTCTGGAATGAATTCACGGACTCAAACATTCTTTCAGTCAAAGTGGCAAAGGTTGATAGTAACTAACACCAATATAGGGGGTAGAGCTCTTTCAGGAACTTGCATTCCTTAAGGAATTTGCAACTTAACAAGAGTGATGCTAAAGCTTATACAGGAAAAGTAGTGAATTTTCTGGCAGATATGCTAATTAGGTGATAATTTACAACCTTGGTCACAGACATCATTTACTGCTGGAAACCAGGGAAAGGGGTTCCTCAGGGGTGTATTTTTGGTCTGTTATGTCTGTAGTAACATAGCTTTGAGAGTTGAAATGTATAGTTTGACCTTCGGATTGAATACAACTTTGGAAATCAATATATGATAATTCTATGGTTACAAGATAGTCCTGCTTTTTCAAGAGAGTTTCTTCAGAGCTCAGCTTGTTCTTGTGATGAGGAAAGAGAGTTGGTTTTACTGGGGCCCACTCATGAATAATTGTGGGGAAAGGTAGTTTGTCTTACTGGGGCCACTCATGAGTTATTCCTAGATAGTGTCCTTGGGCTGGGGAGAAAACTGTCAGGGATAGCGTTTTGAAGCTAGGGAGAAATGTGATTTTTAAAACTGGGGTCCAAGCACAAGCATCTAAGCACTCCAACAGGATCATCAAGGCTTTGGAAATCACAAGAAGAAGAGTTAGAAGAACAGGGGAATGTTTAGTCTGAAGAAAAGGCTCAGAGAGAAGAAGAGGTCAAGACAGCTGTCTTCAGCACATGAAGAACCCTTTGTTGTTCCAAATGGCAGGCAGAGGACAACAAATGGGATGTTTCTGGGAGACAGATTTCAACTCAGTATGAGGAAGATCAATGAAAGCTTTTCCACCAATAGAACAGTGATGAATTCTTCATCACCACAAGTGTTAAAGCAGATGCTAGATGATCATATGTCAAAAGAGATTTTTACCTTGGGGAAGGGATTAGACTAAAATCCCTTATAACCCTCAGGTTCTTTTGTTTAATCCAAAATCCTTTCCTCCATGCCCAGACATCTTACTGAATAAGGAAAGGGCATTAGAAACTACAACCTTACTGTTAACTGACCCAGACGAAAAAATGCAGAGGAGGCAAAGTATTTTTCAGGAGTTTTCCACCTCATCATTCTTTGCCCTTTGTCCCATTCTGTACTGTTCTTTCCCACCACAACCATCACCACCTCTCCAAGGCATCTAACCATCCCAAGGAGTTTTCATGTTACAGAGAAAATCAAACCAATAACTAGTCACCTACTTCCCAGGGTTGTTGTGAGGATGAAGGGAGATGTCTGTGAAGCACTTAGTCTGGCACATAGTAGGTGGTATAGAAATGCTTATTTCCTTTCCTTCCCCTCCTTAGTCAAAATAAAGGATTAATGAATGAGTAGTGACAATTCAGTTACACTTCTAGTGGGGGCATTTAGATTCTAAAAGAAAATATTTGGGGATGGTAATGTCTTAACCCCCTCCCCCAATTAATCTCCAATGGTGGAATTTCAAGGAGACCAGTAATTGGGTGGAGTAGATTTTTCTGGCAGAGGAATAGGAACCAGGAGGAATTTTGTTCAATACCTCTAATCATGCCATGTAACTGCATGCCAAGTTCAGCCCTATTCCATCGCCATAGGAAATACAAAAAATACTTAAGGAACTGTAGTCACTTAAGTTGTAGTCATGATTTAGCGCTGCAAGGAACCTTAGAGATAATCTCTTCTGACTCTCTTACTTTCCATATGATGAAACTAATGCCAGAGAAGTTAAGTGAGTTGTCTAAGCTCATACAGCTAATAAATAGCAAACCTAAGACCTGAACTCAGATCCTCAAAGTTGAGCGCTTTTTCCAACTCACCATGCTGCCTCCTTTCAACTTAAAATTCAGTAAGAATAAATTAACACTGAGGAAAGTTTCAACTCTCATTCTTGGAAATAAAAGGCATTTTCCCATAAAAGGGGTCTAGCTCTAGACTTACATGAGGACTGGGTTCAGTCTTCAGGGAGCCTGACTTCAGAGAACAGAATTCAGTCTTTCTCTTGTTCTCATTATGCCCCCACCTAAGAGTCCTGGGAGAAAAAAAATTTTTAAGGGATTACCCTAAAGTCTCTTAGGTTTGGTGTATGTCTAAAATGAGGGAAGCGGGGAAAAGGAATAAGCATTTTTTGGTCATTATTTATTTTAATAAAATTCATTTATTTTATTTAAATTATTAAGCACCTCTTATGTGCCAGGGACTGTGCTGAGCACTTTACAAATATAATTTCATTTGAACCCTGAGAGTACATTTGAAGAAACTAAGGCAAAAAAATAGTCAGCTAACAAAAGTCTGATGCCAGATTTGAACTGAGGTCTTTCCAACTCCAGGCCCAGTGCTTTATCTGTTTATCTGTTACCTAGCTGACACTCCAAAAGGGACTCTTCTAGATAGATTCTCACTGTAAAAAGTAGTAGATTTCAGGTATAGGATAGTTACTTATTTCTTCCAACACACACACACAAAAAATTACTTGAAACAGAAAAGTTTCAAAGAGAGCATTAACATAATTAAAATATAAGCTATAACCTGACACCTCTATTATACTGTAGTGGGAGACTTGCAGAATTGTTGAATATAAATATTCATATTCATTTTGGTTCTGTACTGTCTGATCCACAACTCAAAGTACATATCTTCTGGTCAGCCACCCTCCTGGCTGAGGTCATCTTGTCTAGGAAGTACTACAGTTGCAGAAAATCACCTTCTCCTGGTAGTCCACCCGGACTCCAGAACTCTAGAAGGGTCAAACTCACAAGGTTACCGCCAGAACTGGAAGTATCTATCTCTGTACTTAGAAAAGTAGACAAAGCAGAAGAGGCAGGCAGGCAAGTACATAGCCTGGAGAATGTCTAAGGCTAGGCCATGTGGTTATAAGCATCCTGGCTATTACTAAGGAGGGGAAGAGAAGAAAAATCCTCTCTCTCACTTCAGCAAATCCAAGAGAGAGAGGCATTGGCTGTCTCCCAACCAATAAATAGCTAATAAACATTTATTAAGTACTTCTTATGTGACAAGCAATGTGCTAAAATGCTAGAATACAAATGAGGAAAAAAAGTCAGTCCTCTTTCCTCAAGGAGTTTATACTCTAATGAGGAGGGGGAGAGTCAGATCCAGGGATTAAAAAATGAAGAGGTGGCTGGTCTGTGAGTCCTCTTGAAATGGGAGCTTTGGGAAGGGGCTCTTTGGGAAGGCTCTTTCCAGCCTTCCAATCAGAGTGACAGAAAGGGAAAGAAAGAGATGAAATGCGTAATTTCCTCACTTTTTGTGGACCACAGAGTCAATCATTCTTCCTGGATGAGTTTTTAACCTTTCTTGGAACAAATCTATCCCATCATCATGCTGGCATGGTGCAAGCTGGCAAGGGGCCGGAGCCCTCCTCACAAAGCCTAAATTCTCATGTTTAGCTGTATGAGAGACACTCCAGTTTAACCCCTTCCTTCCTTCCCCTCCTCCACATGCACTCCAACTATCCTTCCAAATGACCTTTGGTGCACTCCAACACTAGGAGCCAAGCCCAACGTCTCATCTTCTATTAGCCCTAGTGTTTCTTGCAGGCCTCCTCTGGTTAGAAGGTCAAAAAAAGCAGGTTGCCATCTCTTGTACTTTCTCTTTCCCTCAGGTCCTGAAGCTATTCCAGTCATGATGCTCTCTGCTTCTGCCATCCAGGGCCAGAGATGGTGACAGCCCAAACCAGTGTACAGTACACAGAACATTCCCCTCCTGACCTACCCTGCAGCCAGTCTGTAGCTGAAAGGTCTGCATCTGCTAAGCCAGCTCTTTTCAAACATGCTGCCCTGACTTGCTGAAGATAGATGGGGTATCCGTTTCCATCTCAGCAGTATAAAAGGAATATATGCTTAGTGCCTCATCAACTTGCTGTCTAAATTCTGTAGACTGTGTATCATCTGTCCTGGAAGGAGCTGACAAGAGAAGAATTATAATGCCAGCATCATTAAAATGTCACTAAATTCCTTCTGAGAGATAATTTTCCTGTATAGGGTTGGTGATTGGGGAAGTTAGGGGAGGGGTGTAAGACCTGCAGATGCCCTGTTTGGCTTCAGGAGTTCAATGAGAACACCAGCTTAAAATAAAAAATATCTTCAGTGGTCCCTAAGGTTGCTATTCCCATTGGCAAGAAGTGCTCCCTCCAAACCTGGCAGGAATTTGAAACTGAAATTAGAGAATGTAAAATGATCAAAGGATTATGAACCTAAAGCTGAAAAAGTCCTCCCAGGACATCCAGTCTGACCCATTCTTTCTTACGATAAGGACACTGAAGCCCATGAAGCTTAGCTGATGCACCCAAAGTTACACAGATAGCCTCAGAAACAGGATTTGAACACAGATCCTCTGACTCTTTCTATTGTGTCACATCAAATTTGGAGTTAAAATTTGAAAATCTAAAATGAATTTGAATGCAAGGAATTCTGAAATTTTGGAAACCTTGTAATGGGCTTATTTTCCTTGTTGCTAGTAAAATAATAATAATAACAGTTTTGCAGAGCTCTTTGCACAGATTATCTCATTTGATCCCTGCCAACAAACAAGGAAGGTGAATGTTGTTATTCAATCATGTTCAGTCTTATCTGACTCTTCATGATCCCCTTTGGGGTTTTCTAGGCAAAGATCCTAGAGTGGTTTGCCATTTTCTTCTTCAACTCATTTTACAGATGAGGAAACTGAGATAAACAGAAGTGACTTGCCCAGAGTCATACAGCTAATAAGTGTCTGAGGCCAGATTTGAACTCAGGAAAATGTCTTCCTGACCAAGGCCTGGCACTCTATCCACTGTACCACCCAACTGCCCATATGGGTGGGTGCTCCCATCTAATTTCAGAAAGGACAAAACTCACGCTAAGAGAGATTATACAGCTAGTAAGGTCCTGAAGTAGGATTTGCACCCAGGTCTTCAGGACACCAAGTCCAATATTCTCTCCATTACACCATGCTGCCCCTGGGAGGCACAGGGAGATGTGGAGAAAGAAGCAAGAGAGAGAGAAATTTTCCCTACACAGTTTGTGCAATACATAATTGAATTAGAGTGGGAATACATTGATGGAGATTAGTTCAATTACTGAACTCCCAAGACAGAACTGCAGCATTTCCCTGGCATAGGATGCTACATAATTGGCACCATTGGTGTTTTATCCCCTACATCCTGGGAATCTGCCTTATCCACTTTGTGGAGGATACAACTCAATGAGGAAAGCCAAACCTTAGCACGATCAGAAGGTGAATCAAGTTTGTCCTTAGCTCTACACCTGCCCTTTCTTCTGACACTCTCTGTCATAAGTCCGTGAGCACCTCTCCACAGTTTGTGTCCTACTTTTGCTATGTAATCCAAAGAATCATAGCACCTTAGAGCTGGAAGGCACCCCAAAAGCCACATAATCAAGCCCCTTGCTGTTGGTGGTCAGTCATGTTGGACTCCTCATGACATCATTAGGGGTTTTCTTGGCAAGGATACTAGAGTGGTTTGCCATTTCCTTCTCCAGCTCATTTTACAGAGGTGGGGACACTAAGGCAAACAGTGTTAAGTGACTTGCCCAGAGCCACACAGCTGGTAAGTGTCTAAGGCCAGATTTGAACTCGGGAAGATGAAGTCTTCTTGACTCTAGGACTGGCAATCTATTCACTGAACCACCTAGCAGCCCAGTTCTAGAGATAGCAGTATCATTAATGTATCCTATTGAGCTAAATGGCATAATGGATACTAAACAGACACTGAGGCAAATAGGGTTAAGTGATTTGCCCATGGTCACACAACTATTTAATGAGGCTGGATTTGAACAGAGGTCTTCCTGATTCCTTCCCAATGAGCTCCATCCACTCACTGCTCAACCTAACTGCCTCTACCAATCCAACCTTTACCCAAATCTTAACTCCCATTTATGACATCTGTAGGACAAAAGGAAGAACAGAGGGTTTGGTGCTAGAAGACTGAGGTTCAAATGCTAATTCTTCTACTACTTACTGGGTGACTTTGAGCAAGTCACTTAAACTCTCAATCTTTATGGGCCTCAGATTCCCCTTTTAAAACATGAACAGGACCAAGCTTGGCCTGAGACAAGAGTTGAAGAAATGCCTCTCCATTTTGCATTTCATAATGTTCTCTATCTCTTGTTTGGTCATAAATCATTATGAAATTATTATGAAATATTATTATGAAAAATTATTATTATGAAATGAAAAATGGATAATTTTGATCACATTAAATTAAAAGGGTTTTGCGCAAAGCCAATGCAACCAAGATTAGAAAGGAAGCAGAAAGCTGAGAACGAATTTTGTCAGAATTTTGTCCCTGAATAAGGCCTCTTTCAAGAAAGAAATTCCTCAACTGATAAATGGTCAAAGGATATGAACAGGCAGCTTTCAGATGAAGAAATTGAAGCTATCTATTGTCATATGAAAAAATACTCTATATCACTATTGACTAGAGAAAAGTAAATTAAAACAATTCTGAGCTAATACCTCACACATATTAGATTGGCTAATGAGAGAAAAAAGGAAAATGATAAATGTTGAAGAAGATGTGGGAAAATTGGAGCATTAATGCATTGTTGATGGAGTTGTGAAGTGATCCAGCCATTTTGGAGAACAATTTGGAACTATGCCCAAAGGGCTATAAAACTGTGAATACCTTTTGATCCAGCAATACTAGGTCTGTATCCAAAAGGGGAAAAAGACCCACATGTACAAAAATATTTATAACAGCTCTTTTCATGGTGGCCAAGAACTGGTAATTGAGGCAATGTCCATCAATTGAGAAATGGCTGAGCAAGTTGTGGTATATGAATGTATTGGAATATTATTGTTCTATAAGAAATGATGAGCAGGCAGATTTCAGAAAAACCTGAAAAGGTTTACATGAACTGATGCTGAATGAAGTGAGCAGAACCAGGAGAACAGTATACACAGTACTAAACATTGTGAAATGATCAACGTTGATAGACTTGGACCTTCTCAGCAATTCAATGATCCAAGACAACTTCAGAAGACTTGTGATGGAAAATGCTATCCATATCCAGAGAAAGAACTATGGAATTAGAATGCAGATCAATGCATACTATTTTCTCTCTTATTTTTTTCTTTCTCATGGTTTTTCCCTTTTGTTCTGACTTTTCTTTCACAATATGTCTAAGGTGGAAATATATTTAATATGATTGTACATGTATAGCCTTTATCAGATTGCAAGATGTCTTGGAAAGGGGGAAGGGAAAAGAGAGAGAAAAAATTTGGAACTCAAAATCTTATAAAAGTGAATTTTACATATAATTGGAAAAAATAAAATACCCTTAAGTGGGAAAAAAAGAAAAGAAAAATGTCTCTTCCCTCCCTTGTTTGCTACAGTGGATGACCATAGGCATGAAATGCTACATATATTTCCCCATAGGGCTGAAGTGTTGGTTGGTTTTGCTGAGATGTTTTCTTCCCCGCTTTATTCTAAAATCTTTGTTACAAGAATGTCACACTAGATCAGGGAGTGGAAGGAATATATCAGGAAATGAAGGAGATGGAAAGACAAAACATATCAGTGAAACTAAGGTTAAAAATGAAAAGGATGTTGTAATTTTTTAGAAATGACACAAGGGAGTTGAATGAACTTTAAGGCCTCTGGCCCCTTTATCATAGGGTAATCATTGAGTTAAACTCATGATAAGAGTGAATAAGTGAATTAATCAATGAACAAAAAAGTCTTTTTAAGTTCTGCACTGTACTAAATGCTAGGGATACAAATTTAAGGAAGCAAGACAATATCTGCCCCCCAAAATTTACATTTTAATAGCAGGATGCTGCAGATTAAGGATAGGTTATGAAATAATAATGATAGCTACATTTTCATAATTCATTAAGGTTTACTTTACAAATATAATCTCATTTGATCTTCAAAACTACCCTGGAAGACAGATGCTATTATCATCCCCATTTTACAGTTGAAAAAACTGAGACACATAGTGATTAAGTAATTGTCTGGTGTTATGGTTGAACTCAGGTCCAGTGCTCTGTCCACTGTACCACTCCACTATCTCTATAACACTTTGTTCTAGGAAGTCACAGGAATGGTGAGTACAGCCAAAAAGCAGTTGATTGGTATGACCTTTCCAGAAGTAATAGCAGAAAATTTGACTATAGTCCCCAGAGCAAGAGGAGGTGGGAAGGGAAGATGAGGTCTACAGAGCCTTCCTTCCTTTTTCTGTGGTAGGTTCTTGTTTACTCGTTCCAGTCCTGCTGGGCATCGGTTCATTGGTTATGTTGGTTTGAAACAGAAGGATAAATGTTCCTGATCCTTAATGGACAGTCTATGAGCAAAACCGGAGATGTGACAACAGTTCTGTGTATCTATCCAAACGGACCTGAAACCTCAGTGCAGTATCAAGATATCAGCGAATGACATCAGATCATTGCCGTTTTGCACCCTGAGTCAATAAGGGAGACCACATCCAAATAGACTCAGAGCAGTTGTTAGATTGTACAAGCAAATATTCCTGAAACATTTATAACCACCCTTCCTGTGAGCTGAAACTGCCTTCAGGCACTAATAATTAATGCAGTGGGTTCTTTGCAAATATGTATTTAAATGCTTCCATTGTAGGACTCGAAACAAGGTCTGCCCCCTCCCCCCCATCCCTGTGCCCAGTTCTGGAGGTATTTGCTTCTTTGATTATTTATGATTCCAAACAAGGAATTACTCCCAGAAAAGGAGTGTTTTAGGACATTTAGAGAAAGTGGTTAATCATCTCGGGGAGAGCTGAGCAGTTTTGACTCATTAACCCACTGGGTTGACTCACCCTGATGTTCAGCACTTACATAGTTCTTGATATTATGAAACCACTCATTATCGTTAGTTTACCAAACGGCAGCTTACAGAAGCCCGCTAGCCTTTGTGCCATTTTAGAAAGGTGGGAGCCTTTCATGGATAAGAAGCAATTAGTTTGAGGTGTCAGAATGAGTCAGAAACAGAATCAGGCCGGAAATTAAAACTCTCAGGTTTCCCAGTCAGCCTGCTAGCAGCAGAAGCCTCGGGAAGATTAAATATTGGACTTTCTCCTTCTTCTGCCTCCTACACGAGGTCTGTCTGAATCCCTGCTCCCCTACAGCTCCTCACCCACTTATCACTGCCTTCCCCGCCCCTAGAAACTTTGCATTTATTTTCTCTATTTTGCATTTACTTCTCTGAATACTGTGGAAGCTCAGATTTTTTTTTTCTTGGAAGGAGGAGCTTCCCTCACTTATTTCCTGGAATATGTTTTTTTTTAATCTATTTTCAGTCGTGTCTGACTCTCTATGACCATATTTGGGATTTTGTTGGCAGAAATACTGGAGTGGTTTAGCCATTTCATTCTCCAGCTCATTTTACAGATGAGGAAACCAAGGCAAACAGGGTTAAGTGACTTTTCCAGGGTCATACAGTTAGCAAGTGTCTTAAGTCAGGTTTGAATTCAGGAAGATGAATCTCCCTGACTTCTAGTCTGGCACTCTATCTACTTCACCATCCAACTGCCACTACTGTATATAATGGGCACCAAAGAATTTTGTTAAATTGAAAAGAATTGAACTGCTATGATCATTGCACTGAAGCAGAATTGTGGAGAAATAATAACTGTCAGAGAGTTTGAGTCCCCTCTATGCTGCTTATTATTTATGTGACCTTGAATGATTAATGCTTCTGGAACTCATTTTCCTCATCTTTAAAATGAAAGGATTCAACTATCTAGTTGAACCTTCAAGTTACCTTCTGGCCCTAAGTCTTTGCTCCTATGAATGAATATTTTTAAATTTTTATCACTTATTTTTAGCAAAATTTTAAAATTTTGAGTTCCAAATTCTCTCCCTCCCTCCTACCCATTGAGAAGGCAAGCAACATGATATTAATTATATATGTGAAATTACACAAAACATAATTTCATATTGGCCATATCACCAAAAAAAAGTAAAAAAAAAAATGAGAAAATTGTACTTCAATTTACACTCAGAATTTATTAGTTCTTTCTCTAGAGATGGGAGCATTTTTTTCATTGTGAGTCCTTCAGAACTGTCTAAGATCCAATCGTGTTGATAAGAATAGCCAAGTCTTTCATAATTGATGATCATTACAGCATTGTTGCTATGGCCCACAGTTATTTCCTGATTCAGACTTCACTTTGCATCAGTTCGTATAAATCTTGCCATTTTTTTTCCTGAAACCACCATCCCCCTTGTCATTTCCAATAAGACAATAGTTCACCATCATAATCATATGTCACAACTTGCTCAGCTATACCTCAGTTGATGAGCATCCTCTTGATTTCCAGCAGGCTCTCACAATACTGTAGGCAAGTTTGCACCAAAGTGGTAGCAATCTCAGAGGAGAAAAGGGAGCATGCATGAAAAGTAAAATGGACATGATCCATTAACAGATTGTATATAGGAACGAGAGAATGAGTTAAGGATGACACATAGGTTATGAACCTGGGTGACTGGGAGGATAGTGGTGCCCTCTACAGCCCTCCATAGGGAAATAAGGGAAGGAGAAGGGCTTGAGGAGAAATAATACTAGATAACGTTTTTATAGCCCCTACTATGTACCAGGCACTATGCTAAGCATGTTACAAATTTTATCTCATTTGATCCTCACAACAACTCCGGGTGGTAAGTGCTATTATTATCCCATTTTATAGTCAAGGAAACTGAGCAGATAGAGGTTAAGTGATTTGCTCAAGGCCACACAGCTAATAAGTATCTGTGGCCAAGTTTGAACTCAGATCTTCCTGACTCTGGACCCAGCACTCTATCCACTGTGCTGAGTGTCATAGAGACCACATAGCTGTCTCTATGAGTTCAGTTAAGGACCTGAGTTTAAGATGTCTGTGGGGCATCCAATCTGAGGTATCTAATAGGCAGCTGGAAATTTGAGTCTGAAGGTTATAAGAGAAGTTAGATTTGAGTAAATAGATCTGGGATTCATCATTAGAGGGATGAAAAGTGAAACCATGGAACCTGATTGTTGAGATCATCAAGTGAAATGGCACAAATGAGAGGAGAGGGGCCAGGACAGAGCCTTGGGGAGCCCCCACCTTTAGTAAACACAGCCTGGAGAAAAATCCAGCAAAGAAGACTGTGAAGGAATGATCAGATAGGTAAGAAGAGAACCAGGCTACTGCCATGGAAACCTAGGAAGAAGAGGGGCATCACGGTGAAGAGGGTGATGGACAGCATAAAAGGCTATTGAGAGGTCAAGAGGGACAAGGACAGAAAAAAGGCTATCTAATCTGGCTATTAAGAGACAGCCTTGGTCGAATGATGAGGTAAGAAGCCAGGCTGTAGAGAGTTTAAGAGGGAGTAAGAAGAAAGGAAGTGGAGGCTTCGATTATAAATGACCTTCACTGAGGAGTTTAACCACAAAAGGAACAAGAGTTATGGACTAAAGTTGGGCAGAGCAAGTGAGGGCTTTTGGAGACATGGCCTTGTTTGTAGGCAGCAGGGAAGCAGCTAGAAGACAAGAGAAAGTGGACAAGAAAAGGGGACAGTCTGCTGGAGGAGACAAGATGGAATGGGATCCCTTTAGCATGGAGAAGGGTTGACCTTGGCAAGGACAAGGGCCTCCTCTGCACGAGAGTCATAGGTGAAGGAGAGATAGTGCCAAAAAACATCTCGGAAATGTGAATTGAGGAGGAGGGGAGAAAAGAGAGGAAGTTTTTGGAGAATGACCTCCATTTTTTTTCAGTGAAATATGGGGCAAAGTTTTCAACTGAGAGGGTAGGGAGTCACAAATATAGCAAGATGATCCAGAGGACAGTCAACCAACATGTCCTCTCCAAAAGCTTTTATCCCGAACAAGAGCTGGAAATGTTTGTGTTGGGAGGCTGGAAGGGGAGAGAATCTGAGTAATGGCTCATATTTATAAAGGGGTATATGGTTACAAAGCACTTTATGTAACCAGGAATGGCAAGCTGAAGATGCTTCTTCTTTTCTCTTTGATTTCCTGCTCTGCCTAGGGACCACAGAGCAAGAGAAAGGCCTTGAGAGTTGAATTACCCAATATTTCTAAGGCCAAGGAAATTGTCAAAAAGTTTGTACAGTGTCTGCTGTTATCAGCACCTAGCCCACTCCACTATACCCCTCTGGACTTCTTCATCATCCCCTCCACTTCTTTTCATATGTTGTTTCCTCCATCAGGACAAGGGTTGTCTTTTTTTCCCCTCTATGTACAGGGCTTAACACAATGTCTGGCCTATAGTAGGCACTTAATACATGTTTATTGGCTGATACTTAAAAACAAAGAGTTGTTTGCTTTATGAATATAGTACCACCTTACCCAAAAAGTTGGAGTATAGCTGAGATGGATTTCTGCACAGAAATCTTCAGGGTATTCAGATCCAAGGACTATATAGGCCAGACCTGCATAACTTGGCAGTACATAGGGGCCAAAATTAAAATAGTCTAAACTTTTTTGGGCCACAGATAGGTTAGAGTAGAGACAGACTAATGATGGTTGGTTGCCACAGGTCATGTGTCAAACAGGAGAGTAAGCCCTGGCAACTCTACATTTTTTTGAGGGGTACCCAAAATACTTTGGCAGGTGTATAGGCCTAATACAGGCTATGACTGACTGTGTCTGAAAAGATAGTTTCTTCCTCCTCTCATCTAAGAGAGAACAGAAAGCTCAGTAGGAAACAGAGATAAACAGGTTCACTATAGAAAGGATGTGAGCATCTTCTGAAACTGAACTGAATGAAAAAAGGAGAGGACAGGAGATTAGCTATTCTGGAAGGGTACTAAGCAGACAGGCAGTCAGTAAACATTTATTAAGCACTTACTACATGCAGGCACTGTGCTAAGCACTGTCCATACAAATATAAACCAAAATAAAGTCCTTGCCCTCAAGAAGCTTATATTCTAATAGGGGAAAATAACTCCAAAAAGATAAGTGCAAGTTGGGAGGAGGGGGGAGGTGAGGAGGATACTCTCCTAGGAGCATGATGGCAAAATCCAGAGAGTCACTGGCACAGCCAGGATGGGGAATGAAGTTTGCTGAGAACCACTGACAACTAATGAAGGGACTCAGCTATAGGAGAAGGGAACTGGGAAGGCGGGGCTGTTCCAGCATCCCCACTGCTGCTCCTTCTGTGGTCCTGATGAGGTGCAAGACTCTGAGAAGTCTGTAACTGAACTATGCAGAAGTCACAAAAGGTCGATTGTCACATTCTCTGGCTGGGAGCAAAACTGGTGACCTCCATACTTCCTCATTCATTATATGTCTCTGGCTCTGGCACTGCTCCGTTGGCAATCTTCATTTCTTTAAGAGTTGATTTGCTTCCCGTACCTGGCATGAGCTTTTGAAGGAAACCAGTTTTTCTGATCTTCATTGCATGTGCTTGCATGAGCCCATTGCTGGGAGATTAAACGTAGATAAGAAGAGATTCTCTGTCTAATCCCTGGGGCTGCCACATGGAAATTTGAAATGAGTGGGAGATTTTTGCCGTTTTCGTTTGGCCATTCAGTTGTGTCCAACTCTTCAAGACCCTGTACGGGATTTTTTTAGCAAAGATAATGGAGTAGTTTGCCTTTTCCTTTTCCAGCTCATTTTACAGATGAGGAAACAGAGGCAAAAAGGCATAGGTGACTAGCTCAGAGACTCTGGACTCTCTCTAGTTTATCAATGTTCTTAACAATAGATAATATTTACATAGCTCATAAGTATCTGAGGTTGAATTTTTTGAACTCAGGCCTTTCTGACTCCAGGCCGTGTTCTATCTATTGTGCCATTTAGCTGTCCTTAACTAGTAATACTAAGAACTGAACACAATACTTCAAACATGGGTTTCCTCCTTCCTTCCTTCCTTCCTTTCCTCCTGCCTTCTTGCCTTCCTGCCTCCCTTCCTCTCTCTCTCTCTCTCTCTCTCTCTCTCTCTCTCTCTCTCTCTCTCTCTCCCCCCACCTCTGTCCACATAGGGTATCAGGGTATCACATCCCTACCTGCCCTTGTTCTGCCCAAGGGAATGTACATTTTTAATCTCTGAAACTTTTTTTTCCCTTTTCTCTTAAAGACCAACCTTCACCCCAAATCACTCTGGCTCTCGTTGGCCAACCACAGATCCTTGGCCATGCCTTAGCTAGTCATTGTTTGGGCCCTGATTGGCTCAGAATGAATGTAAATAGCAATCATTTCTGTTCTGGCCAGAAACCCTCAGGGTCTTCCCCTTCCACACCTTGTTTCTTTTAAAGAGGCCATACTTTACTGCCAAGCCTAGAGGCCTGTATTGGGCTACCCGAGTCTTTCTTACCTGTCCCAGGTCTTCAGTTGGCCAAACCGGATAAACGTATGAGGGAAAGGTCGTTCCAGAGTCGAACAGGGGTTGAGCTTTATTTCAGGGTCCGGGTTACAAATGCAGGGGAGTCTTCCTTAGGAGGAAGAGGGGGAGATTTCCTAAGGAGGCTAAGCTTAAGGGATTGGAAGTAGAAGTACAAGCGGGGAGAGAGGGGGAGGGGAGAGAGGAAAGAAAAGAAGCGGAGCCCTACTTTTCTCTTTGGCTCCACACGTGCTAAGAGAGAGCTTTCTGGCTTCCTCAGTCCTACTTAATCTTCAGCCACACAGTTTGCATCTCAATACCGTGCTGTTAGGTAACTAGGTGTGCTCCAATCCGGGACGACCTCGAGGGCAGGGAGACTCCACCCATCACATATCTCCAGGGGAGAGGCGGAAATACCCGAGCTAGCCGAGCTAGCTCAGTCTGACCTTCTCGAACCCCCGCTGTTCATGGAGGGCCTCATAAGACTCTAAGATTTAGAAGTCCCACTTTTACCTGCCCGAGACCGTCCACACGGAATTGAGCTTCCAATCCCAACACTTTACCCCATTTTTATTAAGCCTTAACCATTGAATAAGCTTTGCCTCAGTCAAACTGAGACCTGTTAGGGACCTTAGCTTGACAAGGCCAAGATCCCCATTGCATTCTGGGCCATCTTCAGTTATCCTGATCTATGTCTTACCAGTGGACCCAGATGGCTCCACAGAAGAAAGTGGGGCTGGTGACTTGGCACAGCCTCCCTCACTTAAATCCCATTCACTTGCATGTCATGGCATTACCTTCCTGATTTTGTGGTCCTCTTCCAGAAAAAAGGACAAAATAGCAACTGAGGCAGAGGACAGTAGGGTTATTCCCACCACCTTCCATTCTGGACATCGTCTCTTCTAATGTGGCCTGAATTATAATAGTTCTTTTGGTGGCTTTATCATCATCATCAACTGATGCTAGCATTTATACTTGATCCATACAAATGTGTATTATAATCAAATAATCTGTCCCAAAGGATGAATCTCTAATGGAAAAATTTCAGGTTTTAGCCATGGGGATGATCATTTAGAGGACTTTGTCCTCAAATAACATTGTACAAGAGAAGCAAATGCTAGTTTTCCAAAATATAACTGACTAATAAAAGTTATATACATTTGTATTGAGTTTTGGGTGTTTCCTAAACTAGGAGAGGACTAGACAAAGCTGCCATTTCTGTGCCCCTCAGGCTGTTCCTTGACTATTGGGGATGCCACACACATATGCACTGGGGCCATATCTTCCCTTTACTCTGCACATTTAAACAGTTTTATTGACCAAGGTTTCCCTACCAACTGACTTGCCAGTATCTGAGAAACTAATTCTTGCTAAGATATTAACGACTGATAAGGGTTTAATAACATCTCTCCCAGACCTGCTGGCATTTTAAAAGAAACTTCTAGAGGAGACAAAGCCTTAACAAAGGGAATTAATCACTACTGCTTGGAATTTCACATGGGGGTTGGGAGAGGGAGCAGTTAAGGGGAGGGACTTTCCAATAGCATTTTGTGAGTTGTCTGGTACAATTCCAAGAGACTATAGAAGAAAGCACAATACCTGAGTCTGTATCTCGGCTCTGCCATTTACTTGAAGGAAATGTGTTACCTTGGGTGGGTCACTTAACCTAAGACTCAGTTTCCTCAGCTGTAAAGTATATAATATTTGCATTCCCTACTTCACAGGATCATCTTAAGGAAAGTGCTTTGTAAACTTTAAAGTGTTAGAGAAATACTAATCATAGTACTTATATAGTATTTTAAAGTTTTTAAAGCCTTTATAAATGTTATATCATTTTATTCTCTCAATAACCCTAGGAGGTAGGTGCTATTATTTTCATTTTGTTGTGGTTGAAGTCATTTCAGGGATGTCTGACTCTTTGTGGCCCCATTTGGGATTTTCTGGGCAAAGATACTACAATGGTTTGCCATTTCCTTCTCCAGTTCATTTTATTTGTGAGGGAAATGAGGCCAACATAAGTGACTTGCCCAGGATCACACAGTTAGTTAGTATCTGAGACCAGATTTGAACTCAGGAAGATCAGTTTCCTGACTCAAGGTCTGGCACTCTAGCGGTCCCACCCAGCTGCCATTTTACAGATGAGGAAATTGAGGTAGACAGAAGTTAATTGACTTGCCCAATAACACATCTAGGGTCAGATGCCAGATTTGAACTCAGGTCTAGCACTCTAATAAATGTGAGTTATTTATTAGGTAGATTCTAATTCATTAACAAGTCCATCCCACTAGATAATTTGCCATCCTCCCTTGCAGTTGCATCTCACCACCTGGTCTAGAAAGATATCTTCTGACCAGACTTCCAAAGAACATGTCCTCCTCCTTTACCTGGGAGAAGTTCATCCATTCATATTTAGAATTCCAACCTGAAGCTGAATTCTCCTGATTGGTGGATAAGGGAGGCAAACACACTCAACCCACTGTGTCTCCTAGGCCTCAGACCTTGCTTTTCATATTCATTCACCTTGAAAGTTTTGTAATCTGTCCCACAAATGTGTGATCCCCAGAAAGAGAAGAGCATGCATTGGTTAAGCAGTTACTGAAAACTACAAGGAAAAACGAATAGAGCCAATTACCACTTACTATGGAAATAAATTGTTAAATCTCCATAGCTTCTTATTAAAACTAATATTAAGGAAGTGTAGAAGATGTCTTTTACCAGACATAACTCAGATGGCAGCCTTTTTTTTTAAAGAATAATAACCACTTATATTTATATGTTGCTTTTAGGTTTGACTATATATCTCAGTCTTTAAGATAATCTTGAGAGGAAGCAACTAAGTCTTCCATAGTATCTTGGGCCAGCTCCAAGTCATTCTGATGAATATCTGCTCACTGGATCCAGATGGCTCAGGAGAAGATAGAGAGGCTGGTGACCTTGCTCAGCCCTCCCCCACTCAAATTAAAGTCAACTGCAAGTCATGTCATCATCTTAATGTCATGGTCCTCTTCGAAAACAAAGGACAAACACAACAAGGTGACTTATCGGAAGAGCCCCAGGACCTAGAGTCAGGAAGACCTCAGTTCAAATCTCGTCTCAGATACTTATTAGCTGTGTGACCCAGGGAAAGTCAGTTAATTTCTGTTTGCCTTAGTCCATTGGAGAAGGAAATGACAAACTACTCTAGTACCAAGAAAACCCCATAATGGGGTCACAAAGACTTCGACCTAACTGAACAGCAGTGCAGGATACACTCCCAAATCAAATGCTCATATTACATAAGGGTAACCTTTAATTCTATAAAATAAACATTTATTAAGTGCTTACTATATGCAAGGAGCTAAACTAAGTGTAGATAATACAAAGACAAAATCAAACAGTCCCCTTCCCTAAAGGAGATTAGATATTGTGTCCAGTGAAATCAGAGTTTAAGATCATTAGGATGAATGCATTCTAAAAAAACAAAAATCTTTAAGTTTTACTTTTTAATTAAAACTTTAGCCACCTCAAATGTTGAGGGTCAGCATGCTGGGGACCCCAAAATACCAACACACTGGGTCCTGCTGAATGAATTCAACTCGTCTTCTTTCAACCAAAGTAAAACAAAGTTTATTAAAGATTCACTGTACTGGGCTGACTCTTAAGGAGCCTAAGCATTTGTAATGCTTGTATTAACAAGAGGGCCAGATACAATCTGAGCTAGATTGAATCTGAGTGCCTTCATGGAGACAAAAAGGATTTTATATACAGAAAGACTGTGGGAGGGATCTGGGGGTGGTCTAGTAGTCTGGGGGTGGATGGTCTTAATGGGAATGATCTGTAGCCTGGGGTGAATAAAGATGAAATCTAGGGAGGATCTTGATGGGAGTGGCCAGTAGCCTGGAGAATGGAATTTTGATAGGATCAAGGGTGGAAAGTATAACAGAGATTTGGGCATAGTGATAATGAAAAGCCTATTTACCTCCAAAGACTGCCAGATCAAGTGGGGAGATTCAAAGAGAGTTCAAGCGGGTTCCCAGAATCTGTACCCCATCATCAACTGGGATGAGAAAAGGGAAATGTGATATCAATCATGAAATCATGGATTCCAAATGTGAAAACACTCCATAAAAAGGTATGTGATCTTAGCCACGAAATTTAACCTTCCTGAATTTCAGTTTCATCACCTGTTGAATGATGAGGTTAGACTATATTATCTCTGAAATCCCTTTCAGCTCTAGAACTATAATCCTATGTAATAGTTGTCAATAATAATTAGTAGTTCATATTAATGTTTTCATGGTTTACAGGGATCTTTGTTTACCATCTGAGCCTTATCACAACCCTGTTAATTAGCTAGGGAAAGGATTCCCCATTTTGAGGAATGGGGGGGAAAAATGGAGAAAATATACCCATTTTACAGATGAGGAAGTTGAGAGTCTAGGGAGCAAACTGACTTGGCTAAAGTCGTCCAAATCATGAACTGTAGACTCACGGTATCATCCCATATTCTCTGACCTCATAGCCAGTGTCCCACTGTACCACATTGCCTTATTTCTATTACTTTGTTCTGTTCTTTGAAAAGAATGCCTTAAAAATGATTCATAGGATCATAAATCACAGACCTGCACCTGGATGAGAGGTTAGAGATTATTTTTTCATTTCACTGAGACTCAGAGAGGAGGAGTGACTTGCTTCAAGTCAGGTACCTGAACTACCATCTGTGTGAACTGATCTGTTTTCCTGGAGAAATTATTCTGTTTTTCCTTTTTTCCTCTAGGACCAAAATCACTTTTTTAACTCAATTCAATCCACAAACATTTATTAAGCAAGGGGTGGAAACAAAGAATGAGGCAGGTTTAGATTACACACTTTAAAAGTTTTTCTGATTTCTTACTCTACCATCCTGCCCCCAATCCCAGCTTTTGATTTCGATCAATTTTCTCTCTCTAGCCTAGATGAAGAATTTATGGCATAGATGGACAGATAGGCTTTTACAATTGAGAAAATGAGGACCTGAGACTCTGGAAGCTCTGGAAATTTGTTAAGAGACAGCTTGTAGAGGGGGGAAAGCTATAGGTTCCTCGAGGGTAGGGACTGTCTTTTGCCTCTTTTTGTATCTTCAGCTCTTAGCACAGTGCCTGGCACAGAGTAGATGCTTAATAAATGTTTGATGTTTCTTAAGAAACAAACTGGAAGGCATAGGCACGCCTGTCCTAAGCTAAAATGAGGTTTCTAAAAGATAAACCTAAATTCCAGTGATCAGGAAGTAGAGTTCAAAAGATAGAACAGATCCTGAAAGCTCTAATTGTTATAGCTAAGAGTGACCTGCCCTCTATTACATCCTCAGGAACCTGGAGCAAAGAATCCACCAGGAAGACAAGGTGTTCCCCACTCTCACTTGGTTGAGGACCCATGGCTGAGTATAAAAACTAATGCTTTTCTGAAAGAGCACCCTAAACTAGTAACACAATTGATAATACAACAATAACAAAAGTATCAAAAAATCACATGATTATATCAATAGATGCAGGAAACACTTTTGACAAAATACAAAATTCATTCCTGTTCAAAACACTTGAAAGCAAAATTATAAATGGATTTTTCCTTAAAATGGTAGGAAGCATCTACCTAAAAGCATTAACAAGCATTATTTGTAATAGGGATAAGCTAGAAGCCTTCCCAGTAAGATCAGGAGTGAAACAAGGATGCCCACTATTGTCACCAACATTATTCAATATTGTATTCGAGAAATGCTAGCTCTAGCAATAAGAGAAGAAAAAGAATTGAAAGAATCAGAATGGGCAATGAATGAGGTAATAAAACTATCTCTTTTTTACTAATGATATAGCAGTATACTTGGAAAATTCTAAAGATTCAACTAAAAAGCTTATTGAAACAATAATTTTGGCAAATAAGCATAAACCCACATAAATCATCAGCATTTCTATGTATCACCAACAAAACCTTGTAAAAAGAGCTAGTAAGAGATAGATCATTTAAAATAACTGTAGACAACATAAAATACCTAGAGTATACCTGCCAATACAAACCCTGAAACTATATGTACATTATTATAAAACACTTTTTATACAAATAAAGTCAGATTTAAACACCTGAAGAAATATTCATTGCTCATGGGTGGACACACCCAAAAATGACAATTCTACCTAAATTAATTTTATTCAGTGCCATCTCAATTAAATTATCGAAAAAAAATTTATTGAACTACAAAAGATAATAACAAAATTCACTTGGAAGAACAAGAGTTCAAGAATATCAAGGGAACTAATGGAAAAAATGCAAAGGAAAGAAATGTAGTAGTATCAGATCTTAAACTGTATTAAATAAGGTGATAATTATGGAAACTATCTGATACTGGTTAAGAAACAGAATAGTGGATCAGTGGAATAGAGTAGATATGTAATACAAAATAGTAAGTGATTATATTAACTTTGTGTTTGACAAATGTAAAGATTTAAGCTTTTGGGATAATAATACACTGTTTGGTAAAAATTATTGGAAAAACTGGAAAGCAGTCTGGCAGCAAATGGGCATAGACCAATATCTCACACCATTCATCATGACAGCATCAAAATGGATGCATGACCTAGACATAAAGGGAAATAGCATAAGAAAATTAGAAGATGGAGCATAATTCCTACCAGATTTATGAATAGAAGAAGAATTTATGAATAAATGAGAATAGAGAACATTATGAGATGTAAAATGGATAATTTTCATTACAGTAAATTAAAAAGATTTTGTACAAATAAAATTAATGTAGTCAAGATTAGAAGGCAAGCAGAAAATTGGAGGAGGGGAATTTTATAGGCAACTTCTTGGATAAAGGCCTCACATCTCAAATATAATTAAAAATTCTCTAAATCAAAATTGATTAGAGAAATGCAAATTAAAACAACTTTGAAATACCATCTCACATGTACCAGATTGGCAAAAATGATAGAAGGGGAAAATGACAAATGTTGAAGGGGATGTGGAAGAATTGGGACATTAATACGCTGTTGGTGGAACTTGAACTGATCCAACCAGAGTGCAACCTGGAATTATTCCCCAAAAGTTATAAAACAGTGTGCCTCTCAAGGTGATTAGGGAAAAAAAATAAAGAACCTATATGCTCTAAAATATTTATAACAGCTCTCTTTTTTGGAAGCAAAGAACAGGAAATTGAGGAAATGTCCATCAGTTGGGGAACAGCTGAATCAGTTGTACTATATAATTGTGGAAGTATATGTAATACTACTGCATTATATGAAATGATGTGCAGGTTGGTTTTAGGAAAACATGGAAAGACTTGCATGAAATAATAAAGAATGAAACAAGCAGAACCAAGAGAACACTGTATACAGTAACAGTAATACTGCTCAAAAAGTAAATGTGAATGACTAAGTTATTCTGAGTTATATGAATATTCAAATCAACTGCAAAGGACCTATGAAGAAACCTATCCATTTCCAGAGAAAGAACTCATATGTGGAAGTTTGTATTTCACATATATGTCTATGTCAAATGTTGGTCTTTTCTAATGCAAGGTTGGGAGGGAAAAAAGGAGGGAGGAAAACAGTGTGAAACTCAAATGCAGCCAAAAAAAAGAAAAGAATTTTTTTTTTTAAAAAGGCATGTTGTATCTCCTCAGTAAAATTTAAACTTCTTCAGGGAAAAAAAAATAGCACCCTAAAGTAAGAACAGAATCCATCTTCTCATGAAGGGAGAGCATATTAGCAAAGCTGGAAACAGAGAAACCTCATAACCATGTGTCCTATGACAAAAAGTCAATAGTGACCATGGATCAAGCCAGGTAGTGTTCAACAAAGGCTGCACATCCAGTAGAAATTTGTTGTTGATGTTGTTGTGTTTGTCCTTCATTCTCAAAGGGGACCATGACATCAAGATGATGACTTGACTTACAGCTGACTTTGATTTGAGTGAAGGAGGGCTAAACAAGGTCATCAGCCTCACTTTCTTCTCCTGAGCCATGTGGATCCAGTGGCCTGATATTCATCAGGATGACTGGAGATGGCCCAGGATGCAATGTGAGACCCTGGCCCTTTCAGGCTAAGGTCTTAACACATTCTCACTTTGAGTGAGATACACCCATTCAATGAAATAGACTTCTTTAAGTAAACCTACACATTCAGCAGAGACAAAAGCTCAGCAGACCTGTTGTTCTATCCACTGCAGCACCTTGCTACCCTGATATAATGCTAGCTATTATGATTACATGCTGTGTCTCTTACTCTAAGATAGAATTACCTGGCCAGAAGTGCTGTGAACCATGAAACAAGTCACCAAGAGAAGTTACAAAGTCCATTTGAATAAAGGTCTTTCTGGACTTACTGAAGGAAAAAAAATGGAAAAATTGAACAATTACTCAACTAAACAAAACAAAATAAAAAATCCTTCATATCCACAAAAGTTTGTAAGTAAACAGCTGAAATGCAGGTCTCCAAGAGGTGGTACAGGCTGAAATTATAAATCGGCTCAAGGAAGGTTTGAATTAATTCATCAATGATAGATCAAGATAACTTCCTGACGGAGACTCTGGGATGTGTTGGACACCCTGGGTGTAAACCCAGACTCTGAAAGCAGGTCTTACCTTTCTTTACTCTATGGTGAGCTTCAAGAACTAATTAGGAATGTAAGCCTGGACTTTAGCAAAGTGTCTGCTGTGCATAATAAGATACTTCAGTAGCCTGCACAGCCTGCCACATTCATCTTGTGTCCTGGAGGCTGAAACTGTAGATTTTCCACATTGTAATGACCTTCCTCAAACCCTCCCTTTCAGGGAAATCAGTGAATGGGTTAATTTTTACTTCGGACTTTGGACTACCATTCTGAGATTCAAGTAAGGCCCAGCACCAGGGATATCTGATCAGGGAGCTACGAAGAAAAAGTGATCTTTTTTGCTGTTTAAAAAAAAGATTTCTTTAGCACTCCATGAGTGCTAAGTACTCATTCATTCATTCCAAAAACTTTATATAGGAGTAGGAATAAAATATCTACTATGTTAGGCCCAGGAAAGTTCTTTACACCTTATCTAGGCATTGTCTTTGCCCCATAGATGGCAAGGACTCAAATCCTGGCTTTGCTACCTGCTCTGTATAAATTTGGGAAAGTCACATCATCTCTCTAGACTTGATTTCCTCTTCTGTAAAATGAAGGGGATAGACTAGATAATCTCTAAGACCTAATTTTTATTATCCTATGACCTAGCATCAGTTCCTAGCAGTCCTGGCCATTGATATTTGTTAGATTTTATCAAGAAATTGGAGACATCTGTGAACTACAAAATAATAACTAAATAAATTATCCTTTATTTGAAGAAAGGAAGTAAATGGGTAATGCAACTAGTCTAAATCTCATACAGAACCTCACCTAAATTTCATTCACAATGTTTTCCCTTGTGTAATGATTTTTTGAAGTATATTAATAAATTAATAAAAATATATTAAATTGCACTTACATTTTCCCCAAGAAAATATATACATGTGTACAACACATGGTGTATATTGCTGACACTTTGAAGTTTGCAAAGTATTTTATATATATAATTTCACTTGATCATTGAAATAACCCTGAGAGGTGAGTGTTATTATTGTCTACATTTTATAGATGAAGAAACTGAGGTTGAAAGAGTTTGTGAAGGCAGCGTGAAATGACACGGTTGAAAGAGCCCTGTGTCTCTCTAGTCAGAGGAACTGAATCTGCTTCAGATGGTTGTTGCTTGTGTGACCCTGGTAAGTCAATCGGTCAATAAGCACTTATTAAGTGCCTTCCATGTTTGGAGAACAGTGCTAAATAGTGTAAATGCAAAGCAAAGCAAAAGGTGATGGTCCCTGCCTTCAAGAAACTAATGGGGAAACAAAACGCAAATAACTGTACAAACAAGACATGAGAATGAATTGGAAATAAGAGAGAGAAGGCACTTGTTTATCTTCCCTGGGACTCAGTTTCCTCATCTGTAAAATAAGAGAGCTGGACTAGACTCAGGGATTTAGATCTGGAGGTCTAGATCTAGGCTGCTATAAGGCTAGGATGCCTTTTCCATGGTTTAGAAGCTAGTGAGCATCTGGGGCAGCAGAATTCACAACCAGGTTTTTCTCACTCCAAGACCAAAGGTCTTTCTTTTTGCCATGCCATGATGCTTCTCATTGTAAAGAAAGGATTGTTAGTAGCAATAGATAGATAATATGGACCTGGTACACAGTAGGCTCTTAATAAAAGTTCATTGATTTGACCGGTAGGTAGTATATTTGAATCTCAGTTCCAGGTAAAAAGTCAAATAACGTGGAGAAAGAAAGGAGTTTTTCCTCCAAAAGAAATGTTTTAGGGCAGAATAAAATGGCAAAGCAACAATCATTCTGTGATTGGGGGTGATGGGGAGATTACTCAAGAGGGGCTTTTACAAGCCCAATGGCACGAAGCCTCTGAGTAGCAGCTACTCTCAATTTCCTTCCACACATAGAGATAGGAAACAGGGGGGTTCTGAGTACTGGAAAAGTAAATAAGGTTGTTCCTGTAGCTGAGATAGAGAAGAGATAGGCAGCTGCCATCTAGAGAAGCAGAGTGGGGCACTTTAACATGGAAGAAGGAAAAATAATTTTCCCTTACAATCCAGGAGAGCATGATAAGAACAAGTTGTATATTAATGAGAAACATATTGAATTGGACCTTGGATATTTATTTCTTTTGATGGTTACTTTAAAAAAAATTTTAAATAAGGGAGAATCAATTTTGTTAAGTTCAGGAGTCTTAAAAAGGTACATTTTGGAATAAAGTATAGAAAATTTATGATTATAAATCTATGAAGATTTCAATTCAACAATAAAAAAAGTGTTGAATGTATATTGAGTGTGGTGTGAGGTACTAGTAAAGACTCAAAGTTTAAATAAGGCAATCCCTGTCCACATAGACTCTGTAGTCTAGAAGAGGAATAGGTCAAAAACAAGATATTTATACTTAGTAAGATGCTTATATGGATCAATAATTTCATTGGTATTGATATTCTCTCAACTGTTGAAAATTCTAACTCCTTTATATAGTTTTTCATATTGTATAATTGTTGCCCTTGTCTTTCTGTTAAACCTTTCATCTGTCACACAAGGCATCCATTTCCTGGCTCCATGGCTTTGCCCCAGTCATCTTCCATGTCTGGAACTCACTACTGGCCTCTGCTTCATGGAATCTTCTTCTTCCAAGATACAAATAAAGCATAGGAAGCCTTTCCTGATCACCTCAACTGCTTATTCCTTCCTTCCCTAACTACTTTATATCTAAATGCCTTATATTTTGTTGTTGTTCAGTCATTTCAGTGATATCTAGCCCTTTGTGACCCCATTTGGAGTTTTCTTGCAAAAAGTACTGGAGTAGTTTGCCATTTCTTTCTCCAGCTTATTTTACAGATGAGGAAACTGAGGCAAACAAGGTTCAGTGACTTGCCCAGGGTCACATAGCTAGTAAGTGTCTGAGACCAGATTTGAACTCAAGAAGATGAGTCTTCCTGACACCAGTCCTGACACTCTCTCCACTGTACCATCTTGCCACCCCCGACCTATATTTACTTTGTACCTGTTCCATATATATTTATTCATGTAGCAGGGTTCACTGGGCTAGTCCATCAACCACACTTACCTGCAGGCAATTGCTCAGCCTGATACTTGACATTTGACTTATTACTATACTTAAGATTATCGTCCCAGGTTTTAAAGCATTCTGAGCATATTGGATATCATATTTCTTATTAATAAAAATCACAATCTCTGTTTCATTAATTAACTAATGAACTAGAGAACATTTATTTCCCAATAGTGATTAATCTTTTTTTCTATATGGCAAATATACAATGTAAATACTAAATACTTAAATTATTAAATGAAATCAATACAGTCTTCCATGTATTTTATATGTATGTATACATATATTGTGTATATTTAAGTATGTACATGTAACAGAGTACCAGCCTACTATTTGATTTATTACTATGTTTAAGTTTATTATCACAATTTTTAAAGCAATATAATAATGTGTTGGATTTTCTTTCTCACTAGTAAAATTGTAATTTCTGCCTCATTCATTAATTAGTGAACTGGAGAAAATTTCCCAATGCTAATTATTCATATTTTCTGTACAAATAAATATTATAGTCACAAAATATTTAATTTATTAGCAAATGAAGTAAATAATGGAGACATAGGTACCATTTATGACATTTTGGCTGAGGATGAACATAGTGTGTCACCTCAAACCCTTAATATAGCAGTAGATATTTACTTTTCTTATAAAAACTCAATATTGCTCCATTCAATTTCACTCTTGTAAAAACTCAATATTACTCCTTTCAGTTCATGCTAGTTGTTGATTAATGCCTTTTAAGAACCTTCTTTATATTTCTACTCAAGATAAAGGATAAATTCAGTCTCTAATGTCATAGGATAACTTAATCCTATTTTTTCATCTTCCTCTCCTCAGTCATCACAGAAAATGATCTTTCTCTAATATACTACCAATTCCTCATGTACTCTTCTCAGACTTCTTTCTATAATATTTCTTTATAACACCACAATTAAAATATATCTGACAAAGAAGAAATTAATCCTCATCTTCTTCCTGTCTTTTCTACAGATTCTTTATAGAGTCTCATGAATATACCATATTTAACTCCATAGAAAGAAGAACTTCATAGCAAGCCATTTTTTAACTTGCTTCTAACTACCAGCACAAACTGCTTTTCTCAACATTTCATTTGGTCCTTAAAAATACAGTAATAGTATCTCTAGTCAACGAAGGAGAGCCAATTAAAACAAGTGTGTTGCGTGCATGGCTGTCTCCCCTAACAGACTGTAAGCATCCTGAAAGAAGGAATTATTTCATTTTTTTGTACCCCTAGAACCCAGCAAAATGACTGGCACACAGTGAATATTTAACATAAGATTATTGATTAGTTGGATCATTGAAATGTAGGAATCGCCAGATTGTGACAGTCCTAGAATACTAAGAATTCCCCTATCTTTCCAGTTTTTTCTCATATTACTCCCCTGCATGTGCTCTGTTTTCACTCCAGTCAGTAGATTAGATCATTGGTAACATTTGAGAGAGCCATTTTAGTAAAGTGATAGAGACAAAAGAAGCAAGAAATTAAAGAAATAGTAAATGGTTGAGGAAGTAGAAGTATCAAGTATAGGCTAATTTTTTTTGAGAGTTTGACCATGAAGAATAGGAAGATTAAACAGGTGCTGGAGTGAAAGGGTTAAGGAAATGTTATTTTTAGGATTGGAGAGACCTTGATTTGTTTGTAAACAGAAGGAAAGGTGCTAGCGAGAGATGGAAGGGGAATGAAAAAGCAGGAGTGATCCCTCCACAAGGGCCCCGAAGAAGTAGAAAAAGAAAGGATTAAAGACCCAATGGGAAAGATTAACTTTAGCAAGGATTAAAGATACAGATAGAGGGATTAGCCTCTTCCTCTAAAATAGAAATTAATGAGGTAATGATACTGAGATGTTTTGATGAGTGCAGGAGGGGAATTGAGTGAGTTTCCCTTTGTTAACTTCAATCTCACAAAAAATAGATTAAATTAATAACTGGAAGTGTAAGGCTGGGGGTGGGGGAGCAGAAAAGGGAGCTGAGTGCTTGAGGAAAGAGGACAAGGTTCAGAACCAGGGCAGTGGGATTGTCACTATAAATTTCTGTGTGTGTGTGTCTGTGTCTATGTGTATGTGTGTATGTTTGGTTGTCTGAACCTTTGGTTTCATCATATCAGGGAGCCCTGGGTAGGTACTCCCTCTACCAATGTAGATCAACACCATCTCTGCAATTTATAATCTTAATTGCCCAGGGCACTGAGAGGTTACACACCATGTATCAGGTATAGGACTTGAACCCAGGTCTCCCTGGCTCCAAGGTTGGCTCTTTATCCAGTACCTGCCTAATTTAATAAATTCCAAGAGGCAGGAATAGGGGAATCAGGTAATGAAAGTTACTGCTAGTTGAGTGTTAGTAGATCAGGAGTGATGGGAGATCTACCATAGAGAAAATTTTAGGATAATTTTCATGTAACAGGTCATTTAAGTTAGAGACTATGAGTTCAATGTGACAGACTCCATCCCTGCAATATACTCCTTCCTCATCTCTCTCTTCCTCAATGGCCATGCTCAGTTTAGACCCTACCTCTTCAGACTGGTCTTACTGACCTCTCCAGCTACTAACAGTGTTTGGTCCTTCCTCAAGACTTTTGCAAAGTGTTTTACTGACATAATTTTTATTATTCCCACTTTACAAAGGAGGAAACCAAGGCAGTGGTTTAGTGACTTGCCCAGAGTCATACAGCTAGCTAATAAGTATCTAAGGCCACATTTGAACTCAGATCCTCCTGCTATAAGTACAGCCCTGTGCCACCTAGCCACCTCATTCTGATTTCTTCAGAATTCCCATCACTCTCTGTGCTCTTTATCTGTGTACCTGTAATATTGTATTGACTACCCTTATTAGAATGTAAGTTCTCTGAGAGTATAGTTGTTTCATATGTATATATGTATCTATTTATATATATATATATACACGTATATAAACACACACACACACACACACACACACACACACACACACACACACACACACACACACACACTTACTTGGACCATGACCTCTTAATAGCCTTTGATCCTATTTGGAGGATTAGAGGAAGTACCTCAAGTATGGAGATGGAGATCTTTAGAGCTAAAGAAATGGAAGAATTACATGGTTAGGCTATTAGAGGGATTATTAACATGAGTATTAAAATCCCCAAGGATGAGGGCAAGAGAGAGGGAGGAGAGGTACCCTTGTGAATGAGGAAATCGTTAGTGACCTGGAGATTGGTAGTGGACAGCCACAGGGTCACCAATGGGAGTAGACATTAATTATATGGATGTCAAAGGAAAAATAAAATTTGAAGGATAGTGGTAGAAAAAATCCCTATCTAAATCTTAGGAAAAGCATACATCTTTTTCCTTAGTGGGCCAGATTTTAAGAATCTGTGCATTTGATGATATTTTATCATCAAATAAGACTGTAGAATATCTGAATAGGATTAAGGAGTGGCAAGTGGGGTGGGCCAGGTGCAGACAACTGAGGGAGTTAAATGGTTGAGAGCCACAGTGAAAGGGCAGTTAAAAGGATTATTGACTGGGATGGGATGGGTACCTCTTGAGAATGCCAGGGGTCTAGGTTCAGGGACTGGAAATTTGTGGGAAAGTTCAGGGCCTTTTAGGAGTTCATCATTAGTGTCCCATCAGTACCATGGGACAGAAGCTTTACATTTACAGATAACTTCTCTCATACCCACAGCTTAAGTTATTAAAACTCAATAAGAACTTAAAAGTGCTTTTAAGCTCTTAATGCTTTGCAAGCATTAAAAATGCTTTTGTATGATTTTAAACTATATTCATGTGTGTATACATCCAACTATATACACACCCACATTATTTACACAACGTTGTTTTTCATCCTTCATACTTGAAGAGGACTGATGACATCATGACGCTAGGGTCTAGGTACAGTGTGTTCAACTGTGACTGATCAGTCCAATACAAGCACAGATTGGGCACACATAGTCCCTTTGAACATTTAGAATGGAAATGTCTCTAGATTTGTGCATCTCATGTTTCCTTTGTGCTATTGCAATTCTTTCTGCTTTGCTCACAAAGCACATCACCTTCTTTAATGTGAGCACCCCATGCTAGGCAATTCTGCAAAAGTCCCATGTCTCCCAGTTGATACTAAAGCTTTTCAAAGAGACTTTGAGTGGGCTTTTATTGCTTCTTCCGACCTCCAGGTGACCAGTTATCTTCTGTGTTCTCCATAAAATAGTCTTTTAGGTAAATGTATGTTTGGCATTCAGTCTGTATACATATACAATTAAACATTGTTTAATACCATATGAATACCAAATGAATTACTTATAATTTCATAATGAAATCCAAATTCCTACAAAAAGAAACTTTGAAAGTACATCTGATAATCTGAGGATAATGTAACCCTCCCTTCTTTGACACTCACTGCAATTTCTTGTTATTTGTCTTTTATACAGTTCATTCACTAAATATGCCAACCTTCAGTGAAATTGCTACCATCTATCATTCTTTCTACATAAATATATCTCCTCTAGTCTGCATCCCCCGTAATAAATAACTGGAGACAAATTCCACTCTGTGCTAACAATAGAAAGTTATTACAGAGTTCCAGAATGAAGCCTTAAGCTTTTTTAAAAGAACATTAAGTATCCATGGTGTTAGTCTTGACCTTGGGCCACAATGACATCCACCCGCTCAGCTCTCTGCCCATCTTCCCATTATTGTTCAATCTACTCCTATTCCAACCTGACTGGAGTACTCCTTGTCTCTCAGCTTTCTCCTTCCAAGAGTACATGATCCTTGTTCACCATGGCCCAAGTCAAAGTAATACCCATCTTTCCTTATATTGAACACCATGTCCACCCTTCAAAACTTCATTCTGATCCTGTAAGAAATTATTTCTTTCCCAGAGAAATTATATCTATCACAAAATTCCCTTAAATTGAAGTGAGGGGATGCTAATTTGCCTAATAATTATTCTATACACTTTCTCCTGGAAAAGTCTACTCATTTCTCTCCATAATCATTGGTTCTTGAACATGGTCACTACTTTGGATTGTTTCTGAGACTGTTCTTTAAACAATTCCTCCTCATGTGTTTCTTTGCCTAGTATATGAGCCTTTGTCGAAAGGCAAGAGTCATGTATTCCAACATAATTTGTATAGTGTCCAGAACAGAACTGGAAATACATGAGAAATGAATCAGCATTGTTTGGTAGGGAGAAAGGAAAGAAAGAAGGCAGGCTTCTACTTCTGGCTCTGCTGCTAATTGGCTGAATGGCCTTTGTGAAATCATTCTTTCTCTCCCATCTTTAGTTTCATCATCTCTAAAATGAAGCGTTCTGGACTAAATGATCTCTAAATTCCCTTCCCTTCTGACATTCCATGACTCTTTAGGAGGTCCCTATCCTGTATGTAGTAAACAAACAACGTGGGCTAATAATGAACTTCAAACTCTGGGGACCTAGATTCCCAAAGTTTGAGGTGATAGAATATAGAATGAAATTGGATTTCAAGGCTATAACAATAAACATATCCAATAAATTAATCCCAGCAATCCTAATCCCTAGATTAGGCATTTGTTCTAGGGAAGTAGGATCTTCCCCTCCCCTGGCCCAGGCCTCACTGTCTAGTTTTCACAGGTACTAGATGCCTTCTCATGTTGATTCCCCTATCCCCACCCCTATAGGATGTTACCCAAAGCCCCTTCTCTACTCTGGGTCCCTTTTCCAGTAATCATGAATCATACTGATAAGGTCAGGGAACCATAATGCTGAGTTTTGTTTGGGGTGCTCAGGACTGGGTCCTGTTGAAAGAATTCAACTCAAACCTTCTTGCAGCCAAAGTAAAGCAAAGTTTATTAAAGATTGGCCATATTGGATTGACTCTTAAGAAGCCTCACCATTTGTGATGCTTGTATTGACAAGTAGGCCAGATAGAATCTTAACTAGATTGAATCAGAGCACCTTTGCGGAGGCGAGATGGAACAGAAAGAATGTGGGGAGGGATCTGGTGGTGGTCTAGTAGTCTGGGAAGAGGGGGTCTAAGGAGGACCTTGATAAGACTGGGGTAGCTAGTGATGTAATCAAGGGTGGGAAACAACTGGAGGCAATTGGGAGGTATCAGAGATGGAGGGCTTGGGTGGGAAGTGATCAAAGATGGGAATAAGCTAGAGACCATCTGGAGGCAACAGACATTGAAGGGCCAGGCTAGGTTAAGGGTAACAGATTTGGGTATGAAAAGCCAGATTTAGTGGAAAGATTCAAGGAGGTTGCCAGAGTCTATACCCCATCAATACCATCCTAATGAGCAGAGCTACCAACTACAATCCTTCCCATAAGATTGTGGACCACTAGACTTAATATCTGCCCTACCTCATGAACTCCCTAAGGTACACTGGGTCACCACTTGGGTATTGCCATCTGCTATTCTCTCACATCTGAAGACTACTGGGCCTCACCATCCACCCTGTAGTGGCACCCTGATAACCACTGGGGCTTTCTTATCTGTCTAGTAGTTGAATCTTTCTATATGTATTTCTTCCCCTAAATGGAAAATAAATTCTTTAAGAACACAAACTATCTCATTTTTCTATCTGTAGCCTCAGACTTGACAAAGTTTGGGTCATTTAGGAAGCACTTAAATGCTTTTTTTCATTCATTTATAATTGAAATCCCCACCCAAATTAATACGATCAAAGGACCAGCCATCCTAATCAAATCAAGCAATAAATCAGAAGTAAACTAGGCATGAATAAGTCCTTATTCAATTTGAAAGGAGAATGGGGCTTTAGGTCATTGGACAAAATCAGCAAATATCTTATAATTAGCTAAAAAAAAAAATCAGACATACCTCTGGGCCTAGGTCTAACAGAGAAAGACAGTTTGGTATTGCACATTAGAGCAATGGGTCATCCTAGTCACTAATACAGAATAGTGTAGGTGCAAGAGCTTTTATCTCTCCTTCTATCCCGCAGATGGGGATAGAAGAGGGGGAGGTGTGTAGCACTAGCTACCAGAGCAGTAGCGGCCAAAGATACAGGAAGTACCCACAGATAGATGTGGAAAGATACTCAAGGATATTAATGGGAATGTTGAAGAGAGAGATGGGAGAGCTGGTTCAAAATGTGAATGAATTCACTTAGACCTTCTCTGTAGCTACTAGGAATTTTATTGATGCAAAAGCAGTGAGCCTGAGATTTAGCAAGGAGCTAAACAAAAGCAATGATATAGGAAAAGGGTCAAACTTATATAGGATGATGTTACGGTTTCCTTGTAGGGGTTGGAGATCTAGGGTAAGTCTTGCAAGATAAAGGCACAAGGTGAGGACTATGAACTACACAAGATAAGGAAATCTCATTCTCTGGGATGAGGGTTGGGGACAGGAAATTTTATGGTCCTCCCAGGATGAGGGGTGGGGACAAGCAATCATATGGTCCAGAATAAGGGCAAGATTTGTGGTAAGGGGAGACGTTAGGGCACCAAGGGCTTCACAAAGTCAATCAATATTATTTTTAACTCTTAGGGCACTGTTTCTATCCACATCAGCAATAGCTTTGGGGAGTGAGATTCCTTGTGGCAGAGGTGGTCTGGCTATGAACTCCACAAAGCAATGATCTGCAGCGCCCACTGGAGAGCAACCCCTCAGAGGAATTTCATGAGGATGCTTTAAAAGGAGAAAGAACTAGTAATTGGAAGTTATGTATTGTACCTTTGCCTTACTACCATTTTTCATATGTCTGAGCCCACTCTCCCCAGGGACCCTGGACAGACTTCCCTTGGATTGGGGGTGGGGAAGTGATGTTTTTCTAAGGAGTGTTCCTACTATATTTGTTTGGTAAATAGCCCTTCTAAAAGCCAATTAAATCTGGCAGATAATTAATAGAAAGAACACAGGTGGGGGACTTAAAAGAGATGGTAATAGAAAGTCCAGTACCTCAGAGTTACTCCTAAAACTCTGAGGGAAGTAATAGTCAGCCACCTTTGATGACTTAGCCCACAAGTGGGAGTTGGGGAATTGGCCCCAGAAAGGGTCCTACTTATTCAAATTTTCATAAATTCACTTTCAAATATGTTCACAATTTGCTATAAGGTGAGGGAAAAAAAGATATAATGGTAAATTTGGGCAGGAGAAAAATGCCTGAGGCTTCTGACTGTGAGGAATGAGTTTCAAGGCTCCAGGGACATTGAGAACTCAGTAAACAGGACTAAAGAAGCAATTCTTGGAACAGCTCGGTGCATGGATTCCTAAGGTACAGAATGCAAGGCTGTGGAACAAATTGAACGTTAGCTCTGTGAGGATGCCTCTGAATAAGAGAAGTCAAATTACACAGACCAAAACCCAATATCAATTAGCTTTGCCCAATTTGAGAGAGAATGCTAAAGCATAATTAAAATTAATTGACAGGATATTATTGCTTTTTTTTAATTCATTGTTTCTTCTCAGTGCACAAAACATTGAATAACTAGCATCAGAGGCTATAGATCCCAAGTCTGGGAGCAGAGAGCCAGATCTGGGCCAAAGTTATTGTTGGTGCTAGTTCTGTCTGGTTGAAGTTAAAAATTACCTAGTGGTCAGCCCTGTTTGTTGCTGGCATGTTTACCAGGATGACCCTGCCTGTGAGGTGCTTCTCTTAATTGTTTTTAATGCTCAGAATTTGTTGTGTCCTCTACACACTTTGCTGTTCAGACCAACATAGTTTCTGAATTCTAACCTACTAAGCTCTTTGAGGGCTGGAGACTTTGCCCTGTAGGTCTTTGTCTCCACTCAGGTCTAACTAGCTCTGTGCTTGGACACTGGGGCACTCAGAAAGTATTGAATGAAAGAATGAATGCTTACATTCTATCTCCTTTCATCATCACTTATTCAGTGATTAGTAATCAGTGACTGCTATACCAATTTACATGGATATCTGGCATATATTTAGGATAATACTTTGCCTTCTAATCAAAAAGAGATTTGTTTTTGCCTACATAGAGTGGATCAGGAGAGTCTGTTCAATTTGATGAGCTTAAAGGATAAGGCTTTTTATTTGGGACTTTGATTATGTCTCCTTAATGAGAAGGAACATGCCCATTGGTTTGGGTACTTGTTGACCCATTCACACATTACTGAGGATGATTTGTTGAGTGAAAGAATTTATTATTGATCTAATTGAGTGGTACAATGGAAAGATCACTGGTTCTGGAGTCAGAGCATCTGGGTGGATTCTCACCTCGGACACTTACTACTTGTGTGACCTTGGGCAAAGTCACTTAACCTCCCTCATCTTCCTCAGTCTGTAAAATGATAAAATGAGGTCTCTTCCAGTTTTAGACCTGCACTCTAAGATTCTGACTTTAAAAAGAAAGTGGCTAGATCTTTAAGGGAAATACCAGAGCTGAAAACAGAGAAGATGTGAATGTACTACAGATGCCAGGACATCAGTAGAGTACCTCAGGCAACCCCTCTAGGACCTACAGATGGCAGTTACAGCATCTTAAATAAACAACTTCTTGGCCCCTAGAGAGAGCAATGAGAGAAGCTCTCAAGAGTTCCTGGATTGGGAACTATATGACTCCGGGAGCAGAAGGAACTACATGGCCCAAGAAATGCTGACAGCTGGAAGCAGAGCAGTAAAGGACATTTCCTTGACATGAAAAAGTGAAGTAGGATTTTGTCTTTTGTCTACGCAGGCCTGATTTTAAAAAAATCTTTCTCTCTCTAAAAATCTCAAATGCAAAGTTTTCCTTGAGTGGGTCCCAAAGCTACAGATTAAGTAGTCCGTAACATCTCCTAGAGGAGGTAAGGGAATTCAAAGTGCTTCCAGGATAGTCTCAACCCTAGGGTGGCACATGAGTCGGGGAAGACTTTAGGAGGAGATTGGGGCAGGTGAAGCTTACTGAAGAGAAGAGGAGCTCTAGTGGAAAGAGCAAGGGATTTAGAGTCAGAGGGTCCCAGTTCAGATTCTAGCTCTGCAATTTTGTACCAATTTAAACTCAACAATTCGTTTAAACTCTTTGGGTCTCAGTTTTCTAATTTACAAAATTTGGGAATTAGACTTGACCTCTCACTTGTCTTCTAGTTCTAAATCAATGATGCTGTGAGTTCTTTGTGTTTTGCATTGCAAATACATAAAAGCTGTCCTACTTTTAGGACAGTTACTGTTAGCTTGAGTGCTTTCATGGGAATTGAAGTCTCCTTTACCTTTATCTCTAAAGACCTAGACACAAGCTATATATTCAGAGATTCTCAGGGATGGATTTGAGTGAGGACCTGAACCAAAGAGTGATTTTTGGGACATATCCAAGATTAAGCTCAATCCAAGTAAACGCAGAGCATGGGTGTCTAGGTGGCAATGTAGTGATGATAGCGAGGGTCTTTACTTTCCAGTTTTGTTGTGCTGTTACTTGTTTTAGGATCATTTCACAGATAAAGAAGCTGAAGTGGAGAGGGGTGAGCTAGTTTACCTCGGGTCATAGAGATGGATAAGATGGAGCTGGAATTCAAGCCAACGTTTTTTAACTACCAACGCAATGCTGTTTTCAGTATCCCAGACAGCAGGTCCTAGAGGGTAGGAGAACGAGCTCGCTGAAACTCTCGTCACTCGGTAAATAAACACTCGATAAGCTGTTTGAGGCTGACCAAAGGAGATAGAGATGTTAGGCATCATGACTGAGTTCAGGACAAGGGAATGACAGAGTGAGACCCACAGGACTGCCAGCGACCCAAGAGAAGGAAGAAGAGAAATATGGTTCAACAGTACAAGGAATACAGGGTCATCACCACAGGAAGACTCCAAAGCAGAAGGAGGAGGACTGAGCAGAAGAAATAATACAAATAGAGGAAGAGGGAGGGAGGCAAAATGATGTCAGCGTGTCTGGGTGAATGGCAAGAAGAGATAAAAGACAAAGTCATCTGGAGGAAAATAATAGAAAATGAGGAAGCCTGACCCCCTTAGGGGGATGTTTAATCAGAAAGCCTATATTTGAAATGAGTGATACAGGAGCAGCTGGGGCACTCTGAAAAGCCAAGTGCCTTACGTTCCAAGAGTCTGTGCAAGAAAATATCGTTGGCAATAACAGGAAATCATGTGAGATTGTGTGTACATGTATGTGTGTGTGTGTGTATACACACACACAAGTGTATATACACACATATATAGCATGCATATACATACCTATACATATACAC
Source organism: Notamacropus eugenii (assembly GCF_028372415.1). Lineage (NCBI taxonomy): Eukaryota > Metazoa > Chordata > Mammalia > Diprotodontia > Macropodidae > Notamacropus > Notamacropus eugenii. The sequence goes on along the minus strand of NC_092876.1, from coordinate 202,009,527 downwards.
ATGTGTGTATATATACATGTATATGTGTGTATATATGCACCCATATATATTCAATATATACTACAATACATTATACCAACATAACATTTTATATATTTTGTACGTACGTATTCTCTTGCTGATGCTGCTTCAGAGTCTCTGTCAAAGCTACTTTCTGCAGGACATGCAAGTCAACAAATAGAATGACTTATCAACTGGCTCCGTGTCCTCTTGATTCTCTCTCCAGAAAGGCATCCATCTTGTCCTATGTATCAGACTGGAAGCTCCTCCAGGGCACGGATTATCTTTTGTCTCTTTTTGTATCCTCAGTGCCTAGCCCAGTGCTTGGCACACAGTAGGTGCTTAATAGATATTTATATATCTGAAATTTGAGAATCCAGAGGACGGTAGGATTAGGCAACAACGCTTGCCCATACCCTATAATACTGACTTCCAAAAAAGAAGCTGTTTGGTTATTGCACAGAAGTTGTTTTGAAAAGAAACCATGTATTGGAAGAGCATTGCAAATGACCTCTCTCCCCTCAAGAGAAGCAGAGACAGTGCTACTTTGCCAACCTATAACTGAAGTTTTCAACTTAAAAGTCAAGTGGATATTATAAAACAGTCATGTCCAAATTTGTTCTCTGTTGGAAGTATGGAGGGCAGTTAACATTTCTCAGAAATCCCCTATTAAAAAATACCTGTCCATCTAAAATACACATAACACTTCCCTTGAACCTCCCTCACTACTGCTCATCAATACTCCCCATTAAACCTCTACTGTTGTTTAGTCATTTTCAGTCATGTCCAACTCTTTATGACCCCATTTGGGGCTTTCTTGGCAAAGATACTGGAGTGATTTGCCATTTCCCTCTCCATCTCATTGCACAGATGAGGAAACTGAGGCAAAGAGAGTTAAGTGATTTGCTCACTAATAAACGTTTGAGGCAAGATTCAAATTCAAGAAAAGGAGTCTTCCCAACTCCAGGCCCCACATTCTACACACTCTAACCTCTCTCTGCTCCCTCACTAACCTACCATTTCCTTACTTTACCCTGAGGCTCACCTGGGTCTTCCATCCCTTTACATAAACTTCTCCAGTATTCTTTCACCAAAACCCCTACTTGTTTCCTGTCTGGAGAAGGAAATGGCAAACCACTTCTGTGTTTCTTTCATTCATCAGACTTTTATTCTTATTGTGGGTTTTTGTCCTCTGTGTGTGTGTGTGTGTGTGTGTGTGTGCCACATCCTCCATGCCCTTATATGCTTGTCTCATTTCTTCACATACTCATCCCCATCCAAATCCAATTGTGCTCCCAGAGTTTTAGATCAAGAAAGGAATTTAAGAGATCATCTGAATTCACTGGAAGGCAGCATGTTGGACTAGGTACTGGGTTCAAATCCTAACTCTGACCATTATTTGCTATGACAAAATGCAATTCACTTAACCTTTCTGTGCCTTGGTTTCCCCATCTGTAAAGTGGCAATAATAAAATCTGTAGTGCCCACCTCACATGAAGGCTTGAATGATGTAACCCACACAAGGGTCTTTGCTTTGCAGACTTCAAAATGATGTATAATATGAGTGACTATACTTTAATTGACTGCCTTGATCTTACAGATGAAGAAACTGAAAGCTCCGGTGGAATCTTCCACTTCCAACAACAAACAACAACATTAATAGCTTGTATTTATATATCACTTTAAGGTTTGAAATGGACTTTCTGTCTAACAATCCTATGAGTTAGATAGTACAAGTACTATTATACACATTTTACAGCTAGAAAAAAGTCACTACAATCAGGCAGTCGTCCCTCCACCCCCCACTCCACTCAATGGGCAACCATTTTTCTCCAGATTTTTGTTACGCAAAGAGTGCTGGCATGAATATTTTGGCGCAGATTGGGGACTTTCTTTCTTTGGCCTCGTTGGAGTTTTGCCCAGTAGTGGAACTGCTGAAACCAAGGGTATGGTCAACTTAATGATGATCTTACTGTAAAAGAACATTTCTTCATTATAAACAATGTCAACTCCAAGTTCTAAATAGATGTTTCTGAATATATCCATTGAACGCTCTTTTATTGTAATTTTTCCTCTAGCTATTGATATATTCATGCTTTTATTATTAGTAAAATTAGTATGATGAGTTACATTTATGGTTTTCATAATGTAGAGTCATACTTTGGTTAATGGTATAAATCTAACCTGATCATAGTGACTAATTTTTTAATCTATATTACCTCTTTGTGATTGCATCAGATCCCATGGGTTTAATTATAAGCTTTATGGAGTTAACTCTCAGATTTACATATCCAGCCCTAGACTCCATCCTGAGTTCCGGTCCCACATCACGAACCACATAACTAACGTGCTTATTAGACATTTTAAACTGGATGACTGGTAGACACATCAAATTCATGTTCAAAATAGAACTCATTATCTTTCTCCTAAAACCTACCCTTCACCCAAGCTTCCTTATTTCTGTCCAAGGTACACCATCCTTCTAGGTACTCAGGATCACAACTTTTGAGTCATCTTGACTTTTCACTCTCTCTCACTTACATACACAATCACTTGCCAAATCTTGTTGCCTCTACTTCCTCAACATTTTCAAATCTCTAGTCACATGAAGACCACCCCAGTTCAAGCTCTCATGACCTCATCAACACCACCCCAGCCTAGATTGTAGAGATATCCTCCTAAGTGACCTCCCAGCCTGAAGTCTCTCTTCACTCTAATCTATCCTCCACATAGCTGCCAAAATGATTTTCCTAAAGCATGGGTCTGGTCATGCTCTCCACCAAGTCTATAAATTCCAATGGCTTCCTATCACTTCTAGGATCAAATACCAACTCCTCTCTTTGGCATTTGAAACCCTTCAAAACCTGTTCAGGCTTATCACACATTCGTCCTCCAGCCAATCTGGCCTTCTTGTTCCCTATTTAGGCAGTTAATTGGTGCAGTGGATCGAGTGCTGGGCTTGGAGTCAGGAAGACCTGAATTTAAATTCAGTCTCAGACACTTACTAGGTATGTGATCCTAGGCAAATTGCTTAACCTCTACCCTAGTTTCCTTATATACAAAAAGGGGCCAATAATAATACTTGGCCACAGAGTAGCCACTATGTAAGTTCTTATTCCCTTCCCCCTCTTTCATTTTATATCTATCTCCAATCTCTGTGCTGGTGTAAAGGCTGTCCATCATTCCTAAAATGTACACCCTCCTCACCTCTATCTTTTAGACAATTCCATTCAAAGCTCAGCTCAGACGCCACCTCCTACATGATGCCCTCAGCTACTGTTGTCTCCTCCCAACCTCAAATTATCTTGTCTTTGCTTGTATGTATGTATGTATGTATGTATGTATGTATGTATGTATGTATATGTGTGTAGATATATGTGTGTACATATATACATATGTATATATGGATGTATGTATACACACATAAAATTTTGCATAGGTATTTGAAAGTGTAGATATTATCTCCCCTGATAAAATGTAAGCTCTTTGAATACAGGATAGGGACTATTTCTCTTTAGTCTTTGTATTCTTAGAACTTAACACAGTGTCCAGCACATTGGGTGCTTACTAGTGGATTGCCTGCGATTCAAATGTGGGTATCCCCATATCAGTTCCAGCAATTTTTTCACTATTGTCTCTCAATAGTAACTCAAATTTATTTGACACTCTTTTCGATCTAAGAAGCACTTTCATAATAATAGTACACTAGATCCTTTATTTTAATGGTGGTAATATTGTAGAAAACTGAATGAAAGTAAAACACCCAAATGTTAATACATTGAACCTATGGGAAACAGGGGGTTAGGTTACCTTGACCACCAATAACTGCAAATTTTTGCAAGAGATTACTGAGGAAAAAACTTTTCTGCATACAATTCTTTATAACAAAACATTAATTCTCATAGTACACACATTTTCTAACACAGTAACCATGAAATAACTCATAAAATACAGTGTATAAAATAAAATTGGTAATATGCAAAACATTTTTCTCACCAGTTAATTACCTAGAATTCTATGACCTTTTCCTCTAATATCTCAATAATTCTTAAAGCTAAAACATTTTTAACCTGAATCTTACCTTCCACTGTATTAGATGGTCATGTGAGGGTGTTATACTACATATAATATTGCTACAAATCTCTCCATTTTGGTCTCCCTCTGAAAACCAAGGGAGATGTTGCTGGGCCTTTAGTCACACTGTCAGAAGACAGCAAAATTTCAACATCAGCTTTGATACTCTGTCCTTCACAGCTGGGGAATGACTTTGGAGATGAGAAGGATGCATAAGCTTGAAATAATCTATCAGCAAAGTCTGCTTCCTACACCATTAGAGATCTTTGAGGATGTCCTAGCCAATGGACCGTGACTGCAGACATTCCCTAAGAAGTTTATCTAACACCTTTATTCTCATAAAGCTGCATTACTGACTTTGCACACTTGGGTTTAGAACCCAAAGGACTTGCACTACTCTTTGGGGGCATAATTGCAATGCAAAACTTGAGTTTCAAAGGCAAAGAAACAAAATACAAACAAATACACAGGAGGGTGAGCAAGACCACTGAAGCCCTGGTAGAATACCAGCTGCTCCAAATATTTTGCATGCATGGGGTCTCTCATTTTTGACCTACTGAACATATCTGAGGATGTAAGTGATTGCCAAAGGGGAAAGTGAAAATTAGATTACTAATAAAATCACAAGAATGCTTGAAATGGTAAAAGTTAGATACATGAATGTTGAGAATTTACTGTAATAATTTTGATATTTTTATATAACTTTGTATGGATCATCTAATTTGATCCTTCACAATGATCTTGTGCAGTAATAATAAAACATTCATGTGTGTAGCACTTTAAGGTTTGTAAAGCAATACACATGCATGTGCATGTATGTGTAAATAATTGCTGGGTATTTGCTTATATTGTATTCATTTTACAAATGAGGAACTCAGATTGTACAAGGTTAAGGAAAACTAACCAGTTACGCAGCTAGTATGTGAAGCTAAAGCATATTTGAGCTTCTGTATCTTCCTGACTCCCAGGTCCACCATTCTACTATGCCATATTGTTGTTTGTCCTTCATTCTCAAAGAGGACCATAACATCAGGGAGGTGATGCCATGACATGCAAGTGAACTGGATTTAAGTGAGGCAGGGCTGTGCAGTCACCAGCCTCACTTTCTCCTCCTGAGTCATTTGGGTTTGCAATGTTAATGCAAAGTTACTGGTGAGAGAGGGGAAGAGTTAAAGATCTTCCCCACCCGTTAAAAGGCCTCAATACCTTTTGTTAATTTCTGTTGAGGCACTGGGTCACAAGGTTGTGCCTTCCAGCTCTGAAAAGTGTATAAATACTCTGAAGTCAGGTTTTGTTTTGGGACTTACTCATTGGAAGTGTTTGTTTGGCCAGATGAGAGGAGACTCTGGGTACCACTGAGCTTTGAAAACCTAGATCTTAGTGCTTCTCTCTCTGGTAACTATGTATATACATAAGGGTCAGACAGTTGGATCTGTCTGTTGATCTGTGATATATGTATTGCTTATGGTCAGATAGTTGGAAGCCCTGTCTGTTGGTCTTTATTTCCTCTGCTTGCATTTTCTCTGAAGTTCAGGGTACTAACTTTTTCTCCTGAACTAGGTGAATGATATGTGTGCTTGATTAAAGTACATTGCTGACCCCTAAAAAACTGCTTTCCTTTTATTAGAGAAGGAGATCTAAGAAACTGTACAGCAGGCCCTCCTGTGTACGCTGGGGTCCTTGCCCTTATAGGTTCAGTGGTGAGATATAGATCAGTACAACTGCAGGTGACCCTAGATACAGCAGGAGACCTTGGCCCTTTTAAGATAAGGTTTTTAACAGGTCTCAGTTTGAGGAAACATCCATTCAGTGATTAAGGCCAGGTAAGAAATGAGGCAGAGACTGACCTCTTTCTCACAGTCAAAAAAAAAAAATCAATCTGAGAGGGAAAGACCCTCAAAGTTTCTGGCCAAAATAGAAACAATTGCTATTTGCATTTACTCTGAGGCAATCAGGGCCCAAAGTAAAGGTTCCCACATTTATTTGACCTACTGTCCCCCCTTTTAAAAAAAATTGCTCAGTGCCACCCTGGAAATCTACTTTCTTTAACAGCTTTTTTAAAAATTTGTGTCATTTCAAAAAAATACAATTTTTTAAATGATGCATCTTAAATTTAATAATTTATTGTAAATTTCTGGGGATTTTCTTGCATTGAAATTTTGATGATGCAATATTGCATTACGTAACCATATAGTATCATATTGAAAACTAGTCATTACATGCACATATTCCTGCCAATACATGCTAGACTTCCTGACAATACATGACTTGCTCACCAGCCAGCACTTGCTTATTTGACCTGTTGGTGGACTTGACCACTGATTGGTTATCTTACAACCAATTATAACTTGTTAGGACTGTTATAACTTGCATTTTGCATGTTTAATTGGAAAATAATGTAACCCCTATAACTTTAAACTGTTACATAGCAGATGAAACATGTACAGAGTGGTTTTTCAAAATTCTCTTCTCTTCTTTCCTTGTGCTTCCTCCACCCCCTTATTTTATTCAACAACCCTCAATAGTACCTGGGGCTGCTACCATCCCCCTGGATTGTTCCATTTCCACCCCCCTCCCCGGGTGGTACTGCTCACTTTGAGCATCTCTGGTCTACACAATGACCAAGTAAGGTGTGGCCTGGAACCTATTGTTGCCAATCACTGAGAACAACAGTGATTTGACTTTTAGACCCAGTCTTTAGAAAAAGAAAGGTTTCAGGGATCAAATTTAGTATATTATCACTGTTTTGTAGTGATGAACCTCAAAGAGGGTATACAACTTGCTACAAAGCTAGTAAAGTAGCAGAGTCAGAACTCTAACCCCAAAATTTTAACAACTATTCCAGAGCTCTTTCTCTGGAAAGAGCTACTATATTCCTACCCTAGCTAATTTGGGAACCTTAAGGCAGCTAGGTGGTGCAGAGGATAGAGCACCAGTGCAGGAGTCAGGAGGACCTGAGCTCAAATCTCACCTTGGACACTTGACACTCACTAGCTGTGTGACCTTGGGCAAGTCACTTAACCCCAATTGCCTCATCCTGGGTCATCTCCAGTCACCCTGATGAATATCTGGTCTGGTGACCTGCACAGCCCTCTCTCACTCAAAACAAAACCAAGTGCAAATCATGTCATTATTTCTCTGATGGTATGATCCTCTTTGGCAACAAAGGATGAACACACACAACCTAATTTGGGAACCTACATTTCCCCTAAAGATTATTCTCTCTTCTCTCAATTTAAGCTCATTTAGAAACCATAGGATTCAGAATCAGGAATTTCCAAGGGAGTGTTTGATTGAACATGAACACAGGAAGCTTTTGGAAGCAGACCTTTGTTTATCTTGGACCATCTTGCTTCCCTGGTTCCAGATCTGAGAGAAATTACTGCAACTTTGCATTAAATTCACACTCTGTTCCCCTTTCAAACTGGGAAGAATGATCCTGAGGAAGGCTCCTTAAGCTGTAATCTGTACATTCTGTTGCCAAAAAGAAATTGCGTGAAGACAGCTTGCCTCCTATGCCTTTAGCTTACTTGCAAATAAAAGTTTATGCACTGTGAGCAAATTGGTTTTTCTGCAGCAATGGTGAGAATCTGCTGAGGTAAATCTTACAAGTGAGAGGGGGCATCATGCTTCACTTGGCATCTCAAGTCAAACCTACTGAATTTTTTATGAGCACCACACACCAACAGAATGAGCAAACCTTCCTTTCAAGTCAATCCTTTTCTCTCCTTATTATGTTCGGTTTATCTCATCTTACACTAATATTAAAGCAACATGGTCTTTTATGCCTTTTTTACATCTCTGAATTTAGAACTGCCATCACCTAGCAACCCAAGCAACCAGAGAAACACTACCCTGGTGAATACAGCATGAACTTTCTGCCCAGGACTCAGCTTCTGGCCAGTGGCTAGAGATCTCCTTTGGCATCAATCTGTCTGTGACTTAATCCCCAGTTACTATGTAACTTTTACTGTTACCCAGTTAATGACATCCAATCCAAAAACAAGTCTATCCCTCTGGCTTAGAATACTCTCCCTTTTCACTGCCACCTCTTAAAATATATATCTTCCTTCAAGACACAGTGCAAATGTTACCTTCTGTAGGAAGCCTCACTCAACCCAGTCGCTAGTACCTTCCCCTCAAAGGTTATCTTGCATGTACTCTGCATGCATTTTGCATGATCAAAGGAAATGATACTTATAAAATGCTTAACATAGTACCTGGCACATAGTAGGCTTTTAATAAATGATTATTCTCAGAGGCAGAGTCAAGATGGCAGAGTAAAGATAGGAACTCACCTGAGCTCTCCAAATACCTTTAAAAAACTACTCTAAACAAATTCTAGAGCAGTAGAACCCCCCAAAAGAGGGAGTGAAACAAATTTCCAACACAAGACAACTTGGAAAATCATCAGGAAAGGTCTATTGCACCAGGGGGAGAGAGAAGTATAGTCGACCAGGCCCCAGAAAAGCCAGAGCAGGATGGGGACAATTGAATCACTGGCAGTAGTGGCAGTTTCCAGACCTCTCAGCCCATAGACACCAAAGACAACTTAAAAGGTCAGCAGGAAAGGTCTGTTGCACCAGGGTGAGAATGGAGCGCAGTCCAATGCAGGTTGTACCAGCACAGCAAACTAGGAGCTGGCCTTGGCAGTGACTGAATCAGGAGCAACAATAACAGTGACTGCTTTCAGAGCTCCTAACCCACAGATGGTAAGGGGATTCTAACAAATGGTCAGAAGAAGATTACAGTTGTCTTTTTGTTGGCACTGAGGCAGGATTCTGCTGCATAAACCCCCTGAAACTTGAGACAGTGAACCCTCCACACTGGAAGCAGAGTTCTACTTTAACAAAGAGTTAAAAAATCAACTAATAAGCTAGGGAAATGAGCAGACAACAGAAAAATCTCTGACTATCAAAAGTTACTATGGTGACAAGAAAGATCAGAATATATGCTCAGAAGAAGAAAACAAAGTCAAAGTTCCTACAACTAAAGTCTCCAAGAAAAATATGAATTGGTCTCCCATCATGGAAGAGCTCAAAAAGGATTTTGAAAATCAAGTAAGAGAGACAGAGGAAAAATTGGGAAGAGAAATGAGAGTGATACAAGAAACTCATGAAAAATGAGTCAACAGTTTGGTAAAGGAGACCCACAAAAAATACTGAAGAAAATAACACTTAAAAAAAGACTATTTAATAACAATAATAAGGAGTATCAGCTATCCTCTGTACCCCTCTAAATGTCACTTAATGATCGTTGAAGGTGCCCTGCATTTGTGGTTATTGTAGCTATTGTTGGTACAGACTGGTGCTTGTAATTTCACTGGTATAGGGAACTCCTGATAAGGAAACTTCCTTTACACATGTAGACATGCACTTCTCTGCAACATGGAAGGAGGAAAGGAAGGAAGGAAGGAAAGGAAGGAAGGAAGGAAGGAAGGAAGGAAGGAAGGAAGGAAGGAAGGAAGGAAGGAAGGAAGGAAGGAAAGGAAAGGAAAGGAAAGGAAAGAAAGAAGGGTTATTATTGTCCCCATTTTACATTTGAAGAAAATGAGGCAGACAGAGGCTAAGTAGTTTAACAATAGTTTAACAGTAAGTGTCTGAAGCCAGATTTCAACTGATCTTCCTGACTTCAAGCCCACTGTGCCCCCTAGCTGTCTCTAACTTGGAATCTTAGAAAGTTGCCTGGATAAGGTAAATGACTTGTCCAAGGTCACACAAGTAAGATATGTCAGAGGCAGAAATTTAATTCAAGTCTTCTGAATTTCCAGGTTAACTTTCTTTCTACTTTTTAAAAAATATATATATAATTTATTTATTTTTCAGTTCTCAATATTCACTTCCACAAGAATTTGAATTCAAAATTTTCTCCCCATCTTTTCACACCCCTCACCCCAGGACAGCATGCACCCCATCTACCCCTTCCTCCAATCTGTCCTCCCTTCCATTACACCCTTCTTCCATCTCCCCCTCTATTTTCCTGTAGGGAAAAAATAGATTTCTATACTACATTGCCTTAATTTCCTACTACATAGCTTAATCTCCAGTTGCATGCTAAAACAATTTTTAACATTCATTCTAAAGCTTTGAGTTCTGTATTCTCTCCCTCCCTCCCTCCCCACCCACCCTTATTGAGAAAACAAGCAATTCAATTTAGGTCACACATGTGTAATTCCATAATAGTGGTGTTGTAAAAGACTAACCACATTTCCCTCTGTCCTATCCTGCCCTTCATTTATTTCATTCTCTCCCTTGACCTGTCCTCCCACAATAGTGTTGCTTCTGATTATCCCCTTTCCCAATTTGTTGTCCCTTCTATTATATTCCCTCTCCTATCCCCTTCCCCCTTGCCTTCCTGCAGGGTAAAATAGATTTCCATATCCAATTGAATGTGTGTAATTCCCTCCTTAAGCCAAATCCCATGAGAGTAAGGCTCAATTATTTCCTTTCATGTCCTTCCTCTTCTCCTTCATTGTAAAAGCTTTCTTCCCTCTTTTATGTGAGATGATTTGCTGCATTCTACCTTTTCGTTTCTATTACTCCTAGTACATTTCAATCTACAGTAAATTTTATTTTTTTTTAGGTATTCTCTCTTCAAACTCAGCTCACCCTGTGCCCTCTGTCTTTGGATATCTATATATCTATACATATATACATACATACACACATACATATACATACCTACACATTTATAATATACACATACACACCTACATATATATTCCCTCTAAATATCCTAATACTGAAAAAAGATTCATGAGTCACAAATAACATCTTTCCATGTAGGAAGGTAAACAGTTCAACTTTAATGAATTCCTTAAGGCTTCTCTTTCCTGTTTACCTTTTCATGTTTCTCTTGATTCTTGTATTTGAAAGTCAAATTTTCTACTCAGTTCTGGTCTTTTCAACAAGAATGCTTGAAAGTCCTCTATTCCATTGAAATTCTTTTCCCTGAAGTATTATACTCAGTTTTGCTGGGTAGGTGATTCTTGACTGTAATTCTAGCTCCTTTGACCTCTGGAATATTATATTCCAAGCCCTTCAATATCTTAGTGTAGAAGCTGCTAAATTCTGTGTTATCCTGATTGTATTTCCACAATACTTGAATTGTTTCTTTTTGTCTGCTTGTAATATTTTCTCCTTGACCTGGGAACTCTGGAATTTGGCTACAATATTCCTAGGAGTTTTCCTTTTGGTATCTCTTTCAGGAGGTGATCAGTGAATTCTTTCCTCTTCTATTTTACCTTCTGGGTCTAGAATATCAGGGCAGTTTTCCTTGATAATTTCTTGGAAGATGATATCTAGGCTCTTTTTTTTTATCATGGTTACCAGATAGACTCATAATTTTTAAACTATCTCTTCTGGATCTATTTTCCAGGTCAGTTGTTTTTCCAATGAGATATTTCACATTGTCTTCTATTTTTTCATTCTTTTGGTTTTGTTTTACAATTTCTTGGTTTCTCATAGAATCATTATCTTCCATCTCCTCCATTCTAATCTTTAAAGAACTGTTATTCTTCAATGAGCTTTTGAATCTTCTTTTTCATTTGGCCAACTCTGAATTTTAAAGCATTCTTCTCATTGGCTTTTTGGACCTCTTTTGTCATTTAGGATAATCTATTTTTAAAGGTGTTATTTTCTTCAACATTTTTTTTGGGTCTCCTTTAGCAAGCTATTGACTTGCTTTTCATGATTTTCTTGCATTGCTCTCATTTCTCTTCCCAATTTTTCCTCCACCTCTCTTACTTGATTTTCAAAATCCTTTTTGAGCTCTTCCATGCCCTGAGATCACAGCATATTTTTTTGGAGGTTTTGGATGTAGAAACCTTGACTTTTATGTCTTCCTGTGATGGTATGCTTTGTTCTTCATCAACTGAAAGGATGGAAGAAAATACTTTTTCGCCATGAAAGTAACCCTCAATAGCCTTACTTTTTTCCCTTTTTGGGGCATTTTACCAGCCAGTTACTTGACTTTTGAGTCCTTTGTCAAGTGGAGGGTGTACTCTAGGGACCTGTAGGTTCTCAGTTTCTCCAAGGTGGCACAATCAAGGGACAGGAGTTTGCTCCTCTCCTGGCTTGCACTCTGATCTGTGAGCAACCACAAGCACTCTTTTCTGCCCAGGATCTGTGAGTAGGATTCCTTCCCCACAATCACCACCAGCTCCACCACACCAGTGCTCTTCCTCACCCCAGGACTGCCACTCAGGACTGAGACCAAGCTTAGCTGCTTGATTCCCCCAGGGTCTTTTGTCTGAGGGCTCCAAAAGTGAGTGCTGCTGCAGCAGTAGCTGTCACTGCCCTGAGGCCATGTCTGGGACCCATCATGCTCCCCTCTCACCCAGGTGAAAGAGCTTTCTTATTGACCTTTGAAGTTGTATTTGGCATTTGTGGGTTGAGAAATCTGGGAACTGCAGCTACTACCCATGATTCCGTGCCCTGAAGCCTGCTCCAGTCCTGTCCCTGCCATGGTGCTTGGCCCACGCTGGGCTGCACTCCATTCTGAGCCCAGTGGGATAGACCTTTCCTGTCAGCCTTCCAGATTGTCTTGGCCTGGAAATCTCTTTCACTCTGTTATTTTATGGTTCCTGCTGCTCTAGAATTTATTTAGAGTCATTTTTTACTGGTATTCTATGGGCTATGGAAGGAGAGCTAGAGCATGTTGTCCTTCTACTCTACCATCGTGGCTCCGCCCCCAAGGTTTTAGACGTAGAAGCCTTGACTGGGTGACAGGTAGACCCCAAAGATGAATGAGGAGCACTGCAAGCCTTCACATCAGAGGTGTTCATCCTTCTTGAACAACCCATATGTCCCAGTAAGATTATTACAAATATCACTGAGGAATTTTCTATGAATATCTTTGGATTTGAGGCAATCTTATCTTACCCATCCACAAACCTTAGCCAGTTTGACCTCTCAGTCAGTCACCATGTCATATGTAGCATATATGTTAGCCATGTGTTATTTAGTGATACTGGTAACATATTCATATAGCATGTTAAGATTTGTAAAGCACTTTACACATATCATCTCAAGATTTCACAACCCAGGCAAGTAGGTTCTATTATCATCTCCATTTTATAGATGAGAAAATGAAGACTTGCCCATAGTCACACAGCTAGTGTCTGAGACTCCAAGTCAGATGATAAAGCATTTCCTATTTTGCCAAATCATATGAAAAATATTAATCCAGGTCTATAGTTAAAGGAATTATAAGAACAGCTGAACTTAAGTGGGCCATTGACTGTCCTATTTTAGCTTTCAATTTTACTGGATATTCCACCTCACTTGGGTAGGACCCATGAGAACATTTTTTTGAAAGAGAGAATTTCCATTTAAATCTTCTGAGGGTCTAAAAAGTCAATTTTACTTGTTTCCTTTGCTCCACATAATTGTCTTGACTGCAGGAAAAGGCAAATTTCCCTGATGTAAAAGTCAGAGCTAGTAGGGAAGGAGGTGTTTTCTGACATTTTTTTCCTGATGGACAAAACTCAGTAGATTTTTAAAAATTTCTTTTGGTTTTCAAAAGCAGTGGCTATAGTAGATGGTATCTAAATGTTGGGATGTGCACCCTGGGAATCAGAATGGAAAGAGAGTATAAGAACTTTTTTCATCATTTTATTCAGTAAAAGGAGAATAAAAATCTTTAAAAAAAATAATAAAATAAAGAACCTAGGAAAGAAATACTCCAGAAGCCTCCATGCACTCTAAGGTGAACTCAGCAATGTGAATCAGGCTGTGATTAAGAGGGAAACAAGTGCGGGTGGTGGAGAAACACTGGAATGCACACAGAGGCAGCAATAACTGGGATTCTAATATCACCATTTGTCAAAAGCCAAACAGCATGTCAAGGAGGAGAAAGAAAAAGTGGAACAATAAGCAACAAAATGTATGTCCAAAGTGAAATGAGCCCACTGAGGGTTGAGAGGGCAGTGAGGAAAGAGAAAAGCCCTGAGTAAAATGGAAATCAAAACTCCTAGGGGGAATGGTGACTAATCATGGGTTATTCTGTCTAGACCCAGTTAATTCAATACGGAATTATGGTGTTGACAGAGATATTCAAGCCTGTTTCTCAAGACCACAAGGGTTGTTCAAAAAAACAAGTTATAAGGGAAATTATCAACACATTATACAGAACACAGTATTTGCGACTCAGTCTACCCTTGGTTAAAAATCACTGTTTTCTCAACACATCTCCAGTTAAAAAGTGTGACTCAATCTTTCAACATGAAAAAAATTTTGCAGCAAAAATTCACCATCAACTTGATGCCATTTGGGAAGGGATTGTTTTCAGTCAACAAAGCATATCATTGCAATCCTGATTCTGTATTGAAGTAGACCCTATGCTTTACTTGACTAGCCAGTTTTTTAATCTGTTAGAACATGAAATCCAAACTTCTCAACCTGACATTTCAGGCCCTTCACAAGGTGGCCCCAATTTATATTGCTATCAATCTGGCTAGCTATTCCTAATAACTATCATATAGTCCCCATGTTTCACAGACATACCCCCATTTTTTATTGGTTCCATGTCATTACTCATGCAATTATCTGCGTCTGTTTACCACTCCCCTCACATTCTATTTGTTGAAGTCCTACTCAAAGTAGTACTTCAAAGTGCATCTCCTCAAGTCAGAAGCAGAGAATTGAAGGCAATCTCAGTGACAATCTGGTCCAACTCATACTTGAACAGAATATTCTTTTACAATAGTCCCCAAAATTAGTCATCCAATCTTTGTATAAAATGAGGGAGAAATCTTCTCTACTCATTGCCCCTAGTTAGGACATTCCACTTTTAGGTAGTTCTAATTTTTAGGAAGCTTTTTCTTTATGTAATGGAAGGATTGGCCAGTGAGGGCCAATTTATGTCATATTCATATTCATCCTTTCTGGTAGGTCATACAGAACTTGCATAATATTCTCTAACTACTTCTGATCCAGCTTGTAGAGGTTTGTTGAGACTTCTTCCAACCATGAATGATTGAGGGGCTAATGCTGTAGACTGAAAGAGTTTTCTGGTTGACTGAAGACCTGAAAAGACTGATGACACAGAAGAGGCTGAGCTAGGACTGAGTGAGCCTACAAAAAAAGATTTGAGTAGAAGCTCTCTCCTCTTTTCTGGAGGTTTTTGGGTAAGAGAGATTGCTATGAGTCACCAAGTGGGTAAAAGACAGTAAACTCTATCTCCTATCCATCTTCTAAGAGTCCAAGAATGCATAGTGTCTCTGCTTCTTTTGAAACTTTTGTGTTTATTCTTCTCTAATCATCAGGGCTGTTGCTTGTCCTTCATTTTCAAAGAGGACCACAACACCAGGAAGGTGATGTCATGACTTGCAAGTGAATTGGATTTAGGGGAGGTTGGGCTGTGCAAAGCCTCCAGTCTCACTCTCTCTTCCACAGCCATCTGAGTCCATTGGCAAGATATAGACCAGCACAATTGGAGATGACCCTGGATGCAGTGGAAGACCCTGCCTTTTTAAACTAAGATCTCAGTTTGTGTGAGGGAACTCCCATTCAGTGATATTGCTAGAGCAGTAGGTGACACAGTGGATAGAGTGCTCAACCTGGAGTCAGGAAGACTCATCTTTCCAAGTTCAAATCTTTCCTCAGATAATTACCAATTATTAGCTGTGTGACCTTGAGCAATTCAGCTAATCCTGTTGCCTCAGTTTCCTCATCTATAAAAAGAGCTGGAGAAAGAAAGGGAAAACTCCAGTATCTTTACCAAGAATAGCCCAAATAGGGTCACTAAGAGTTGGACAGGACTCAAAAGATTCAACAAATTACAAAATCATTTGAGGCTAATGTGGTGGAAAAGAATAAGGGCTGTGGGAGAAGGATATTTAACATCTGTTAATAGACTTCCCAAACCTTCTATAACCTGATCATTAGTGAATGAGTACCTGAAGATATAATTGACCAGAAGCCCAGACCTTCTGAGCTTCTAAAGGTAGGAAGAGACATCAAACATCCCCTCAGTACCAGTGGCAGAAACGGTGAGGAAACAGGTCTAAGGAGTAATCAATTTCACCCAAACCAGCCATGAACTGACCCATCAGCTAAGACACTAAGTCCTACAAGGAGATTGTTCATCAAAGCAACAGAGAAACTTGCCTATAAATAATTCCACACCCAGAGACAAACTTTTGGGGAGTTCCAAGAAGGGAGAAAAGACTCCTAGGATTAGGAACTGTGAAGTAGCCCTTGGGTCCATGTGTTTACTACTTATGAGCCTCAGTACCTTTATTTTAAGTTTGAACCCACTCTTCCTTCCCACCCCTCACCAGGGACCATGTTTGAATAAAAGGAGAATGTACTCCAGCTTGGAGGATTTTTTTGTTATACTTACTCAGCATATTTTGTTTTGCAAAAACTAATTGAAGTCAACATCTTGATTGGTATTAGGGGAGCAAACTGGATGGATTCATGAGCATTAGTAAAAATGTCAAGCTTTTCAGAGTTACCCCTAAAATCCTAAGGGGAGGATTATTTAGTCACTCTCTGGGAATGCAACCTGCCACCCTCAGAGGAGTTGACGTTACATTGATATTGAACCTATATCTTTTTCTACCTTGAAATTTCAAATATGTGGCTTCTATTCCTGCCTGGCAGAATAACTGCAATCCCTTCATAACCCTTGAAGTATTTGAAGATTGCTATCTATGAAGATAAGCAAAGAATGCAACTAATTCTTCTCTTCTCCAGGCTAAACATTCCTAGTTCCTTCAACTGCTCCTCATATGGCACAGTCTTAGGACTCCTTACCCTTGTGGTCTCATTTCTCTAGATAAATTTCAGGCTGTGAACATTTTTTCTAAAATATGGTACCCAGAACAAAACATAGTTCTACATCTATGGCCCAGTAGGGGTAAATAATATGGCTATCACATTGCTTCCTCTAAAACTACATATGCATTAATGGTGCTTAAGATCTTGTTAACTTTGTGCCTTTCCATGTTATACTCAACTCATATTGATTTTATGGACCACAAAAACCTCTAAAGCTTTTATTTTTAAAGAAATATGATAACTTTGGGGCATATGATTTTTTCTTTTTTATTTTAATTTTCAGTCCCAAATTCTCATGAAAGATGATGTCTAGGCTCTTTTTTTGATCATGGCTTTCAGGTAGTCCCATAATTTTTAAATTGTCTCTCCTAGATCTATTTTCCAGGTCAGTTGTTTTTCCAATGAGATATTTCACATTCTCTTCCATTTTTTCATTCTTTTGGTTTTGTTTTGTGATTTCTTGGTTTCTCATAAAGTCATTAGCCTCCATCTGTTCCATTATAATTTTGAAAGAACTATTTTCTTCAGTGAGCTTTTGAATCTCCTTTTCCATTTGGCTAATTCTGCTTTTGAAAGCATTCTTCTCCTCATTGGCTTTTTGAACCTCTTTTACCAATTGAGTTAGCCTATTTTTCAAGGTGTTATTTTCTTCAGCATTTTTTTGGGTCTCCTTTAGCAGGATGCTGACCTGCTGTTCATGCTTTGACTGCATGTCTCTCATTTCTCTTCCCAGCTTTTCCTCCAACTCTCTAACTTGATTTTCAAAATCCTTTTTGAGCTCTTCCATGGCCTGAGCCCATTGAGTGGGCTGGGATATAGAAGCCTTGACTTCTGTGTCTTTGCCTGATGGTAAGCATTGTTCTTCCTCATCAGAAAGGAAGGGAGGAAATGCCTGTTCACCACGAAAGTAACCTTCTATAGTCTTATTTCTTTTCCCTTTTCTGGGCATTTTCCCAGCCAGTGACTTGACTTCTGAATATCCTCTTCACACCCACTTCGCCTCCGGATCCTCCCAGCCAGCACTTGGGGTCTGAGATTCAAATGCTGCTTCCTAGCCTCAGAGCTTTTGGCGGGGGCAGGGCTGCTATTCAGTGTGAGATTAAGTTCAGGTGCTCAGGTTGGGGCAGGGCCGCCTCACGGGCTCAGTCCCCTCAGGGGGTTTATGCAGAGACCTTCAACAATGGATCCAGGCTCCTGCCTGCTTTGGGAGCCCCTGTCTGCTCCCACCTCCGCTTCTGCCTCCCGAGGGGGCCTGAGTTATGGGGGCACCCCACTCCCCTCTCGACCCTCCAAAGAGACCCTCTCACCGACCCTCATCACCTGTGGGTGGAAGGACCCGCGCGGCCGCTGGAGATCCCGTCCCTGAAGCCCGCTCGGATCTGCTCATCTCGGTGCCGCAGCCAGGGCAGGGCTGTACTTGGCTCCCAGTCCACGGCGCCCAGTCCATGGTGCAAAGGACCTTTTGCGAGAGGCTTGCAGGTCCCTCTGGAACAGAAATCTCCTTCGTTCCAATGTTCTGTGGCCTCTGGTCCTGCAGAATTCTCAGTGAGTTGCTATTTACAGATGTTCTATGGGTTGTGGGTTTGGAGCTATGTGTATGTGCGTCTTTCTACTCCGCCATCTTGGCTCTGCCCCCCCCCCCCAAATTCTCTCCCTTGCTCTATACCCTTTCTCATCCATAGAGAAGGCAAGAAATATAATACCCATTATACATACAAAGTTAGGCAAAACATATTTCCATATTAGTCATATGCCAGCAGAAAAAAAAGCTAGTAAAATAAAGGAAGAGAAAAAATATATGCTTCAATCTACTGAGTCCATCAATCCTCCATCTGGAAATGGATAATATTTTTCATCATGAAAGTACTTTGGAATCATGGTAGATCATTATATTGATCAGAGTTACAAGGTCTCTTTCACAATTGATTATCTTTAAAATATTGTTATTATTATATACATTGTTCTGGTTCTCATTTCACTTTGCATCAGTTCATTTAAGCCTTCCCAGGTTTTTTTCAAATTATCCCCTTCATTATTTCTATAGCACAATAGCATTCTATAACATTCATATATGATAATTTGTTTGGTCCTTCCCCAATTGATAGGCATCCCCTTCATTTTCATTTCTTTGCCATTACACACACCAAAAAAAAGCTGTTAAATTTTTGTGATGGTCCTTTTCCTCTTTCTTTGATCTCTTTAGTGTATAGACCTATTAGTGTTCTTGTCAGGTCAAAAGGTAAGTATATTTTATAGCTTTGTTTTTTAATAAGAATTTATTGTCAGACTTTTCCCATTCTCTACTTTTTCCATTTTTTAGACTAACTAAACGTTCATATTTGTCCCAATTTCAAGTGAAATCTCCTCCATAAAGCCTCTCTTATTCTCTTAAATCAAATATAGTTTTTTTCCAATCCTCTGGTGAACTCTTAAGACAGTTCTCACTTATATGCCAGATATTCTATTTTTTCTTATTTCTCTCACCATATCCCCTATAGACTATCAATTCCTAAAGGGCAAAAATTGCTCTCACTTATTTCTTTGTTCCTCCTAGTACAATTTCTTGTAAGGGTTGATTCATTGAATCAAATAATGGAAAGGCAGGAAAAAGTAATCATTGTCATGTAATAATAAAAATTTCCTAAAAACAATTTGTAAATTTATCTTTTCAACAACTCTCCCAGTTGAAGGTCAGACTTAATGACAGTAGTTCTGACTAATGTCCAGAAAAATGGATTGTCATAAATATGGTAACATCATTGGATTAGATGCTTGCCATGAATCTCTGTGTCTAAGAGGGACCAGACACTGAATGTTTATCCACACACAGTAAAACACTGACTTGGGAAATCAAGGGAAGGGACTCCTAAGTCTTTTTCTAGGAATTTCCCCTGTTGCCCACAGTTCTTGCTACAAAAGTTTTCAGCTAGTTAGCTACTTAGCCTTTATACAGTAGTGTCAGGCTTGCAAAGCACTCTACATGGAGTGGATGGCTGGGGAGATGTATTAGGAATGGCGGTAAAGGTTCTTCTGAGCAGCCTCAGTGATGGAGGCTTTGATCATCAGGAAGAATCAGAAGATTTAAAATGGGAGGTGACCTTAAAGTCTATCTTTTCCACTGTCCTGATAGGTACTGCTAGATGACAGATGAACACCAGGAGCACCAGAGACTTTCAAAACACTGGTAGAATTGGAGCAGGGAAATCTACAAAATTAGGGGATTTGGACCAAAGGATCTCTAAGAATCCTTCCAGCTCTGAATCTATGATCCTGATTTTTCTGAGGGTGCATCTGTTGTTGAAGTCACTGAGATTATAATGTAGGTGTTCTCCTAGAGCTGTAGAGCCAGCCTTGGATAGCTAACAAAACAAAACATTAGCTCCACAAATAAGATTAGCTGCCTTTCATGTCACTAGTTTGATATGCAAAAACCTCTGAACTGCTTTTCCAGCTGTGATGAGAGGTCTGGGCTTAGCAATGCATACTCCTGTTGACTCACTGAGCCCCTCTCCTTCATTTAAAAAAGAGCCCAAAATTGTATTTTTAGTGTTTTACATTTTCTAAAGTGTTTTTAGGGGCAACTAGGTGGCCCAGTGAGAAGAATACTGGATCTGGAGTCAGAAGAACCTGAGTTCAAATCCAAATTCATACATTTTCTAGCTTATGGGACCTTGTGTGCCTCAGTTTCTTATCCACAAAATGAGCTGAAGGAAATGGCAAATCCTTCAGTATCTGTGCCAAGAAAATCCCAGAAAGGGTATTGAAGAGTCAGACAAAACGGAACAACAACAACAAAAAGTTTTCATATCCATAATCTTCTCCCAAAATTCTTGGGAGATAGGGAATACAAATGTGATGATTCCCATTTTACAGAGGAGAAAATTAAGCCTCCCAGAGGTAAAGCACTTTGTCCCACATCACAGAGCTAGTCACATAGTGGAGCAGGACTCAAACCCAGATCCACTTGCTCCAAGTCCTGGGTTGTAGATCTCGCCTGCCAGGCCACTACATGCAGCAAGTTACAACACTCCAGAGTGGGACCAAACCAGATTAAAATGCAACTGGGTAATATTTGACAAAACAAAAAAACAATACATTTGTTATTGTTGTTCAGTAGTTTCTGTTATACCTGACTCTTCATGACTCCATTTGGGGTTTTCTTGGCAAATGTACTGGAATGGTTTGCCATTTTCTTCTGCAGCTCATTTTACAGATGAGGAAATTGAGGCAAACAGGGTTAAGTGACTTGCTTAGGTTCACGTAGTAAGTGTCTGAGACCAGATTTGAATTCAGGAAGATTTTTCCTGACTCCAGGCTTGGTACTCTATTCACTGGGCCACCTAGCTACCCATAATACAATATAGATCATGCTAATTTGTGGTTTTCTAAGCATGTGCCCAACAGGGACTCATTTCTATTTGAGTTAGACACAGCAGCTCTGGACACTACACAATTGATGGTTTAGACCAGGAGTATGTGTATGAAACAGATCAAAATTAACTGGACATTTAAGGGATCAGCGTTTTCACAGTCTATGCTGTCCTGACTCTAGCAGACACATCTAGTTTGCCCAGTGAGTAAAGAGCAAGAGCTGGAATCAGGAAGGCCTGAGTTAGATATGTGATCTTGGGCAAGGCACTTAACCTTTCTCAGCCTCAAGGGATAATTATAGCACTTCACTGGGTTGTGGGAATCAACTGAGATAATACATGCAAAGCATTTTGCAGACTTTAAAGCATTGAATGCTAGCCATTATCATCATCATCACCACATTCTATCTAAGAGACTGTGTGGCCTTGGGCAAATCTCTGCCCTCCTTGGGCAAGTTTCCTTATCTGTAAAGTAAAGGGCTTGGACTAATTTATCCTCCGAAGTCCCTTCCAGTTCTAACTCTCTAATTCTATGCCCCTTGATCAAGCCATGAATAACTCAACATATAGCTGAACCATTCATTGGGCAACTTGCTTGGACATGGATATTAGAGAGGAGTTTATTTTTATAGTGCAGGTGGTCACTACAGAAATATCAGATGAAATCATTCTTCTTGAAAAGGCCACCCAGTCCACTGGGTCTTTTAGTTCTTTATAATGTTATTAACATCAAAGATTCTGACCGACTTCTAGAAAGAACACATAGTGTAACAGTTGAATGTCTGCTCTGCATTCCTGCCTTCGTGTTCCTCTTTTTGTGAATCTGCTGTCATGGAGGAAATATTTCCTTGTGTTTTCTGCAAATAGCTCCCAAATTAGCCATTTCTCCAGATTTTGTATGATATGTTATTAAAGTAATCTCCTGAGTGATTACAGAAATTATTCAGATAAAACTGTGATAATACTTGATGGGTATGTTACTTAGCAACTAGAGAATGTCAAAGCTCTTAAAAAATAAAAGAGATAAAAGTAAAGGAAACTCAATTTAAAAAAAATCAGTTTAAAAAGGTTCCTGTAGGGAATCACAAAATGTTTATGATCAATAAGATAATAGTAGTAACAAGCACTTTAATTATTTTGATATTATTCTATAATCTGTAGATAATAACTATAATCGTTATTTATAATCCAAAATATCACCCAAAGCAAATAAACATATACCTGGTATTTTATATTTGAGGTAGCTAGGTAGCACAGAATACATGCTGGACTTGAAATCAGGAAGACCTGAGTTCAGATCTAGCTTCAGACACTTACAGCTTATGATGATCTTAGCAAGTCATTTAACCCCTGTCTACCTCAGTTTCCCCATCTGTAAAACAAGAACAATAATAGCAGTGAGGATCAAATTTGTAGAGTGATTTCCAAGCCTTAATCTGTCACAAAAATATTGGCTCTTATTATTACGTGGCAGCCCCTGTCCATAGAACCCTGCAACTTTTGATTGCTAGCTCTATTGGGGTCCCCCAGTCATGCAACCCCCTACGCATCCAGTCAACATCTGTGCTTCCTCATCTTCACCTCTTCCCATTTCCCCTTTAAATTCTTCCTATTGTGTGCTCCAGTGGTGGTATTTAACTGTACTTTATTTTGACTTTCAATATGTTTTTAAAGCAATTTATTTAGAAGACAATTGGCTATGAGAGCTCCCACCCAGAATGGCAGAGAATTAAAACTCTTAATGGAAAGAGAAATTTTTCACTGACGTGAAGAGAATGTGATATCTGTGCTCTGCCAGTGCCATGGATTGCTATATATGTGAATGCGATCACAGGCTCAAAGTCTATTTGCATATGATTCTCCTCATTGGTGGAGACTGATTACTCCAGACTTGCATAAGGCACAAAGCAGTCAAGAGCTAAGGAGAAGAGAGAGCCTGATCTTCTGACTTCTACATTTGAGAAAAGACACATGGTTCCAGATTCTCTTCAAGGAATGGTCTCTGAAAAGAGAAAGACTCTGGGAAGCGGTTAACATCTCTAACCCCAGCTTATCACATGCAAGACTTTTGGAAATTCCCCATTGGATAAGATCTAAGACTCTTCTTTTTCTTTTTCTCTTTCTCCTTCTTCTTTCTTCTTCTTCTTCCTTCTTCTTCTTCTTCCTTCTTCTTCTTCCTTCTTCTTCTTCCTTCTTCTTCTTCCTTCTTCTTCTTCCTTCTTCTTCCTTCTTCTTCTTCTTCCTTCTTCTTCTTCCTTCTTCTTCTTCCTTCTTCTTCTTCCTTCTTCCTTCTTCTTCTTCCTTCTTCTTCTTCCTTCTTCTTCTTCCTTCTTCCTTCTTCTTCTTCCTTCTTCTTCTTCCTTCTTTTTCTTCTTCCTTCTTCTTCCTTCTTCTTCCTTCTTTTTCTTCTTCCTTCTTCTTCTTCTTCCTTCTTCCTTCTACTTCTTCCTTCTTTTTCTTCTTCCTTCTTCCTTCTACTCCTTCTTCCTTCTTTTTCTTCTTCCTTCTTCTTCTTCTTCCTTCTTCCTTCTACTTCTTCCTTCTTCTTCTTTCTTCTTCTTCTTCCTTCTTCTTTCTTCTTCTTCTTCCTTCTTCTTCTTCCTTCTTCTTCTTTCTTCTTCTTCTTCCTTCTTCTTCTTCCTTCTTCTTCTTCTTCCTCTTCCTCTTCTTCTTCCTCTTCTTCTTCTTCTTCTTCCTTCTTCTTCTTCTTCTTCTTCTCCTCTCTGACATATCCTTCTCCTAGTAAAAGAGTTCAATCACTTTGTATTGTCTGTTATTTTCTCATTTGTATATTGTATATGACTTACGTTTGCTATACAACATAATACAAAACAATAAACATTTATTTAATGTGTACCATGCATGCCAAACACTATACTAAGTGCTGGGAATATGGATGTAAAAAAGGACAGTCTGTCCTCGAGGAGTTTATAATCTAATCACAGCACACAAAAAGAAACTTGAAAAACTGAAGAATATTACTAGCATGGGACATGCTGATGGTGGAGTCAAATCCAAGGAGTAAAGCTAGTGAAGAGTTTGTTCAGCTTCTGAGTCTTCTTTAAATGAAAGCTTTCTGGAGGTTTTTGCTCCACTATCCAGCCCTCTAGACAGAGGGAGAGAGGCTACCGAGGGCACTGATGAGGCAAAACACCAAAGCTGACAGAACTTCATTAATGACAAATTTAGGGTAGAGGGGAATGACAATGGTAGAGCCGAGTCCAAGGAATTGGTGGGAAATGAAGCTATCACCTTCTACAAGTGAATTCATTTGTCACTGGCTAGGAGTGATCTTTGTGCAACTAGTATTTGGTGGCAAGGGACCAAAGCTTTAGATATATACTCTTGGGGGTACTCTTTCTCCACTAAGGGATAGTCATCAGGAACTAAGCTTGAACCTAAAAATTATTTCCCATATACTAGCAATATTGGGGGGGGCAAGGGGCAGATAAATAAAATTCTAGCCTGGTAGTATTCCTCTAAGGAAAGCAGAGAGACCAGCCTCTGGTACCAATCTCTTCCCTTCTTGACAGGAATCAGTCTCTCTTAGTGAAGGGTGGGTGGAAAAGATCCTAGAGATTCTATCCATGTCTCTGAGCCACATCTAGACAAACGCATGTGGATAAACATAACCTATATGAGTGACACACACGTACCACACCTTACATAAATAGTACAGATTGGCCCCCTTCTCATGAAAGAAGTAAAAAAAAAAACTGGAAGAAAACTTCTCTGGTCTCCAGATTATCAGGGAAGTTGAAATGTTTCCTGAGAGAATAGAAGTGATTCCAGGTAAAAAAAAAAAATGGTATCTGAGGAGAAAAGTCTTCATCTAATACAGAAAGGTAGAGGATGGGAAGAACCACTGAACAGCTGGTGCTGAGTAAAAGGCATAAAGGGCAGTCAGACAGAGCAGTGGGTAGGGTAGCAAATGTGGATTCAGAAAGATTCATCTTCCTAAATTCAAATCTGGCCTCAGTAACTTAATATCTGTGTGACCCTGGGCAACACTTAATGCTATTTCCCTCAGTTTCCTCATCTGTAAAATGAGCTGGAAAAGGAAATGGCAAACCACTCCAGGATCTTTGCCAGGAAAACCCCAATAGGGGTCATGAAGAGTTGGACATGACTGAAACAACTAAACAACAACAAAAGAGGTTTATTAAGTTTATTAAGTTCTTCCCACAGTGGGAAAGGAAGGAAGAGAACATAACCAACCGGGGAAGAAGCAATTTCTTACACTCCGAAGAATGATGATGTGAAGATCCTAGAGAAGAACATCATTCATTGAGGGTCAGAGGAAAAGGAGGGCATAGTGGTCAGTATCTCCCTGCTAGGCATCTACTGGGAACCTGATATTAAAAACAGAGAGGTCTAATGTCTTCTTAGAATACATCTCTAAGACATAAAAGAGAAATTCCTGAGGCTAGTCAAATTTGGCAACTTCTACCAACTTCTGATGAGTCACATGACAACAAATGATATTACCAGGAGGTACCTAAAAAGCATCGCAGCAAGAGATTATGAAATTCTTTGGGGAGAAAAAAAATAACAATCCCTTAAGGGCCAGATGGTGTTTTCATCACTGTTTCAGATCGAAGATGGGAGCCTCAGAAGAAAAAGGTGGATTCAGGAGGTGAACAGCTGGCTAAGAAAATGTTCAACAGCGTTGGGATTTCTGCACCATGCCTGAAAATGACCTAAGACCTAACAAGAACTGGTAGAAAACAGATTCATCAAGAGCCTTCTATATCTGATTAAGAGTAATTTAAAGTGAAAACAGAGGAGAAAGAAGGAAATTTTCTATGTACATGGGCCCATCTAGAGCCCAGGGAATGAAGCTGATGAATAAGAGCTATGATTTATTTAGTGCTTAAGGTTTGCAAAATTCTGAAAGAACACGAGTAGAGAATCCTAGCTTGAAGTCTGAGGTTTGTTAGTGGCTTTTTGTTTGTGTTTGCCCTGGATTTCATAATCTGTAGCTTTCTAGGTTCCTTTGGCCGGTCATTTGTTCCTACATGAATCATCAGACAGGAGTTACTCAAACTTTTTTTCTCACAGGAGACAATATACAAGAAGGGAAAACGCAATCATTTTTCTACTCCAAAGTATATGGTGTTGATAACAAAGAGACCAAGGGATTCTAATGCGAAGGGACAAATTCAGCTTCCTAAATATCACTGAGATTTGTACTCATGACTAGAAAATCTAAAGAGGTAAATAATTTATCTGAAAGGAACAAGATAAGATGGTGGGGCAAGGAGGGGAGGAAGGAGTGTGGTGTAGTAGAAAGGAAGGAAATAAACATTTATTCAGAGCCTACTAAATGCCAGATACTATGCTAAGTGCTTTACAAATATTATCTCATTTGATCAATAATCCTTTGAGGTAGGTGCTAGTATTATCCTCATTTTACAGTTGAGGAAACTGAGGCAAACAGAGGTTAAATGATTTCTCAAGGGTTACACAGCTAGTAAGTGTCTGAGCCTGGATTTGAATTTAAGTCTTCCTGACTTCTGGTCTAGCACTCTATCCACTGCCATATTATACATATATACATACATACATACAAATACAAATCATATATATGTGTGTGTGTGTGTGTGTGCATGTATACGTGTATGTATATATGTGTACATACATTTATCTATGCGTATATGTGTATTTTATATCATATCATATCATCAGCTAGGTAATGCATTGGAGAGAGTGCCTGACCTAGTGCTGATGCAGATTGATAGGAGGGTCTTACATGAATATAAACACTTTAAAGGTAGGGACATGGCAGCTTGGTGACTCAGTGGACTGTGGTGGGTCTGCAGTCAGAAAGACTCATCTTCCTGAGTTTAAAACTAGCCTTAGACATTTACTAGATGTGTGACCCTGGACAAGACAAAACCCTATTTTCCTTGTTTCTTCATCTATAAAATGAATTGGAGAAGGAAAATGGTAAACCACTCTAGTATCTTTGCCAAGAAAACCCCAAATGGGATCACAAAGAGTCAGACATGACTGAAAGCTCAACAACAACTTATTACCGTTATTATGCTATGTCATTTCATATCTTGACAAGATATATTTATTATATTTTAAAGATATGCTCATGTGATGAAATACAAGGAGCTAAAAAGTAAAGGCATGGGAAAGAACATTTTGGTAAAGAGCAGCTCAAGATGAAACCAAAGCAGACAAGAGAGCATCATAGAAGGGGAGGATGCCTTAGCGCACCTAAACAGAAGCAAGAAATAGAAAAAGATCATGAATCCGGCATGACAGCATGACCCATGATGGAGAATTTGAAATACCTAGACGTTTGCTGGAGGGTTCTCACTGTAACAATAGTAACATTTATTATGTTATATGTATTTCATATATAATATATGTATTTTATAATGTACAGAATATAATGCATACTGTATTATATGTATATACATTATATGCATATTACATTATAACATTTATTAAGTAACAGTAACATTTGTTAAGTGCTTACCATGTGCCAGGCACTGTGCTAAGTGCTAGGGTTACAAAGAAAGACAAAAACACAGTTCCTGCCTTCAAGGAAAACAGCATGTAAAAAACCCAAGACTTACACGATGTCCCAAAGGTCTTAAAGGGGCACTTTTAAACTTTAATCTTAAACTTAATATACTAAGACTTTTGGGATACCTTGTAGACAAAGTAGATGGAAAGCAATCTGAGATAAGGGACAGCTAGGTAGCACAGGAAGACTCCTCCTCATGAGTTCAAATCCGACCTCAGACTCTTACTAACTTGTGACCCTGGGCTACTCACTTAATTCTGTTTGCCTCAGTTTTCTCATCTGTAAAATGAGCTGGAGGAAGAAATAGCAAACCATTCCAATATCTTTGCCAAAACAAGCCCAAATGAGGTCACAAAGAGTTGGACATGACTGAAATGACTCAACCACAACAAACAACAATTTGAGAGAAGAAGGCACCAACAGCGGAAAGGACCAGAAAAGGCCTGATGTAGATGGTGGGATTTGAACTAAAGGAAGATAAAGAAAGATTTTTAACTAAAGGTAGAGATGAAGAAAGAGGGTGTTCTAGGCATCGAGGTGGCAGGGAGGGGGACAAAGGGAAACAACTAATGCAAATGGCACAAAGACAGGAGATGGGGTGTTGTGTGTAAGGAAAAGCAAGAATGCTGGTATAGTTGGATCATAGAAGTCCCGGAAAGGCAGATTAAGAAGGTAAAAATTAGGAATGGGTCAGTTTATGATAATTTTTGGTTGTCAGACAAAGGACTGCATATTTGATCCAGAGGTAATAGGAACCCACTGAAGTTTACTGAGTAGGGGTGTTTGTGGGTAGACACACTTCAGGAAAATAATGTTGGCAGCTGAATGGAGGATGGATTAGAGAAGAAAGTGATTTCCAGTCAGAAGACCAATTAGAAAACTATTGCAGTGGTCCAGGCAAAAAGTAATGAGAGCCAAACCAGAATGATAGGCAGCTATGTAAGTGAAGAGGAGACATATGAAAGGTACCATGAAGGCAGAAACAACAAAATGGGGCAACAAATTGGCTGCAGACTGAATGAGAGTGAAGAATCAATGATGCCAGTGAGTTTGTAAGCCTGGGGAGCTGGGAGGATGGGAGTAGGATTAATAATAAAAGACAAGTTGGAAAAAGAAGAGATTTTGTGGAGAAAGATGATGAGTGTGGTTTTGGATATGTTGAATATGAGATGCCTCCCAGATACCAAAGTTCAAGATGTCCAGGAGGCATTTTGTGATGTGGGACTAGAACTCAGGAGACAGATTAAGGCTGTATACATAAATCTGAGAATCATCTATGTAGGGATGATAACTGAATTCATTAGAGATCATGAGATCACCAAGGCAGACAGATTAGAGGGTGTAAGGTCCGGAATTCCCCCACCTAGGGAACCCTGTATCACCCCCATAGCCATGGGTGTTCTTTTTATATCAAAGGAAGATGGTGAGCCTTATTCCTAGAACAGACAGGAAGCCAGTGCCACTGCGTTGAGGAGTACATCTTGGGGACTAAGACACAAAAAGACTGGAAAGGCAGAAGGGGGCTAGGTTATGATGAGTTTAACTGTTACTGACAAATGATACTGAGGGGATAATGCTGGGAGGAAGAGATCAGATAAGAGCTCAAGCTGGTAGAATTAGAAAGACTCCCCCAACTCCTCAGAGGGGTACCCATAGAATCTGAAAGGAAATATAGTTGAGCTCTAGAGACCCTACAAAGTAGTGTGAATGGGAGGGGTGGGAAAATAGTGAATAGAGCACTGAGCCTGGAGTCAGAAAGACCCAAGTTCGAATCCAGCCTCAGATACTTTCTAATTGCATGACTCTGGGCAAGGCACTTAACCCTGTTTGCCTCAGTGTCCTCATCTGTAAAATGATCTGAAGAAGGAAATAGCAAACTACTCCAGTATCTTTGCCAAGAAAACTCCCAATGGGGTCAGACATGACTCAGACATGACAAAGAATGAGACATGACTGAAAATGACTGAACAATAACAAAATATTTTAGCAACAACCCTCTATTGTTAATAATAAAACCCAGCATTCACATAACACTTTTAAGATTTGCAGAGCACTTCATATATATTATTTCATTAGAGATTCCACAACTATTATCCTCATTTTACAGATGAGAAAACTGAGAATAAGAAACTTTCCCCAAGGAGCTTACAATCTAACATATTTAGCATGCTCAAAGGATTGGACCCCTATGGGTTAATACTACGTTACAGAAACAGAATGGGAACCTTAATTCCTCTGTGTTAGAATTCAGAGGGAGAGGAAATCCCAGCATGGTCTCTAATATTAAGCAATGAGAAAAGCAGATATTAGAGAGTTTAGAGGAAAATTAGGCAGGTGACCATGCTAAAGCATTCTATAAGGGAAGTCAGCCAGAGGTAGATGGGAAACCCTCAAGAATAAATTCTCAAGAAGCAAATAAAAACAATTCTAATATGAAAAAATGGCCAGTTCTTGAAAGATACTGATGTGAATGATAGGAAACTTATTGGCCAATTTAGACACTTAAAAAACCTGTATAGAAGCAAGGGCAAGTGACAAAATAAATACAAATTAGCATGAAGCTCTAAGGACACTATAAGAGTCACTAAAGCTCAGAATGATCTGAGGTCAGTGAAGAATACTAAGGACAAGTGAAGGGATTTTTAAAACAATGTGTAGGTCACAGGGGAATAAAAAAAGGGATAGAATTTCAGTCCACAGTGGACTGGACAGGAAACAAAAACAAGGAAACAAGATAGGATTATCCAACTCAATGTGCTTTAGATAGGAGAGAGAGAATAAAAGTTGTTAGAACGCAAGATAACATGAGGTGATAGTAAGTAGCTGTTAATTAGTTGTTTCCAGTTGTGGTCTGGCTTTTCATGACCCATTTAGTGTTTTCTTGGCAAAGACACTGGAGTGTTTTGCCATTTCCTTCTCCAATTCATTTTACAGATAGGGAAACTGAGGTGAACAGAGTTAAGTGACTTGCCCAGGGTCATGCAACTAGTAAGGATCTGAGGCTGGATTTGAACTCATGAAGATGAGGTCTTCCTACTTCTAAGCTCATTGCTCTATCAACTGCACCACATAGCTACCTGGGGAAGAACATAGCTGCCCTCAATGAGTTTAAGTTACCATCCCCAGGTTAAAAATATTCTGAGTATAAGGAAACTAAGGCTCAGTGAGAATAAATGATTTACTCAAGATCACACAGTAAGCGTTAAAGTCAGCATAAGACATTACTTCTACAAAACCACTAAAAAGTCATCCGGGCTCTGCTTGAATACTTCCAGTGACAGGAAACTTACCACTTCCTATGGCAGCCCATTGAGCTGTTAGATAAAGTTCTGCCTCATAGTTGGCCTTAGTCTGCCTGTCTGCAAACTCATCTTAATTCTGCTTTTGGAGCAACATGAAACAAATCTAAAATGTCTACTCCTTCTTCTATCTTAACCTTTTAAAGATCTGAAGATAGTTATTATGTTCCCCTCCCCAGCTGTCCTCAGTTTCCTCTATTGTTTCTTAGATGACTTGGTTCCCATATACCCCAATCATTCTGTTTATCTTCCACTTAAATAACTCAATACAATAGAGAGATTCACCCTGACCAATGTAGAATAGAATGAAGCTATTGTCTCCCTTGATATAAATAGCATACTAATTTAAGATTATCTTGGACAAACACAGCCTGTGGACAAGGACCTGGATCCAGAGCTAAGCAAAAGGAGGAGAGAAGATTAGATGGCATAGAAGAAAATGACACCGTGCTTTCAAGTGCCCCAAAAGCCCAGCTCTTTGAAATCAGCATTCTTTTAATGATGGTCTGTAATTGGAAATCAGGAAAAGATCAAACAATAAATTGTAGGTGCCCCAAAGAACAATGAAAAGATATGAAGTCAGAAGTAGGGCATACCAAGAAATGATGTACCAGATATGACAAAGATAACATCACCAAAGAAATCTACGACCAACAAATGGTATGGGCTGGTCATGCAAGAGCAGAGGAGTACAAACAGACTGCCTGAGTTCTATACCAGTGCCATAAAGTATTAAAAGATGAAATATATCCAACCTGTCAGGTAGATTCTCTATGGAAGGTTTATGGACATACGTGGAGAAGAATGACAGAAGGGGGGTCTTTGCTGGTGGAAAAGGTATCAATGAGACCATGGGTCCATTGAATCGTTAAAGCAAGATTTCATTAGCTGTCTCATTTTAGCTCATAATGAGTTTCTTCTAAACTAAAATCCTTGGGTAAATACTATATCGAATACCACAAATTTTCACAATAAAACCAGGTCTCCCCCATCCTGTTCTTGTACACCCTGTTCTTAATGTCTTTAACTTAAATTCACAATCTCTCATGTGCTTACTTCAGTACTCTAAGGATTCACAATTTCAATATTGTAGGTACTCCCTTCACAAACACAGATTGCATTATCTTTAATGTCTTTGTTAAAATTCTCCACAAGTTGCTGATGGGGGAGAAAAATCATCACCCAGTTGCCTTCTGGCCTTGGGCCTTCTGGCAGTCAGCATCTCTGGGCTTAGCAAGACATAGTCTGATGACAGACATGCATTCCATTATCAGGCCCATATTTGCAACTTTTTCAGCTTAATAAGACCTGCCCATACTTGTACTGTGATGGCATAGTCTTTGAGGAGTGAGTCACTGCTACACCATGATTAAGCATCAGAGTACATCTTAAGTGTAAGACTTTCCCTTTATCTCTATTAAGTTTGATCTTGTTTTCTATTGTGCTGGAATATTTGAATATAATCTATCACATGAGCTAACCCTTTCAAGTTTATGCCATTTTCAAATTTGATGAGAATGTCTTCTACATCTTCATCTAAGCTCCTGAACAAAGACAAAATCCTTTTCAATGATAAGTAGCTCTCTTCAGTTTGGCATTATACGATCCACCTTAACTGAGAACAGTTGTTTGATCAAATGAGAATTTAACTGTCTTAACATCGAGACAACATCTCTCCATCTCCAAAGCATATTATTACAAATTTCGTCAAACATATTGCTTGAATCAAAGTATCCTTCTCAGGTACTAGTCCAATAAGTATCAAACTAACTGAGGTGAGGTTAGCAACACTCAGCCTTAGTGAACTCATCCCAGCCCCTACTGCCCATCATTTCTTTCTCTAAGTGCTCACACATCATCTCTTTAATATTCTATTATCATTTTTTCCCCAGCAATAGGACCAAAGTCACTGGTTTTCAACTTAAATCTTCTTATCCTTTTTGTAAATTAGAACATTATTTGTTCACCTTAACTTTCAGACACTCTCAATTTTCATGATTTCCAAATTATTATAAACAATGAAATTACATATTCTTTGACCTGGGAAAATAAATTTATTTAAAGCATTTAGATGATCTCTTACTATTGCCTTGCTTATTTAGGGTTTCAATGACTTCTTTTTAGTATATTTTTCCTTATCCTTTCCAATATGAAGTTCATTCATATTGCTACAGATGAAGAGTTGAATGTTTCCCTCTTTACTCACATTATACCATCGATCCCTAAGCAGCAAGTTCCATCCCATCCATACTTTTCTTCTTGCTCTGCTTATACCAACAACAAAACCCAAATTCATTTATTGTCAAAAAAAAATAATAACAAAATAAAAAAAAAACAAAAATA
Organism: Notamacropus eugenii; assembly: GCF_028372415.1. Taxonomy (NCBI): domain Eukaryota; kingdom Metazoa; phylum Chordata; class Mammalia; order Diprotodontia; family Macropodidae; genus Notamacropus; species Notamacropus eugenii. The sequence continues at coordinate 201,976,112 of NC_092876.1, read as the reverse complement.
AAAAAACCCAAATAATTTCTGCAGATTATTATAGTATAAAGCAAAAAATCCAGAACATGAACAACTGGAAAAGGAGATAGATTGGTCATGTAATAAAATAGGCCTGAAAACAGAGTGCAGAACTGGTAACCACTAAATGTTAAAAGAACCCAAAGATAATTTCTAAGTTGCTAGATAGATGCTCAGTGGAGAGTGAACAGGAACACAGACAAGAATCATACAGGAGAAGAAGTTAGATGTACACTCTGGGAACAGGTAGGTAGTGCAATGGATAGTCAGGAAGTACTGAGTTCAAAATCCAGTCCTCAGGCACTTACTCTCATCTCAGTTTCCGAATCTGTAAAACAGAAGGCAACTAAGTGGTAAGATGGAGTGTTGAGTCTGAAGTCAGAAAGATTTATCTTCCTGAGTTCAAATCCAGCCTCAGACACTTACTGGCTATGTGACCCTAGGCAAGTCACTTCACACTATTTGCCTCAGTTTCCTCCTCTGTAAATGAGCTGGAGAAGGAAATAGCAAACTACTCCAGTATTTCTGCCCCAAAAAATCCCAAATAGGGTCACTGAAAAAAATAAAATGGAAATAATAATAGCACCTACTTCTCAGAGTTTCTGTGAGGATAAAATGAGAGCTGATTTATAAAAACCCTTTGTAAAACATAAAGTGTTATATACCTACTGCACAGAGTGATTACTATTACCCACATCAAGGCGTATACAGAACTACTGAAGTACATTTTTCATATTCCACGGGCCATATGGGCTTCAGCCTTTCTCACACTATTCTTACTGGTCTGTGCACCTCCTTTTTGATTCACCATGTGTCTCTCCTTCCATCTTTTAATGCACCTTCTCTAATTCTGAGCTCAGCAGAGAGCATCCTCAGAATCGTCTAGTGCCACCCACCCTGGAAGAATAAACTCCTTTAGAATATTAACTTGAAGATAATAGGAAAATCATGGTCTCTCTGAGTAATCCTTTATTAAGAAATTTTCCCCCCTAAATCAACTTGAAATCTACCCTGACTCCCTCCCACTGCTCCTAGTTTTACTTTACTCAGCCATATTCTTTACCTCCCTCCCCTTTTCATCCTCATTGGGATTAATCATGATTACATAAATAGAGTTTAATTTTTTTTAAATCCTTTCATCCCCCCTGAGCTACCTTCTTTTTCAAAATCTCTGGCAATGAAAGCAAGCCTAATTCTTTTCTGATTTTGTTTAAATAGGCTTTCCTAAAGCTAACGTACACATTTATTCTCCTCCTTCTCCTCCTCATCGTTATTCCTGATTAAAGCAAATCACTCTACCTTTCTAGTTCTCCATGTCTACAAATTGCAGAGGGAAAGGATAGAGGGGCAGGTTAAGCCAGATAATTTCTCAACTTTTACCTTTTTCTAATTCTAAATCTATGAATGCCAAAGAAGACATGGAGAGTGGCTTTGTTCTAAAGCTCTAGAGCTGTGATCCTTATTACTGCTTCCTCCACTTGTCTACTGAGAGATGAAAGAAAAGTGGAGAATTGATCAGCTGTTTTGCATTTGGCCCGATGACATGCTCAGAAGGGGTGCAGCTGGTTTAAGTACCCCATCAGATAATCGTAAAAGCATAGAATCCTAGAGCTCAAGAAGACATCACTAGCAAGAGGGTCCTAAAAGCAGGATTACAGATTCATTGCCTTCCAGCCATTTGGAAAGGAAGGCATAATAGGCACACGCACATATCACCATAAATCCTTCATTAGACTTGCCCCCACTCTGGTCCAGGTTCTCATCAACTCACTCTTGAATTATTAAAATAACCTGCTGGTTGATCTCCCATTGACAAGTCTTTTCCCATTCACTCAGCTGTCAAACTGACCTTCCTTAAGTATAGTCCTGGGCAGCTAGGTGACACAGTGGATAGAGGGATGCTTACTAAAGGTGTGACCCTAGGCAAGTCACTTAACCCTGCTTGCCTCAGTTTCCTCATCTGTAAAATGAGTTGGAAAAGGAAATGGTAAACCACTCCAGTATCTTTGCCAAGAAAACCCCAAATGGGGTGTAAAAGAGTTGAACACAGCTGAAACAACAAGCATGATTCTGATCATGTCACTCCTCATTCAATAAACTCCAGTGACTCCCTGTCACCTCCAGGATCAAATGTGAAAGCCTCTGTTTGGGTTTTACAGACCCTAATAACCTAGCCCTTTCTTCTGTTTCCAGGTTTCTTACACCTTACTCTTTCACTGCATACTCTTTTCATCCAGTGACAATAATAGCCCCCTTGCTGTTCCTAGCACAAAACACTCCACCTCCCTACATTGGTCATTTTTTCTGGCTGTCCCCCATGCCTGGAATGCTGTCCTTCCTCATTTCTACCTCTTGGCTCCCTTGGTTTCCTTCTATAGGAAACTTCTCCTGATCCTCCTTAAAGCTAATACTTTCCCTCTGTTGATTATCTCTAGTTTATTCTTTATAGGTCATGTTTATACATAATTGTTAGTGTATTGACTCCCTGATAGATTGTGAGCTCCTTGGGAGCTGGGACTGTTTTTTGCCTTTCTTTGTACATCCTGGCATTTAGCATACTGCTGGGTACGCAGTAGATGCTTAATAACTGCTTTCTTACTGATTGATTACTCATATCTGCTAAAGAAAGATCACTAGATTTACAATCAGAAGAGCCAATTTCAGGTCTTGGATCTCCTAACCAGGTTGCATGACCTTATGCAAATAATTTGACCTCTCTGGTTTTTGCTTCCTTCCTTGTGGAAAAGTGATAGTGTTTACAATGGCACATAAAGCATTGGTGTGAGGGTCAAATGAGATAAGAAGCGGAAAGGGCTGTGTAATACTGGGTATTCTTACTGTCTAGATTACAGGTTAAAAATAAATTACAAGGATATCCAAGGGAGTGACTGGCTGACTGGATACTTTGGCCTTACTAAAACGTAGCAGCACTGAATATTGACTAAAATAAGTTAGCCATCCCATGATGCTAAGAAATCTTTAGCTACGTAGAAAGATTCTCATGGTAATGCAATGTTGAGGTTTTTCTATAGGTAAAGTGAAAGAAATAACAAACATAATATTTATGTTTCTTATATTATTTATCATCATCTGAACCAATTCACATTTAGTCAGGACTACCTGAGTTACCGACACTGTATTCAGTTCTGGAAATACTGTTAGGAGCCAACCCCTTTCCCTCCCTTTTCACTGGCTTTCCATGATCGTTGAACTCTTTCCCTCCTCTCAGTCTCCCGAGCCTCCTTGTTTTTCTTAAACTCTTAGCTAAAGTCTGTTCTTCTGCAAGAAGCCTTCCTGTCCTCTTTAATCTCAGTGCCTTCCCTCTGAGACTGTCTCTAAATCTTACAATATGCATCTTTTTTATACACAGTTTTTGGCATTTTGTCTTCCCTAGTGTATTGTAAACACCTTGAGGGCAGGATTCTTTTTTACCTTTCTTTGAATTTCCAAAGCTTAGCATAGTGTCTAGGTCTAGCATGTTTTCATTGTTATTCAGTTCTGCCTGATTCTTTGTGACCCCATTTGGGGCTTTCTTGGCAAAGATACTGCAGTAGTGTACCATTTCCTTCTTCAGTGGATTATGGAAAACAAAAGTTAAGTGACTTACCCAAGGTCACACAGTTAGTAAGTATCTGAAGCTGGATGTGAACTCAGGCCTTCCTGACTCCGAGCCCAGAGCTCTATCTACTGAGCCACCTAGCTGCCTTGCCTGGTACATAGTAGGTGTTTACTAAATGCTTGTTGACTGACTGAGAACAATATTTGGGGGAAAAAGGAGACATCAACCATACAAATGGATAGAGGAAGAAATAATTCTTCTCTTTGTCTTTGTTCCTGGATTTGAAGCTAGTAGTGCATGACAATCCCATCTCCACAGGATTCTAGGAAAGGCATTGATTTATAACTTAATTTCATATTATTGCTATGAACTTTTTGTGTTTCTATCATTAAGATAATGGTTTAAGAATTATATTCTCAATTTATAAAAGACATTTTTGTTAAACTTTCATGTTCAAATTTAGTTAGAAATTTCCCCCAAAGTCTATAACATTATAAAGTCTCATTAAATATTCATTTCTGTAACAGTTTGGGGGAAAGTTCTTTCTATTTTATTGAGTGATATACGGTCAGTCAAAAACTGTAATGGACACTCCGTTTAGTTCATTCATGTAATCTAAGATAACACATGCATCATAGATAGTACATATTTGTATTACTTTGCCTAAACTAAAAATTACTATTTTTACCAATATTATTGTCTTTAAACAATATCATTGCTAGATTTTACATAATCTGCATTAACCACTTTATACATAGGAAATGTATGGGGAATTTCTCATCCTAAGGTACATGATCTCCTATAGCTTTCCCATAACCATTTTTCAGGAAACCAATAACCCACTCAGGTAGGATTTATTCTTGGTTTTTGCTGTTGTTATTTAGGCATTTTTCAGTCATGTCTGACCCTCTGTGACCCCATTTGGGGTTTTCGTGGCAAATATGCCATTTCTTTTCCAGCTCATTTTACAGATGAGGAAACAAGGCAAGTAGAGGTAAGTGATTTGCCCAGGGTCACACAGCTAGTAAGTGTCTGAGGACAGATCTGAACTCAGGAAGATAATTTCTGTTAGGAATCACTGAGTTCTTCCAGGCGTTAGAAGTCCCCTTTTTGATCTACCCAGTTGCCAGTGCCTTCCCCTCCAAGGCTACCGTATATGTACTTTGTATTCCAGACTAGCTTAATCTCAAAGGATCATAGATTTAGAGCTGGTAGGGATCTTAGAGTTTAGCTAGCCCAATTCCTACATTTTCAAGATGAGGAAGTTGAATGTTGGAGATGTGAAAAGGATTGCCTAGGGTCACACAAGTAGTGAGTAGGAAGGCCAAGATTTCAACTCTAGTCCCCTGACTCCAAATTTAGCACTTTTTCCATGTTGCTACAATGCCTTCTACCTTTTTTGATTGGATTAGAGGACTGTAACATCAGAGAACAACCATAAAATAGTATATCTGAATTTCAACAAGGTATTCAATAAAGTCTCTCATGAAATCCTTATGGACAAGATGAAGTAGGTGGAGGGAGGAGCCAAGATGGCAGAGTAGAAAGATACACATATGCTAGCTCCTAACCCATAGCCATAAAATACCTGTAAAGAAGAACTCCCAACAAATTCTGGAGCAGCAGAAGCCACAGAACAATGGAGTGGAGGAGATTTCTGTTCCAGAGAGACCTGAAAAACTGACACAAAAGGTCCATTGCTCACCAGACCTGGAGCAGAGCCCAGCCCAGCCCAGCCTTGGCCATGGGGCACTAAGAGGAGCAGATATGAGCAGGCTGCAGGGACAGAATCTCCAGCGCCCCGCAGGTCCCTCCACCCACAGACACCAAAGGTCAGTGAGAGGGTCTTTTTGGCTAGCCGAGAGGGGAGTGGGGTGTCCCCATAACTCAGGCCTCCTTGGGAGGCAGCAGCAGAGGCAGCAGCGAACAAGGGCTCCCAAAGCAGGCAGGAGCTCTGATCCATAGTTGAAGGTCTCCAGGTAAACCCCCTGAGGGAACTGAGCCCTGTGTGTTGGCCCTGCCCTGACCTGAGCACCTGAACTTAATGTCACACTGAATAGCAGCCCCGCCCTGCAGAAGCCCTAAGGCTGGGAAGCAGCATTTGAATCTCAGACCCCAAGCACTAGCTGGGAAGATCTGGAGGCATGGTGGGTGTGGAGAGGAAACTCAGAAGTCAAGTAACTGGCTGGGAAAATGCCCAGAAAAGGGGGTGAAAAAATAAGACCATAGAAGGTTACTTTCTTGGTGAACAGATATCTCCTTCCATCCCTTCAGATGAGGAAGAACAATGCTTACCATCAGGGAAAGCCATAAAAGTCAAGGCTTCTGTATCCCAAACATCCAAAATAAATATTGAATGGGCTCAGGCCATGGAAGAGCTCAAAAAGGATTTTGAAAATCAAATTAGAGAGGTGGAGGAAAAACTGGGAAGAGAAATGAGAGAGATGAAAGAAAAGCATGAAAAGCAGGTCAACACCCTGCCAAAGGAGATGCAAAAAAATGCTGAAGAAAATAACACCTTGAAAAAATAGGCTAACTCAATTGGCAAAAGAGGATCAAAAAGCCAATGAGGAGGAGAATGCTTTCAAAAGCAAAATTAGCCAAATGGAAAAAGAGATTCAAAAGCTCACTGAAGAAAATAGTTCTTTCAAAATTAGAATGGAACAGATGGAGGCTAATGACTTTATGGGAAACCAAGAAATCACAAAACAAAACCAAAAGAAGGAAAAAATGGAAGATAATGTGAAATATCTCATTGGAAAAACAACTGACCTGGAAAATAGATCCAGGAGAGACAATTTAAAAATTATGGGACTACCTGAAAGCCATGATCAAAAAAAGAGCCTAGACATCATCTTTCATGAAATTATCAAGGAAAACTGCCCTGAGATTCTAGAACCAGAGGGCAAAATAAGTATTCAAGGAATCTACCAATCATCGCCTGAAAGAGATCCAAAAAGAGAAACTCCTAGGAACATTGTGGCCAAATTCCAGAGTTCCCTGGGCAAGGAGAAAATATTGCAAGCAGCTAGAAAGAAACAATTCAAGTATTGTGGAAATACAATCAGGATAACACAAGATCTAGCAGCTTCTACATTAAGGGATCGAAGGGCGTGAAATATGATACTCCAGAAGTCAAAGGAACTAGAATTAAAACCAAGAATCACCTACCCAGCAAAATTGAGTATAATACTTCAGGGTAAAAAATGGTCTTTCAATAAAATTGGGGACTTTCAAGCATTCTTGATGAAAAGACCAGAGCTGAAAAGAAAATTTGACTTTCAAACACAAGAATGAAGAGAAGCATGAAAAGGTAAACAGCAAAGAGAAGTCATAAGGGACTTACTAAAGTTGAACTGTTTACATTCCTATATGGAAAGACAATATTTGTAACTCTTGAAACTTTTCAGTATCTGGGTAGTGGGTGGGATTACACACATACACACACACACACACACACACACACACATACATACATACACACACAGAGACAGAGAGCACAGAGTGAATTGAATAGGATGAGATCATATCTTAAAAAACATGAAATTAAGTGGTGAGAGAGAAATATATTGGGAGGAGAAAGGGAGAAATGGAATGGGGCAAATTGTCTCTCATAAAAGAGGCAAGCAAAAGACTTTTTAGTGGAGGGATAAAGAGGGGAGGTGACAGAAAAACATGAAGTTTACTCTCATCACATTCCACTAAAGGAAGGAATAAAATGCACACTCATTTTGGTATGAAAACCTATCTTACAATACAGGAAAGTGGGGGAGAAGGGGATAAACAGGGTGGGGGGGATGATGGAAGGGAGGGCAATGGGAGGAGGAAGCAATTTGAAGTCAACACTCTTGGGGAAGGACAGGATCAAAAGAGAGAATAGAAGCAATGGGGAGCAGGATAGGATGGAGGGAAATATAGTTAGTCTTACACAACACGATTATTATGGAAGTAATTTACAAAACTACATAGATATGGCCTATATTGACTTGCTTGCCTTCCCAAAGGGAATGGGTGGGGAGGGAGAGATGAAGAGAAGTTGGAACTCAAAGTTTTAGGAACAACTGTCAAGTACTGGTCTTACTACTAGGAAATAAGAAATACAGGTAATGGGGCATAGAAAGTTATCTTGCCCTACAGGACAAAAGAGAAGATGGGGACAAGGGAAGGGAAGGATGATAGAAGAGAGGGCAGATTGGTGATAGGGGCAATCAGAATGCTCGGTGTTTTGGGGTGGGGGAAGGGGACAAATGGGGAGAAAATTTGGAACCCAAAATGTTGTGAAAATGAATGTTAAAAGTTTAAAGAAAATTTTAAAAAAAGATGAAGTAGGTGGAAGTGCAGTTAATTGGATGTAAAATTACATCCAGAGCATTGCTTGATGTCAGTCTATAGGGAAGTCTCTCGTTGATCATCTTAGGGTTCTACTTTTGATCTTGTTCTGTTCAATATTGAAATCAAAGACTTGGATGAAGATATAGATATAATGCAAAAAACATTTGTACAGTATTGTGAAGTATCACAAAAAGGAGCCATCTGGTACAACTTGTATATGAACTAGAATTCCCTCTGTAACACACCTGACTAGTGTTCATTTAGCCTTTACTTGAAGACTTCCCCTACTTCCCAAGACAGTCCATGGCACTATGGCACTCACTATAGCTCTAAATTATAAAAAGTTATTTCCTGTATCAATCTGCCCTTCTACAGCTTCCCCCCATTGCTGTCAAATGTCAGTAACTATTGACCCACATGCTTATTTTATCATCTCTACAAATTCTTTATGAAAATAATCTGCGCACATATTGATACAACTTGATAAATGTATGAAAAGGCAGGTTTTCACCAGTGAAAGGAGACAGGAGACCACATCTTTCACTTTAAGCAAGAATAAGAAATCTCACTGTGCTTATTTTTTGTTGACTGTAAAAAAGAGTTTGATATTAGTACCATACTGTCAAAATCAAAGAAAGTATTCTTCAATTAAAATTTGATACACTAATCTTTTTGTGAGCAGTGTGCTCTCTGGGGAGTTTGTTTAACTATTTGTGAGAAAATGTCTCATCAAATATCAATATATTTATTAAAAAGCATTAGATTCAATAAAGTCAAATGTGCCCAGAAAGGCTCTTCTCCAACAAGGTGTCTCCATGCATATGTTACAATCATTTAAGATTCTTTGAAAACTGTAGCAATAGAGTGAACTTTCTTCAGTGACCATCAATGGCCAGTTTCAAGTGAGGCATAAAATAGGGAGAGGAATGGTTGCCATGAGGATTTACCACTTTCATGGAGGATGTCCAGGGCAGAATCCAAATGAAAAAATGATTCCCTATAGAGAGAGAAATCCTCCAGATGTCCCTGTTAGCCAGTGACATTGTGTTTATTACATCAAGCCCCAAACATGATAAAACTTTCTAAATGAAATCCATAATCACTCAAAAGAATTCAGTCTAATAACTATCCAGGAAAAATAAAACAAAACACAAATGGGTAAAGAATGTCTGTCATCTAGACTATGGATGGATAACCCACAGAACTGGTATATAAGTACATCTGTTTGTCCATAAGTTGTTACTGTTTGTCCTTCTTTTTTGAAGTCAACTGATAACATCATGGGGTAGTGTCTTGACTTGAGCATGAACTGAATTTAAATGAGGCAGAGTTGCGCAAAGTCATCAGCTTTACTCTGTCATAGAGAGTCATTGAATTCCAATGACGAGACAAAAGTCAAGACAACTGGCAATGGCCTGGGATTGCAATGCTTGACCTTGGCATCTTCAATGTTTGACTAAGCATTAAGTGCTCCACAGCTCCTGCTTTGGCCACCGTCATGGCTGCTGGAATAAATTGTTTTGATCTAGCCATTCTGCCAAGGGAAGTCTTCACATGCTTGGAGTAGACAACCCCCTAACTTACCAAACGGTCAGAGGCCTATTGGTTACCCTCAACTTGGTTGAGCCCATCTGCTGAGATGGTTTTACCAGTGTGTGGCCTCTGAGCATGCTACAGCTTCTTAGAGCCACAGGGGAGAGTTGAGTGACAGGTGGATGAGTAACACTGAAAAGGGCATGACAAGTTTAAAAAAGCATAGAATCCTGACCATATCTTCCATTTATTCTCCAAAAAAGTTATTAGTATCTATTATTGTTACCTCTAACCATTGGCGTCCCTAGTGGCAACTAGAGCACACAGTGGGACACAATGCTAGATTTGGAGTTAGGATGACCCAATTTCAAATCCAACCAAAGGCATCTATTAGCTCTGTGATTCTGCACAAGTCACTTACTCTCTACTAGCCTCAGTTTCTTCATCTGTAAAATGGGTACCTACCTTATGGAGTTTTATTATGAAGACCAAATAATATTCAGTCATGTGTAAAGTGCTTTGCAAACCTTAAAACACTATATAAATGCCAATTATTATTATTATAACTCAGCCCTGCCCCCACCACCACCACCAAGGGCTCTGGGATTACATGAACCTTGTTCTGATCCTGGAGGTGATTCCCAAAGGTGTCAGTTTCTCTCCCTGGCTTATTTTTCCCACCCTGGAGTAAAACTCTGGGGAAATTAGAATAAAACTTTGGTGTAGCTCATGTCTAGATTTTCTTAAATGTAGCGAAGTGACTCCCCTACTCTTAGAGAAAAACTCAATGTACAATATGGATACTCGATATAAAACAGCCTTTATTTCACCCACCACAAAAAACAGCAGGTGGGCATAGGATGCAAATGACTCATAGCCACCCAATGAACAGATAAAGAACCTAAAATATTCAAATAGTCCAATAGACTCAGGATTCAAATAGTCCATTAAGATTCCCGGCAGAAGGTGAAAATGCATTGTGGGATAATTGACCAGATCCTCCCTATTTGCCTCAGACCTGCATATTCCAAGCAATTCCAAAGCAAAATCACAGAGGGCTGGCAAGGCCTAGATCTCCTAGCTCTTTACATTTTCATCTTTGGTCTTTAGCAGCTTCAGGGATTGCCTCTATGGAAGATCTTCTCCCAGTTTGAGAAGTATGCTGTTAAGAAAATCTTTTCCTCAGTGAGGAGTGCCCAACTCTCAAATTCAGGCTTTTCCTTTAGGTCAATCTCAAGGCTCTAAACATCCTATCCTTAGAATTGTTTGTCTCTGACCTATGGGCAGAAAAGGAAACCAAGGCAGAAGAAAACAGCCAAGAACAGAGGTTCAGTAACTCCTCTCCTGGTGTCACATGAACAAGCCCAGGTTACACTCTCCACTGCCTACCAGGTGGTGATACAACCGTGGGTTCAGTTCTCATCCCCTCCTCTCAGTCAGAAACACTTGGGGAAGCAGGGGGAGTTCCTCTTACTCCATCATATTCTGGTTACTTTCAGTTAGCTTCAGCTAAATCAACAGGCCCAATTACTCCACTAGTTTATCTGTGGCACAGGCCCTAGATAAACTTCCTTATATCAAACCCTAAACTGACCCATCATCTCTACAGTGGGAAGAAGGGTTTTGAGAGAAATGGTTATTAATAACCAATTAATATTGGGAAAATCCAGGGTCTTTTCCCATTCAAAGCCCAATCCTTGTGAAGGACATTGCTGATAGATGAGATTCCCCAAATCCTCCAGGTACATGCTTCTCACCCCAGCCAAAAACCTCACAAAGACAATCTAATCTAGGTGGAATTCTTACCCCACCATTGTTCATTCTTCTTTGACTGGGTGGAGGATAGATGTTTTGTATAGATTGTCAGAGGGTTGGGAGTGGTCTGGCCTGAGATGAGTCTCTTTTTGTCCCTGAGTGACGTGATCAGCCAGAAGGACCTCATTAGAACACGTCCACCTCTCTTAATAATATTCATTCTCTCACTGACTATTAACAAATCAGAGTTGATTTCTCCCTATTAGGAATATTCCACTCTTCCAAAGGCATATAAGTATTGAACAGTCTCTGTGATTTGTCTTTGGTTTATAAGAGAAAGCCAAATGACCGTCATTTTATTAATTATCTGCTAACCATAATTAATAAAATTATTAATTACCCAGAAATTATGTTTCATGTCTCTTTCATACATCACAGTTTGAATGGGATTATTAATTCATTGTAGGCAGCTTGGTGGCACAGTGGATAGAGCACTGGGCCTGAAATAAAGAAGATCTGAGTTCAAATCCAGCCTCAGATACTTATTAGTGTGTGACCCTAGGCAAATTACTTAACCTTTATTTTCTCAGTTTACTCATTTGTAAAATGGAGATAATAATAACAACGATCTCCCAGGGTTGTTATGAGGATAAGATAATAATTATAAAGCATTTAGCATAGTGCCTGGCACATAGTAAACACTATACAAATATTAGTTATTATTTTTATTATCCTTGCCTATAAAAAAGATTCCCAGACCCCATAAAAAGGATCCCCATCCTTTGGAAATAGGAGGGCTTATCTAACATATATCTTACTAACCCACTACAACCCTACTCTGTTCTTCAACAACACCCCCACATACATTCATTCATTCATTCATTCATTCATTCATTCATTCATTCTTCCAAGGGAGGAGAAGTGAGGCTGGTGACCTGCACAGCCCTCCCTCACTAAAAACAAAGTCAAGGGCAAGTCATATCATCATCTCTCTGATGGTATGGTCTTCTTCGGCAATGAAGGACATTGAAAAAATGTTGTTTGAGTGCACACTGTGTAACTAACACTACATTACTCCCATGAAGTTTAAAATCTAATTAGAAAAACAAGATGTGGATACACAAAAAAAGTTAAGTAGCAACATAAGAATTAAATAGACAACAAAGAAATAAGAGAAGTCAACAAGCAGTCTAGAATTAAGAAGGGCCAGAATTTAAGGATATATTGAAGGACCAAGCAAATTTTTATATCATTTGATTTGTCTGGTCCTTCTAGTGTTAAGCAGCATAGTACAGCAGAAAGAGTGTTAAATTTGGAATCCAAAGAGCTGGGTTCAAATCCTGACTCTGGTTCTTACTATGACCTTGGAAAAATCATATCACCTCTCTAGGCCTCGGTATCCTCATTTACAAAATGAAAGCATTGGACTGGAATCATAGCTTCTTAAACTGTGGGTCACCACCCCATATGAGATCATGAAAAGTTTGCCAACAATAAAAGGTTTCTGAACAAGCAATGACTAAAAATTAAAAATCAAATGTGAGGTGTTTCTGGTAGCATTTGCCCATGTTGCACAGAGCAACCTCACTTCAGCCTTGGTTCTGAACACAAAGCATGTGCACTTTGCTCTGCACATGCCCTTAGGCCATACAAGTTCAAGAAACAGAAATAGGGGGGTGGGGAAGGTCACCAGTGGAAAAAGTTTAAGAAGTCCTGGACTACATGACGTTTAAAGTCCCTTACATCTCTACATCTATGCTTCCTCACCAGCAATCTATAGCTCTGATAAGTACTAACCACAACACAGAGAAGCATTGCTTTGAGTTCAGGGTAAAGGGACAGCCCTGTGGTCCAGAGTTAGTGAGTAAAAGTTTCTGGAGGTTTGGCCTAAACTGAGTTTTGAAGTAGGATGAGTCTTGAGGCAAGATATTGAAAGGCATTAAGAACAGTCATTTCAAGCGTCATTTTATCATTTTCTCCAACTATTCCAAGACTGGAGATCCTTTGACATTTGAAAACAAAACTGATGATGAATTTTTTAGCATGGGGAGGAGGGCATAAATCCATTTGGGAAAGGAGCACACACAAACACACACACACACACACACACAGACACATGCATGCACACACACACACACACCTTAGTGTCACAGCCCACACATGTTCAGAATTCAGGAGCAGGGGTCTTTTATAGCTCTCTTTTCAACCTGGATTTTTACCACTTTCTAGGGACCAGGACCTAACTCACTCTATGACTCACTGTCTCACCCCACACCACCTCTCTCAGCTACCTTCAGGGGAAAGCAGAAATCTGCCTTGAATTCGTATTTCCTAAACAGCCAACTTTTCTTTAATAACTCTTAATGCCAACTTATCTGGTACAGCCTGGTACAGCAATATGTTGCATGAGTAGGAGGCAGAGAAAAGTTAGTCTTTACAGGATGAGTTAGCTTTCTCAAGGCTCTATCCATTAGCTGAACCAAGTAAGAGATGAGGATTCCAGGGTAGTTTTTAAGCTGTCAAAATGAATGGTTTCACCTAAGTCTGTATCCTTCTTTCACCCAACCCTTTCATAAGGATGAGTAGGATAGGTCAGTTCTAGAAAGAGCTTATGAGGAGAGGATCATTCAAACTGGATTTTCTGGAAAAGACAGCCCAGTATTAGACTTTATATGCAGCACTGATGGTCAGTCCTGGCAGCTATTACCGTCACAAAACTGGACCTGGAGAAAACATTCATGTGAAAAGATTGCGTTTTCATCGGTCGAGTATTCTGTGCTCTGAGTCAAAAACTAAGTCCTAGGCTTGTGAGAGTGAATCAAGGATAGATATCAGGGTACATTGGAAAATTTGCTGGATTTGGAATCAGGGGACTTGGCTTTGGTTCCTGGCTCCTCCACTTCCCAGTTGCATGACATAGGACAAGTAATTCAAACTCTATGGGACTTAGTTTCCTTATCTGTAAAATTGAGGTGGGAGTGGAGGGTGGATCAGATCACCTCTATGGTCTTTTCCAGCTCTTAAAGCTATGGTTTTATTGTTAATAAAATAAAGATTAAGATTAGGCAAGAATTTGAATAACAATGAGTATCATGAGCTATCACATAACTGGTATTCATGGTAGTTCAGTCAGAAGGCTAGAGAAACTTTGAGAGATGGTGAAATCTATTTATAAAACTGCCCCAATCCCAGTATTATCATAAACTTACTATATCACTCCAAGAAAACCAATTCAGTTCTATAATATTGTGTTTCATCACTTATAGTCATCCAGTCAATAAGCATTTGTTAAAACATCTCCTATGTATCAGACACTGTGCTAAGCACTAGTAACTTAAGGTCCCAGTAGCCTAACAGACTGCTTTTTCTTCATATGAGCAGAGTCAGAAGTAGCCAGCCATCTCTAGGAATTGTAGGAATTATGTGTATGAGTCTAAGGAATTCTGGTACGGAAACACCCCACCTCCCTCCCCCCCCCATCTAGAGCAACAATTCATCTCTAATTTCTAATCTTTGAGAGTTGCCTGGGGCACTGACAGAGTTAAGTGACTTACTTGTCCAGGGTCAAACAGCTAGTATGTGTCAAGGGCAAGACTTAAACCCTGGTCTTCCTGACTCCAAAGGTCTAGGAATGGTAAGTATAAGCGCTGAATTTAAATACACATACATATATACACAAACATACACACCACTCCAGAATACTATTAACCAAGACTCTGAAATCAGTTCAAGTGAATGAAGAAATGCTGATGTAGCAAAGAGTTTTAAAACGCCGAGCAAGCAAGCATAGACTTTTTTGCATTGCAAAAAGAGTTGTGAAAAGAGAAGTCCTCAAACCCGGGGTGAACCATTTGTTTTACACCTGACTAAAGAAAGAAATTGCTTCCTGAAACTTCAACTTAGGGCCACAGAATTCCCATTGCCAAGTTATCACTTTTTAGAGTAATCTTTTATTCCTGACTTTGGGCTAGGTAGTCTTTTTGTGGACAGCTATAATTCTTTCTCCTCCCACTCACTGTCAACTTAATTCCAAGGTTGGTACTCCCTTCTATTTGCTCACCTCCCACTCAGTCCTCTGGAACCTGACTTCTGTTCCTCTTACTCTACTGGAAATGCTCTCTCCAAGGTCACCAATGGCCTCTTCTCCATCCTCACCCACCCTTACTTCTCGGAAGCACTTGTCACACTAACTTTTCCTCCTGCATATCTTCTCCTCCATTCACTTCAACACTCTACTGAATCTCCCATCACTCCAATGATTTCCTCTCCTCATTAGCTAAATTCTCTTCCTCCTCCTGTCCCCTAAAAGTGAGAATTCTCCAAGACTGTCCTTTGCCATCTTTTCTCCCTTCTGTGGCTTCAATTATTACCTCCATGGAGAAGATTCCAAAACAGGGATCTCTAGTCTTACTCTCTCCCTTCTAGGGTCTGGATTTGCCCTTTCAAGTGCCAATTCAACTTAGGCAAAATTGAACTCATCATGTTAGACTCCTAAACTTGCCCCTCCCAGTTTCCTTTTGTATCAGGGGTTACAAATCTTTCCCTTTCCAGAGCATAGTAGGTTGCTGGAGTATATGGTCCTCTTCTAGATATTTTGAAAAGCAGCCTTTCTTACAGTGGTATTTGGGTGGCACTGTCAATAGAGCATTGCGCCTGGAGTCAGGAAGATTCTTTGTGAGTTCAAATCGGACCTCAGACACTTCCTAGCTGTGTGACCCTGGGCAAGTCACTGTTTGCCTCACTTTCCTCATCTGTAAAATGGGCTGGAAAAGGAAATGGCAAACCACTCCAGTATCTCTGCCAAGAAAACCCCAAATGGGGTCACAGAGAGTCGGACATGACTGAAAAATAGCTCAACAACAGCTTACAGACATACAGAATTTGAGATTTGGAAATCACCTCAGTAGCCATCTAATCTAAACCATGCATGAAAGAAATCCCCACTATAATACATTCAATAAATGGTCATAAAGCCTCCAATGGAAGATACCTCTCCAAGCAGCACATGCTACTTTAGGACAATTAAAATTATTTAGACTTTTCCCCCTAATATCAATCCTAAATTTATATCTTTATACTTTCTACTCACTGTTCTTGGTTCTGTGCTCTGGTGCCAAACAAAATAAATCTAATCCGCCTTTCATATATTTGAAGACAGCTGGCATGTCTGCCCCCTGAGTTTTCTCTGTTTCTTTCTATCATCAATCCTCCTATGACATAGATTCAAGGTCCTTCAACATACTGGTTGTCCTCCTCTGGACACTTTCCGGTGTCTAGAAGGACAATGTCCTTCCTAAACTATGACACCCACAGCTAAACAAAATATCCCCACATGTGGTCTGACCTGGACAAGATACTAAGAGACTCTGGCTTCCTTATTCCTCATAGCTATGCTTCTCTTAATACTACCCAAGATCTCATTGTGTTTATTGCTGGACACATAACCCTGCTGATTTGTTTGAGGCTTATGGTCCTTTAAAGTATCCAGATTTTTTTTCAAATTACTATCTGGTACTTTTGAAGCAGATTTTTTTAAACCCAAGTGTAAGCCTTAACAATTTATCCCTATTTCATGTCTAATTTCAAGACTAATCTCATCCAATTAGATTCATCCAAAGGCCCCAGTCTGTTTTGATCTTTGGGAATCTTGAATCTCTTACACAAACTATGCTGTCACCATGAACTAATAAGGAATAGGAGAGAAAGACTCACTTATAAGGTGCAAGGGAAGATGAATCCTCTAGTCCCTTCTGTGTGAAGTCTGGGACTATGTATCCCCAGCACAAGAGAAGGTGCTAGAAATGGAAGCACCTTGGAATTGGGTTTTTGAGTTGTCACACAGATGGGCTGAGGAGTCTTAAGACAAAGAGTTGGTCCCCTGTAAAAAGACCTCCACCTGCTAGAAGTTGAGGATAAATGCAAAAAACATAATTTGCAGACAGGCAGAAAACTTTACAGAGAGAGAAAGAACACCAGTGGTGAGCATCAACGATTGCCCTCTGCTAAGACCTAGGGAGAACTGTATGGGGTTAAAGTGGCAGGTGCATCAATACAAGACTGCAACAGAGACCACAATGCAGAATGATGACCAGCGATACTCATGAAAGTGACTAGATGCATGACTGCAAGACAAGAAACCTGAAGGATTCACAGAAGAGGAGTAATAAGATGGAGGAGCAATCCTGGAGTTGGGGCTACTATCTGGAGCAGCACTAAAAATGGCTGCGATGACAGACCTTTGGAAGGAGAATCACTTCTTAGTGGAGATTGTTAGTTTCTATGGGCTCTGATACAAGTATAGTTTGTTTCTGTTCATTTCTGTAAGCATGTTCCTATTTTGGGCTTTATCAGCCTATGTGCTTGTAAAGGGAATTAGTGACCACACTCTCAGGGACACCAAAATACCCAATTATCTGAGTGTGGGCAGTAAACCAAAAGAAGTGAAACATCCCTCAAAGCGCTCCTAGACCTTTTGTGACAGGATCACTGTCTGACACAAGGAATATACCTGATTCTTCTGCTGAGGTAATCACCATGCTCCCAGTTATCCAAAATGGACATTTTGGAGTCACCTTTGATGTGTCTTTCTTCTTACCAAGGCTAATCTGTTGTGAAGACTACTGGTTCCACCTCCACAATATTTCTCATAACTGGTCCTTCATTTCCACTCCCACTGAGATAACTCAGAGTTACTTAGGCTACTGTGTATGTTCGTCCTTCGTTGCCAAAGAAGACCATGCCATCAGAGAAATAATGACATGACTTGCACTTGACTTTGTTTTGAGTGAGGGAGGGCTGAGGCTATTGGAACAGCCTTTTAAATGACTTCCTTGCCTCCATTTTCTCCCTCCCAGTCAGAAGTGTATTGCATGCAGTCAGCTCTAATAAATTTTGAGACTGTTAAGTTTTCAGAAATCTGCAATGCCATAAATAAAGTCTTTATTGTTTTGATTGTCTAGACTTAAGAAACTATTAATAATGCAAATTAAGCTTAAAAGTTCATGTGCAAACATTTCCTGCCTAGTTATCTCCCTATCAAAAAAAATATATATGGAACTTAAGGAGGAATCAAAATTACCTAGCTGAGTTCCTCTAGAAAGTGCCAAAGTGCAAATCGTTGTACTCTTTTTAAGTACTTTGTGGATTTTCCTTCATTTATTCAGTGTCTAAGAGTGCCCTTCAGTGCCCAGTCACCACAACATTGATTTTTGTGGTCTCTGAATTCCTATGGCTCTTTCACACTCTGCTACACATTAGCTCTTGATTAATCACTACCTTTTAGTTTCCTAGTTTCTTCACCCATCAGTTTTATCTTACTAACACAATTGTCAGCTTACCAAGGACAAATCCCCATCTTCTACTTTTTTTGTTTCTCCAGTCTTTATCCCAAGAAAATCTAGGGTACAAGACTTACAGACTAGGTCTTTAAGAGATTAGCTAGAGGGTTCCCCCAAGAGCCAGAAAAGAGGGGGAATGAGAGGGCCTTCCTATTCTTTTTTTTCACTTTAAAAATGGTTGTTACTGTCATCATATCATAATAATTTCCCCATATACCTTCCACACCCCCTTCACTAGATTCCAAACCCTCCCTTCTCCCTTGTAACAAAGAAAAACCACTGAGCAAATTCAAGCATACAGCTAACCTTCTGCTGGAGGGAGAAGGAGGAATCTCTCTCCTCCATGCCTCTGGTACCCCTTTGGAATAAAAGGGGTACCAGACAATTGAAAGTAGAGGTCGGTGTAATGTCAAAATGGTTAACTGTAGCATCAGGATTTCAAAGGGAGAAAAATGAGGCCAGTGCCTGGGTGATGGAGAATAGGGAGAGTGGAATGTCTGCTGGATAACAAATAGATTTAGGAGAAGTCTAGCAGAGGGAGAGGATGGAAGACTTGGGGGCCAAGATCAGACTCACACACTGTCATATCTGGAAGAGACTTCGGAGATTATTTAATCTAATGTCTTCATCAGGGACAGTTAAGGAAACTGTGCCCCCTAAAGGAAAAGTGACTTATCCAAGGTCACACTGATGGAGTGGGGATATCTCTAGTCTATTCCAACCACTCCTATATTATCTGATGTTCTCTGGTCACTCCTCCAGTGCCCTTGGCTTCTCCCCATGTCAGAATTCTTCTGCATGGAAACCCAGCCCCCACTAGACAGCCATTGCTATTTTGATCTCTCATCCAGCCAGGGAAAAATAGAAACTGTATTCACACCTTTTTTTAAACTCTGCCTTGAGAACTTCTATAAAGTTTAAAAAAATTCTTTCTCTTATAGCTCCAGAGGCCTTAGCTAGATCCCAACAATTGAATCTGCCTCATTTCTCTGTTGCTAGCTGTGTCTCTCTGTGTCTCTGTCTTTCTCTTTTTCTGTCTCTCTCCTCAGCCACCACCTCTATACCTCACCCCCACCCCTCATCTCCTTGGTCTCCCATTCCAGTCTCCGCTCCTTCTTTGTTGCTCACTGGTCTTGAATTTCATGCCAAGTATCTCTCCACTCATCCCCCATCTCTGCCCCTTTCATTCCCCATAAGCTTCCTCCTCCAGTGCTCAGGAAAGAGAACGTTGTCCCTTTTAGACACTCAGTTCCTACATCTCCCAGGTAACTGGATGCTGAAGACTTCCTGCCAGCAGAAACCTGGCTACATCAGCATGGGGGATAATCCAAACAAGGCCACAGAGACAGGACATGGACTATGTGTACTTCAAACTCAAAATCTGATAGCTTAGCTGGGACGTAGAGAACATCAGACTAATCTGGAAAGATAAGATGAAGCCAGATTGTATGAGGCTTTAAATGCCAGTCAGAGGACTGTATTTCATTCTATAGATAATAAGGAACCACTGAAGCTTTTTGACCAGGAAAGCAGCCTAGTTAGACCAGAGCTTTGAGAATATCAATGTGGCAGCTGTGCGGATTTGAGGGGGACAGGCCTGGATGCAGGAAGGGCAATTAGAAGACTGTAACAACAGGAAGAGGTGATGAGGGTCTGAATGGGGGTGGGGGAAGGAAAATCGTAGATCTAGAGCAAAAAAGGGACCTCCAAGGCCATCTCATCCAATCTTTCATTTTATAGTTGAAGAATAAGATGGCTGTGTGAGAGAAGGGGATAAGATGCAAGACATGTGATAGGGGGAGAATGTGTCCAGACTGGTCAATTGTCTGATTATATGTAGGGAATAAAAGTGAAGAGTTGGGAGTGACTTGGAGGTTGCCAACCTGGGTGACTGAAAGAATGGAAGAATGAAGGCACATTTTACAGATGAAGAAACTGAGACGCAGATGTGAAGTCACTGGTTTAAGATCACATAAACTGCATAGACAGGAGTCAAACACTGGTCCAAAGTCAATGCTCCTTCAACTGTTCCTTTATACACAACATCAGAATAACCCATTCAGTTTGGTCAACTCAGTAAAAGGTCTCCATGAGACAGACTATTTGATTGGATTTTGCATCTTCTAACTGGTTGCTGGCATGTGGCATAAACACAGGCTTAAATCGAAAAGAATAGTAGCTTGGGGAAGTTTATGGCTAACGAACTGTCATCTGAGTATGTAGTTATGTGGAGGAGGCAGGGGGAAGAGGAAGAGTTGCTTACTATTTCTCAAAAGGTCCAACCCAACCAGATGATGCTTTCCCACACTCCCAACCCAAATGAGCAGAGACTCAGTGCCAGGGCATTTTTCTGCGTGGTTGATGTCCTCCTCCCCCGTCACCCCCCAGCTGCAGCCAGCTGGGGGCACATGAGCGAATATATGTGCCCGTTCCCCTTCTGGCAGGAGGAGCGCCCTAGTAAATATATCCACTGTGAACAGCTGGGGGAGCCCAGTGAGCAGAAGTGGAGGGGATATGGACTTGCCCCAGCTGTTCTCTTCCTCCTGGAGGTGCCCAAGGCTGTCCTAAGCCCGGCGCCCAGCACAGCCCAGATCCTCCAGCGGCCACCGATCCCCGTGGCGCCCTGGGCTCCTTTTAAAGGAGGACCCCAGATACTCCCGCTGCCCTGCTGCGTTGGGTTACGTGGAAATAACTTCTTGGTGTCCACAAAAGCTAAAAAACACGGAGGAGGGGTGGGGATCGAGCAACGACTATGGGAAGAGCTCCCTTTCAGGCCACGGCTCATCTCACGGCGGCCTCCCGCAGAGAGGAGCTGTCCCCTCCACCGCTCCCGCCCGGCCCTCTGATGCGGACCTCCTTGTCTCCCGCAGCCGGCTCTCCTAGTCATGCTGCGCATAATTAGGGTCTCCTTGTGCCTTGTCAGAATAGCGAGCTCAGTGACACCGAGAGAGGCTCCATTTTATCTTTTTTCTTAATTTCTCTAGCTGCAGTCACCTGGATTTTCTTTGAGGCTGTTTACAGGATAATTAATAACAACGTTTTGAGCGGTTTGGACCCGCTTTCAGTGACAGTTCTTTGCCCATGAACATCACGAAAAAGATTTTCTTGGGCTTTGGAAAAAGCACCGGGTGGATAATAGGTTATTTATGTGAACACTAAAAAGTGGGTTTTACTGCCGATCGTAAACAAGTCATGATTGTCTTCAGCTAGGAGGAAATAGAATGAAAATATCCTGTAAGTTCTGACTTGGCTTTTAAACACTGACCTGAAGGAGGTGTTTTGTAACATTTGTAACATTTCAGAACAGAGAGAAGAATTAGGCATTTATAAAGCACCTACTACGTGCCAGACACTTTTACAAAAATTCTCTGGTTTGATCCTCACAACAACCCAATGAAGTAGGTGCTATTATTATTTCCATTTTACAGTTGAGGAAACTGAGATTAAGCAATTTACCCTAGGGCCACACAGCTAGTAAGTGTTTCAGGCTGGCTTTGAACTCCAGTCTTCCAGAATCCTGATCCAGTGCTCAATCCACTAAACCACCTAGCTGCCTCAAGCAAGGATTAGGAGAGGGTGAATCTGGAAAGAGGTGGACTTTCCTTGATTGGGGGGAGAGAATAATTGTTCAATTAAAAAACAAACCCACTATATGCCATGCACCATGCCAAAAGTTGGGAATAGGAGTACAAAGAATGAAACAATACCAGCAGGAAGCCTGTGTTGTAGTGCCAACCTGTGAAAAACCTAACCTGATGTCGTGGAAAATGAAAGTCCCAGTTTGACTTATCTAGGTCAATTTGTTGTTCAGTTTTCCAGTCCCGTCAGGCTCTCGGTGACCTCTGGAGTTTTCTTGGCAAAGATACTGGAGTGGTCACTGGAATCAAATGGCTCTGGAGGACAAGGGAGGCTGGTGACCTTGCACAGCCCTCTCTCACTCAAAAGTCAAGTGCAAGTCATGTCATCATTTCTCTGATGGCATGGTCTTCTTTGGCAACGAAGGACGAACACATACACTAAAAAAAAAAAAAAAAAAAACTGGAGTGGTTTGCTATTTTCTTCTACAGATGAGGAAACTGAAGCAAACAGGGTTAAGTGATTTGACCAGGGTCACACAGGTAGTAAGTCTGAGGCCATATTTGGAACTCAAGAAGATGAGTCTTTCTGACTCCATCTACTGTGGATCTATATACCCCCAATGGTGCAGATCACAATCTTCCTACATATTTTTGTACAGTGGGACTCTTATCCATATTCTCCCATAAATCACCCACATATAGGTTTGCCCAACATGGACCAGAACAATCCTCTAGGTCATGACCTAGACCTTGAAATATTTGTAAAGAGCTTAGCACATAGTAAGCCCTTAATAAATGCTCATCTCTTCCCCCTCCACTTGACACTGTGTGATTCATCTGCTATCCCCTCCAGTTACAGGTTTAGCCCATTCCCCTTTCCTGTCATCATTCTCTTCTTTTCTCTTTTATGTCCCTCTGTGCAGTTCCTCATTAGTAATATGCTGCTTCCTATTTACACCCACCACATGGCACTTCACTGCTCCCTGAGTAACACAGACATTTCAATTCTTCAAAGATTTGATGATTCATAGAGATATAGCATCATTATACAAATGTCAGTGTTTAGTGCCTTGCCTGTCAAACTGTGAGTTACTTTATTGAACTAATTAAAATAAATAACTGGAGAAACAAAAGTTCTAGAATCTTAATGAAAATATATGTGTGTGTGTACTTGTTGCTGTTATTGGTGTTCAGTTGTTTCAGTCATGTCTGGTTCTCCATAATCCCTTTTCTAGATTTTCTAGACAAAGATGCTAGGTTGATTTGTGATTTCCTTCTCCAGCTCATTTTACAGAAGAGGAACTGAGGCAAACAGGGTGAAGTGACTTGCCCAGGTCTCACAACTGGTAAATGTCTGAGGCAGAATTTGAACTCATGAGGATGAGTCTTACGGATTTCAAACCCAATGCTCTATCCATTGCACCACCTTGCTGCACACTATGGTAGCACTATGGAGCACACCAGGTAAGGAAGATTCAGAAGCAATTAGCTACGGGAGCACAATGTCTAATCAACTGAAGGACACAAAGGATTAAGCTAAAAACTTCTTAGAACCATGCTGCTCCCTCTAATGGTGCTAGAAATACAAAGAAAAAATGAGGCAGTGCCTGCCCTCAAGAGACTCTCATTCTAATAGGTCTGACATCCCAGATGTACAGAGAATTGATATTAACATATGTTGGCTGATCGGTTGTCCTTCATTCTCAAACAGGACCAAAATGACATCACTATGCTAAAATCAAGTTTCAGTGCGTCCATCCAACTGTGGCTGATCAGACCAATACAAGCTCAGAATGCTCTGCCACAGGTCAGGGACAAATAGTACATGTGAACATTTGGGGTGGATTTTCTAAATTTGCACATCCTGAGTTTCCTTTGAATTGTTTTAATTCTGCTTGACTCATAGAGTATAGCACTTTCTCTGATGTGAGCACGCCATGCTAGGTGGTTCTGTGCCAAGTATCTCCCATGTCACACAATTCCAAAATTCTTAAGAGAGACCTTGAGAGTGTCCTTGTATCACTTCTTATGACTATCATGAGAACACTTACTCTGTGTGAGTTCTCCTTAAAATAGTATTTTTGGCAAGCATACATTTTGCTTTCAAACTACGTGGCCAGCCCATCAGAGTTGCACTCTCTGAAGCATAGTTTGAATGCTTGGCAGTTCAGCTGGAGCAAGGACTTCAGTGTCTGGTGCCTTATCCTGCCAGTGATCTTCAGAATCTTCCTAATACAATTCAAATGGAAGCGATTCAGTTTCCTGGCAAGGAGCTGGTATACTGTCCAGCTTTCACAGGCATACAACAATGAGGTCAGTACAATGGCTCTGTAGACCTTCAGTTTGATAGTTAGTCTAATACCTCTTCTGTCACACTTTCCTTCAGAGCTTCCCAAACACTGAGCTAGCTCTTGGCAATTTGTGCACCAACCTTATTATCAAAATGTTCATGCCTGGAAAGTATACTACCAAGGTAAGTGAACTTATCCACAGCATTCAAAACTTCTGCATTTACTTTAACTGTATGGATGGTGTGGTGGTGGCTGATGGGGCACCTGTGTTTTCTTGGTATTAATTGCTAGGCCAAAATTAGCACAAACAGCTGCATCTCAGCTTCAGAGGATGTTTTGAGTGCACTCTCATCTGCAAACAGAAAATCATGCACCAACTCTCCCAGCACTTTAGTCTTGGCTTGTAGCTTTTTCAAGTTGAAGAACTTACCATCAGTGCAGTAGCTAAACTTATAACAATAATAAGTGTTGGTGGCCCTGGAGACTGGGGATATGTGCCCTCTCCCTGTACTGAGGGTCCTACTGGCCTTCAAGAGAGAAAGGGGTCAGGCTGCTTTTCCTGGACTCTGTTTTTTTCTACCCCAATTCCAGAGGAAACTATTCAAAGTTAGCTATGAGGTCATGTGTCAAGTCTCCCCAGTCATGGCATCACCTCCCAGATGTCGTGGTCCTCTTGGAGAACAAAGGACACAAAAATCTCTGAGCAGAAAAGGAGCTAGCTGCCCACTGAAGACTAAATTGGCATTGGCCACTTGGACAACAGGGATTTCTTTCTTGTTTCCTTCTCTTCCTTTCTCTTTCTTTTCTTTCTTTTTCTTCCTTTCTTTTCCTTCCCTCTGTCCTTATAGGGTATCACACCCTTACCTGTGGGTGCTCTGCCCAACGGGAATGTAAATGTTAATCTCCGAAACTTTTTTTGGTCTGTTTTGTTTCTTTCTGAAAGATCAGCCTTGTCCCCAAACCACTCTGACTCTCCTTGATTGGCAAACAATAAGTCCCAGGCTAAGCCATACTCAATATTTGGCCCCTGACTGGCTCAGAATGGATGGAAATAGCAATTGTTTTTGTTTTGGTCAGAAATCCTTAGGGTCTTCCCCTCCCAGATCAACTTCTTTTCCCATCTAGGTAAAGAGGTCCTTCTCTGCCTCATTTCTTCCTAAGCTTTAATGGGCTTTGCCTCAGTCAACCTGAGACCTATTAAAGACCTCAGCTTGAAAAGACCAGGGTCTAGACCAGGCCTGGGCCAGTGTCTTGGACTTCCTGTCCTCTACCACAGCTGAGTCATGTCCTCCTGCAGTTGAGTGACCGTGGTGACTGGGAGTAACAAGGGGATCAGCTTCACCCTTGTGCAAAATCTATGCAAGAAACTCCCAGGGGATATGAGTCTTATCTCCTGTAAAAGCAAGCACCCTGACATACCCTTGCTATCATAGGTTCTTTGATCTGCTTTTCTAAAAGGAAAGCAACTTTTGAGAAGTCAACAATGTGAGAGACAGCAAAAAGTTCAATTTTCCACAGAAGTTCTTGGTTGATGAAGTCATTGCGAATAAGTCAGATAATAAGAAAGCCAGCAGACTGCCGGTGAACTCAACCAATCAGGAGGCAGACAATGGCCTTCAGAAAGTCACAAAATTTTTAATAAGAAGGTCCAGTCCTGAAACCAGCCTGAGTCAGTCAGGAAACATGACATAGAATAACCTGGAGAAAGCTTTTCTCCACTGTGCTTGCTTAATGAACCTCATGCATATAAGCAGACACACCTTCCCCTATTTTCTGATCATGGATCCTATGGTAAAGCATGTATGAGAGGGGAGAATCACACCAAGGATGGTTACATAATGGGCATGTAGAGAAGATGGTGACCTAACGGAGAACAATCTGTCTCCTGGTGGGAGCATCTGTCTTGGAACTAACCGTATGTGGCTCATCTTGCTTCTGTATTCAGTGCTCTTCCTTCCTAATGCAGGGTGGGAGATTGAGCTCTCTTTTGGCCAAAGGTGTTCAATTCCTCTGAACTCTGCTACAATCAATTTTCCTTGATACCTTATTACTGTCAAGCGTGTCTCTAACAACTATCACTTTAATCAAGCACACATATCATTCACTTACCCTGAACTTTAGAGAAAATGCAGAGAAATAAAGATTAACAGACAGGGCTTCCAGCTGCCTGACCATACATCGCAGATCAGCAGACAGATATATCCGACCATACATACATAGTTACCAGAGAGAGAAGGCACCAACATCTGGGTTTTCAAGGGGAGGGTGTGGGGAGCTGGGGCTCCTTAGTAGCTGTCCAAAGTCTGGCCACATTAACACTTTCAGTCATTAAGCCCCAAAGTAAAACCTCACCTCAGAGTACTTTTACATTTTTCAGAGCCAGAGGGCATCACAACCCTTGAGAACCAGTGCCTCATTATAAAATTAACAAAATTTAGCCTCCCCTAATCAAACTTCCTTTAATGGGCTCATTAGTATTCCACCTCCAGGCACCAGACCCTGGGTCAGGTGGCTGTGAAGAAGCTGAAGGAGAAGAGACTGAACCCTGTTTTCCACCAACTGGACATCATGGACCTGCAGAACATTCAGATCCTCTGGGAATTTCTCAAGGAGCAATAAGGGGGTGTGGATGTGCTGATCAGCAATTGTGGAACGGCCTTCAAAGTGGCTGATAACCATGCCTTTTCCTATTCAAGCTGAAGTAAAGATGCAAACCAACTGTTCTGGCACCAAAGTTGTATCTGCAGAATTACTGTCTCTGATAAAGCCCCAAGGTACAGTGGCGAATATCTCTAACTTGGTGAGTTGACGTTCTCCTAAAAGCTGTACCCAGAGCTACAGCAAGAGTTTCTGAAAGACAATCACAGCTGGTGGGGCTCATGAACAAGTGTGTGAAAGCTACAAAGGAGTGAGTGCATGAGAAGGAAAGCTGGCCTAATGTTGCTTAGGAAGTGTCCAAGACTGGGGTCACTGTCCTGTCAAGAATCCATGCCAGGCAACTGAACGTGCAGAGGAAAGCTGATGATATTCTTCTGAATGCCTGCTGCAGAGGATGCATGAGAACTGACAGGCTTCCAAGGCTTCCAAGAGTACAGAGAAAGGAGCTGAATCTCCAGTTGATTTGATTCTTTTATCCCCAGGTATCACAGAACCTTATGGCTAATTTGTATCAGAAGAAAAAGGTTGAAAAATGATAAACTTAATTTGTAAATCGATTCTAGTAATATTTGAGTGTTATATATCTTGGATTTGATTTGAAAGTGCATTTAGAAAGAAATAAAAAAGTACATTTTGTGCCTTTAATAATTGTTATAACTAAATCCTGTAAGGTGTTCTCTTTTAGTTGCCTACCAATTATTTAAGAAATTTTGTAAGGACTGACATTTGTAATGACTAAATAATTTGTAATGTGGGAAAAATATGCAAAATTCAGGTTGTTTAAATGGAATAAAAAATTTTCAAAAAACTACCAATAAATTGTTTTAAGAAGAAAAAGAAAAGACCAGTCCCCCACTGCATCGTGGGCCATCTCCAGTTGTCCTGATCTATATCTCACCCAGGTAGCTCAGGAGGAGAAAGTGAGGTTGGTGACTTTGCACAACTTCCCTCACTTAAATCCAATTCACTTGCATGTCATGGTGTTGTGGTTTCATGGTGTGTTGGCAGCACCATCTCAAAGAATTTAGAGTCAGAGCACCTACAATCCAAGTACAGGCATTTATTAAGGATTGACACCCCTCAGAAACGGGATAGGTTCCAAGAGGAACCAGCAACTTCAGGGAAAGCAAGACGGATTTTTATAGGGTAAAGATTCAATTACATAACAGAAATAATGAATACTAAAAAGGCAGGAGAGGATTGAAAAGTCCCTTCTATGGCTCTGTGGTCAAACATCTGGTTGTGGTGCCCTCCTATTGGCTAGCTATTGTGATCCTGTCTGGTCAAGATGGATAGTTAGGTATTGTGATCCTGTCTTGGGCTAAATGGATGCTGTGATTGTGGTTGAGGACAAGAACACACCTGTTCAAATATGTGAATTGGATCTGGGGGCAGTGGCTGTATTGAGTCTGGGGGCCTGTGGTATGAATAAAGCCACATTGTGTAGTTAAATCAGGACATGCCTGATGTTCAGTGGGGCCCATAAGGAAGTTAGAATATTGGGGCTGGGGGAAGTTTTCTTAGGGTTCCATCATTTTCCTCTCGAAGAGCTGGGGCCCAAATTCATTTGGGAAAAGCAGTGAAGTCTCTGCTTCTGTAGCTTCTTTAGGATGCCAAGGAGAGTAGAACTGTTCATCTCATCCTCTGCTGTCCTCTTTTCCTTTTGCTTTTGGTCTTTCCCAACTCAGGGTCTTTCCCAATGAGTCTTGTCTTCTCATTATGTGGCTGTAACATTTAAGCCTCAGCTTCAATATCTGACCTTTCAGTGAGTAGCCTGAATTAATTTCTTGAAGTGTTGACTGATTTGATCTCCCTGATTACTCTCAAAAGTCTTCACGTGAAATCATCGATTCTGTGACACTCAGCTTTCTTTATAGTCGAACTCTCAATCATACAATGCTACAGGAAAAACCATAGCTTTGACTACACATACCTTTGTCAGCAAGGCGATGTCTCTGCTTTTTAGTATGCTGTCCATATCTGCCAGAGCTTTCCTTCCAAAGAGTAAGCATCTTTTAATTTCATGGCTGCAGTTGCTGTCTGCAGTGATCTTTAAGTTCGAGAATATAAAATCTGACACTGCTTCCATTTCTTCTCCATCTGTTTGCCAGGAAGTGTTGGGACCAGTTGCCATCATTTTAGTTTTTTAATGTTAAGCTTGAAGCCAGCTTTTACAATCTCCTTTTTCACCCTCATCAAGAGACTTCTTAATTCTTCACTTTCTCCCCTCAGAGTGGTATCCCCTGTATACTGAAATTGTTGATAGTTTTCCCAGTAACCTCAATTCTGGCTTTTGATTCATCCAGCCTGGCATTTCACATAATGTGCTCTGTATATAAGTTAAATAAATAACAGTAAACAGCCTTACTGTACTCCTTGTCCAATCTTAAGCCAACCCATTCTTCCATGTTCAGTTTTCTTCGCAAAGATACTGGAATGGTTTTCCATTTCCTTCTCCAGCTCATTTTATGATGAGAAAACTGAGGCAAACAGGACTAGGTGACTTGCCCAGGATCACACAACTCTTAAGTGTCTGAGGCTGAATTTGAGGACAGGTCTTTCTGACTCTGGACCCAGTACTCTATCCATTGCACTATCAAGCTGTCTCACTCATCCAGTTCATCTAGTTCAACACAAACACCCATTTTACAAATCAGGAAATTGAGTCTCAGAGTACTAAAGTGACTGGATCAAGGTCATTCAGGTTGCAGAGACAGAATATGAATTTAGAATCTCTGATACCAATCTCATTGCTATTTCCACTATTACATGCCCCTCCCAGACTGGATAAATAAAACCCAACACTTTTACCTGAAATATCATTAAAGATGCCCTCCAGAAGAAGAACACAAGTAATTTGAAAGAGAAAAGATGAAAGAGAAAATTAATCTCATTGTACTATGCAACTACAACAAAGTAGTGGGGGGAAACTAGTAAGATTCTCCTCTCTTCCTTCCAAACCACAAAAATAGAGCAAGACTGGAATCCAGAAAAATCCAAGAACATTTAAATCTCTTCCAAGATATTTCCCAACCGTCAAGTAACTAATTCTAGACCAGCTACAGGATTGCTTTGTGTCTCCTGAAAAACTCTTAGAATACTAATAATCCCTTCCATTTGACCCACATGTTATCCTAGAAAATATTCTCTTAGATTTGTTCTCATTTAATCTTTGAATCAAATATAAAGCAGGGAAGGCATTATTAGCTGTGCAAACTAATAAACTAATAATGTAAACATTATTCGATGTGTAAACTGAAGCATACAGAAAAGAAGTGCAAGAGTCATCATGGTATTGTGGAAAAAACACAAGTCTCAAAATTTTGAGTCAATTCTTCCACTTAACAACCATGTGACCTTGGATAAGGTCACCTTTACTTCTCTGTGGCACAGTTTGCTTATCTGTAAAAATGAAGACATTAAACTAAGTAATCTCCAAAGTCTCTGGTATTTCTAACAGAAACCAGCCAGCATCCATCTCTAGCTTTCTGATCTGCTTCAGAACTGTAGTGGGCCTAGGCAAGACCACAGTATACCTGTATGACTCCAGCTCCTTATCTGTCACTTCAGCCCCGTGTTACCAGTTGTCTATTGAATATCTTTTCCTGAGTGTCCATTAGCATCTCAAACCCAAATGTTTGCCAAGGAGAAGCTTTGATGTACTTGAAACAATAGGCATACACTTTCACTTGGGGCTGAATAGTTCTCTGTCTAGGTTGCTGAGGTGGATAACTCCTCAGACAATCAAGGGCCAGGACATTTACTTAACTAATTATGTGCATTCTGAGCTGGGCTGATATTGTCACAAATTAGGGAATTGGGACTAACTGAGCTAACATGACATATCAATGTTGTTATCCGCAGGGCTCACTCCCAGCCCACCTCTACCCCAAGCTGGGCCTCTTGAGCTAACAATGGCTGGCATCCCACAGCTTCGCTGGCCAATTCACCCATCCCCCAACATCTGGAGATCTTGTAATAAGGTTTAGTCCTGTCTGGGAGTCCAACAGGATGCTTGGACACCTAGAACCTTTACAAGTAAAGGGTGAAGCTCTTGGGGTTTCATCATTGAGGGGATTTGAACAGATGGGCTTTGGTCATTAGCATACTAAGGTTGACTAGCTGGTTCCAACTGTTAATTTGTTGTTGCATATCTTGCAAGAAAGAATACAATGCTGGACTTAAGAGTCAGGAAGACCAGAGTTTAGATCCTACCTCAGACCAGATTGCTAGCTGTGTGATCCTGGACAAGTCACTTAATTTCTCAGCCTCAGTTTCCTCATCTGTAAAATGGGGATAATAATAGTACCTACTATGAACATATATAGCATTCGCAAACCTAAAAGCACTACATCATGCTAACCATAGGCATTATTATTATTACTGCTGTCTATCCCATAGCTCAAAACCAGACTGGTCCCTGTCCTCAAGAGGCTTATGTTTTAGTGAGAGACAACATATATTTAAGTAACAAAACGCAAAAATTTGAAGGGAGAATTAACTGGCAGGAACAGAAAAGACCAGTAGAAATCGGCACCTGAGCTAGTATGATAGGGGCTAAGGACATGGAGAGGTAAATGTGAAGATGAAAAGGGAATATTTCAGGGGTAGAAAACAGGCCTGCTGGAGATGGAATATCTTGTATGTGACCCTGGACAAGTCACTTAATCTCTGCTTGCCTCAGTTTCCTCAGATCTCACTTGGGGATATTAATAGCACCTACCTTACAGGGTTATTGTAAGAAGCAAATGAAATAATATTTATAGGAAGGACTTAGCACAATGCCTGATACATAATAAGTGTTACATAAATATTTATTACCTGCCCCTACCTTGAATCAGGTATCACTTGTTAAGTGCTGTGTGCCATAGCACCATGGGATACAAATCCCAAATGATACAGTTTTTATTTTCAGGAGGCTTCTATGCTATCCGAAGTGACATGATTGTATATGTGCACATACATACATGCAAGTATATGTACATGTCACCCTTGATAGAATATAAGAATATTATTATTCAGTCATATCTGATTCTTTGTGACCTCATTGGAGGTTTTCTTGGCAAAGACACTGGAGTGGTTTGCCATATCCTTTTCCAGTAAAAATATATAAGAATATAAGGGTACATGTGTGTATGTATGTGGGCATATATGTATATGTGTGTGCATATACATATATATACATGCATATGTGCATGTATAATGTATTAAAATAAACACATAAATACAAGATAATGGGGAAGAGTCAGAATGCAGCTGAGAGAGATTAGGTAAACCTCATGAAGAAAGAGCGTGTGAGTTAATTTTCTAGGAAAATGAAAATTTCACTGTGTCTCTGATATTGACAGTTTTTTCCAGCCCTTGTGAAAGGTAGAGCTAAAACCATGAATTTTTGTATTGGGAGAAAGATGCAGGAAGTAAGCTTCTGTTTTGTGGTCAAGAGTGGGAAGAGAGAGATCCCAGGGTTCCAGTTGTCCAAGGTTGGGAGAGGGGGAGAGAACAGTTGTCCTGAAGAGGTCCTTACCCAGAAAGACCATTTAGTGCCTTCTATTTTAATTTTCTTGCTAACCAGGTACTACAGATTTGGCTTATAACCCCACTGACCTAGAGCAGCTTACCAGAACCCTTGACCCAGCTCCTGCTCTGGAGGAAAGAGACATTAAGGGAAAAGATGGATGTGAATATGTCCAAGGCTTAAAAAGAGGGTTCTTAGATAAGTGGCATTGTGTAGTGAAAGGATCTATAAAGGCCTATAGTCTTGACTATAAAGGGTTATAGTCAAGAGACCTGAGTTCATATCTTGCCTCAGATAATGACTAGCTGTGTAGAATTGTATCTAGTCTGATTCTCATAAAATCAAGTCAAGAAGCATTCATTTTTTTGTCTCATCATTTTTTAGTCATGTCCAACTCTTCATGTTACCCCATTTGGGTTTTTCTTGGCAAAAGGGCAGAGATTGAACCAGAGACTCCCAGCGTTGTTTTCACCACACCATGCATGCTGAATTGGTCTCATTTTATGCCGAATGGGAATAATACTTGCATTACCTACTTCAGGGGACTTTGAAAGGAAGTTACTGGGTAAACCTTAAAGTTCTCTAGAAAATCACCATTCATTACTGCCATTATTCACTACTGCTTCATGAATGGAGCTGCGACAGAGGAAAGAAACTAGAGATGGAGAATGAAGTATCACATTTACCAGATAGCCTAAAGAATGTTTTATTTTCTTTCTCTGAGTTTCTTAGGGATAGTTCCTTTTGAAAACCCCAACATCATCTCAACTAAACTTGTATCCAAGTAGACCAGGCTGGACCCAAGAAGAAGAAACACACCCCAGGAAAGAGAGTGTGGTTCTACAATGGTATTAGTTATGAGGCAGAAGAAGAGCCAGCTTGGTGGGGAGTGGAAAAGGGAACCAACTTTGGGGGAAGGGAAGGAAGGGAGGAAGGAGGGAGGGAGGAAAGGAGGAAAGAAGGAAGAAGTCAGGACCAGCCTGGATAGGTCTCCCTTTCCAACAAGGAACATCCCAGGGGACTCTCATCATGGGGATATTAATACTACCTAGCTTGTAGGGATCAAAATAATATGTGACAGAGGTGTTCATAGTACAAAGTAACTGTGTGCCTCGTTTCTGTAGAACTTAAGATAATAACAATAGCTAGCATTTATAAAATACTTTAAGACCTGTAAAGTACTTTGCATGTTATCTCATTTGATCTTCACCACCCTAGGTAGTAGGTACTATTATTATCCTCATTTGACAGTTCAGGAAACTGAGGCAGATATTAGATGATTTGCCCGGGGTCACACAGCTGGTAAGGATATGAGGCAAGATTTTAATTCATTCTTCCTGACTCTAAATTCAACATTTTATCTACTATGCCACCTAGCCACCTATTTCTTTAGTTCTTACCCAGGAATCTGGAGAAATCCCTAGTAACACCCTGGCCATGATGGAACTAAAGAGAGAGGGAAAGAGGAAAATGGAGGAAGCATCATAGGCAAATCAGTGTCATCTCCAATTGCACAGTGAACACTCCCCAATGTCACGTAATAATCTGAACAGAGCCAGAAGGATCCAATAAAAGAACTGCAGAGCAGCTGCAAGCCAAGGTCAGAGAGCATTCATCTGTACCAGAGTAAATCAGAACAGTTTTGTGTTTTTCCAGCAGTACTCTTAATAGCCTGGCACTGGAAGCAGAGAAGGCAATTAGCGATGATTACCCAGGGCTGGGAATTAGCAAAGTGGGAACAGTGAAGAAGACTGGCAGAGGCAAGGGTAGTTCTAGGGCGTTGGCAAACACATCTCTGAGAGGGCTGATCGTGAGTCAAGGATGAGTAGAGAAAAAAAAAGGGAGGATGGTTTAAATTAGGATGTGAGTATCCAACAGGAAACTGCTCATTATCAGGTAATGCTACTAGAGCAAACTGACCTTATCTCATGAGGAAAGGCAGGAAGATTAAATAAATAAATTTAAATTAAATAATAAATAGCTTTAAATAAATTCTCAATCAAAATTTCCCAGGGACTAAGCACCCAGTAAGGTAAATAGATATAGTCAATATATAGTTGAACCCCAGCACAGAGGCAAAACATCCCAAGACTAATCAAGCTTGGTGGCCCCAAACCTCCATCTGGTGATACATGGGAGTACAAAGGATACTGTCCCAGAAGGAACCTGGACATTTCCACTCCCATAATCCCATCTGAGGCTCTTTGTGACTATTGTAGAAGCCTCCTAATAGGTCCTACAAACAGACTGGTCTTCATGGTGGGTATGATCCTATCACTTAGTCCCATGACACCTCCTTCTTTATCAAATAAAGGAAAAATAGGTATTGGAAGCTCCCCAAATCTGGTCACAAACCTCTGTTTTCAGTCTTATCTCACACTGTCCTCCTCTCATATATATACTTTACACTACTCCCCCTAGATCACTTGCTGTTCTCCTACCTCTGTGCCTGTGGTTAGCTAAACTCTAGTTCCATCTTGGTGGAATGCACTCCCTTCATCTACCTAGAGATATTCTGTCTATTCTTCAAGTGCCCCCTTGAAATGCTAGGCTCTCCATGAAGCCTTCCCTGGGTTCCTTCCCAGCTAGAAGTGATTTTCCTTTCATCTGATCTTAAGGAATTTTATGTTCATCTTTTTCACTTATATTAATACTCTAATTATTATTTATTTAAGTATGTATTATCTCCTTATGCTCCTCAATGACAGAGATCACGTCTTATTTATCTTTGTTTCCCTAGTGCCAGCACAAACAGCCACATAGTAGGCTTTTAATAAATGTGTGTTGAATAAATGAATGAATACTAGCTTGGTTTTGTCCACTTTTTTTAAGGGAAGGACAAATTATAACTGCCTGACCCTAAGTGGCCCACAAGTGAAAGGTTCTATCATCGTATGGCATTCCTGAAGTCAAAATCCCTCCCCTGAATGTGGATGACTTCTCTGATTGTTGTGGGTGACTACAGAAGTGTAACACAACAAAGCAAAGACAGGGGTTAATCCGTGACAGAAGTCGTCTGGCAGCCAGTGTGGAGAAACAAAGCTCTACAGAAGAAGGGACCAGAGCCACCTGACAGAGAAAGACGCAGCAGCAAAAGCAAACAGTAACCAAGCCTCTCCCTACTTCTTTTTCCTAGAAAACACAAAAATACATAGTAATAGTTTTCCATTGAATCAGCTCACCACAAATTTTAAGTCATGTTCATGCATTATCAAGGATTTAAAAATTACTTTACGAGCCATTTAAACCAAGCAGATAATTGAACCCCCTTGGGATGCTTCTGCTCTCAGAGGAGACCCAGGGCAGCCCCGGGAGCAGATAACTCCAGGCTCACTTCATGCGCTGGAATCTGTTTTGAAAATGGATTGTTCCAGGGATTCAGACAGCAGTTACCTTTGCCTCTAGTGCAACCTGTCTCACAGTAGCTAAAACTCTCCTTCAGAATGTCCTCTGAGACATTCGTTCCATTTCCTGACTCTGGGCGTTTTGTCTGGTTGACGTCCATACTTGGGACTCTCTCCTTCCTCATTTCTGCCTCTTGGCTTCCCTGACTAAAGTCCAGCCTTCTGCAAGAAGCCTTACTCAGTCCTCCTTCATCCTGCTGCTAATGGTCTCCCATCCATCCTGTCTATACTTTGTTGTACACAGTCATTTGAATGCTGTCCCTCCAACTAGATTATGAGCTCCCTTGAGGGCAGGGACTGATTTTTGACTTTCTTTGTATCCGCCAGCTCTTAGTAAAGTGTCTGGCACACAGTAGGTGCTTAATAAATTCTTGTTGCATGTAATAATAAAATTAAAATATAATAACAAATACCCAAATTAACTACAAAGGACATATGAAGGAAGGTACTATCTGTATCCAGAGAAAGAACTGATAAGTAGAAAGATGTTTAGAATGATTTTATATACATGTACATATTTGTGTCTTATGGTAGTCATTTCTAGGGTGGTTGAGGGAAGGGAAAAAAAAGAAATTTCTGCCAGGCCTAGAGGCCTGTGGGCTACCCAAGTCTTACCTTACCTCTCGCAGGTCTTCGGCTGGCCAAACCGGATACTTGTATGAGAGAAGAGACCTATCAGAGTCGAACAAGGGTTGAGCTTTATTCAGGGTTCTGGTTACAAGTGCAGGGGAATTCTTCCTTAGGAGGGAGAGAGAAAGATCTCCCAAGGAGGCAAAGATCTTACAATAAGAGATTGGAAGCAGAAGTGTAAGTGGGGAGAGAGGGGGAGGGAAGAGCGGAGAGAGGAAAAGTGGAGCCTTCTGTCCTGTCCACGCCCCTCCCGCGCTAAGAGCGCTTTCAGGCTTTCCTGATCCTAATTAAGCTCTCCAGCCGCATAGTTTGCACCTGAATACCGTGCCTGTTAGATAACAATAGGTGTGCCCAGATCCGGGACAATCTCGAGGGCGGGGAGAGCTCTCTCCCATCACGTTTCTCACGGGAAGAGGCGGAAATACACGAGATTGCTCGGTCTCACTCCTCGATTCTCTGGTGTTTATGGGGGGCCTCGTGAGAACTCTAAGATTTAGAAGTTCCCACCTTTACCCGCCCGAGACTGTCCACATGGAATTGAGCTTCCATCCCCAGCAAATTTCCATGACAGCTTTATTATATATTTAAAAGGAATAGCAAATTGTACATAATAGATGTGCAATGTCATGTGCAATCACTTTTTTGTTATACTATGTTATGGAGATACTTATTTTGTTACATAAATTACAAATAAAATAAAGTTAAAAAATTAAAATAAATGCTTGTTGATTTGAAGTTCAGAATTTTTACCTTATCTAGATTTCTCTACCATCTGTATATTTCTAGTTCATGGTATTTTCAAGACACTGATGCTTCCCTTCATCTCCCAATAACTTCTGCCTTCACATGAAAGAAGAAATGTATAATATCCTCTTCAGTCTGATTAAGATCAATCACTTCACTCCCACCCCTCATCCTCATAAATGGAGCTCAGCTGCATCTTCCTTTTTCCTTCCCCCTACAACAGTCTATAACCAGTTCCTTACTCGCTTCTCCTGTTTCTTGGCCCTTTGAGTAATGGGTCTTAATGGGGTCAATGATTTCCACCAAACTGACCTGGGCAAAGTACTAGTGCTAAATCACCAGGAAGTGTTTAGGTCAGCCGATCACTTTTGCTCCCATGACACCCCCCAGTCACCCAATTAAAATATTAAAAAATGCAAGTTGTATCTTCCTTCACCTACAAAGTAGGGAAAGTTTCTTCATCTGTAGCATGGGAGAGTTGCACCAGATAGCCTCTGAGATTTCTTGTAGTTCTATGATTCTATTAATCTAGGTTCAAGTCCCACCTGCCCTTTGTTGTTTGTCCTTCATTCTCCAAGAGGACCATGATATCAGGGAGGTGATGCCATGACACGCAAATGAATTGGATTTAAGTGAGGGAGGGCTGTACAAAGTCACTAGCCTCAGTTTCTCCTCCAGAGTCATCTGGATCCAGTGGCTAGATATGGCTCAGGATGACTGGAGATGCCCCCCCTTTACTCTTTACATGCATGACCTTCACCTCAGATATTTCATCTAGACCATCAAGCTAATACATGATGATCTACTGTAATAATTCAAACCTGGGGTTAAGAGAAACCATTCTTTTTGTTTTCCAACCTTCAGCATGGCCCTCCAAATGGAAGGTTCTGAAACGATCTGTCCCAATGCCGAGAAAAGAAATCACCTCTTTTCTGTGACCTGTTTTGAATCTTGCTGAGATAACTAGAAATAAATATTAACGGCATGTTTTCTTTTCCTCCACTGAACCCTCATTGTGAGGTGAGGGAATGTTTCCAGTAGGCCCATGCTCAGCTAGCAGATCTGATGCCAGGTCTCACCAAAAGGCAAATCTGTTGTGATTTGATTGACCCATATCACATTTCCACTTCATACAAAGACCAATGGAATTTATTCTCAGGTCCCCACTCTTCCAGATACACAGAGACAGTAAGATCTGAGTCTAATGGAAAGAAATCAGAGGAAATAACACAAAACTAAAGAAGACTTTCTAAGAACCCCAAATCACCAAACAGGCAGAAGCCACTAAATTCTTGAGCTTGTCCCAGAATGATGTCTACGAAATGCTCCCTAATGATGCTGCAGCATCATCACAAGGAGGCCAGCCCTGGAAGAGCACCAGTAGCAGTGACAATTTAATGTTATCTTTCATTCTGCTCTTCATTTTCCCTTTGACTATAATGGAGAACAACTGGCTCCAGACTACTGGCCTTCATTCCTCCTTCACTTGTATTTGTCTACTTACTTGTGACATTGACAGATCCTTTTATAGTTGAAGAGGAAAGGGAATGGGATGATCACATCATAAATTTAGAGATTGAAGAAACCTTAATTCTGTGATCTGTAGGGAAAGGAGTGATTGAAAATGGAAAAGCAATGGAAATATAAAAGAGCATGGAAATTTATTTATGTTATCACCAAAGGGTTATTGTACCAAAAAAGATTTGAGATCATGTCACAACATTATTTCTCAACTCACAGACATCAGTCTTATCCCACACTCCCACATATATCATTTGATTTCCAAAATTCTGTAATGGTATAATCCTATAAAACTTAGTCCCAGGAATTAGCTATGACTTGCCCAAGGTTATGCATGCAAAGAATAAAAGGTAGGGGTGAGGGGTATCTCCAGTCATCCAGATCTATGTCTTACCACTGGACCCTGATGGCTCCAGAGGAGAAAGTGAGGCTGGTGACTTTGCACAGTCCTCCCTCACTTAAATCCAGTTCACTTGAATGTCATAGCATCACCTTCCTGTTGTCATGGTCCTCCTTGAGAATGAAGTACAAGCAACTAAGGGCAGCTGGGATTTGGACTTAGAGGCTATCTGGTACAACTCTCCCATGTTACAGATGAAGAAACTGAGACCTCCAAAGAGATGAAATAACTTGCCCAAGGTCAAATGAGTGGTAATTATCAGCAGCAGGATGTGAACCTAGGTCCTTTCCACTGCACCACTCAGATTCAGTACTGCACCAGCTGCCACCCAAGGTTTAGTACTGCCTGGTTGAGGCTCTATTTACAGAAGCTATTGACAGCAGAGACTCCTGGATTAGGGAAACCTGCAGAGAGCCATTATCTGACTCTCTGAAGTTCAAATCTTGGGTGTCTTGAATGACTTTCTCCAAAGCCATCACTAAAGATAAAGGGGTTATAACCTTACAACGCTGTCTGAATGCTAGCCAATACCTTAGTTTGCCTCGAAAAATCATCAGCTAAATTGACATCATCTCCTGTTTTCATTATTGCTGCCTATCTTCTACTAGATTCTGCTATTTGGGGACTCAAGAAATCCCTGAAAAACACAATGCTGCAATTATTTCTGGCCCAATGTACAGATCAGAATAAATTACAAAGAATACGAGTTAGATACTATGAGGAAAACTTTCTCAGATAGGAAAAGGAATCCTGGGGGAGGAGGAAAAATTAGTACCACTTATTTCAGTTGAGTTTCTACATTCATCATTCCAACACCAGACATTTAACCTTTGTCTTCCTTGGTATTGCTACGTAATAGAGAATTTTAGACCAAAAGGAAAATGAAGTGCGTAAATTTTATTTTCCTTCTGACTGGAAAAATACTGCCAAGGCAGACAGGAGAAATGTTAAAACCTAGTAATGTTTTGATTTTGCTTAGAGCTGGGCTTAACTCAGCTCTTACCTCATCAAGGCTTACAAACATACAGAAGGCCAACTCTGTGCTAAACACAATGACTTGGAGACTGCATTAATGAAAGGGAGTCGCTCTTAAGGAGAGCACATTTAATAGGTTGTTTCCTTGAATAGTCAAGAGCTAAAAAAAAAAATTATGAAAACAATATCAAGGGACAGACTCGATGAGCCAAGTGAATAACACACTTCCTGTAAGTTAGACAATAATTATTGGATCCATATATTAATCATCAAGGATACACGTGACTCACTGCACCATTGTTCAAGCCCTCCGTGGTGGCACAGAACCCTCAGGTTTTCTGAAGTTGGGACTAACCTGGTCCTTGAAGATGAGGGCTTGGTACGTTAACTCACTCTTCTGGCAGGAACTGAGTAACTATTTGTTGAGTATTTTGAGAGCGACTTGCTATTTATACATGGCATGGTGTAGATACCCTCTGAGATTCTGTGAGTCATCTATGCCCCATATGACTGATGAATTTTGGGTGTGAGTCTTGTTCTCTGTCCTATTATCTCTTTTACTAATGACTCCAGACCATTACTAATTACACCTGTTCATTTTAGTATCATAGATTTAGAGCTGCAAGGAAACTAAGAGGAACTTATTTCTAATCCTCTCATTTTACAGATGAGGAAACTGAGCCACACAGTAGTTAAGCACCTTGCCCAGAGCCATGAAAGTGATAGTAGTAGCAACAACAGCAGTAGCAGTAGCGGCAGTAGTAGTAGTAGTAGTAATGCTAGTGGTAGTAGTAGTAGCAGTAGTAGTAGTAGTAGTAACAACTAGCCTTTAAATAGCACTTCATAGTTTTCAATACACTTTATAAATATTACCTCATTTTATCATCACTGCAGTCCTGGGAAATAAGTGCTATTTTTATCCCCATTTTATAGGCAAAGAAACTAAGGCAGATCAAAGTTAAGGGGAATTTGCTCAGAATCACACAGCTATTAAATATGCGGCAGGATTTGAACCTGAATCTTCCTGACTCCATAGCCAGTGTTCTGTCTGCCTAACTATCACACCTCTCAGACTGCTGCAGTACTGATTCCATAGTATTGTCACATTTACCTTTTCAGACCAGGAAAAAATATGACCAATAAAATAAACCATAAGCTACAGTTCTGATGCTTTATCCTGGAGTTGAAGTGACTCTATTTAAGGAGATGCCAATGAAACAGAAGTTGTGGAATGTCTAACCAAGCTAAAAAGACTGTTAAGTCTGGGGTCAGAAATAGACTGAGTTAGTATTAGAAATGGGAAGAGAGGAACACAGCTGAGGCCATGGACGAGGTATGAAAGGGGAAGGCTCAAACCACAGACACAAAAGAGTATTTAGGTGAGTTTAGCATTGCAATGATTGCAAATTAGCCAGCATTTTGTAATAACCAGGCTACCATGTACCAGAGAAGATGGAAACAAGCAACCAGGTGAGGTTTTAGGGAGCTTTCCATGACCCAGCTGGGTACTCCTTCGTGTTCTGCATTGTTTGACCACAACTATCCTGGGCTTCTGGGAAAGCTCAGAAGTCGTTTCAAGGACATGGTTTTGTTATCCAAAGTCAAGGCCCTTCTTAAAATGAGGTGCTCAGAATGGAACATAGTACTACAGTAGACATTTGACAAAGATACCCAGACTAGGATTATCACCTGCTTTCTTCTGGAAGTGATTCTTTTAATTCAACCTAAAATAGAGGTTTTTACTACCATGTCACTAATGAAGAAATACTTAACAAGCATTTATACGTGACTATTATGTATCAGGAATTGTGGTGTGTGTGAGTGTGTATACATCATATATATGGGTGTATATACATATATATAACACACGTGTATGTGGCTGTGTTTTCTCTAAAAATAACTTCTTACCTTTACTGCCCCTCTAGAATCTGATTATTTTTGTTTTTGTTTTGTTTTAGAGCTACTATATCTATTGGAACACTTCTACCTAGTTAGAACTCAGGTCCCAATCCCTGTCCCATCCCGTGGAGCATGACAATATACTTTATGGTCCCTTTTCTTACCTCCATGCTCCCACCTGCCACTTTTCTGCCTCCCTTTCACTGCTCTTTTCAGTGACCTCACCTCTCTGCCTGTCTGCCATCTCAGATTCCTCCCAATTAATCTAATTCCTTCCAGAAATTTCCATGAATGACAGTTGCTCACCATTCTACCTCCCATCCCCAACACACACACACACACACACACACACACACACACACACACACACACATACTGACATTCCTTTTTTACACATTTAAAGATGTTACCATTATCCCAGCACATAGTGTACTGATATAACTACTCAAAATCAAGATTAATGGGGCCATAGTTCCTCGCCTGGAACCCACTTTCCGGGGAGACCTCCATCTCAGACTGTGTGTGTTTGTAGTGGCTGAAATGAATCAAGACCAAAACTAACTCGATTCACTCAACCCCAGCAGTTTTCCTTGGGGCCAGCGCAACATAAATGGTACCTTCCGGTAGCACAAATGATAACTTCTAGTTCAAGCCCTTTCCAGGAGCAAACACAGTGAGCTTCAGCAGGGAAGCCCGCAAACTCAGAGGGTAGAATCAATAGCAGAAGAGAATACAACAGATGTTTCATTGAGCAGGTGGACAGGAAGGCACCTGCTGCTTTAGAGATCTATGAATAGCAAGAGGAGAGGTCAAAATGGGAGTTTTTCTTTTTAACATTTCCTTTTTTTTCTCTGCTGCTTGCCACGAGCTCATGACAGAAAATCCCCACAGTTGGGTTGGCCCCTGGACACCGGGTCCAGAGATCTGGATGGCATCCTGGTTCTGATGTTTACTGTGTGATCCCAGACAAGTCACTTAACCCTTTTGAGACTCAGGGAGCATCCTGTCAATATAATTACTGATGCATGTACCCCCTACCTCACTGGGCTGTTGTGAGAAAAGTGCTTTGTTAATCTCAAAAGGCAATTATCATTAATATTATGGAAATTATTATGGGTCCCTCCTTTGTGCATTCAGCATTTTCTGTCTCATCTTACTTGTGCGTGTGATGTACATGAAGATCAAGAACCCTTCTTAATTATCCCCATACCTCCTGCATCACCTAGCACAAAGCTCTGTACACAGTAACAGATATATATAGATATATACATATGTGTGTATATACATATATATGCATATATACATATATGCGTATATATGTGTGTATGTGTGTGTGTGTGTATATCATGTGAGGAGGCTAGCTAAGGCTTTGCCCCAGGACACCCTGATGTAAAGGGCACTTGTTATTCTTTTGGGAGGACTAAATAAGTATGCTTAGGGCCTAGGTGTATGTGTGTGTGTACGTGTGTGTGTGTGTAGCTGAACTTGTAATTTCATCAGCATGGGGAGTTTGTAGGAAGAAAGTACTCCTCCAAACTATAGATTCATACCCTCTCTGTCACATTTAATTTTGGAGAGTTGGCCAGGGGCACTGAAAGGTTATGTTTCTTTTCCAAGATCATCCAATCAGTTCAGGTAATAGTCTTGAGCCCAGGTCTTCCTGACTTTTGGTGCTTGCTTAGCCAGTAAAACTAGTTAGAATGGGAAGTTCCTGGTTGATAAGTTTCCTTGGCTGCCCTTGCCC
This sequence comes from Notamacropus eugenii, assembly GCF_028372415.1. Taxonomy (NCBI): domain Eukaryota; kingdom Metazoa; phylum Chordata; class Mammalia; order Diprotodontia; family Macropodidae; genus Notamacropus; species Notamacropus eugenii. The sequence goes on along the minus strand of NC_092876.1, from coordinate 201,932,228 downwards.
TGACTGAAGCCCCTGTTCAGCTCCTTCTGGGCCCAGCCTCATCCTGCTTCCTCCACCCCTTGGCCTTCCCAGCAGTAGCTTCATAATCTACTAGGATCTCTAGAGATCTGAAGTCTGCTTCTCTCCTAAACTCCGCTTTTCCTGAACGTAATTTGTGGAACTTACTCCAAGCACCAGGGCAACTCAATGGCACAGGGCTTAGAGACAGGAAGAGTAAATCCAGCCTTAGACACCCTGTGTAAGTCACTTAACCCTGTTTGCCTCAGGTTCCTCATCTGTAAAATGAACTGAAGAAGGAAATGGAAAACCACTCCAGTATTTTTGCCAAGAAAACTCCAAACGGGATCACAAAGAGTCAGACATGACTAAAACAGCTGAATAACAAAAACTGCAAGCATCAAAATTACAAGTTAGGGTTCTAAATAGTGGGCACACATTTAATGACTATTTGTGGAGCTACTTCCCCAAGCTATTCTCACACTTGAAGGTTGGGTCCCCAAAGGACCACTAGTATCAGGTTTCAAGGGTGTGCCCTGGGGGCCATGCTTCTAAAACTATAGCTCATGAGCCCCCACCAGTGAATTTCCCATTAACAATCAGTAGACACACGTAGCTCTTAGCAAAAGCATGTACTAATACGACACAGTAAGAATAGTAGCTGTGAAACATTCCCCCACTTAATCTGGGGCATGCTTTTCCATAAATATAGATAGTATCTGTGGGATATGGGACCTATCACAATTCCTGATACATAATAGTCATGTATAAATGCTTGTTAAGTATTTATTCATTAATCTTTCTTACAAGTACAATGAATAAGCCTATGGGCCATAGAGACAGGGCAATCAAAGCAGTGCTTAGAGGTCCAACATACACAAACACGCACATATACATATGCCTATGTATATAAAATTTTCAAGTATATCTTGGACCAAGCTCTCTCATTCTCTCTCTCTTCATATATGTGTGTTTGTATATGTATGTATATATGCGTGTGTGTGTACATGCATATAGATATAGATCTATATACACACATACATACATACACATAAAATATGTGAATATTTTTATATATTAGATATACTATATACAAGTATACATATATGTATATTTTAAAATTTAAATATTTTAAATTTATAATGTACTAAATACGTGCAATGTGCATATACATGCATTCATTCTTTACACTCAACTTGTTAAAGTCAGGCCTTTTATCTTCCTTTGAAACTCACATTGGTGCTCAGTTGATGTTTGTGGATGAGAGTAATGACAGCAAAGAGGATCTACCCTTAATAAATTGATTGACCCAAGACATACTAGGAAAAGATTGTAAATCAGGCTGTTCTTGTGGCTTTGTCTTGATTAATGATATATGCAACTGATTAGATTATTAATCAGGCTGGGCCAAGGGTAGCTGAGCATTGAATTTGGTCTTGAAAATGTTTACAAAAGTGGTGGTGGTTGCGTACGTTCTATTCATTTTGAGATACCATAACCCATCTTAGCCCTAAACTGTAAGTCATTTAGTGATGTGAATATCACGGATGATTGGAACCATTCTCACTAAGAAAACAGCAGGAAATCTGGAGATCAGAATTGTAATAAGAAGGACTACATTTAAGAATCAATCTGAGTAAAAATCACAGTAAAGACAGCAAGATGAAAAAAGAAAAAAATAAGGAGAAAATGGGAGGGATGAGCCTTTTCATTGTGATATGAAACCAGTTGATTCTGGAGAACCTCTGATAAAGTAAGTACTGATAAGATCATGTGGCCATTACATCTTCTGTTTCAATCAAACTCTCTTGCTAGCAGTTACTACATGTGACATTCCATCTCCCACCTCCACACCTTTGTCTATATGATCGCCCACCTACCCACTCAGAATATATTCTCTCTGTATTATGGTTGCTTAGAATCCCTAACTTGCTTCCAAATTGAATTCAGGTGCCACTTGCTACATGAGACCTTTGCTTATCCTCCTGGTGGTGTGTGTGTATACACACACATGCAAATATACACATATACATATATAACATGTAAATAAAAATACAAATATTACGTATACACATATATATGCATACACACACAGACATATATATATATATATATATGTATATATATATATGTAAAATCTTCTTGTATATCTTGGGCCAAGTTCTCTCATTATCTCTCTCTCTCTCCAGTCTTCTTTCTCTTCCAACGTACTATAGGACCTGGGGCAGCTAGGTGGTGCAGTGAATAGAGCACCAGTGCAGGAGTCAGGAGGACCCGAGTTCAAATCTTACCTCAGACACTTGACACTCACTAGCTGTGTGACCTTGGGCAAGTCACTTAACCCCAATTGTCTCATCCTACATCATCTCCAGTCATCCTGATGAATATCTGGTCACTGGATCCAGATGGCTCTGGAGGAGAAGTGAGGCTGGTGACCTGCACAGCCCTCCCTCACTCAAACAAAGTCATGTCATCATTTCTCTGATGGCATGGTCTTCTTTGGCTGTAAAGGACGAACATACTATATGACCTAGTTACATTGGCATACTCCAAGTCCCTGGAAAGACCCTCCCTCTCTTTCTCAGAGCTTTGCACTATCTCTTCTCTGCCTTAGATTTCTCTCCTCCCTCACCTCTGCCCACCCGCTTCCCTGACTTCCTTCAAGATTCGTCTCCAAGTCCCGCAGTCTCCAGGAGGTCTTTCCTGATCCCTGCCAGATTACACTTCATCTACTCTGTCTATATCTTGTACGTACCTTGTTATTTATATAATGTGTCCCCCTCTAGAATGTGAGGTGCTTGGGGATGGGGACTGTATTTTTGTCCTTTTTTTTTTGCATTCCTAGTACTTCATATGGCATCCAGCATTTAATAAATGCTTACTAACTGGGGAGAGATAAGAAATTGTTATAATAATCCAGGCATTCTGTGATGATACACGGCAAAATCAGGGTGGGGTAGTGAGAGATAAAAACAGTGATAACAATGAAAACAAAAATAAGTGGTATTTACATAGTCCTTTATAATTCAGTTCCAAATTGCCTTCTTTGTATTATTATCATATTTGACCCTCAAAGAAAGGAACATAAAATGCATCTAGAAAGAAAACTCCAAAGCCTTCCTCTGAAAAGGAGAGAGGGAGAGCTCCATGGCCCCTACTGTCTCCTAGGTTCCTGAGAATAAACATATGCAGAAGGAGAAAGAGAAATAGAAGGTGGCTCTAAGTCCAGATGTCCAGTAGCATTGCAGGCCCTTGACATAAACAGGGACATTTGAGAGAGAGCTAGTTTGGAGTGAGGAAGATGATGGTTCACTTTTGACATGTTAAGCCTGACATACTTCAAATGGAAACCTTTGGTAAACAACTGGTAATACAGAACTCAAGACAGGAGAGAAATCCAGCTGTAGATGTGAACTTGAAAGTCATCACCATAGCAATGAGGAGTAACTAGGTAGAATAGCGGATAGAGCCCCAGCCCTGGAGTCAGGAGGACCTGAGTTCAAGTCCGACCTCAGACACTTACTAGCTGTGTAACCGTGGGTAAATCATTTCACCCTGTTTGCCTGAGCTTCCTCATCTGTAAAAATGATCTGGAGAAAGAAATGGCAAACCACTCTAGTATCTTTGCCAAGAAAGCTCCAAATGGGGTCAGGAAGAGTTAGAAACCAATGAAACTACTCAGCAATAGTGGTATAGCAATCATAATTGAAGCCCTCAGAATATATCGTTCTAATGGGGGAAGGTGCGGAGGACTAAGACTGATCTTCAAGGGGCTCATATTCAGGCGGCAAAAGGAAGAAGAAAGACAGACAGAGGGAGGTAAGTTGGAGTAGTGGAAAGAACATTGGACCCAGAATCAGTAGAAAGTTGTGCTTAAATCTCAGCTCTGGCACTCTGGATCCTGGGGAAATCTTTTAATCTCACTGAGCCTCAGTTTACTTATCTGTAAAATAGGGACAATAATGCTTATGCCCAATCTACTTCACAGAGTTTGTGGTGAGGAAAATATTTCATCAGTCTATAGAAATAAGAACCATTAATGTTAAGAGGAGAGAATAGGAAAAATCTAGTAAGAATAGAAGTTACTTGAGAATAGGAATAATTTCTTTTTTTGTCTTTGTAGTTCTAACTTTCAGGAAGTTACCACTTAATAGATGTTTTATTGAACTGGGATGAAGAGAAGTGGAATAGACCTAAACCTCTGATTTCATTGGTATTATAGGGAAATTGGGACATTCTCTCTACAAGTCAAATCTGCACTCCCCCAACTTATGGTCTTAGAGAGCTGGGGGAGGGGAATGGAGGAGGGGAAGAATGAGTAGTAAAATGACTTGTCTAATAGCCAGTTCATGCCAGAGGTAAGCCTTGAAGCCAAGTCTTCTTGACTCCCTGGCCAGTGATCTCTCTCTTATAACACAGTGACTTCAAGTCAGTCCAATCCTGTCATTTCCCTCAAACATCTCAAAACATTGTTTCTCCAAAAAAGCTGTCTGGTATTAACCATTCCTCAGATCAGTGGTGTTGAGCTGAAATAGAAACTGAAACCTATATACTGAACCAGTATATAAAGATCCTCACAGGCAGCATATTGACTTAGAAAACCATATATTCACATTATCTATGTTATATTGTATTTTTATTTATTTTATTAAATATTTCCTGCTTGGGTAACACTCCAAGAATGTTGGCAGCATATTAGACACCTCTGCCCTACCATCATTCTTTGGTACTTTTATGTCAATAAGTATGTGTTACTTTGACCTTTTTACAATATGCTTTCATAATTGTTCTTAAGTTATTTTCATTGTGCATGGTTTGTCTCCCCAACTAGATTGTAATTACAAAGGGCAAAGACCAAGTCTTTTATTCCTTTTCTGTCCCCCCACAGTATGTAGGTCAGAGCTAGAAACATAGTAATCAATCATCTCACAGTTGTGAAGCACCTACTAAGTACAGGCATGATGTTAGGTATATAAAAATTGAATAAAGTACTCCCTGTCCTCATGGAGCTCACAATCTAAGGAGAGGAATGTGATATAGATAGAAATAACCAAAATGCATAGTAAGTTCTCCAGAGGTAGGAGAAGAATGCCATGTGGCATTTGAGGAGGGAAAGGCCATTACTGACTACATGAATCTGGAAAAGCTTAATTGAAGAGGTGGTATGAACTGAGCTTTAAAGGATGGGTCAGATCTGAATGGGTAGAGGACTTTCCAGGGGAAGGGAATTATGTGAACAAAGGTATTCTGATCAAAAAGCGTGGGATATATTTTGGGGTATGACTAGGACAGGGGTGGGGAACCTGCAGCCTCGAGGCCCCATGTGGCCCTCTAGGTCCTCAAGTGCAGCCCTTTGATTGAATCCAAACTTCATGGAACAAATTCCCTTAATAAAAGGATTTGTTTTGCTGCACTTGAGGACCTAGAAAGCCACATGTGGCCTCAAGGCTGCAGGGTCCCCACTTGTGATCTAGGAGTTCAGCTTTACTGATGCATAGAGGGATATGTGTGGAATAAGACTGATAGACTGTGTAGAGCCTTCAATGCCAAACTAATGAGTTCAAACTTTACCCAGTCAGTAATAGGGAACCACTGAAGAGTTTAGAGCAGTGGGGTGCTACAAACAGGCCTGTGCTAAATGCTAGGTAACCCTCTTGAGCAAAATATGCCGGGGAGGGGGGTGGGGAAGAATGGAAATCCCCTCACATTAGCTGAACTAGCACTAGTACAGGGCATGATGAACTGCCTACAAGTAATTGCAATTTCTGAAATATTTTTTCCAGCCAAAGCATTACCAAATCATTTATTCTTTACCAGGAAAAATGTCGTCTGTGAAAGTTAGAGATGATTTTCCTCCCTAACATCCAAGTAATGCTTCTGGTGACTTATTTATTTATTTGGTTTTGAAATTGCAATTTCACAGAACTACCTTGGGGGCAAGGCCAAAAAAGAAAAAATGAAACCATTAATGAAACAGATAAAACAGTAGCAGCATTAACCCCTCCTCCAGAGGTCTACTAATATCAGACTGTTTGGCTGAGACTTGGATTTGTAAAGCCCTTGGCTTAGGAGTCATCGGGGGCTATTTGCTCCACAGTTGAAGTAGTGAGTAAACAAAGACCTTTTATGAAGGATATTTTTAATGCCTGTATTAATTAGTTTATTATTATTTAAGACTTGCATATTTAATGCCTATACAGGTCCATCTGTAGAACTCAAGTTTGGGGAGAGCAAGTGCAGGAAAGGAATGTGAAGGGATGGAAACCCATGGAGTGAAACTGAATGAGGAGGAAAATCCTCTGAAGTGTCCATCAGGTCTGACCCAGATGCTTCCCCCACCCCGTTCTTCAACAGTCCACGCTGCCTACACACAGGACTGAGCGAGGATGGGCATAGGGGACCCACAGGGCAGACAAGTACAATTCTCTGAGCATGGTCACCCAAGGTGTCAGCATCAAGGATGAGGGCTTCCTTGGGATGTGTCTAACAGAAGCTCAGGCCAGGTTTGTTTGCTGACAATGTCTTCTGTCTCCGCCGATGAGAGCGGGCTACCAAACTGAACACTTTAATGAGCTACTCCCCATTAAGCAAAGAGACCCGCTGTGTGAGGAACCAGAGCTGATGGCAAGGCCTGGGAAAACCGTAAGAGAAATTGGCAAGTTGCAGCATCTCACTCCTGTCAGCTCATTAACAATTCCCCTGGGTTCCAGAGGCAGCTACTTAATTCCAGAGAGAACCCAATCAAACAAAGACAGCCAAGGAGATTTGTTTATTCCTTCTGGTGGCTTATCACAGCTCGAGCAGAAGAAAATTGAGAGGCTAGGTGATGATTGCCATAATTGTAAGGCTATTTTTCACCTTTCTTTCCTCATATTCAGTCACCTGAGCTCAATGTGAGTTACCTGGCACCCTACCTCTAGGGCCACCTAGGAAAAGTGAGGTGGTGCATCTCCCATTGATAACCTTTACAGGACATAGTTTCCAATGAGATCACAAGATCGTAGATTTAGAGCTGAGACAGATCTCAGAAGCCGTCTAATCCAATTGTAGCATTTTGAAGACGAGGAAAATAAGACCCAGGGGAGTTAGAGAACTTACTCAATCATCAAGCATTTATTAAACACCTACTATATGCCAGACTCTGTGCTGAGCTCTAAGCTTACAAGGACAAAAATAAAACAGTCCTTGCTGTCAATGAACTGAGTCAGGGCAAACAGTGAGAATATGCAAAATTTATAGAAAATAAAAACAAGATAATTTTACAGGGAAAAGTTATTGGCAGCTAATCAGGAAAAAGTCTCATGTAGAAAGTGACATTTGAGCTAGCAAATTAGGAATGCTAAAAGGTGGAAGTGAGTACATCCCAGGCATAGGGAAAAATCCCTGCAAAGATTAGATAGGATTAATAAGACTTAGCAACTAATTGGATATGGGAGGAAGTAAGAGAAGGACTCTAGGATTATTCTGAGGTTTTGAATCTGGATGACTAAAAGGTCAGTGGTATACCAGACAGAAATAGGGAAACTGGGAAGAGGGATAGTTTGAAGGAGGGAAAATAAAGAAAGAGATTGGTAATTTAATTGGCATACGAAGCACGTGGAGAAGGAACCCTGCCCCACCAACCCCACCTCCCACTAAAATCCTGCAATTTAAAGTCTTAGAGGTTACCTGGGGGCTCTGAGAGGCCAAAGGACCAGTGATACAGTCAGCATATGTCAGAGACATATCTTGAAGCTAGGCCTACCTGACTGCAAGGGCACTTCTCTCTTCATAGAACCACATGGATTCTCTTGAAATTGACATTTTTCCCAAACCACAGGTCCCCTTTCTGGCCGCAAGACTGACATTCATTGCCCTGATTCTTCCTAAAACATAGCCCATAGTGGGCTGGGAGCTTTTCCCATAGGTAGGTAGATAGATGAATGAATGAACAGATGAGCAATGAGGCTCTTTGGAGACCCAGCCCGTGGAATATAGGTATGCAATTTATCAAAATTCATCTCCAGTGTCAGGTCTGCACTGCTTCCTTTGCTTTCAGTTGTTTTTTTTTTTTTTAAAGTCTGCAGCCCCCGAGGGCTAATACACTCAATCTTAGCTGCATAGGCAGTTCTTGATAATGTCATAGAGAGTGATACAGCAAAAGACGGATGCTTATTTAGAGTCTACAGGGACAATAGCTCCTCTCTAGTCAGAGCTAGTCAGATTTATGTCACTGAATCCATTTTTTTTTTCTTAAGAGGAAGAAAGAGGAAGGCATCTATGCTTCCTCTGCTCAGTCAGATAGAACTATTAAAGTACTGCAGATGGAGAAAAGGGAATAAAAACCAAGGAAAGAGGAAGCTGGAGACTGAAGACGGTAGCTGCATTTAGATTGGGGAACCAGGAGCTGGGTTTTACCATCACTAGCCAGACACCAATAAATCTGTGTGAAAGGATAATCAGGCACCATCCAAGGGGAAGAATGATGCTCTAGCTAGCTGCTTTTCTCATAATCAAGGAAAGGAACTAATCACCATGAAATCAACAGCCAAAGCATGTGAAAATCAACACTAGAGGGAGAGGAGGGGGATTAATCCAATCCAATCCAATTCAGAACGTTATAGAAGAGGGGGAGAGGGTGTAAAAAAAGACAAGAAGTCTGGTCCTTGTCATTGAGGAGTTTATAATCAAGTAGAAGAGATATGATCCTTACTCCAATAATTATTCTTGTTATTCAGTTATGTCTGGCTCTTCATGATCCCGTTTGGGGTTTTCTTGGCAAAGTTACTGGAGTGGTTTGCCATTTCTTTCTCCAGCTCATTTTACAGATGAGGAAACTGAGGCAAGCAGGTTTACATGCCCTATCTAGGGTCACACAGCTAGTTAAGTGTCTGAAGGCAAATTTGAACTCCAGTCTTTCTGACTTCAGGTCCAGTACTCTATCCATGGCCCCACTTAGTTGCCCACCGACCCTGGGAGGTAGGTGCTATTATTATTTCCATTTCACAGAGGAGGAAACTGAGACAAGGAAAGGTTAAGCAATTTGCCTAGGGTCATACAGATAGTAAATGTCTGAGGCCAGATTTCCACTCAGGTCTTCTTTCCCTATGCCTAGTGCTCGATTCACTTTGCTGCACCTAAAAAAGTATACCTACCCCTTACCCCCAATTCACCTTCTGACTGTGGCAGCCACCATTTCAGCTTAGGGGAAGTTACCAGTGTGTTGAGTCCTACTTTTCCCCCTCCCAACCCAAATTTTATTTGAGTGGGCCAGAGATGGTTACACAGGATGAGCAGATGTGGATGAATTGTCACTGATTGCAGATCTCATTACCGTTTTTCCTCACCAACCTGCTCCACCCCCACTCACCCCTCTTCTATATTGACTTATTGTTATTGAGGATATCACCATCCTTCCAGTCACTCAGATTCCCAGCCTAGCTATCATCCTGGATTCCTCACTCTCTCTCAGTTTAGATCTGCAATCAGTGACCAAATCTCTTTGTTTCTACCTCTCTCTGTCCCCCTTCACTCCCTCAGCTACCCCCCCCAGTCCACATTCTTATCACATCTCTCCTCTAGACTATTGCAAATAGGCTCCCAACAGGCCTCTCTGCCTCTCAGATCCTCCCTCCACACAACTGCTAATATGATTTCCCCAAAGCTCAAGCCTGATCATGTCACTCCCCCTCTCTGTAAGCTCCAGGGGCTCCCTGCTGACCCTGTAATTAAGTTATTTCATCTTTAGCTTATGTTTTTCTACTTTTATATGAGCTTTATACTTTACTTCCATATTAGTACATGCATGTAATTTGTAAATAAATAAATATACACATATTGGGGTTATATGCTCAAAAAAGTTCTACTGTTGGGGGTGCATGATTAAAAAAAGTCTGGAGATGACTGAGCTAGAGCATAGGGTATATGAAGATCAGTATGAGGTAGGAGCAGAAGAGTCAAATGAGAAAAGCATAGTCTTCTTGGCTGTGTTAAGGAAAGAGAAGGGAATAGAAAATGTTTGAAGGAATGATCCGATCAGAGCTATGCTTTAGAAAAGTTACCCTGACATCCTTATGGAGGCTGAATTGGAGGTGGGAAAAGCCAGAGTAAGTAAAGGAGACCAATGAAGAAGTGACTACAATAGACCAATCAAAATGGTTCTGACGGTGGGAATGGAAAGGGGGGCATTTCAGAAGGAGAAGGGACAAAACCTGGCAGCTGACAAGGGTTTAGCCTTACTCTGGAGAAATGCCATTGCCTCACATGTGGAAAAAGCAAAGGAATGTAACATTCCAAATACATCAGCTCCTTTGTTTGAAAGTGACAGAATCATTTTCATGCCCTTTCACCTAAGAAAACTGGGTCTGATCCTGGGCATTTAACACCCCCAAAAGGGTCAGGTTCTCTTTTTGGCTCTATTGCACCCCAGAATAAAACTGGGAAAATCTGCTAAACAAACCTTACTATGGCTTGACTCCAGGGTTTCCCCATGTATGGGTAATGAGATCCCAGCCTTCTGCATGGGCACTCAGTTTACAATATGGATATATGGATGCAGCTTTTTATTTCTTCCTCCACAAAAAATATGAATGACTTGCAGGCACACTTGAACATAAGAAACATAAAGCTCTCTAATAATCCATTAGATGCATTGGACTTCCCCGAATGTAAGGATACTTTACACTAAACAAATGCTCTCCATTGACCTCAGACTTGCTCATCAGAACAACTCACAGCAAAAGAAATGGAGAAATTGCAATGGTCCAGAGATCCTCGAAGCAAGGTAACAAAGTGAATAGGATAGAGCACTGAGCCTGGAGACAGGAAGACCTGAGTTCAAACTCAGCTTCAGATATTTCCTAGCTGTGTGACCCTGACTAAGTCATTTGACCTCTGTTTTCCTGAGTTTCCTCAACTGCGAAATGGGCATAATAATAGCACCTACCTTCCAAGGTTATTGTGAGCATCAAATGAGATGATATTTGTAAAGTGCTTAGCACAATGCCAGGCACATAGTAAACGCTAAATAAATGCTTATTCCCTCGTTTCGCCTGCCTTTGTGACAGGGCTTTAGTCTTTAAGCTATAGTTTCTTCCTGTTAACAGTCCCCCTTCTCTGAAAATCATTCTGTTAAATATTCCTCTGGGAAGATTGGTACCCAACTCTTAAATTCAGGAACTCTGAACTCAGAAATATCCACAGAGTCATCTTAAGGCTGGCTAGTTGACTTAAACTGATAATCAATGGAGAACACATCAGTAGGGGCTCATGGGCCATAACAAGTTCTGAACCCTGAGGGGAGAAGCTGTTTTCTAGAGACCAAGCCTGCTAAGGTGAGTGGGGTCTGGAAGATAAGCTCCAGAGCATGTGCTATACTACCATGAGGGAACTGGATTATTTTGTTCAGTTGTCTTGATGGGGTACAGATTCTGGGAACCTCCTTGAAATCTCCTTGAATTTTCCCACTTAATCTGATCTTTCATACTAAAATCCATTATCCTCAACCTAGCCTGGCCTTCTATTTTCTGTTACCTCGAGATTGCCCCACCTGCTTCCCACCCAAGCCCTCCATTGTCAGATACCTCCCAATTGTCTCCAGCTGTTTCCCAGTCTTGAATACATCATTAATTACCCCAGTTCTGTCAAGATCCTCCTTAGATCCTCCTCCCAGACTACTAGACCATCTCTAGATCTTTCCTCTAGATCTTTCTGTATATAAGTTCCATCTCACCTCCTTGAAGGCACTCAGATTCAATTCAGCGCTAACTCTATCTAGCTGAGATTCTATCTGTCCTGCTTGTTAAATACAAGCATCACAAATGCTTAGGTTCCTTAAGAGTCAACCCAATATGGCAAATCTTTAATAAACTTTGTTTTACTTTGGCTGAAAGAAGACTTGAGTCAAATTCATTCAGCAGGACCCGGCATGTTGTTATTTTGGGGTCCTGAGCACCCCAAACCTTTACTTTATAATTCCCTGACCTCAACAGTTTCAGTCCTGTCTGACTCTTTGTGATCTCACTTGGGGTTTTCTTGGCAACAATACTAGACTGGTTGGCCATTTCCTTCTCCAGCTCATTTTACAGATGAGGAAACTGAGGCAAACAGGGTTAAGTGACTTGCCCAGGGTCACACAGCTAGTAAGGCCCTGAAGTCTAATTTGAACTCAAAAAGATGAGTCTTCCTGACTCCAGGTCCAGTGCTCTATGTACTATACCACCTAGCTTCCTGAGGTTACTTTAGGCATGTAATTATCCATTCTCAAGAAGAGATTAAAGATGGAGAGTCTGACAATTCTGCTAGGCAGATCATTTGGCCAAAGAAAAAGTGGGATCAGGAATGATTGAGAGTCAGGACTGCTTGCCCTAAAAAGTCCTTCCCAATCATAGAGGACAGAAGGTGGAATAAAAGGGAAGGAAATGCATTTTCTCCCAGTCCCAGGAAGCTCAGCATATCTGATGTTTGTCCCCCAATAGTTTTAATATTACCTTTTCCAAAAAAAAAAAAAAAGCATCCCCTTCACAGTATAGATTCAGGGAAATTAGTTCAAGTTGAATTAGGAAATAAATCCACTAGACCACAAAGTCCCTTCTGAATAATCGGTATATATGTTATAGTTTTCCTCACTGAGCTATGAAAACAAGATCATAGACCAGCGCTAGGGAGCCTGCACCCTCAAGGTCAGGTGTGACCCTCCCACCCCTGTGACCTATACCTTATGACTTGGGATTGGGTGAAATTTCCCATTCCGACTTAATAGACACTACTCCAAACCAGGTGGGCAGATCAATGCACTGCCTTAATATTGCTGTAACCCAGGGGATTAAATAACCTCACCTTTCATCTGGTAGAACACTTCTTGCAGAGATGAATCTAGAGGTGCAAAGAGCAAGGATACACTGGATTATTTATTTCCTGGGTAATAAAAAACCACCAGCCAACCCTCTGTAGCCTTCAGTGGATACTTACTCCCTCCGTTCTCAGGATGAATCACAGAAGCCCCATTTAAGACACCTCTGTGTGACTCACCTTTTACTTTGAGGATTGGATTGTTTGTGGTAAATAACCTTTTGCTGAGTCTATTGAATGATGGCTGTAATAATGAGGATCTGAACAAAGGACCTAAAAGTTGTGTGGCTACAAAAAACCCCGCCGTAATTAAACTATTCAAAACAAAGTACTGGCAGTACCTGGCAGAAATGTCTGACAGTCAGTAAGCGTGCCTGAGCTCAGCCACTGGGGACTTCAGAGTTTCTCATCCCTCTGGGAGGGATTCTGAGCTTTTATTTTTTTTTTCAAGTTGGAGGATCCTGGATGTCACAAATCAAATTAAAAATTAGCCCCAGCAGGACACATATACAATCTCTAGGGGAAAATTGAGGGAGCAAGGCCCCTTTCCTTTCTTCCTGTGCCACCCAAGGAGACTGGTCCTCCCAATCAATCAATAAGCATTTATTAAGTGCCTACTATGTGATGGGGATGGGAATAAAAGGACCAATGCAGAACAACCCTGCCCTCAAGAAGCCTACATTTTATTGGGGCAAACCACACATACACAAATGGGTATTACATATACAAAATATACAGAAGGCAAAAGTACAAGATCTGTTAATATAGTAAGAGGAAAGAAAACAGATGGCACAAATTGCTCAAGACAAAGATTCTTAATGGAGAGGTTTATGAAGTGGGTTTTGTAACATTTTGATTTGTGTACAACTGACATAATTTATTTCCTTTACATGCTTTATTTTACACATAACAAAGACTGGTCACATGGACAGGAAAAGGTAGTGAGATATGATGATCTGTCATATTAGGGCTTTGGAAAAACATTGGAGTGTGTGTAACACATTCTGTAACTGGTTCATTCTTCTGACTACAGTTGGCTGGATAGTTAGAATTGGTGATGCTTTCAAAAGGGTGCTAACAACCACTGTCCAGCTTGGTCTTGGTGAATCTCTGACTCTTTAACTAATGGTGTCCAGTGAGAGATAGTGCTGTGAAGAGAGAATTCTCGGGTCTTCTGCTTTCTGAGGCCATGTGACCTGGAAAAATGGGTCTTGGTTCTTTATCTGACCTGACATGTTTCCTTTTCTGTTTTAGGTAAAAGAGATTCATCTAGAAGCTCCAATTTTGTTGATTTGGAAAGATCAGCGGGGGGTGGGGGAAGGTCAGAGCTCTTGCTAGGTTTTGTGGCCAATGCAACATTAATGCCTTGAGGAGCCTTTGGGACCTAGCCAAGAACTGGAATTAGAGTTAGTCAGAATTAGCATTAGGGGTAGTCAGAATTAGGATTTAACTCCATCTGAACTATACTATGTAGAAACTGTGCTGACAGTGAGTCCACTCTCCTCAGATACTAGGAGACAGTGTGCCCCTGAAGTGTTGGGGGAAGGAGCATAGTACTTTTCCTCTGTTTCATAAATTCCCACTGCCAAAAAATTTGATACCATTAAACAGACCTGCCCATGGCAGGCCTTTCTGTCCTGAGTTGGGCTAGAGTTTAGAAAGCAGATCCACTGGGCTGCTGGGGCCATACTCAAAGCTTTGCTAACGTGGTATTGTCTCCTATTGGTCCAGTAGTGCCTCCAGTAGCAGTTACAATGGATTCTGGGATAGCTCCCAACATGATATTTTTAATAAACAAACTGGAAAATTAATGCTTCTCTTCTAAAAGTAACTCCTGGCTCAATGTTCGCTGACAGTGACATTACAAGCAGCAGCCCAAGGACTTCCATGCCTATTTCATCCAGAGATAATTAGCTTCTTTATAATTGGTTTCTAAATCAGACAGTTTAATACAATGATGACTGTTTTTTCTTTGCTTGTTCATGTTGCTGAAGAGATAGCAAGAAAATTCTTTGTTATCGAAAGGACATATTTTTAACCTTTATTATCTAGTGAAAAATAACAAAAATACAAATAATGTTTCTCTGCATACATATAGCTTTTTTCCCTCTGAAAGCTTTAAATATGCAAATAAAGGTAGAAGTACAAGAATACAAATCAGAGGGTAAGAAAATACTAGAGAAGAAAACTGAAGGAGAATATGAAATCAATGATGGTTCTCACAGAGTTTAGCTCTGTGTTTCATCCAAATGAAAGAAGAAAATCAGGCAGGGGTGAAGCCAACAAAGTGAAGCATAAATAAGGTATGTGTACCACAATATTTAGGAAATCTCACTATAAACAAGCCAGCAAGGATTATAGATAATTGACTTCAGTACTGCCTGGAGGGCAGTGGGTAGAAGTTGCAAAGAGAGCATTAGGCTAAATATAAAGGATTTCTTTTTTTTCCTAATCAATATAGCTAGTCCAAGGTGAAAAACCTGACTTAGGAAGGAGTGAATTTCCCCTCACCAAAGATCTACAGCAAAGCCTGAGCGACTTGTTGGGGTATTTTGTAGAGGGGGTGTTCAGGTTATTCAGGTTGTACTCAGTCACTCAGTCCAGTTTCAGGACTGTTAGAGGAGCGTTCAAATCCCATCTCTGACAGTTTTCTATGTGACCTTGGGTGAGTAACTTAACCTCCCTTGCCTCAGGTTTCTCATCTCTTCTAGCTATAAATCTATGGTGCTCTGAACTCTGGTCCTATGATGTTGTAATTTGTCACCTCAACATTACAACTTAATTCTCAAAATGAGTAAAGGTGGGGATGGAGGGAAGGCAATTAGGTGGTACAGTGGACAGAGCAACTGGCCCTGGAGTCAGGAGAACCTGAGTTCAAATCCAGCCTCAGACACTTAATAACTAAGTGACCAAGGGCAAGTCACTCAACCTCCATGGCCTCCAAACAAACAACAAGTAGGGAAGAGAGATTGGAGGGATGTATGCAGCTCAGGTATGTAGGTGTCCAAGGTGGGTCCTCACAAAATTGAAGTTGGCCAACGTGTTTTCAGTATTCCCTGTCTCTTTTTTTCTGTATGTGTGTTTTTTTTTCTTTTTCATTTTTAACACAGTTCATATCACACAAAACAATTCCAACTTTTGGTCAGGTGATATTTCTTTTAAAGCATTTACAATATAGACCACAAATGAATTTTTTTTAACATTAACCAACTGAGACACCCATAATAATTATGTATGCTAACTTCGCAAGCCCTTGACCTAATTGTCTCCACATTATTACTAAGAATTAAAGGACTCTAACTTATTGTTGTTGGTCTAAAATCCTAAGCCTAATAGCTTAATTTTAGACTTAGCCTCAGATGTTCCCCTACCAACAATCTATAATTTAATAGATCTAGTATTAAGCTTACAAACCTTTTGACTATAGGAAATTGCCACTAAGAGTAGGGACATTGCAGGGAAACAACATCTCCCCAACTTCATGTCAATTCCAGGCAGGAGCAGATTGTCAACTTGCATTCAGTCAGGCTTAAAGTCTGCCAGGTGTCAGTGGGGAAATCGAGTCAGGAGAATCCTACCTCAGCCCAGGTTGAACAGCCACCCTCCCACCCTTCCCATGAGATCACCTTTTGCAGTTCATACCAGCATCTCACAGGCTTACTGGCATCATGGATTGGAGGCTCAGACCACCTTTCTTGCTATCCATACCTGGAGTTAGACTCAGAAGAATAGTGAGTTAATAGTCCCATAGCATCTTAAAATAGCAAGTTCCAATAACAAGGTTTCATACATGACTCTAATTTCACGTTGGCTAAGGAACATCTTTTGAGGCAAGTCTTAAGTGGCTTACATGCATTTCTATACATGTTCTAGTTCCTGCTTAAATAACAATCATAAAATCAAATTTACCATCAAAACCTTAACTTTTCCATCAGTGCCAAATTTTACCCAAGGTTACCTGCCTCTAGGAAATTTAGACTAAAATTCTTTTCCCAAAACTAAAGATGTCTCTGATTTAGTCTCAGTAATTAATTCAGTCAATTGTTTTAATACTAATTACTTTTACATCACTTTGTAGCATGTCAAATTTTTCTCCCCATCTCTCCCCTCCCCACACTCCCTAATACCTTACATTCTGATTACCCCTTCCCTCAATGAGCCCTCCCTTCTATCACACACCCCCTTCCCTTATCCCCATCTTCTCTCTTTTCTTGTGGGGCAAGATAAACTTCTATACCTCATTACCTGTGTTTCTTATTTCCTGGTTGTATACAATAATAATTCTCAACATTCCTTTGAAATATTTTAAATTCCACCTTCTTTCCCCCCTCCCTCCCTACTCATCCCCATTGAGAAGGCAAGCAATTCAATACAGACTAAATATATGTTGTTTTGCAAAAGACTTCCATAATAATCATGTTGTATAATACTAACTATATTGCCCTCTATCCTACCCTATCCCCCCTTATTTTTTTATTCCCTCATTTGACTTTGTCCCTTCCCAAAAGCATTTATTTCTAGTCACTCCTTTCTCCCATTTGCCCTCCTTTCTATCATTCCCCTAACCCCACTTGTCACCTCCTCTCCTACTTTCCTGTAGTGTAAGATAGATTTTCATACCAAATTTAGTGAGCATGTTATTCCCTCCTTAAGCCATATGTGGAGAGAGTAGCTTCATTTTTCCCCTCCCCCCTTATCCCTTTTCTCCTCCATTGAACAAGATTTTTCTTATCTCTTTCGTGAGTTATAGCCTGCCCCATTCCATTTTTCCCTTTCTCCTCCCAGTATTTTCCTCCTCCACCCCTTAATTTTTATTTTATTTTATTTGTGGATATCATCTCTTCTGATTCAACACAGCCTGTAATCTCTGTCTATATGTGTGTGTGTATGTGTGTGTGTGTGTGTGTGTGTGTGTGTGTGTGTGTGTGTGTACAATCCCTCCACCTGCCAAATACTGAGAAAAGTCTCAAGAGTTACAAATATTTTCTTTCCATGTAGGAATGTAAACAGTTCAGCTTTAGAAAGACTTTTATGATTTCTCTTTCCTGTTTACCTTTTCATGCTTCTCTTAATTCTTGTGTTAGAAAGTCAAATTTTCTCTTCAGTTCTGGTCTTTTCATCATGAATGCTTGAAAGTCCTCTATATCATTGAATGACCACTTATTCCCTTGAAGTATTATACTCAGTTTTGCTGGGTAAGCGATTCTTGGTTTTAATCCCAGTTCCTTTGAATTCTGGAATATCCTATTCCAAGCCCTTAGATCCCTTAATGGAGAAGCTGCCAGATTCTGTGTTATCCTGATTATATTTCCACAATACTTAAATTAATTCTTTCTAGCTGCTTGCAATATTTTCTCCTTGACCTGGGAACTCTGAAATTTGACCACAATATTTCTAGGAGTTTCTCTTTTCAGGTCTCTTTTAGGAGGTGATTGGTGGATTCTTTTAATATTTATTTTGCCCTCTGGTTCTAGAATATCAGGGTAGTTTTCCTTGATAATTTCATGGAAGATAATGTCTAGGCTCTTTTTTTGATCATGGCTTTCAGGTAATCCCATTATTTTTAAATTATCTCTCCTGGATCTATTTTCCAGGTCAGTTGGTTTTCCAATGAGATGTTTCACATTATCTTCTATTTTTTCAAACTTTTGGTTTTGTTTTCTAATTTCTTGGTTTATCTCATAGTCATTAGCTTCCCTGAACTCAATTCTCTCTTTTAAAGAATTATTTTGTTCAGAGAGTTTTTGAACCTTCTTTTCCATTTGACTAATTCTGCTTTTTAAAGCCTCCTTCTCCTCAATGGCTTTTTGGACCTCGTTTCCAATTGAGTTAGCTTCTTTTTAAAGGTGTTATTTTCCTCAGCATTTTTTAGGTTCTCTTTTAGCAAGCTGTTGACTCTCTTTTCAAGCTCTTTCATGGCCTGAGACCAGTTTAAGTTCCCTTTGGAGGCGCTGGAGGCAGGGACCTTGACTCCTGTGACAGTATGCCTTGTTCTTCCTCATCCAAAAGGATGAGAGGAGACACCTGTTCACCAGGAAAGCAACCTTCTATGGTCTTATTTTTTTTCCCTTTTTTGGGCATTTTCCCAGCCAGCTACTTGACTTCTGAATCCTTTGTCAAGAGACTAGACTTAGCTGCTCGGTTCCCCTGGGCTTTGGGTGGAGGTGGGGCCATCACTCAGGGCTGAGATTTAGATCAGTTGCTCCCTACCGCCCGAGGTTTAAAGCTGAGCTGCTTGGACAATGGACCCAGGTTGCTTCCTGGCCATTGTAGCTGCCTGCAGTCTGCTGCTACAGCCTCTGCTGTGGCCTGGGGCTACTGATGGAGGAACTCTATTCCCTCTCACCCACCTAGGAAAGCCCTCCCACACTGACCTTTGGAGCTTTCTTTGTCGCTTGTGGGTTGAGGTATCTGGGACCCTCCCTGCTGGGAACTCTGCCCTAAAGGTCTGTTCAGGTCCTGTTCCTCCCAGTGCCACATGGCCAGGGCTGGGCTCCAGTCCACTCAGTGTCCTGTGCCATAGGCCTTTCCTGTCAGCCTTCCAGGTTACCTTTGGCTGGAAACCTCTTTCATTCTGTTGTTCTGTGGTTTCTGCTGCTCTAGAATTTGTTGAGAGTCATTTTTTACAGGTATTTTGTGGGCTGTGTAGGAAGTGCTAGAGTATATGTGCCTTTCTACTCTGCTATCTTGACTTCACCTCCCTCCCCCCCAAGCTCTTTTTTGATGAGCTAATAAACAGCAATCTTGTCCAGTCCCAGACAGGTAGTGTTTTCGCTGAAGCAGAAGCATTCAATATTTTAACCCAAAACAGTGAGTGATCTGTGAATTTTAGGTGGTGTCAGTGAAAGCAGCAGGTATGTCAGTTCAAAGGAGTAGTGGAAAGAGGCAGAAGAATCCAATGGACAAGGGCTGGATTTGGAGTTATAAAGACTGACGCTGTTGCTCACTACCAGCATCATCTTGGGTCAGGCCTCACTTTTCTCAGCTGTGAAATGGGTGGGATGGGGAGTGGAGCTTGAACTGGATGACCTTGAAGATCCTTTCCAGCTCAAAATTTATGATTCTATGATCTTGTGTACACAATTATACATGATATACATTATACATGCTCTATGTATAAGTGACCTAATTCCAAATAGGCTGAAGAATAAATTAGTCTGCATCACAGCAATTCCACTTATGAAGAGTTATCTTATCACAGACTAGGAGAGGATGGCTTTAGAAAGCCCAGAGGTTGCCAAGGGTAAATCATTCGCTTGTTTCCTCACCTCTAAAATAGGCTATAGAGGATGTCTAGGTGGTACAGTGGGTAGAGTGCAGGGCCTGGATTCAGGAAGACACATCCTCCTAAGTTCAAATCTACCCTCAGATACTTACTAGTTTTGTGATCCTGGGCAAGTCACTTAACCCTGTTTGCCTCAGCTTCCTCATCTGTAAAATGAGCTGGAGAAGGAAATGGCCAACCAGTCTAGTATCTTTGCCAGGAAAACCCCAGTGGGATCATGAAGAGTCACACACACACCTACCCACACACACACACAACTGAAACAACAGAAAAACAGCAACAAAATGAGCTGTTAGGAAAGTGCTTTGTAAGCTGTAAACTGCCATACAGTGTGAGCTATTGTTATCATCCATTAGTTAGCAGGATGAATCTTTTTGTAGCTCCAGTCACACAAGAGGGGTAATTTCGAGAGCTCTCAGGAGCTTCTGGGAATGTTTATCTCCTACAGAAAAAGACAATCCTTTTCTGAAGAGGAGAAGAAAATAAGCATTTACATAGTCCCTACTGTGTGCCAGGCACTGTACTAAGTGGTTCTTTTTTTTTTTTGCAAATATTACCTCAGATGAGGTAGGTGCTATTATGATCCCAATTTGACAGTTGAAGAAACTGAGACAGATGTAGCAGCAAGCACTCTGACATACACAGGTTCTTAGATCTGCTTTTCTAAAAGGAAAACAACTTTTGAGGGGTCAACAATTTTCTTTAATTACATATATCAACAGAGAAAATGCAAGCAGAGAAATAAAGACCAACAGACAGGACTTCTAACTCTCTGACCATAAACAATACATACATCAGACAGATCCAGCTATCTGACCATAAGCAATACATACATCACAGATCAACAGACAGATCCAACTGTTTGACCACTACATACATACATAGTTACCAGAGAGAGAAGCACCAATATCTGGGTTTTCAAAGCTGAGGGGAGCATCTTAACAGCTACTCAAAGTCTCATCTGGCACATGAACCTACTTCCAAAGAATAAGCCCCAAAGCAAAACCTCACCTCAGAGTATATATATATACTTTTCAGAGCTGGAGGGCACCACCCTTGTGACCCCATTAGAAATTAACAAAAGGTACCTGAGACCTATTAATGAGCAGGGAAGACCTTTAACTCTAATTAATATTACAGCAGATGGAGGTTAAATGATTTTCCCAGTGTCACAATGCTAGAAAGTGTCTGGGGTTATATTTGAACTCAGATTTTTCTGACTCTGGCCTCAGTTCTATCCACTGCACCACCAAATATCTCCTGAGAGAGACTGTGATAGATTTTTACCCAGCAGTTCCTCATAGCAGCTTGACTGCCAACAACCTTATCAAAATGAATTGATGAGAAACTCCAAGTTTTATTTCTTCATGATATAAACGATGAAGTACTGAACTCCATTAGATTTTCCTCCTGGGATCCAATTTAACCCATATTTCATCTCTTCACGTAGTGAATGTTAAAAGCGATAAAAAAGCTGCTGAGGTAGAAAAGGATTTGAACTGATGTAACTTAAACTCAAAAATCTTATTTCAGAATGGAGCTAGAAACCAATAACCACAATAGTGTTTTGAGTATTTCATTCCATAGACAACTACTGGTCATGTTCTCATGACCCAAGAGGAATACATCACCTTCACTGTTCTGCTCAGACTCTGAACTCTTAATGTCAACCAGTTCATGAACCTTCTGTTGTTTACCTTGGGGTCTCAAGTCAGTCACCAAAATGTCATCCTTCCTAAAGGCACCAATATGGGCAGCAAGGTGACAGTGAAGAGAGTGCTGGACCTGGTTTCAGGAAGACCTGAGTTCAACTCCAGCCTCGGACAATTACTAGCTGTTTGATCCCGAGTAAGTCACTTAACCTCTGTTTGCCTCATTCTCCTCATTTGTAAAATGGGTGTGACAGCACCTACTTCCCAGGGTTGTTGTGAAGAACAAATGAGACAATAGTTGTAAAGTGCTTAACACAGTGCCTGGCATACAGTAAGCACTATATAAATGTTAGCTGCCATTATTCTCATCATCATCACTGCTGCTATTACTCCCCCTGACCTTTTATCATACCTTGATGCCAATTCCTACTTCTTACTCAGTGCAAATACCTTTTTTAGGTTCTATTCCAAAGCCATGAGTCTTGATGGAGATTGTGAAAGAGCTTTGAAGGCTTGGTCCATTACAAATTTGTTTCCTGTCCTCAACTGGTTGCTTGGCTTTTGTGTGTGTGTGTGTGATTCCTTAGCATATATTCCAATGTAACAATTTCAAATCTTTCTTAATCTTATTAATGCGCCAGTGTCATTAAAAAAAAAACAACATGCAGAATCTCGAATTAGAAGGGACCTCAAAGGTCACCTGATCCAATATTCTCTTCCAACATCCTCCTAAACAGGAATCTTCTCTACAACATCCCTGACATGTGGTTGTCCACCCTTGCCTTGAAAATGCCCAGTGATAAGAAGCTCACTACCTGCTAAGGAAATTCATTCCACTTTGGGGTAGCTTTGGGGGAAGTTTTCCTCACATTAAATCTAAGTTTGCTTACTTACAAATTCCATGGTCCTGTCCACTATGTCTGGAGCCAAACAAAACAAGTTTAATGCTTCTTCTAAATGACCCACTTCCAAATGCTTAAAAACAGCTATTATGTTCCCCAAGTCTTCTCTTCTCCAAGGTGAAAGAATCCCAGTCCTATCAACCAAACCTCACATGATGTAGTTTTTGAGTATCCCCCATAATCTAGGTTATCCTTCACTCCAGCTCATCAACATGCATTCTAAAATGTGACATCCAGATATGAATACAAAATTCCAGTCATGACCTAAACCCAGCAGAGTACAATGGAACTATTCTTTCTTGCATTCTCAATGCTATAGTTTTATTAATATAAACAGAGGAGGAAATCATTTGTTTGGCTTTTGGTTCCTTTTCAGTTTACAATCCATTAAATGGATGTCTTTCACACATGCCTAACAATGCATCTCCTTCATGTATTTGTACACTTGACTTTTTTTTTAAATCAAGCTTACGACTTTGTGTTTACCACTATTAAATTAATCTTGTTAAGTAGAGTAAGCAGAATCAGGAGAACAGTATATACAATGACTACAAATAATTAAAGGCAGCTGAACTCAGATTAATTGAAATGACCAATCTTGGTCTCACAGATGATGATACACAATTCCCTCTTCTCCATAAAGACATGGGTGGCTATGAGGACTGGATTTTGTATTTGTTTATAGATGTCTTTTTTTGTTTGTTTGTTTAACTGCTTTCCTTTGTGACATGGGAGGACTCGGTTTGTAAGAGTATGTGTGTGTGTGTGTGAGCATGCATGTACATGTGCATGTGTATAAAACAATCTAATGAGAAATATTAGACTGATATACAGAAGAAAATAATCAATAAAACTTAAGAAAATTGATCTTATTAGATTTGGCTTATTTTTCTAACCTGTCACAATCTTTGGGAATCCTAATTCTATTATCCAATATGTCAGCTTTTTCTTCCAGTGCCATATCAGATGCAAATTTGACAAACATTTTATCTATTCCATTATCCAGGTTATTGACAGAATAGATACCTGGGCAGATACCTATTAGAGACTTATTATCTAACAGTTACCTATTAGAAACTTCTCTCCAAGTTAACCCTCATTTATCAATCACCACTTGTAAGACCCAGAATTCCCCTGGCTGGGGAACCCTGTACCTCCCCCATAACCATTGGATGTTCTTTTGAAACCAAAGGAAAAATCCATGGAGCTTAAGATTGATTATAGGTAATAGTTTAATCAATGATTATGAATATTTACAAACAGGGGCAATCTTCGGTCTGGGTTGGCTGCCAGACAGTTCAGTGGATCCCCCTTTAAGAACCCCCCAAATCCCCAGAGTAATTATAGAAAACAAACGCAGGAGGAGTGCATCATTAGTGATTGGTGGATATTTTTGGTTTTCTTCTTAGTAATGAGCTTGAGAGTTAAGCCAATGTTAAACCCAAACATAAGTTTGTTTCTGGATCATGTACTGGTCACATATGAGTCACAATATTCTTATTATGGCTTTCATAGGTCATAATATCTTAAATTTTGATTCAGTGTCTATAACATAATTTTGTATCTAAGTTATGATTGTAAATAGGTCATCATGTCCAGGCTTCTACCTTTCACAGAGTTTAAATTTTTATGGCTTTTCACTTATTACTGTACCTTATGGCTTTTTGTCTAATAAAGACCCCACACCACTGTTTAGGCCTAGGCAACTCAGCTCTAAATCTACCTAATTATGTTGTTTAGTCCACATATTTCCATCATGTCCATGAGGATATTTTAAAAGACTTTGTCCAATACCTTGTGAGAATCTCTGTCTATGCTCTGTCAGGGTATTCTCTTGATCCAGTTTAGAGGGATAGAGCCTGGATCTATCATTTTATTTGGTATAGGGAACTCCCAAGTGAAGAAACTCCCATTACCAATACGGGCTGGTTCTTTCTCTTCAACACAGAGTTGTCTAAGGTATCTAAAGGTTAAGCGAATTGACCAGCTTCACATAGTCAGTAACTGTCAGAAAGCAGATTTAAACATAAGTCTTTTGGGCTCCAAGGTTAGCTCTTTGTCTACTAGTCTACTTTTAATTTTGTATTGCCTTTATTATTAGTAACTTGGAATATTTCTTCATATAGTTGACGATTTAAATATCTCCATTTGAAAACTATCTTTTCATCTTCTTTGACCATTTGTCCACTGGTGAATGATATATAGAGAAATATAAACAAATATGGACAGATAGAAATAGATATATATGACATGTATATATGTGTGGGTATTTGTGTGTCAATTCCCTACTTATTTTGAATATCAGACCTCTATCAGAAACATTTGTGTGGCTCAGTTAAGTGGTATAGCAGATAGACTGCCAGACTTAGGAGTCGGGAAGACCTGAGTCTAATTCTGCCTTAGATGCTAACTAGTTGGACTTTGGCCAAGTAACAGCCTCTTAGCCTCATTTTTCTGCTCTATAAAATGATGACAATAGCAGCTATCTCACAAGGATATTGTAAGATATGATAATATATGTAAAGCACTTTGTAAACCTAAAAGCACCATCTAAACATTAATTTTAAAACTATTTCCCCAATTACTTCTGTAATTCTAGCTTCATTGAACCTGTTTGTACAAAAGGTTTTCAACTATATATAATAAGAATTGTTCATTTTATCTTTTATGATTACTTCTTTCCCATGTTTGGGTGAGAATTTTTCACCTAGCCATTGTTTTACAAAGTACATCCTTCTATTCTCCTCTAATTTCTTTTTTAAAAATGATAAGACCTTTTATATTTAAATCATGTATCCAGTTAATACTTCTTGGTAGTGTATGGCCTAATTCGTTGGTCTAAATATTATTTCTGCAAAATTTCTTTTTTCTAGTTTTTTAAAGAAGTTTTTGATGACTAAGAAGTCCTTATATCAATAGCTGGTGTCCTTGAGTAGATTAATACTATGCTATTATGTTTGATTGATTTTAGGTCTTTCTTCTCTATATTCTGTTTCATTGATAAGTTTTCTATATTTCAACCAGTACAAAATAATTTTGCTAGTGACTGCTATATAGTGTAGTGTGAGATCTGTTAATATTACAATGTCCTTTATTCCTATTTTTATATTATTTCCCTTACCTTTCTTTACCTTTTGTTCCTCCAAATGAATTTGTTATTTCTTTCTTTTCTATAAAGTTACTCTTTTGTAATTAGATTGGTGTTATATTAAATCTTCAAATCAATTTAGGTATTATCAAATTGCTTATTGGCATATTCTATCCATAAACAATGAATATCTCACTAAGTATTTTAAGTCTTGTTTTATTTTTTGTAAAATAATGTTTTATAGTTATATGTCTAGAGAATATTTTGGTGGGTTAATTCCATTTTGAATGGAATTTCTATTTCTATTTCCTCTTACTGGGTGTTGTTAGTAAAATACAGAAAGGTAGATAATTTTGTGGGTTTCAGTTTTTTTATTGCTTTATGGAAATTACTAAATTTGTTAATTTACTGAAATTACTAATTGTTTTGGTTCGTTAGTTTCCTCGAATCTCTGGAATTCTATAAATAAACCATTGTATCATCTGTAACCACAGATAATTTTGTCTTTTTTTCACTTATGTTCATTTTCTCAGTGAATGGCATGACATAATGACATGACATTATAGACCTGTGCTAGAAAATGGATTATAGGCAGAGGTGTGCTGATAGATGTTTAACAACCAGCTTTCTAGGGGAAAAAAAACATATACACAGGATATACTTTTTATTGCTAACACTTTCTCCATCACTTTCTTAAATATAGACAATCAACAAATCACATTCTGATTTGCAGCAGTTACCGGTTTCTGAGGTGTGAGTTCACATTCTACAAATATAGCAATTGGTTTTTGCAAAGTGGTTCAGCTAGCTCCCTGATTGTAAAGAAAGAAATGAGAGAGATACACACACAGAGATAGAGACAGAGAGACAGAGACAAAGACAAGAGAGAGACAGAGAGAGAGAGAGAAATCAGTTAGGAGGTAATGCAGTAGTCCACAGGTAATGAGGGCCCAAACATAGGTAAAGAGATGTGGGTGGAGAAAAAAGGGAAGATATGAGAGAGTTTGTGGAAATAAAATAGACAAACTTCGCAATTGATTGGATATGGGGGCTGAGGGAGGTGAAGAGTCAAAAATATCTACAGAATTGTGAACTTGGGGGTTGTGCCCTTGACAAAGAGGGAAGTTAGGAAGCAGAATGAGCTTTTGGGGGTGGCGAGGAATGAAATGAGTGTTTTTCTCTGCCTCTTAAAATCCCTGGCTTCCTTCTAGACTCAGCTTCAGCACCATCTTCTGTTGGAGAGCTCTCGGTCCATTGGCCACTAGTGCCTTCCTTTCCCTTCTGAGTTACCTTAGGAAAATATCACTATTAATACTGTACTCTATATTTAGACACAAGCTTACCATAAATGGCTTTGTTTAATTTATAATTGATCAAATAACCAAACCATATCTAGTTTGGAAAGAGAGTGGTGTTCAAACTATAGGTTCCCCCATGACCTCCAACATGCCTGTCTACCCCAAGAGGATTTCATTATATAATTTGAAATAATATTTATAGAAAATTTGAACAAATAAAAGATATCTTAAAATATAGCATGGGTTAGCATTCCTAATCATTGGGTAACCATGTAGGAAGGCTACATATGTGATGAGGGCAGACTTCCTACATCTAACATGAGCCTGTGGCTCAAAGGGAGGCAGAATGGACATCTCTAGTTTCTTCTCTCTGCCCCTCCCCCCTTCTCTAGAGGAGACTTTATTCCCTACCAGGAGGGGAAAAAGGAGGGAAGGGGGCCAGAGGCTGCCACTCTGTTCTTCTCCAAATACAAGGGTACTGGGCTAGAATTATCTGCTCCTTTAAGTTTTATTAGCCTGGGGGTGGTGATCTGGTTCCAGCTAACTTCTCACTGCTTCCTTATTGGGGGAGGAGGACCCCAAGCTCTACATCTATAAAGGGGTCATTTCTGTGACTCCATTCCCTCCAAATACCAGTTCCACATAACACTTAGCCAAGAAACTCATTTATTCAAATCAGTAGCAAAACAGAAATCAGAATGTACACATAGGCAAATATGTACCATGCAATACCAAGTGAAGGAGCCCTCCCATCAGGAGCAAGGTAACTCAGCTCAACCAAGAGAGAGAGTGAAAGTTCTGGATCTCACCCAAGGGAAAGTTCCCTGACATCTCTAGAGTAACAAGCTGAGAATAGGGATGTGATGGAGACTGTCAGCTCCTCTCATGTCTTCCCACAGTCTTTTCCTTCAGCAAAATTAATTGACATCATTCATCTTCTCTCTTGAAACTAGAAGCCAGAAAGAATTTAAAACTTGAAGAAGACTGGAAGAAAATTGAAGAGCTTCACCCCACCCCACTCCCACCACCCCTCTCACAGGGCAGGATACTCATCTCCACCAATAAGGAGAATCTCATACTAATGGATGTTGAGACTGGGGGTGCACATTTCTCTATCTCTTTCTTCCACTCTCCTAGAGGAATAAATAGGGAGAATCCAAATTGAGTAAGAGGCTATCTACTATTTCTAGTTCTGCATTAATCTAATCCCTTTCTAATGTGACAGCCAATGTCACATAAATATGGCAACCATATTCCCAATCCCTTCCCCACCAAGTCATTTCTTCTCCAAACTAAACATTCCAAATTACTACAATGTATGTTCATGTGGCATCGTTATGACATCCCTTACCATCCCTCTGAACATGCTCTGGTTTGTTAATGTCTCTTCCAAAACATGGCCCTGGTACACAATATTCCAGCTACTGTCTGGCAAAGGCAAAGTAGTAGAATTTCAAATGATATAGCCTAAAATGCCACTCTTTTTTTAGGCTACCTTGTCACACTGTTGATAATTTGAATTTGAATATACTCAGATTCCCAGATCTTTTTCATACAAATGGTTTGTCTGGTTACATCCCTTCATCCTGCACTTTGGTATTATGCAGAATGTCACATTTATCCCTACTACATATCATAAATGTTCTGTGATTTAGCCTAGCAGTTTTGGGGTTCCTAATTCTGTCAATTCAATTATCTGTCTTTTTTTGAGTGATATATAAATCAGATACCAGTATCATTCACTCGTACTTTCTATTGGCAACATAGTTTAGCAAGGCAGTCATCACTGGCACCGGCATCATTAAAAGTTCTTTCCAAGTGTCTTGCCACTTTAGTGAATTTTGAATGGTTCTAAATGATTCTGTGCATTTCACTGAGAGTCTACTTGGACATTCACTGGCACTAGTCTTCCAATGAGTGGGTTTTTTCATGTGGGCCGTAAGATATAAAGAGGTAAATATGATTATTTCAAATTTCTTTTGGGGGGGGTGAGGTGGGGAAAAGATAGTGTTGAGAGTGTTTACGGATTTGGTAGAAGTTAAACTTTCCAGAAGTATGGTAGTCTAAATAAAATCATACTCTCTGGGAATGTTTCTCTTTCAGCAGACACAGCTTTGAGATGTGCTCTTCCATGGTAGGAAATTAGACCTGTATGCTTGGTGAAACCAAGGTGAAAACCCACCAGTAAGTAGAAGCTATCAATTCATTTATACCCTAAGGTGCAATTTCATGCTTTTCTAAGTTGACGCTTTTACAATTTAGGTTCAACTTCTACTGTAATTCTTTCCTCAGAAGGTGCATTATAATGTTATAATGTGCTATTTAGAGGACCATTCTCTCCTCTTAGCCATTACAAGCTAATTTAACTACTTTAAGACCCTGTTGAGTATGTGATTTTATATAGGGGGTTGGAAAACACTCAAAAATCAACATCAGAATACATCTACACTAGATATTTAAGACCTTACTTAAAAATAAAAAGTTTCAAGGGTGAAAAGACACCTACATTTTAGTTCTCATTTGGTTAGTCCCTACAGGGTTGTTCCCAAAACTTATTTGTAGCAGGGTAGGGACAAGATTAGTGGTATAAATATGTTTAAATGTCAGTATGAGGGAAGAATTATATAAAAGTTGTAATGGAAGAAATGCTGTTGGGCATCCCAGGGTGAATCTTATAGAATGGATGACTGGGCCTTACAGGGCTTTATCTGGACGCCTAGATGATTCAGGCCAGCAGAGGGCAGCAGCAGCCTGGACACAAGACTGAGGAATGGCAACACTCCCCAGGGAGAAGGGTTAAAAAGGAGTCCAAGGGGAGATGTCATACTAGAGAGAGTAAGGAAGAGGAGTATTCAACAATAGCAAGCAACTCCCAAGGAATCAGGCCAAGAACCAAGCCAACCAGATTGCAGTGGGGTAAGGAAGTAGTAAGTGGTCCAGAAAATCAAGAGATTCAAATCAAAAGTCAACATGAACCAGAGCAGGGGAGAGGAAAAGAGTAACCGCCCAGCTCTGGATGGCTCTTGTGTACATATGGAGCCCTTCTGACCTGCTGCTGCCTATCTTGAAGACCCCCAAATGGTGATGTGCACAGAACCACCAGAGTCCCTGGGCCAATTACAGGCGCAGGAGCATCAACACCTAGGGTTGGGAGCCCCAGATGATGATGATGCAGGGATTTCTGAAAAGAGAGGGAAATTCTGAGAGAGAGAGAGAGAGAGAGAGAGAGAGAGAGAGAGAGAGAGAGAGAGAGAGAGAGAGAAAGAAAGAAAGAAAGAGAGTGGAGGTATTCAGGGACCTGTTCAAGACTGAAGGTCAGATTCAAGAGAGCTTAGCAGGTTCAGCATCACCAGGACAAGTCATGGAATTTCTGTGAGCAAAATCCAGAGGATTTAAATAGCTGAGAAAAAGATACTAATCCTCCAGGAACCAAGAAAGTGAATTCAGCAACTTTAAGGATGGAGTGGGGAAGGGTAGAGATAGAGGAAGAGGCTGATTAGAAGAGTGACAAAATGGGAGTATCTTTAAGAGACTTTCATACTTTTAACACAAATTAGCCTAATTAAGTATCAGGTCCCTTAGAATCTTAGACAATTAGAGTTGCAAGGGACCTGAAAGGTCATCTAGCACAATTTTTGTTTGTTTGTTTGTGTTACAAGTATGGAACCCAAGACACAGTTAAATGGCTTACTCGACCACACCCATTCCAATCCAATAGATGTTACTAAGCACTGGAGATACAATTAAATAAAAAGACAGTTCCTCCCCTCAGGGGCATCTTGTTCAGTGGAATTGAAACCAGGCAAGGCAACAGATACAAAGTAGAATAATCTGAGAGTTCAACTTGGGCCCAGCCGATACATGCACAAACCAGTAGATCAGCACTAAGCCTGGAGTCAGGAAGACTCATCTTCCTGAATTCAAATCCAGCCTCAGACATTTACTAGTTGTGTGACAGTGAGCAAGTCACTTAACTTTGCCTCAGTTTCTTCATCTGTAAAATGTGCTGGAAAAGAAAATGGCAAATCACTCCAAATGGAATCACAGAGTCAGACACAACTGAAAAACTACTGAAACTGAACCTCCAACTGCAAATTTGATGCTCTTTAAACTATACCACACTTGCTTCTAATTGACCTGTAGTTTGTAACCTGAGAGTTCTTCCACTGTAGAAAAATAATTAAAGCTGAACTGCAACATGGCTTATGTTCATATGTGATTATCAGGAGATGCACATGACTGGATACACTGAGGTACAAAG
This sequence comes from Notamacropus eugenii, assembly GCF_028372415.1. Taxonomy (NCBI): domain Eukaryota; kingdom Metazoa; phylum Chordata; class Mammalia; order Diprotodontia; family Macropodidae; genus Notamacropus; species Notamacropus eugenii. The sequence continues at coordinate 201,900,917 of NC_092876.1, read as the reverse complement.
GACGATCTACAAAGAATGGAGTGGAGTGGAGCAATAACCTCTAAAATCCCTTCCAATACAATATTCTATGAAAGACAGAGAGGTTGTGAACTACGGTGCTACAGCCTTTGAGGGGGGAAAAATGCCCATTATCCTCTGGGCGATGAATGCCAGCATAAAAGTATCCAGGGCAAAAACAATTCCATTTAGGGCTCTGTTGGGCATTGTAACTTCTTTGGTTGGTATCTGACTTTCTTTTTGGCTGCCACATTCAGTCTGTGGTCCTCTAGGACCCCCAGATCTTTCTTCTTCTGCTCTTATACACTGTCTATTGTTTCCTGTTTTGTATTCCATAAATTATATATAATTACAATATTAGATCTGGAAGGGATTCAAATCAATTAACAAACACTTTGATGTGCAAAACTAGGAATTTAGGGTACAAAAACAATGAAACAGTCCTTGCTCTCAAGAAGCTCACATTTTACCAAAATCATCTGGAAATTATCTCATTCTACCCCTTCATTTTACAGATGAGGAAACTGTAAAGAAGTTGCGCCATTTATCCAAGGTCACATCTTGTTTGTCCTGCATTGTCACATAGTTTCTGAATGGAAGACCTGGGACCAGGAACCAAATATTCTAAATCTTAATCTATGGCTCTGTAGTCTAAGCCATGTTTTCCTCTCAAATATATTACAATCTAAGTCTTATTCTTATGGAATTCCATCCTGTTGGTTCTTCCTAACATTCAAGAGGTCTATCTTATTTTGAATTCTAGTCTGGCACTCTAAAATGCTAATTATTCTAGTGCAGAGGGAATCTAGTTCAACAGTAAATCAGCTGGGTTTCTAGGCTCTATTTTCTTTTAGACATCAAAGAAGTACTAAATTTACATAACAATAAAGAGATTAAACCTACAAAAGTCCCAATGTTACCTCTTCTGGCGAACTAAGCTCTGGCTCTTTATTTCTGTCCTAGAAAACGCAAGGACTTAAAAGCAAGTTTTAGAAGGCCTCAATATTATTATTAATGATAAGACTACCAAAAGCACTTTTATACCAAGACTTAAGTATTGTTTTGCAATAAATATGCAGTCTTCATAATGGTAGCTTTAATTCTCTAGACCAACAGATCAAGAAGCCACCAATATTTACTGAATATTGATACCTTAGTCACAGGCTTTTTTTCCTGACAAACAACACATTAGAATCCATATGTTATGAAGATGATAAATTCTGAATTTCTAAGGATAAAACCCTTGTCAAACATAATACCATATTTGAGATATAATCTTCCATACTTTGCCTCTGTTTCCTTCTCTATAAAATCAGTAATGGATGATCTCTAACCTATGATTATAGCCATCATTCTGTAAGCCTACAAATGATTGATGTACCTATTTGTAATGGCCTTGATTAAATGAGACTTTTTGAACAAGCTTCAAAATATTTATCTGATCTAACTTCCAAATTAGAAATTATTTGAAGAACATTTCATTCTAAAATGCAATTTTAATGATATTGCTCCCTCTGGGTTCTCTTCCTAGCTGTTTGACTGCTCTTTCTCAGTCTCCTTTTCTGGATCTTCATGCAGGTCACACTCACTAATAGTGGATGACCCAAGGGTTCTGTTGTGGACTTCTCTTGTCTTCTCTTTTCTTTTTCTCTCCTTTTCTCTACCCTCACTTTCCCTCCTCTCCTCCTATACTATTTCATTTGATGATCTCTTCAGTTCCCATGGATTCAATTATTATCCCTACACAGATCATTCTCAGATCTTTTTGTCCAGCCTTAGCTTCTCTCATGACTTCTAGTCTCATATTGCCATCTATTAGACATCTCAAACAGGTTGTCCTGTAGACATCTTAAACTCAACATGTCCAGAGCTTAAACTCATTGTCTTCCCCCCTCAAATTCTCCCCTCTGTATAATTTTCTCATTACTATCAACGAGCACCATCATCTTCCCCATCACCCAGACTCACCATCTAGGTGTCCTCTTTGACTCCTCATTCTCTCTCACCTCTATATCCAAACACTTGTCAAGTCCTGTAGCTTTTACCTTTGTAACATCTCTCATATAAGCCCTCTTCTCCCCTCTGACACTGACACTACCCTGGTACAGATCCTAATCATCCCTTACTGGGATTATTGCAAAAGTTTTCTGCTTGTCTTCTTGCGTTAAGTCTCTCCCCATTCAAGTCCTTCCACCACTTATCTGTCAAAATGATCTTCCTTAAGCACAAGTCTGACTACATGGTCATAGCCTTTCTCCCCTTCCCCAAATCCACCCCCATCCCATCCAGTGTCTCCCTGTTACCTCCTGGATCAAGTATAAAATCTTCTATTTGGTGTCTATAGTCCTTTATAACCTGATCTCTCCTGGCCTTTCCAGTCTTCTTACTCTTTACTCCTCTTTCCTCCCTGTCCACCTGAAACTCAGCAATCCAGTGATAAAAGCCTCCTTGTTATTCCTTAAGAAGATGTTCTATTTCCCTATTCCTGGTATTTTCATTGGCCATTTCCCATGGTTAGAACTCTTCTCCTTCTCATCTCTACCTCTGAACTTCCTTGGCTTCCATTAAGTCTTAGGAAATGTTCTACCATCTGCAAGAAACACTTCCCAATCCTGTTTAATCTTACTGTCTTCTCTCCCTTAATCATCCCCCTATATATCTTACTTGTACATACTTGTTTCCCTGTTTTCTTTCTATTAGACATTGACCTCCTTGAGAGGAGAGTCTCTTTTTTTGCCCTTTTTTATATTCCCCAGTGCTTTGCACACAGTAGGTGTTTAATAATTGCTTGTTAATTGATTGAGTAAGCTTATCTTATTTTTTAAAAATCACTAAATTTGGAATCAGAAGACCCAGTTCGAAGTACTAGATTTCCTTTTAGCTCCTTATGCAAATAACTTAACCTCTATTAATTTCAACTTCCTTACCTATGAAAAATGGATAATATCTATACTGCCTACATACAACAAGATTGGTGTAGGTCAAAAGAAAGAACAGGTATAAAGGGCCATGTAAATATTAGGTATTATTATTGTGCTAGTGTTCCAATCTAATCTAGATTGGGGTGGGGACGGGGTGTTTACAAGGATGTCCAAGGGACTGACTGACTGACTTTGGCCCTAGATAACTTTGGTCTTTCTAAAACTTGATGCTACTGAATATATTGATTAAAACAAGTGAGTCATTACCTGGTGCTTGAAAGTCTTTGGCCATAGAAAGAGTCTTAGTGTAACGTGACAGTGAGATTTTCATCTGAGTAAAGAAAGAAATCCAAACAAACATAATAATACAATTGATGATTTGTCATCATCTGAACCAATTAATATTAGTCAGGATCCCTTGGGATCTTGGCTTTGTAATTGGGTTCTGACAGTTATGTGTAAATATTAAGTACAAATAAAATGTCATCTCTTGATTTCCAAATATGCTTGTTCATTTTTAAAAATTAGGTTTCACTTAGCAGATCTCTAACCTTGGCATTTACATACAAAACACTGATAATTATGTGAATATTGAGGGATTGGTTCAGAATGTGTCTCTTCAAAAAAAAAAAAAAAAGATAGACAAAGGGCAAAATAACAGTTCAGCTACTGAAACAAAATCTAAGCATTATAATGTGCCTGGGCAGAGGTGATTCATGCTTGGTCCCCCAAGTGGAGTCTGAGTGAACCATACAGGAAAATGCTAAAGGGGGATTCAAGTTGAAAACTACTTTCTTTGGGGAGGTATACAAACTTCCATCATAAAGAAAGACAAAGCAGCTCAGATGGACAGCTGAATATTCTTACACTTGGTAGTCTGACTGGGAAAGGGCTAGAAAGGTCTGTGACTCATGGATGTGGCTAGCAAGCAAGTGTAAAACATTAAGATTTGGGAATTCCTTTCTGAGTTGGGAGATTGAACCAAGAAAGCTTGAAATAGAGGATTTAGAGTTGGAAAGAACCTTTGAGATCATCTGATCCAATTGATAAGGAAACCATGAGGAGAGTTTAAGCAGGCTAATCAGGGTTCAGGGTCAGACTAGATTAGAGTCATTCAGTGAAGAAATATAGACAGAAAAATAGGCAGGTCTCACCAAAGCAGGCAAGCCAAAGACGGCAGAATCAAGATGAAAATTATTGAGAGGCTGAGGTCAAAACAATAACCAGGATTAGTCCTTGAGGGAATAATTGTACCAGTGGAGACTAGAAGTCAACTGCCACATTTTTGCAAATTAGTCTGAGTTTTTCTAGCTTATCCTATCATGCAACAGCCTACTCTCACTTTAAAAGACCAACTCATTAGAAGGTGTTAATCCATTTGGGATAGTGGAGTAACTCCTTTTTTCCATTTTTTCCAAGGCTATATCAGGAGAAAGTGCTAGTATATTGTTGAAGAGAATGAGAGACTTCCAACTGAGCGTAAAATTCCTTAAATCTCTTGACTTATGGCTGTCTAAAGTACCTAGGATTGGAGCCAAGGTCCCTGCAATGGGATTTTTTGCCTAGGCCTTTGATGATCTTTCATGTGCATTTTCTTCAAATCCAAAAAAAGGGAAAGAATTTTTTTGTCAAGTATAATAAGAACATAAAATAGCCATTCTGAGACAGGCCAGTTATCCATTCAGTAGAATATTGTCAGACTGTAAGTAAGGGTATTGACACTTTATGATGCTATAATCAAAGGTTAGAGATATCTACATGGCCAGGAATCACTTTTTCTCATCTCCAGCAATATCAATTTGTGAGAATATTATAATGCTTTTGGGAACAAAATAAAAAGATGGCTTTATTGTCTGGATCAGAGATATTTTGTCTGAATATATGCAGGACATTAAAGAGAAATTGTAAAAGGGAGGAAATCTAAAGAACTAGGGGTGAGAGGTAATATCCCTATACATCCAAGGTGACATTGCCAAAGAGATTTCTGACTGGGCATTCAGTGACCCAAGCGCTAAGACAGATGATAGATTTTTGAGGAAAGAAGAGAACAATCCTTGGGACCAGATATTCTTAGTATACTCAAGCCTGGTAGTCACTAGGGTGATGGCAGTGGTGAGTATAATTAGCAAAGTGGCTATGCCATTACTTCTCTTCCCTGAATATCTCATTGACCTTGGAAGGAAAGATCAAACCTCTGAAGGTTAATGGCCACCAGGTAAGTCCTGAGAATAAAAATAATTTTTTTAAAAAAAGGGAGGGAAGAGAAGCACACTGAAAAACATGTCCAGCAGGTGCTTTATTCAGTGGGTCACTGACTGCTCATTTGTTAGTCAGTATTATCTGGTTGTTATATAATTTGGGAACTTGTTGACGAATTTCACTCCATCTGCATTCTTCATGACTTCATTTCTATCCCTTCTTGGCTTGTATGTTTCCAAATGAGTATCTTAACCTTTGTTTATCTTCATACAAAAATCCGTTCGTATTCATTACTGTATTTGTCTATGTTGGGACAATTTTTTTTTTAGCCATTTCTTTATTCTTTACAGAGCACAAATGGTATAATAGAATACTGGAGCAGAAAACCAGAAGACCCATATTCAAATCTCATTTCAGACACTTTCTGTGTGAGCCTGGGCAAGTCATTTAAACTTTCTGGGCCACGGTTTCCCTAAGGTCCCTTTCCAGCTCTAAATTCATTATCCAAATGTTTACACTAAATTATCTTCCCAAGAGATTGTTTTAAGCCTGTCATTCCCCTAACTTCAAAATGCTCCCCAAATGAATTTAATTCACTTACATTTTAAAACAATTAGCACAGTACTGAATCTTTTAAGTCACAGTAGAACACATCTTCATCATCATTCAGTTACCTAAAAGATGTTGTGTTGAGTATAAGATCTCCTTGTACATATAACTTATTGACTATAAATTTTTTAAATGATTTAGTAGAGAAAACTGGCATCTTAAATGGTCAGTTCCACAAAAGTATCTCCTATGAATATTTCAAGACTAGGAGCAATGGGATATTAAATATCTATACCCATCAAATGACAATAGTTCTGTGCCTTGAAACAGCCCTGTCAACAAAGCCAAAAAGCTGAGAAGGAACAAGAGGGCAAATGAGAACTAAAAGGCACAAAGTCAGAGACATAGGAAAAGCAAAGGAAGCAAGATGACTGAATTGGACAGTGAAAATTTCTCTTTTTATCTGGCCTTCTGTGAGGGCAAGCAAGGTGGGATTTTTGTTTTTGTTTTTTTGGAATTCAGTTTCCTAGACTCATGCTAAATTGTAAAGATCTGAAGGATCAATCTCCTTTGAACCCTGGTAATTCACAGCTGTAACACATCAGGTACTGAGTCATGTAGGCTTTGGTGCTTTCTGGCTCTGAGCCTATAAGTTGAAAGTGTATACATATTTTGAGATGAGATATTGCCTTGGGGATCACCTATGGGAAAAATATTTCACTTGAGGTTTCTTTGATTTTTCCAGACAAGACTCTGGGTAGCTGTTGTTAAGAGACCTCTGGGCTTTGTGAACTCAGATGTTGGTGCTCTCTCGATCTGAAGAGGTATGCAAATCATTCTGCCTACTCTGTTTAGACAGCTGGAGCCCTGTCTATTGGATCACTAATGGATTTTCTCCACTTTCAGGGTACTGACCCTTTCCCCTGAATTAGCAGATGATATTAGTCTTTCTTGGGTACTTACTTACCTTTACCTTCTATTTTGCTATGCCCAGAGCCCAGACCAGAGCAGCCACTCCCCATGTAAGGCTAGGGGAGAACAAGCTGCCCCAAGTTGGGGTGGTGCGAACCAAGACAGAAGCTGGGGGCAGGAGCCCCAGGAGCCTGCTATGCCTGGACCCAGGCAGGATCAGGCAGAGCTTGGAATGGAGCAATCCCTTCCCCATGAGGTGTGATGTGAAGCAGGGGCAGAGAGCTGCCTGTGTGTGGACCCAGACAGAAGCTAGGATTGGTTGGCCACTGGACCTGCAGGATGAGAAACCCCAGAGGTCAGGACTGGAGTCAAGATGGAGGCTTTGCAGCAGAACCAAAGCAGTGAGAATGCTTTTCAGCTGTGTCCCTGGGATGGGTTGGGACCCAAGGGGTGGAGTCATGTATGGTGGGAGGGGAGAAGTGCCATGGCCCCCTGGTAATTACCTTGTTGGCTTGGTCACCAAGTTGTCCCTCACGACTTGCAAGCAGAGGCTAGAGCTGTGCTAGAATTTGGACTCTTTGGCTCTTGAGCATGCGTGCACCTGATAGTACCAGGTGGGGGCCTGTAATAGCAGCGTGGGGAGAAGCATACAGACCAAGAGGACTTTACTTGGACCCTCTGTTTGGATTAAGGGTATTGTAACCTACTGAGACCTAGGGGTGGAGGGTGTTGTGTTCTCTGCTATGCCTGGGGATATGCTTCATTAAGGGAAGACCTGGGCCTGGGATCCCCCAATAGTATAAACAAGTATTTTGGGACAGTACCTTAGCGAAGAGCTGATTGCTCACTCCTCAAAGATTTTGACCCCCAAAGAATGTATAAAGTGGGGGGGTATGCCATGTTTTGTTATTTATTTCTGTGTCTATTTAAGACCATGTGGTAAATAGAGTGCTTATTATACTGTGTGATTCAACTCTAAACATACACACACATGCACACACATATATACGTGTGTGTGTGTGTGTGTGTGTGTGTGTGTGTGTACTGACAGTAGCAGTCCTCAAGTGTGTTGTGTTGATTGGCATTACATCTGCACTGCCTTATATTTTACCTTTTTACTAGTGATAAGTTAGTCACAAGGAGCAATTTGAAGTCCATGATGGTGACAGGAAACAGAACGGCAAAGGCACTGTTTGAGTGCCTGTCCCACAGGTCAGAATTTGTTCTGAAATTAAATCCTACTGTGGTCTCACTTACAGTGAGATATGCTCTCCTATTAGGGTAGTTGTGGCAAATTATAACGTAATGTAAGTTATATTTTCTTTTTGGCATTAAGGCAGGAAAAGGAACAGAGAACTGGACTGAGAGTTTCAAAAGCCCTTTATATGGTGACTGGCCCTAGATATCATAAATTGGGAACAATGGGCGCAATGCTATTCTTCTACACCGTCAGAAGGACTGACTGGACAAAGTGAACTGTTTTTTTCTAAAAGTCTTGGGTTTGTGGACCCATAGTAGATGTTTAAGTAGATGCTTGTTATTCCTTCTAGTATCTATTAACATAATAAAATATTGTATAAAATATCCAAGCATATGTGTGTGTGTGTGTGTGTGTGTGTGTGTGTGTGTGTGTGTGTGTAGCAAATTCAGGAAGAGGACAGAATTTTTTCAATAGGTGGGATCTTAGAGTTCTTCTGATTGGATAGATCCACACTAACTACACTTAGATAAGAGATAGAGCAAGAGGACAAGTGACCTAACATCTGAGAATTGCTGAGCAGCTGGCAATTCCCTTGTACCACCCCCTCAGGTGATTGAGCCCAAAACTTGTTGAATATAAAAGAACAACGGCTAACAATGCTTCCTGGTAAATATGTGTATATGTATGTATGTGTGTATATATATGAAATATATGTGGAAATGAAAAAAGAGATCTACCCACTATATATATGATATATATACAAACATGTTTTATATCTCTATATATCTATATATATATACATCTGTATATATACATCTGTGTGTATGTCTATATATATAAACATGTGTGTGTATATATATATATGAAGTATATGTGGAAACGAAATGACAGCTACTCACTACATATGTATAATATAAACATATATTATATATATGTGTGTGTGTATTTACACACATGCACACACACATATATAATATCATATGTGGTATATACCACATTGATTGCAATTATAAATATCATATTAATTAAACTGATGAGGTTTCTCTTCACGGTGTGTAATATGATGTTAAATAGTGAGATTTCTGGATAAATGTCCTTCAACATGGGTTACATTCATAAGGTTTCTCTCCAGTGTGGATTTTCTGATGTTGAAGAAGATTACTTCTCCAGATAAAAGCTTTTCCACATAGATTACATTTGTAAGGCTTCTCTCTGGTATAAAATCTCTGATCATCAATTAAGGTCACTATATCCACATACATACATACATATATATATGTATGTGGATTAATATATATGTGTGTGTGTGTGTGTGTATGTATACACATACACATATCTATTTTACATTTCCTGAACCACGTATTATTCAACAACCCTCTCTGATCATTAATATCAAACAAGGTGTAACAGGGAGATATATGGTCAGTAAATGTATTCACCATTTCCTGGAGTAGATCCAGTATAGAGTCAAGTTGAAGAAAAGTTCCCTATAGATGGTGAAATCCTTCAGAAGTTCTTATTTGCATATATTATGCTTGTTTGCATCAAGTCCTAGAATAGTAGAGAAATTCCTGGATGAAACTCAAGAGTTTAGCCTATCCACACAGGAAAAATTGGATGAATGGATGAAGAATGCCTACTGTCCAGTTAGATAGATGATCTGTAGAGCTAATCCATAGGCATGTATATCTTGGACAAACTGCAAAAGACAGACAAGGCATAGCGCAGAATTGAGTAGATGGAAGAGAGTAGGCTAACTGCCTTTGGAAAATCGCAAAGTTTTAGTAATAAGCCAAGTTCCTCCCTGAGAAATGGTCTCTCTTCTTAACATCTACTTCTGTTGTATGACTGACCTGGAAAACTAGTCTCCAGAGAATTTAAAATGAGGATTACTCACAGGACAATAGAGAAATGCATGGCTGATATGAGAAGGCTGGAATATCTAATAAGGCACCACAAACACCTAGAATAAAGGATGCTATAGATTAAGAAAGAAGACAGGCAAAAGTAAGAAAATAATCAATGGATAGTCCATGAATTCTTCTTGTATCCTCTCAATGCAAGAACTCAGGGAAGTCCCACAGTACTCTGAGATGATGCCTTGTGATGAACTTAGAGTAGGATAGGATGGAGGGAAATAGAGTTAGTCTTTCACATCATGACTGCTATGGAAGTGTTTTGCATGACTGCACATGTATAACCTGTATTGAATTGCTCGCCTTCTCAGTGGGAATGGGTGAGGAGGGAGAAAGGGAGAGAAGTTGGAACTCAAAAGTTTTAAAAATGAATATTAAAAATTGTTTCTACATGCAACTGGGAAATGAGATATATAGGCAATGGATTATAGAAATCTATCTTGCCCTACAAGAAAATAGAGAGGAAGGGGATGAGGGAATGGGGAGGTATGATATAAGGAGGGCAGATTGGGGAAAGGGGTAATTAGAATGCATGCTGTCTTGGGGTAGGGAGAGGGGAGAGACAGGGAGAAAATCTGGAACTCAAAATCTTGTGGAAGTGAATGTTGAAAACTGAAAATCAATCAACCAATCAAAAAAATAGTCTGCTGGTGGGTCTACCTGCCTCGAGCCTCTCCTCACTCCATCCTCCATCAAGCCAGTGGAGAGGGAGAGGTTGAAAATAAGTAGAAGGTGGGGATGACCAAGAGCAATCTGTTAGAAAAGATGGGACAGAATGGAATGAATACTTGAATAGGTAGAGGGGTTAGCCTTGATAAGGAGTAAGGCCACGTCATCATGTTGTGGGTAGCAGAGAAAGCCACTAAAGTGATTTTCCTAAAATACAGGTCCAATCATGTCACCCCCCTACTCAATAAACTGTAGTGGTGAGGCATAGTAGGATTACCTAGCAGCAGTTAAGGCCTCCCCCACCCCCATTTGAGGTTATGAAACATAAATTTGTAGTGGACCCAGTAGAAAGTTAGTATGATTTTCTCTGCCATTCAGCAGTGCATGTGTAAGCACAGGAGCAAGGAATGAATGGTGAGGGTGATCCAAGGTTGAGATCTAGCTAGGTGTGATAGGCAATTATAATAAAAGGGCTAGGGATTTAAGAGAAGAGGACAATGTATGGTTGAATTGTTTCGCCAAAGAGTCAAGATGGAGAGAAGAGGAAAGAGTGATTAGTACAGGCAAGATGGCCTGGGAGAGAATAGAGGGGTCAAGGGATTGGAGGTCAACATGAGGATGAAGAGTAGAGTAGGGTAATCTAAAGGAGGACAAGGGGAAGGTCAAAAGCCAATGGATTATTGTCAGTTAAAGGGATTTCAGAATTCTTGAATGTGAAAGTGGTACATTTGTGGGTGATCGAGCATATAACCAACCAACACTGTGTGTGACTAAGGTGGGGTAGAGGAATAACTACAGGAGGGGAGTAGGTTGAGGAACTGAGTGCTTAGGATATTTGAGGGATAATCGATATTTACGTTAGGGACTTCAACCCCTAGCATGAGGGCAGGAGTTTGGGAAGAGAGAAAAATTGTAAGAAAGGTATCAAATTCATTGTAGAAGGAAGGGGAATAACCCAGGGGTCTGTAGATAACTGCTACCAGGATTTTGGGGGACAGGTAGGTAGCACAGCAGATAGAGTGCTGTGCCAGGAGTCAGAAAGATTCATCTTTGTGAGTTCAAATCTGACCTCAAGCATTTATTAGCTGTGTTACCTTGGGCAAATAACTTAACCCCGTTTGCCCCAGTTTCCTCATCTATAAAATGAGCTGGAGAAAGAAATGGCAAACCACTCCAGTAGCTTTGCCAAGAAAATCTCAAATTGAGTCACGAAGTTGGGCAGGACTGAACAACAACAAAAACCAGGATTTTGATTGGGTGGTAGATATGAATAACATGAACCTCAAAGAAAGATGTTACTAAACGAAAGAAGGGGAAGAACCTGGAAATGGCAAAGGGGAGCTAGGAGTATTTCAACTCTTCGGCCTTCATCAGAGAGTCTTAAATTTCCAAGGATTTATACTTCCATCAATTAGAAATTTATTTAGTTTTCTAAGTTCATAATACTGGATTTAAATTATAGTTTCCTTTCACTTTTGTAAATAATAATAATTAAAAAAATCTTTTCAGCTCAAGCACATTAGTTAAATTTTTAAAAGGTTAACTGTTTAAACATCAACTGTTTCCTCCCCTCCTTGCTGCAACGGTCAAAGTTAGAATCCCTCCTTACAACAAAAAATAACAAATATGTCCAGTCTTTAGAGTATAACCCATCCCTGAGGGATGTAGTGTGGATAGGTATTTTTGAGTCAATGATACTTTATAAATGGCAGAAAGAAAAAGAACATAAACTTGCAAAAGGAAGTTGTCCTAAAAAATTGTCATTAACAAGGTTGGCTACAGCCCTAAAGTCATTATGAAAATGCCTCTTTGTGAAAATGTCAAAAGCAGATTCTAGAGAAGTTTTCTTATATTAAGATTTCCTCAATTTTTTCTCAACAAGTATTCCATTAAATTGCCATATAAGCTGAGTCTACAGGACCTGTACTAGGTTTTAATTTAGGAAACAATAAAAAGAAAAGTGTGCAATAGAGATAGCAATTGGCTGGCATTCAGTAGGCATGGATCCTACCATGTCTGACAAACCATTTGTGACCATTTGATATGGTCATTTCATAATGTCCCAATTCACATTAGCATAAAGATACATACCTACCTCATTAGGATTATTGTAAGAATCTAATAATAGTTCATCTCTACAACACTTTGAGGTTTGCAAATCCCTTCCCTCACAATCAATTCAGTGGTACAATTATGATGCCTATTTTATTGATGAGATAATCCCATTTGATTTTAAGTTCCTTGAGGGCATGGACTATCTTTCACTTCCTTTTTTTATATCTAGCACATAGAATAGTGTCCTGCACATAACAGTTGCTTAATGAATGTTCACTGATTGATAATATATGCAACAGTGTAATTGATGGGCTTTTCTTTATGCGTTTGGGGGGGCAGAGATTGGTATTAATATTATCTTTTTTTCCCTTGGCTGGGAGATTAGGGAAATTAGATTTTAGGTTAAAAAAGAGTACTGGCAGAATACCTCTGTACCCAACATGCAATTAAGTTCTTTGTTTTTGGCTAAGAATGATCGTAGGGTTGAAAAATAAACTGAGTTCATTGTAGAGTACCAAGGGGGTTGAACCCCCAAATCAATGTGGGGGTATTCTGCGGTAGAAGACACCATTCTCTTTGTAGCCCACCAGAGAAATGAATATAGTGAGGGAAGAGGATGCTAGTGTAGATTTTCATAAATTCTAATTAGATACATAAGACTCAATGACTTAAATATTATGTTAGAAATCTTGGAAACCATCTGGTCTTTCACATTCAATTCTAATTCCCTTGTCCTGGGAGGACATATTGATTTGTAGTTTTTTCTTTCCTTTGATAAGGCAGTTTTGTTGTTGTTGTTCTAGAGCATATGATAGACAAGGGAGAGAAGGAGCAGGTGCCAGATTAAGGAAGCTATTTACAATGTGAGAAAGGAAGAAAGGAAGAAAATTAATTGGGTTTAACCCGGATCACACAGCACTTGAATTCAGATTTTCTAGATGGGTTCTCATATTTACCATTCTATACTGTCTTTCCCAAAACATTAAAAATGGAAACTGAGGTACTATAAGGGACTAGTCAAGAAGTTTTACAAAGGCAAAATGTTGGGCTGAAGAAAGAGCATCTGAGCTTGGGCATCTCATTCATGTTCCATGCAAAGAAATCCAGTGTTTCCCAGCTCTGTAGTAAGTTTTCCTAGCAACTTTCCATCTCTCTTCTGCTGTATTGGGGAAACAGTGTACTTAATTGGGAGCAGTGTGTGGAGGCCTTAGTCATTTGGGAACTGGTCTAAGGTTAATATCTACTTAAATTCCTAATTCAATTCGCTGTTTTTACCTATTCTACTTTACCACATTTCTTTGCTTTGAATTCATAGATCAGATTTGATCTGGTGAAAGATCCATATATGGAATTCCTGAGCTATGAATTTGAATATAGAAGTACTCCAATAACACCATGGCGGGAAATAGAGCCATAAAGAGATCCAGACTGAGGGGTCCTTGGCTGTTACAGTATTATAATAATTTCTCATCATTAATATGTAAATATCAAAGGATCTATGATTTTGTCCAACTATATCAAGCAAGGCACAAAATAAAACTTGCCAAAAATGCTTGTTATGGTCATGGAGGATGTTCAGCTAAGTCAAAATTGAGCCAACTATCCACACAGGAAAAACAAAATGAAGAATGGCCATCATTTACACCAGGTGTTCTAAACTTGGAGTCCAAGAACTTTTAAAATAATGTGACAACTATTTCAATATAATTTCCTTTGTAACCTTACGTATTTTATATTATATATTTAAAAATATTCTGAGAAAGGTTCCATAGGTTTCACCAGACTGATGAAGGGTTCCATGACACAAAAAAGATTAAGCACTCTTGGCCTAGACTATGATATGCATATGTATGTTAGTCCACAGAGCGAGGCCACCCATACATGTATCTTGGACAAACATGGGGATTGAATAATGAATTGAACAGGAGAGTAGATTGGACTGTTTTCAAGAAACTGAAGAATGATTTTAATGATCCCAAGCTTCTGCCTGAAACAGAGGCCCATATATTTTAGCACTGATTTTTTTTTTCTGTCCATACCTGTGAGTTGTACAATACTAGTCTCCAAAGAATTAGGTTGCAAATTGTTTCCAAACAATAAAGTGCCTGTTGGTCTTAAGAAGACTTTAAATATTACCAATGCATTGGGCAGAAATGGTGTAAAGAATATCATTAGAGAGATTTATTTTATATCTGAAAAAGGAAGTAGACCAATCATGTAGCAAGACCAAGGATTGGCCATCCTGCATGCACGGTGGTAGCCAAGCAATGCCAATAGGAAAGTCCTTACCACATTGGGTAGTTCCACTGTGGAAGATTTTACTTCTACAGGTCCTTTATTATTCATGTCTTTATAAACTATTCCTTGAGTCCTTAAAGACTTCTTAGTTATTACAGATTTTCTTTATCTGGTTTTAACTTATCCTATCCTAGGACACTGAATTTTTCTTGATGTGATTTCCTCAATCATTCCCCTACCCCTAGCCCATACCCCTTAACTCTTAAATGGATGCCCTCCATAGTGTTAGGGGAAGGCTCTTATGAAATTACTGCTGAAGGGAGACTCCATTATGGAAAGCAAGTTAAAAGTCTTTGGTGATTATTCACTCTACTTGCAGGTAGTTTTAAATTTTTTTTGACTCATTAGCTGCTTAAGTTATTTACCTGGGGGTGAGGGGTGCTGCCAGAAGTTGGATAAACTTCCAAGTGACTTCAAAGGCTTTTGGTCTATCCGAATCTGCAGCTAATTTCACTTTCGGTGGTGTAGTTTTGGAATGGTAGTGGACAAAGAATGGAGTGACCACCTATGACTAAGGTTACTGCAAAAGTCTTTGGTGACTGTTCACTTTCCTTGCACCTGGTCTTCCACAAAAGGTTTTTTATCTTTTCAGATGAACGTTTTCTCTCCTGAAATTTTCTCAGGACATTTCACCTATACTTCACTTCTGTGTCATACTTATTTGTGAATATGTCACATTTTCCCATTAGACTGTAAACTTCGTGAGGCTAGGGTCTGTATTATCATCTTTGTATCTTCAATGATAATAGTTAACACATATAGAATTTACAAATTTGCAAAAAGTTTTACATATATTATTCCATTTGATCCTCAAAACAACTTTGTGAAATTGTTTCTTTATGAAGTAGTTGCTATTATTATCCCCATTTTACAATGAGGAAACAATGAGATAGAAGTTACATGACTTCCCTCCATGGGCACACAGCTGGTAAAGTGGCAGGATTTCAATTCAGATCTGACTCCAAGGTCAGTATACTACCCACAACATCACCTAGGGGCCTTAATAATGCCATACAGCAGTATGTCATAGTGTGCGGAATTGAAAACAGCAAAGATGTAGATATATATTTGAATTAAGCATGTATCAAAGATAATGGAACATTCTCAAACACGTCAAGTATGAGCAAACACAGCTTCCTCTCTTAGTCTATAGCAACTCCTGACTCCTGCTCCTTAGTCCTTTTTACACGTAGTAGGTGATCAGTAAATCGATTTCTATAAAAGTGGTTTATCAGTGAATTTAATAACATCGTGTGACTACGAGTTAGATTCTATGAAGTGATTTTTTTCTTCAGTTTCTACTTTCACTATTCAATTTTTATTAGTCTGCCACGCTTTTGTAATTGGGACAAATGGAACCTCATGGAATTTCTAACAAATTAAAAGCTGTATTTATTCTTACAATGTTATTGTAAATAATCCTAAAGGAAAACATTTAAATGTGATTGCATAGGGAGTTTTCTAACAAGCTGATTTTGAG
Organism: Notamacropus eugenii; assembly: GCF_028372415.1. NCBI lineage: Eukaryota > Metazoa > Chordata > Mammalia > Diprotodontia > Macropodidae > Notamacropus > Notamacropus eugenii. The sequence goes on along the minus strand of NC_092876.1, from coordinate 201,884,720 downwards.
GCTTTGTACCAAAGGTGGAAGGAGGAACACATAACCAAGGACAGACAAGTGCCTTCTTACCTTTTTAAGAACTTCTTTATCTTCCTTTCTAGATCATCATTCATGTCCTGCCCTCAGTGGTAGGTGCTCCTCCCCTACCCCATTCCTTTCTCTTCCTTACCTTCTGTAATGATCTCATTAGCTCTGCAGGACTTAGTCTATTATAGTTGTAGATGCCTCCCGCCCCCAATCCCTCAACTCCAGTCCTACATCATCAGCCTACATCCCACAGCATCTCAAACTCAACATATCTAAAACAGAAGTAATTTTATTTTCCCCTAAACTTATACTTCTTCTACAGTTCCTTATTTCTGCTGAAAGCACCTCTATCTTTCCAATAACCCAGGATGGCAGCTTTTTTTGTTGAGTCATTTCAGTTGTGTCCAGTTCTGTGACCCACTTGGAGTTTTCTTGGTAAAGATACTGGAGTGGTTTGCCATTTCCCTCTTCAGTTCATTTTACAGATGAGGAAACCGAGACAAGCAGGGTTAAGAGACTTGCCCAGAATCACACAGTTCATAAGTGTCTGAGACCAATTTTGAAGTCAGGTCTTCCTGACTGCAGGATCTGAGCTCTAACCACTGCACCACCTAGCTGCCTCTAGGATGGCAGCCCAAGAGCCATTCTAAAACTCTTTATTCTTTTTCAGCCCCCAAATATAGTAATCCTTATCAATTCCACTTCTAGAATGTCTCCTATCCATTGCCTACTCTCAATCCACACAGTCACCATCCAAATTAGGCCTTCATTAACCTCTTGCTTGGACTTGCAAAAGCTTCTTTATTGGTTTCTCTTGTCTTCATACAGTTGCTAAAATAATCTTCCTAACAAGTAAGCCTGACCACATTACTTTTCTCTTTGAGAATCCTCAGTAACACTCTGCTGCTGCTAGGATTATTCAGTTTAGCAAGCACTTATCAAATTCCTAATATGTGCCTGGCACTGTGCTCTAAGTGCAAGGGATACAAAGACAAAAATGAAGACCTTAACCTCAAGGAGCTTACATTGTATTGAAGAAAACAATGCAGAGAAAATTATATGAAAATCAATACAATTTCCAGGTAATGAAACTATCAACTGGGGAAATCAGGATTGGCTTCACAATGGAAGGCAGCACTTGAAAAGAGCTTTGAAGAATGCTAGAGATTGTGTGGAGGGGAGGAAGGGCACTTCCGGTATCAGAGTGAGCTCATGCAAAGTACATAAGGGAATCAGCAAGTAGGGCAGTTTGTCTACTACATGTAACACATGAAGGAAAACAATGTGTAATAAGACTGGAGTCAGATTATAAGGAACTTTTAAAGTCAGAGAGAAATTTTTACTATACTCTGTAGGCAAAGACCTCCCTCCTACCTGAGCTGACTGAGCAGAGAAATGACCTGGAACATTAACTTCTTAGCTGTGTAGAGGATGGAATGAAGAGAAGGACCCTGGGGCAGGGAGAGTAATGAGAAGACTGTTGCAATAGTCCACCAAGTGAGCAATGATGAGGCCTTGAAGCAGGGTTAGTGGATGCCTAAGTAGAGAGAATGGTAAACATGTGAGAGATGGGGTGATAGAAAGAGGACTTGGCAACTACTAAGTGGGAGGGTGAATAGAAGGATGGTGGTATTCTCAACACAAAGAGAAATAAGGAAGAAGGATGATTTGGGAAGAAAGAGTTGAGTTTAAGATGCTTATGGAACATTCCTGTTTCAGAAGTCCAAGGGGTAATATAAGGGGGCTCAAGAGATAGACTATGGGGCTAGAGAGAACTATCTGGGAATCATCTACTTAGAAATAAAAGGGACCAAGAGCAAGGAGCAAAACAGTTGCCAATCAAGTAAAAGAAACTGAGAAGATATGTAATATAAAAACCAGAAGGGCAGTCATAAAAACACAAGGAGAATATCTAAAAGGAATGTTTCAACAGTGCCAAATGCTACAATGAGGTCAATCAGGATTAGGATTGAAAGGTCATTAGATTTTGCAATGGGCAACCACCTATTGGGATATATGTCCATGTACATGTGTAGGAAGGTAGATAAACGTGTATACATAAGTGTGTGTGTGCACATATATATATGTATGTATGTATGTATGTATGTATGTGTATCTGGGGTGCTTGGGTGAACGCTTTTGCCTCAGTCCAAGTTCTATAGAACAAATCCTTGTATTACAGGGTTTGTTCTGTGAAGTTTGGATTCAGTCAAGGGGCTTGCATTTGAGGGCCTAGAGGCCACAGGTTCCCCACCCTTGATATGGATATATACACAACTAACACATATTATAAATGTATATATGAATATTATTGCACAATTAAGAAACAGTATCAAAGGAAACTAAAGACTTCTATGAATTGAGGCAGTTTAAGAGCTAGAACAATTTATGCAATGACATTATATTAGAAAAACAACTCTGAAAGTCTTTAGAACTCAGATCAATGAAATGATAAATTATAGGCCAGAGGAGTGAAGATGAAACACATTATCAACCTCCTTTTAGTTGAGGTAATGAGATTTAAAATACAGAATGAAACATACACTTCTATATTTGACTAAAGCAGGAATATGTTTTACTATATTATATGTATTTATAAAAGTTTTTTCAGTTTTAAAAATTGTTAAATGAGGGGTAGGCAGAGGGAGAAGTAAGAAATGTTTGTAAATATGTATTAAAAGGCTTGCACTTTGAGGAAATGGCTAGATCAGCCACATGGTTCAGGCATTACGCATCAGTACACCTCAGGGTTCTTCCTGGTCTCTCTAGGTGATCTCATTGATACCTGTAGGTTCCATACTTATTCTAGGCAGATGACTCTCAGCTCTCTCAATCCAGCCCCAGTCTCTCTCCAGAACTTCTTTTTCACTTCATCAACTACCTTTTGAAGGCTGAAGTGAAGGTCTTTTTTTGTTTGTTTGTTTTTAAAGAACACAGGAGATCTGGGAATATTTCTAAGCAGAAAAGAGACAATCAGGAGAGAATGAAAAGTAGGAATTAGAAAGGTAATTGCAGAGGGAAGCTCCTGGGAGCAAAGTACAAACAGAGGAACTAGCATTTGCAAAAAAGGTCACCTATTCTAAGACTAGGGAAAAGGATAGAATGAGGGAGTACAGATGAGAAGAGGGAGATCATGACAGACACAATTTTTTCAGTCAAGTATTTGGAAAGGCCCACTGCAAATAAGTTTGAGGTTTATAAAATTATCTTATCTAAATATTTTTAAATACTGATAGCTTGTGATGAAAACTTCACACATGCAATGTATACATGCATGGCATACTTTTCGTGACAGTAATTACAGACTATTTTGATAAAAATTTATTAACATGTTGTTGATTTTCATAACTCACTTCTGAGAGTTAACAAGAAGGATTTATAAAACATTAGATAATATCTCCTGGTGAGCTATTAGCAGAACCTTCAGCAACAGCCACTGTTTGAAGTGCCTGTGTACTGCAGTGAACCATTACATGAAAAGCTGGGCTGACAGAGTGAGGCTAGTGAGATAGGGAGAGGAGTTCAAAATTCAGAAATCCTCAAAACCTATCTGAAGTCTTCTGATTAAGAAAAAAAAGAATATTCAAAAGTAAGAACCTTTAAAATAGAGTTAGAAGAACATAAATCAGAGAAAGACTGTTTAAGGTCTTGGTTAAAAATAACTACAATGAAATCTGTTATCTAGGAATTAGGTTAATCTTAAGCAAGTTATAGTCAACACACTTCATTATTACTTTAAACTATTTAAAACTTTTCTGATTTATATTTTTATCTGGTTTTCATATTTATTTGAGCAGAAAAGATAATTTAACTGCAGTAAGAGATCCTGAGGCAGCTCCAGTTTTTTTTACATGTTGCTTTAAAGTTAATTAATGAGTACTTTTCAATTACCCTAGTGTTTTTCAGAGCCCTTCTGCCCAAATGTCACTATTCTAATGTTTGACATTTCTTATGGATCTCTAAAATTTACTACTGATGTAAAATTTTCTGCAAGGATTTCATTTTTTCCCTTTATGCTTTTTTCTTGATTTATCAGATATCAGTGATAATTTTTACTGGACAAAAGATTGTTGGCCTGGGGACATGCTGATTCCTAAAATATAATGTTAAGATTAAATAGTATTTGTGTGCTCTTGAAAAAAAATTCCAAAGGCATAGATAAGATTCCTCTATCCTTAGGCAGGGGTATTTTGCCCCTAGGTAGTTTCACAGTTTAAATGGATTAACCAGGAATTTTAGAAAAAAACACATTCCCCAAAACAGGAATTTAAGGCATTAGTATATCAAAATAAATTTCTTACTAATATACACTCTCAAATTCTGAAATGCCAGATGAATTTATGAATTACCCAACTTTTTATTTGGGGGAAAAAGTACGTCTCCCTCCTTCAAGAATTTATAGTTCAAATAGAGAGCTGCAGTCCACCCTACCCCAACCCCACCCCAATACACAAAACACTGATAAAACAGGTACTCAGACTATGGGCAAGGAACATATGATGCATTCTCGGAAAAAATCTACAAGAAGTTGCCACCAGCAGTCATTTGTTTCCAATGTTACTTACGCAAGAGACTTGTCACTTACTTCAAAAAAATATAAAGCAGACTAATTCTCTTGGGCTTTACAATTTCTCAATGGTAACTGGTACCTGTCGATCAAGATTCTGAATGACAAATCTGTACCAAAAAAACCCTAGCACCACTGGATGTATAACTTTTCTTCATTATATAAGTCTCTAAACTTACAGATCACCAATATTCCCATTCAGAAAAAAAAAAGATGTCTTAGGGTATTAAAACATGAAGACCAATATCTACGCTTAAAAACTGATTTCACACCTATCTAATCACTCAATGTTTTGCAAAGTGACATGGAAGATATTTTGTTCCTTCCCAGTTAAAAACAAGTGGTTTATTATACCTTAATTTAAAATCACCATTTCAAAAACTTCTTAGGTATCTGATATTTTTTCAGTAGAGAAAAAGAAACTTAAAATCACACATGATTGATAGTGAATGTAATTTATCCTTTACCACTTAGAAAAAAATCTTACTGCCACTTTTCTAATTTATATCACACGGAGACAATTAATTGTAATAAAAATTAGATGCAATAGTACTACATGTTGCAGTAAGACAGCTTAACTATAATATCCCCAGAATAGCAAACTGCAAATAATTGTGAGTGCAATTAACGTTTTTCTTTAAAATGTACTGCAGTATGTATTTTCATTATAATTAAAGAAAAGATATGCTATTAGAAATGTACATTTTTATAGTTATTTTTGCTCTACTATTTATAGGTAAGACTAAAAAATGTTTGCACATGAAATACAAATTTTTAAGAAAATGAGGTTAATCACCTAAGATGGAGATTCACAAAACATCAGGAGAATTTCATTTCATCACTGCACCTATCTGCCCAGCAAATAATGAGTATTATACAATCTGACTCAAGAAAAGAACAGATAGTGAAACAGACAAACCAGCATTAAATATAGACAGAATTTGCATTATAACATCATTATGACCTGGTGTACATCATTAATGTTTGATGAAATTTGGTTAGCTGTGATCATGCAAATAAACTTTTGATAATTCACAAGCAGTTTTAAGCTGTTTTTCTTATTTTTTTATAAAATGCTCTCAAAGATACATTCACCATAAATATTTTCAGTGTAATCAAGTCAATGAAGAAAATATAAAGCTAGCTTTTATTCTTTATTTTGCAGATGAAAAACTTGCATTTGCACCGCTCAAACAGAAGTAGCCTATTTAGAAGAATTTTGCTAATGAAATTTCACAACCAATATACCTTTTAACTCAACATTAGCTGTCCTAGTATACAGCAGTCTCCCCATAATCTGTGGTGCCATTATGGGTATAAAATGAAGAATAGCTAAATATTGAGAAAGGTCATTAAACACAATTTCCTACATTAAAAAAATGAAGGTTTGACTGCTCCATTAGCATAAAGAAATATTTACAAGAAAATCAAATCATTTATGATATATACATTGGAAAATGGTAAAAAGACATTTTCTAACAAAAATGTCCTCTTTATTATATCACCATCTATTATAACCTATCTTGGAAATAAAACAAAAACATTGGTAGGTTACACAAAAATGCTTCATTTTTCAGTGAGATAAAATTTAATAAGTTAGATATTGATTTTTTTCATGTCAACTGCAAAGAAACAAAAGAACAGCATCTGAAATAATAAAATGAATCTAGCTAAACATAAAAGTATTAACCTATACATTTTGGTTCAAAGACACAGTTCATAAAACTGTATAGAGGATACTGTCGAGTAATTCATTTGCTTTTGCAGATTACAGTAAATAAAAAAATTAAACTACTCTAAGTGTAACATAATGGTAGTTCTCCTATTCCCCTCAAAGGAATTCCAAACAGACTTCGTAAGACTGCAAAATCTTTTGCTGCTAAGTCAATAAAAATGTAAGCTCCAGATACTTAAAAAAAAAAAATGGTTCACAAAAAAACGAAGTACAATAATAAACTCTTGGTGGAAAATTCTGTTATGAGGCAATCATATACTACTGCTAGATATGAATTTCCAGAAAAGATTACATCCCATTTTTAGCACATTTTTTTCCATAAACATGCAACTCACTATAAAATACAAAACACTTGGCTTTCAAGAACAGCTTTATAAAGACACACTGCATCAATAAAATTTTTTTCTTTCTGATTAACTTTACATTGTATTAAGAACTGTAATTTCACTAATGTTTATATCAGATTTCATATTATAATAATTTTCATTTTGTGAACATAATGTTCATGAGGAAATATCTACACACATTAACATACTAGACTATTAAAAACTTACTCAGTTACAGAATTTTATTGATACAGTAGATTAATAAAAACTGAAAGGGGATAAATGGGTAAGGAATTCAGTACATTATTTAACAGCACACACTTTAAAATTAAAATATTTTAAATCTCTCTTTTTCCCCCCTCAAATGTTCAATGCCACAAAAGACCAGAATATTCTGGCACCAATACTGAGGTGTAAATTCAAACAACTTAAGTTCTATTCCACAATTTGCACCTGTGGTGTCGTCATCCTATTAGACATCATTCAGCTGTAATGGCAGAGCACTTTAGCACCTCTGAAGAGTAACAGGTGCCCAGAAGTGTGAACACTAGATTAGATACACAAAAGGAAGAAGACAAGTCAACTTTCCAACAAATAGTGGCACGTAAATGACACTATTTGCCAAAACTGATTTTTTTCACAGTAAAATGCCGAGTACAAATACAAACACTGACAGACACTGCTTAAGATCTATTCTAACAAATTGTTTTCATATCCATATAGTGAAATGTAGATCCAATAAACAGCTGGATACTGTCAGTTTTTAAAGCCGCAAATAAAAGCTATACAAGCACTTTAGAAGTCAGAAACATTAAGAAAAAGATATATTTACAAGTTTCTCTTTAGTTCGTGTCTACACAGCCAACGCACATTACACTTTCACAAAAACTCAGTCAATATCATCATGTGTGTGGCTAAAGCTCTGTGACTGAGGAACTGCAAATGCGTGGGGCAGTAAAAGCAAGGTTCAATCTTCCTTTCTTCAACAATCCCGATGTACAACAACAGCTTCATTAAGCCTTGAACTTAAACTTGACAATAAATGAATTCCTCAAAAATTTCACTTGGTAGTTCATCGTCTTTCCCTTTTAGAGGTTCGCCGTCGCACCTATTAAAATCAATTATAGACAGTTTTAAGAGAAGTTCACATTTTGAAAATTAAGCCATAACTGGCATTACAGATATCCTATTTTAAACCTCCTTATTCTTTCTTGCTTAATCCTACTTTGGCCCCAATCTGATCCATGGCAGCCCAGATTACTACCACCAGGAGTCAGAGGGCAGTGCTCATTCTGTGATTCCAACATAATTCTCCTTCCCAATTGCTGTGGGTCTAGGCACCTCCAAGATCTTGGCTCTAGGATAACTTTGGTTGCATCACACCTTAAAGAGCTCTAGGTTTCATCATCTGCCCTGTTACCACACCCTCAAGAATCAAGACCATTAGGCCATTCCATCCATTCTATAAATCAAATTTCCCTCTATATGGTGGTCTCCTCATATCAGAATGTGAGCTCTTTGAAAGCAGGGCCTTCTGCTTTTCTATTTATATCCCAGAGCTTAGCATTTAGCAATTTTAAGCATTTGATAAATGCTTTTTTGCATTCTATTCCATTCTTTCACTTATTACTATCACATTCATTTCCTTCATTATTCTTACCATTTAAAGTTATCCCCAAGCAAATTTAGGACTTAGAAATACTGTATGATTCCTCAACTTTAGTACCTCCACCAAAAGAGTCCTGGTAAAAATACAATTTTTCCAGAAACAAGAAAAGAGATACATGCTGTTTGCTGAAATGCCTAATGTCATAAGACTAAACACTAACATTCGTAGCCAAGAACAATGAATAAATTCACTAATTAGAGTCATTTTTATTGGTTTATACTTCCACTGTAGATGCTATAAGCCTCTGTGCTGGCCAAACATATATCATGTGAAAATAAACTGTGTGGTTTCTTTGAGATTCATGTGCAAAATTGGTCTTGGAAGATATAAAAAGTAAGTTCAACTCAAATTAACAGGGTTTTCATTTATTTATTTTTGAACTGATTAGAGGCCTGCTGATGCACAAGGGGGGTTACCTCCCCCTCAAAAAATCCCATCCAGTATCTGCATTCAATTTTATTGGCAGAATGTAACTCTGAATGGGTAAGAAAACACAAAATGCAAAGTAAATTCAAGAATGAGAGAATACTAAGGAGAGAACACATGGAAAGGTCTATTGTAGTAAAAAGGACCTAAGTTGCGCTTTGAAGGAATCTGGAAGTTCTGTTAAGCAGAGAAGAGGAAAGACTGCACTGCAGACATGGCGAAACCTCTGGTACAAAGGCACAAAAGTGAGATATATAATGCTGTGTAGGGGTAATAGACAGCAGCCCAGTTCAGCTAAAATAAGGAGTAGCTAAAAGCAAATTATATAAAACTGGTAATGTAGATGGGAACATTATGGTGTGGGGCTTTTAAAGTCAAGTTAAGGATCATCTGTTTTATCCTCAAATAAAGATTCATAATCTGGGGACCACAGACCAGGCAAGGGGTCTAGAATGGGGAAAGCTTTAGGGGCTGGGGGATGGGTAAAAATGTTATAAACTTGGATGGGGAAAAGTGAATTTTTATTTCATTCATCTCTAACTGAAATTGAGCATTTCCTTCAATTATTAATTTAAAAAATCAAAACATTCTGAGGGGAGATGCACAAGCTTCACCATACTGTCAAACAGGACCAAAACACAAAAAAAGTTAAAGAAAAACAAAACCCTATCATACAAGGCAACAGGAAGTAAAATGATCAGATCTGTTCTTCTAGCCTATTAATTTGAGGAGTCTGTGGATGGTTGACTAGGAGATAGAGGAGATGGAACAGTGGAAAGTGGGGAGCAGGGGTAAGAAGGGAGACTATTGCAAGAATTCAGGAGAGAGATGGTGACAGACCTGAACAATAGATGTGTAAGTGGAAAGAACAAAGGTATTATGAAATTGGAACTGACAAGATGTGGCAGCCCATAGGATGTGGGAGGAAGAGAAATGCTCAATATTCATACCTAGGTTGTGGTGGGACATTGGAAAGGATGCTGGTGTCTTAAAGAAAATCAGGAAAATGTGGAGGAGGAATGGATTTGAGGACGACTTCTTCTGTTTTGGACATACTGAATTTAGGATGGTTATAGGGCACCCAGGTGAGAACATCTAACAGGTAATTGGTAATACGTAAACTAGAGTTTAGAAGAAAGATTAGTTTTTAAAAATTAAAAATGCTCACAGGAGTATAAACAGGGCAGTTAATTGCTCATAAGTTCTTCATTTTTGAAGACAATAATTACTATTATGTCTCTATAACAGATAGCAAGACAATCTTGCTTATGACTAACTGCATTAAGACCTTATTTCAACTACTTGCAACAAGGATCCCTGTATCATCTATAGCACTGAGTAGAAAACAGGACCAGGGGAGGTATATGGTGCAAGTTTTTGGGTAAAGATCAAAGGAAGAAATATAAGCAATAATGTCACTGGAGTATATGACAGACCAGCTGGATGGAAAGAGGAAAGATAAATATTCAGGGAGCAGATTACAAGGCTGCTACAAATGCATGATGCAGTAGTGATAGAAGACTTCAATTTTATTGAGTCATCTGTTAAAGCTCACTCTCTTCCATAAGAGAATAGCTAATAATTTCTTGAACTGCCCTAACGATATTTTCATGTTTTAATAAGAGGAAATTCTTCCCTGGGCCTGATTCTTACAAACTGGGAGGAACTAGCTGCTGGGATGGAAATGATGGGAATACTGAATACAGAATACTGAAGGGACCAACACATATTACAGTTTATGACAGAGGACAGGAAATCCAAGAATCTTCTTTTAGAATAGATTTCAAAAGGTTTGGAGAAAATATAAACAGGAGTCCTTGGACTAAATTTCTAAAGGAAAAGTCTGCATGGAAGGAATAAGAAAGTCTGTAAGAATGAAATTCTTGTAGACACAAAGACACAATGCCAATGGGGAAGAAAAACAAGATTTGTCAGAAGAAACCAACAGAAATGCACAACTTAGATTCTTAAAATACATGTAGAGAAAATGGAAACAAGGACAAGTAACAGAGGATAAAAGTGTCTTGAGTGATCTAGTTCAAAAGAAGTTAGAAACAAAAAGGTTGCTAAACACTCTGTAGGGGAAAGAGGAAGATCAAAGTTCGAAAAGGAATGCTGTTTGGAGTGGACTGAATAAATGGTATTTTATTTAGGGGGTGAGGGATGGATAAATGGGTAAATGATAAAGCAAAGTTTTTCAATTGTTATTTTGTTTTTATTTTTTCAGCTAATGAATCAACAAGTACTTGTGAAGCACTAAAGATAAAAGTGAAAGTCTATGCTGTAAAGTGGTTTATAGTCTAACATAAGAAACAACATATTCATCTATAGGTCTATAAAAAAATACATATAAAACAGAAACAAGATAATCTTGGCTGTGAAGCCACTAAAGGCCTAATGTAGAAGGTGAAGTTTAACTGAGTTCAGAAGCAAACCAGGCATTCCAAGATGAGGAGGCAATACATTCCAGGCATGCCCATCTAAAGGCACCACAAATGGGAGCTGAGAAGGTCATTATACATTCAGAGATGAGAAGAGAGACTAGAACAGAGCCTTAAAGTATAACCACAGTTGGAAACATGAAATAGATGGTGATCCAGCCAGCAAGACTGAAAAAGGTCAGATAATTACAGGAACTAAGAAAGAATAGTAACACAAAAAGCCAGAGGAGAATATCCAGGAAGAAAGGGTGACCAACACTGTCAAATGCTGCAGGAGCTGAAGGATAAGGAGTAAGAGGCCTCTACATGGGGTAATTAAGAGATCACTGGTACTTTTGGAGAGAGCAAGAGAGAATAATTCCAGTTAAGTGATCAAGTTGGAAGCCAGTTTTTTGAGAGTTTGGAAGAATGGGAGGAAATGAAGTAAAAAAGCAACCAAAAGGTAGAAAGATTTTTTTAGGAGTTTAGCTGAGAACAGAAGAGCTAAAAGGCTAAGAGTTTAAATCAATGATAGGTTTTTAAGGATGGGGAAATTTGTTAGTGCTTATTGGCAGTAGAAAAGGAAGAGTAGATAGGGAAATATTAGAAAGATGATAGTGGAGAAAATCTGCTGAATATCTGAGGGGATGAAATTAAGAACACATGTAGAAGGAGCTGGAATCAGTGAGAAGAGTTACTTCTTTACTAGAGATGAGGAAAGGAAAAAATAGTGAGGAATGATGTCAAGGGAATATGAAATAAGGAGAGACAATAATTTTTAGTGTGTAAAAGAGAATCAACATTTAAAATATCTATCTGTGTGTGCATAGATAGATATCTTGAATGTCAATGTAAAGATCATTTGATCTTGAATTTAATAGATTTAGGTTACTTGACCCAGAAGAATTACATCCTATGGTCCTAAAAAATTTGGTAAGATCTTATTACCAAGCCACTATCAAAAATGAATTAAATATGGAGAACAAGAAAGAAAGTTCAGGACTTATTTAGGGCAAATCCCTTGGTTTTCAAAAAAAAAAGGAAGAAGAATTGAATCTAGTCTAATTGAGCCTGACTTTGTTTCCAGCAAAATTTCAGAAAATCACGCTAAAAAAGAAAGAGATTGGAGAACCTTTAGAAGTCGGTCTAAAGTAACCAGTCAAGAGAGGCAAAGTACTGTGTGCTAAGCACTAAATTAAGTGCTGGAGAGAGAAAGGCTAAATATAGTCTCTGCCCTCAAGGTCTATACATTATAATGGGAGAAAACAACAGGTAAGTAAGTTAATATATACAAGAGATATACAGAGTGGAAAGAAGGTAAGTAATCTCAGGGAGAAGTTATAGTAGCTACTGGAAAAAGGAAAGGCCTCTTGCAAAAAGAGGTTCTTTAAGTGTTGATGGAAGTCAGGGAAACCAGTAGAGAGAGAAGGAAAGAAAGCATACCACGCATGGGTAACAGCCAGTGCAAAGGCAGACATAGGAGATGTAGTGCCATATGCAAGGAAATGAAAGAAGGTAATTGCAGCTGGATCACAGAGTGGGTGGAGGGAAGTTTAGGGCAAAAAGACTGGAAAGATAGGAAAGGGACAAATTACGAAGAGCTTTACATATCAACAGAGGACTTCATATTTGATCCTGGATGAGACTGGGAGTTGTTGGAATGCACTAAGCAGGGCCATGACATGATCAGATCTACACAAATCACTTTTGCAGCTGTGTGAAGAATGGACTAGTATTGGGAGGGACTTGAGGCAGAGACCAGTGAGAAGGTTGCTGAAATAATCCAGATGAGAGGAGACAATGGCCTGAACTAGAATCATGACTATCTGCATAGGGAGAAAGGATGTATGCAAAAGATGTAAAGGTAGAAAAAAAAATCAGATTTGGCAATGGACTGGATATGTGAAGTGAGAGAAATCAAGAATGACACTGAGACTAGGAGCCTTAATGACTGGAAGGATGATGGTTTGAAGCTGAGGAAAATTTGAAAGAAGTTTTTAAAGAAAAGATAATCAATTCTGTTTCAGAAAAATTGAGTTTAAGATGCTTATAAGACATATGTTTCAAGATCCATGATTGTACCTCAAGAATACGTCCAGGGTTATATACACAGATCTGGAAATCATCTGGACAGAGATGATAATTAAACTCATGGGACTTGATAAGCTCACCAAATGAGAAAGTAGTATAGAGCAAAAAGAGAAGAAGGCACTGGAGAGAACCTTGGTGAAGACTTTCTGTAAAGGTATGGCTGATGTGTACTCTGAAATGAAGGAAAGAGTTCCCATGACAGTGAAACCATAGAAGCTTAAAAGTATTTAAATAACCAAATTCAAAATAACCAAGCCCAATGGTAGATTAAAGTACAAGCAAGATTAGTTCACTAATCCCATTTAGAGAACTAATAAAGTAGAAAAGAACATCCAATTCTTAGATGTACACAAAGGGAATTCTTAGATTGACTTGACTAGACTCTCATTTTTCTTACTTCTCAATCCCTTTATCCCAATCTAGCTGAGGCACGTGAAATTACAACACATACAGTGATTGTAGAGACTTCCTCTTCCTCCATTACTTCTTCTTGTGGAATGTCATCGTTAACAGGAGAGCTACTCTGAAAAACATCCATCTCTTCACTTGATTCATTTTCTTTACTAGAGGCTTGTTTGGAACGTCCAGTGCGGCTAGAGTCAAAAACAAGAAATTAAATTATTATTGAGTTATAATCATCAAACTTCAGTATTAGAGAAAAAGCACTTTCAAATATTACATGGATTTTCATTGCTCATTTTTATCAGCAATTCTTTAAATGAGACTGAATACATTTTTTCTATTATTCTGAATCCAAAACCATGGTATTTTAATCCTGGAGAATAATGACTTTCCCAGATACAAAAATGTGCCAGATCCTGCTAAAATGTATATATTTATAACCATTGAAATAGTATTTGTTCTTTCAACTGTTGCTGGTGACTTTGGGTCACCCCACACTTCAAGGACACTGAAATCTGATACAGAACAAAAATTATGTGGGGGCAACAATGGTAAGGCAGAAATAGCAAAGCATCATGGAAGTAAAAAACCTGGTTGAAGTACAGGCTCCACTACTCTGTGACTATGGGCAAATAACTTCAGTGCTCTGAGCCTGTTTATAATTAGGGTTTAGAATATTTGTAGCTACAAATCAATGCTGCTATGATCCTGACATATATCTCACAGGAATGCTGCAAGGAACCAGTGAAATAATTAAAATGCTATAAATATGTAAATCTTAAGTTTACTAAGATCTGAGACAGAGACTTAACTTTATTTCCTTCACTGTCTTATGGATTTCATGTGCTCAATAAATGTTTGTTGAATTAAATTTAATGGTCCTACTCATCAATTACTGACAAAGTCAAATGGTCCCAGGGTTTTTTGTTGAAATGTTCTTGGAAACTGCATTTTAAGGGAAACATGGTAAAGAGAAATGAATATACATACAGATGGTTGTGTTTACCTGTCAGAATACATCTGGTATCACCAATGGAAAATATCAAGTAAGTAGACTTGAATATTGTGTGTGTATATATCATAGCATTAACTTAATAACACACCGAAAAGTGGCAACTAGTTATTTTCTCATTGTTTCAGATGACATTAATTTGACCAAGAGCAAGTATTCAAAATCTCAGAAGAGCATGGAATACTCCCACAATACACAGAATCAAATTTCTTGGTAGTCTGCGTCCTAAGTAAACTACCCCAAGAGCTTCAATATTGCTTAATTAGATATTGTACAATTAACAGGGAACCAAAAATAATTTTTTAACTTCAAATGCTTTTTCAAATATAGGTGGATTAACAAAGGAAGATGAACAACACTGCCAATGATGAGATGCAATTTACATTAAATCTAAGTTAGAATTCAGCACTCAAGATTCAAAATAAAAAGTCTACCAGAGCTGACTGCAGGATCACCTCCAGTAGTGTTTCTTAAAGTAGGATATCCACTTGCTTTGGAATAATGCATACTCAATCCTACTATTCAATATCAGAAAGGAAATAGACTATGACCTCTAAAAATTAATAACTTTCTGATTCTCACAAATTATTCCTCACTTGATTAACATGTAAGAGAATTAATCTACAAATTTTTAACATTAAGGAGTCTTTAATTACAAATTATTGGTTTTCCACACTTTAAGCTTCAACATAAAATCTCTTAAAAGTATACCCACCTGTATAGCTTTCTTTCCTCCCACCGGAAAGAGGGAAGCATGCAAATCTGAACAAGACCGTCTGTGGGTTTTGGTCCTCCCTTGCATCTAGCATAAATAGGTGTTTGACTCAACCACACATGCAACAGCATGTCTGTAAAGATGCTTTAAATTGAGGTGTTGACATAACTACCTAAAATATCATTTATGTTACACATACATAAAAGTATTAATAAATTTCACTAATATGATTAAATCATTTTATTCTGAATCTCTCACATTTATATTATTCAGAAAAAAAGAATAATGGAGGGAACTATACTTTTTTTGCAACAATGATTCTGAACCAAAACTTATTTTTGAAAGTTGATCCAACAGTTCTATTACATAAAACTTTCTATGCACAGATAATTATGTACCTGCATGTATATGTATTTGTGATCTGAAAACAAATATAAGCCAGACGAATCATTAGAAAAATATTTATAGGAAAATGAATAGTAATATAGTAATCTAAGAAAGAGGAATGCTATTTTTCAATAAGAGTATTTTTTCCAATATATTTACAAAGATGAATCTTGAAAGGGGAAGAGTTAAATTTTTTTTTAAAGGCAAAGAGGAGTGCAAAGAAAAATGGCAGGAAAAGAGAAAACGATAGGTCCAAAGTGTTGTGACCATTCCCCTCATAAAGAGCTTACACAGTTACCAGAGTCTCCATGTGTAGTGGAAATGAAGCATTTGGCATGCATTTACAATTTATTTTCAAGCTCGCTGAAATGTTAAAGTGGTGCCAGTGGGCTAACTGGGCTCTTGATGACCCAGTTAAATATTGACAAAATTCTATTTTGCCAAGGATAATAGGGTTGATTAATATGTGTGGGCTTAAATAAAGCACTGGATACACTATAATGAAATTTTAGTTATTTGAAATCTGTTTGCAATTTAATATTATTGCATTCACAACTTACACATTTTTTTTTGGTTGTGATGGTGGTGGCGTTTTTGGTGGTCTTCCTCGTCTTTTCTGTGGTGTGGACTGTGTGGATTCAACTGCACTACTTTCAGAAGATTCTGTTCTGCTTTGGGGAAGACCCAAATTTTGATAGCATCAAATTATGATTTATGATATCATAACTAAAACATAAGCAGTCAACAGTCACAGGCACCCACCTCTGTTGTGCTCTTCTGGGCGTTCTATGTTGTCTGCCCTTTTGTTTCTGTTCCACATTTTCACTCTGCCTCTCTTCTTCTTCCTCCTCCTCTGCTGCTGGGGGGCCAGGTTTTTTTCTGCCTCCTCTCTTAGATGTTTTAATTGCTGGCTCCTCTTTTGGGGTGCTGCCAATTGCTTTAGGGGGTCGCCCTCTTCTGCCCTTTTTGGGAGGGCTATTCTGTTCATCCTCATTTTCTAAGAGATCTTCTTTGAGCCTCTTCTCTTCTGGCCACTGCTGTTCATCAGAATCAGACATAGCTGTGCCTCTTTTCCTTCCTCGCTGACTCCCCTTTGGTTTCTGTTCCTGAACCAATTTGGTTAAGTCATCCATACCTAACTTCTCTTCTGGATCTGTAACAGGTGTCTTCTTTCGGCTCCTTGGCTTCTCAAGTTCAGACTGAAAATCAAAAATCAGATGACTGTTTTAATGAAAAGAATTATATGTAAGTGAAAAATGTAGCAAGTAAAAATTATAGTTATCAATGTTTGCGAAGAAAAGGTACTAAGAATAACATGTTTAAAATATAACAGAAGTATGACTAATCCTTTTTTATGGAATCAATCAGAGAGTATTCTTGATTTTAAGGTATGTATACCTAAATGGAAACACCCCAGAATAACAATAATTTATTATTACAATATAAAACCAAGCAGAAGAGGTGCTATTTTACAAAAAAGGAATTTCTGGATTAAGCATCTCAATCATTCTTGTATGTTCTTTTTGGGTTCTTTTTGGGGTGGGGATAGAATGAGGAACAGGAGCATGGACCAGGAACATACAGGCAATTCTGGTTAGTAATAACCTTCCACTGGTGCAGATGAACAACTTTTCTGTAATTTATAGTCTTAGTGAGTTGCCAGAGGCACTAAGATGTTAAGTCACAGCTACACAACTATATATCAGAGGCAAGATTGGAGATTGGATCTTTTGGACTCTAAGACCACTCCTCTAGCCACTATACCAGATGGCCTCTGTTTAATCAGTTCTGATTAATTAATCCAGAAATCTTCAATGAACCTGTTATTCTAGTCAACAATAATGGTAATTTTACATATAGGTCAAGATATAAGTAAATTCTACATAAGCACTATTATTATTATTAATCTGTAAATATTTCAAAAGATTCCTTTCATTTCATAAATGAAGAATGCAAAGGTATAGAAGTAGTAAATGAATTAAAAGCTCATTAAAATATTTTTAGACAAAAAAAGTGCTTCTGTTTCACCCAAATAATACTCCTTTCAACTACAAACAATGAAAACTAATGAAATTTCACAATAAATTGCAATGTTACTTTATTTGGAGTTTATAGCACTGACCAGCAGATGGAGACTGAAAATATTTTCTTAAGATGTCAAGCCACTAAGAAATTTACTGTTTTAAGGAGTCTTACTCAATTAGAGACTGACACTTAAGACTGACACAATAACACTTAAGGTCCCCTGAGAAAGCACATAAAAAAATCAGTAACTACTATACATTCACATTACCTCCATGATTACTACTAGCACAGCAATGGAAGAGTAGCTGGCATCACATATACTGCAGAAGGGAACTGCCAAAGTTCTTAGGAGTCTATAGTTTGACCAAATATTCTTTCTATACTTATTGCAATGAAAAAAACACAGGTGAACTGCCTTCCTGAGAAATGAGGTTAATCTGAATTTTGAATACTTCTTAAATAAGGTTGGAAATTATTCAATAAGCATTCATGTAGCTCATGGTATACAAACAAAAGTCAACCTTCTTAATGCTTCTAGCATTCTTAAAATAATACAACTTAATTATTACACTCTCTCTTTTGGCACATTAAATGAGATAGAATTACAAAAAGGTCCTCTGGTTATGTAAGTATTACATCAAATTCATTCTACAAGGGCTCAGGTCATAGAGTGACTCCAATGGATCTACAAATGACTTGTACTAGAAATATACAAAGAGTTGAAAAGTTTTCATGGAAGAATTGTTCTCAGTTGCTCCAAAAGGCAAAATTAATTACAAAAGGTAAAAGCAAAGGAAGGCAAATTCTCACTTCTTATAAAGAAGAAAAACTTCATAATAATTAAGCAATCAAAACAATGGGATGACTTGACTGCAACATGAAGCAGGGAGCTCATCACGTTAGAATTATTTAAACATAGATCAGACAATGATGAACCATGGATATTGCAGAAAGGATTTCTGTTATGTGGGAGATATGACCAGGTAACTTCTTAAGGTGTCTTCCAATTCACAGATTCTATGATAGAATCACTTACTTCTTTCACCTTTTTTTAAAAATCATCTGGGAATAAAATTGCTTTAAAGTCAATAAAAAATTATAAATATTGTTTCAATAGAAAAAATAAATCAGTAATAGGATGCTATAGTAAAAAGTTTAAAAGGGGGGATAACAAGAGAGGCAATATGGGCAATAGAGTTAACTAGAAAGCCCTGATGTCAACTGAAAACAATTTCAATTTTAAGTAAATTGGAATTCAATAAAAGATTTAGAAAAAAGTACACAAACACAATTATTTTAACATGGAACCTGTGTATCATCAAACAGGGCCACAAAC